>NW_024070193.1:10821572-11506482 GCF_014754425.2 Oryx dammah
GTGTGCGCGGGGTGGGGGCGGCGCGGGCGCGAGGCGCGGGGGTGGGAGCGGGTCTCTAGGCGCGCGGACGGCGGCAGGGGGCGCTGGCGGCGCAGCCTCGGCAGGTGCGGCCGGCGGGAGGGGCGGGCAGGGCCCCGGCGGCCGCCCGAGGCTTCTGGTGCGGGGCACAGGGCAGTTTTACCCAAGAAGCCAGTTTCTGGGAATCTGTTTTCTCTGCTCTCGAACCTCAGTTTTAATGAGTTTCTGACCCTGAGTTGATGAGCCGGATGACTGTTTATTTTTGGACTGAACCTTAAGGGGAAAAAAAAGGGATAAAATACGTTGACATCATTTTCTCTATTCAGAATTTTGCAGACATTTGACTGGAAATGTTGGATCCGTTTTAGTTTGTTTTGCCTTCAGTATTAGAAAGAGTAATTACGTTACAATAGGAAGTGTTCTTGCACATGCCGCAGTGTTTAGTGTATATTATAGTTATGGTTTTGTTAGGAAACAGATGAATCTGTTTTTAGATGAGACCGTTATTCCTCTTAAAATCCCCCTTTAAAAAATCTGTTGCAAGTGTTAAACTCCAGAAGCTAAATAATTCTTACAGTGTTGAATTATTTTGAAAAGAATATTCAATAATTTAAGGGCTTGAACATTAGTTTTACAGTGTGTTTCGTGGTGATTACGCAAGAGAGTTTAGCCACATTTCATTATTGTAAGTCACCTGTCGTCTTATTCAGTTAGATAGAAAAATGAGTGTACAGGTTTTTCCCCCTGAAATTTAAATGGAAAATTTTAGATAGTGAAATCTGTCTGAACTCAGACTTTTGTTTCCCATATTTTCTGCAGCTCAATGAAGGGTTTAGTTCACAGTTCACTACAAAGTAATTTTTAAACTGTCAGTTGCAACAAATGTCTAGGAATCCCATCAGGCAAATTATGTAGAAATTGAATTATTTTAAATTTAAGGACCTGCAGAGAGATCTGTGCTGGTAGAAAATCTTGTCTTGAAAGGCAGCTTTCTGAAGTTTTTAATCTGTTATGCTCTTAAGAGCACAATGGGACTTCCCTGGTAAAGAATCTACCTGCCAGTGTGGGAGACATGGGTTTGACCCCTGGGTCAGGAAGATTCCCTGGAGAAGGAAATGGCAACTGACACCGTTATTCTTGCTTGGGAAGTCCCATGGACAGAGGAGCCTGGTGGGCTACAGTTCATGGGGTCGCAAGAGTCAGACCCAACTTAGTGACTAAATGACAACAAGTGCACGTTGATACCGGCCAGGAGGGAAGTGATGGAAGGAGCCCTCGTGCTGGAGTCTGTTGAGATCGGATTGGGAAATGGTGTGAAAGCCAGGATTCGCCTCTGGGAACGCTTTATCCTTTCTCTTGGAGCGTTCCCTACATACTAAATATATTCTGTGACATGAAGAGTTGGTGGTGTATCTTTCCCATAATTTGCTCTCAGACCTGCCTAATTGGAAAAACAAATAATTGATGTGAAAGTGATCAACTGTCCACTGGCAGCTAAGTAGTAATTTCTTTCCTTCTGGGTAGGAACCTCTGAGTAGTGGAGTTGGCAGATTTCTGAGTCCTGGATTCTCTTTACTGGTGTTGTGGGCAAGTTATTTAACATCATTTTCTTAATGTGTAAGTTGGGGATAATATTTACCTACAGGGTTGTGAAAATCAAATGAGAGCCTACCAAGTGCTTAATAAATGTTAATTTCTTCTTTTCCCCTTTGTACAGTACTTAGAGTAATAACTGCTCTAGGGATATCCTCAGGTGTGTTGGTTCTGAGATGGAGACAGTGCAAGGTCATCAAGATAGGCATATGTGAACCTCAAAGCACTATGATTTGGTGTGTGATTTACTCAGGAAGATGGGAGGAAATTTCTGCATTTCTAGAACTATGGGTTTAGCTTTAGAAAAATTTTTCCCTGTGGAGGGGCACAGCATTGGGCACAGGATAGGACTTAAATGCTTGTTAAATGAGAGAGACAGTTATTCTGAAGACATTAGCAATTGTAATTTCGTGTAGTTTATTTGTCCTTTCTGCCAAAGAAACTCCCTTCCTATTTCTCTCATAGCTTTCTTCTACTATCCCTTCCTCAGCTGTGGTCTGAAAGTTCCTGTGTGAATTGTTCAAAACCCAGAATACATTTTTTTTCATAGGCATATTAGGGTTACACTTCTTTGCCGTTTCATAAAAGCCAGTTCAGTCTATAAAGTAGCCTAAACATTATACTTATAGTGAGAAAAAGTCAATTAAAAGTGGAGTGTTAGCTGCATTGTTCAATTCCTAGCCTGAAAATCTGTTATCATTAATTCCTATGAGAAAATGTTTTGCATTTCAACTTTGATTTTTACAAGCAGATTGGCGCACACATTTCTATCTCTGCTTGCTAATCCACAATTCTTATAGCAAGGAGGGAGAACTTAGACATTCTTCCCACCAGTCTGGATAAGTTGCTTAGATGTTGGTGAGGAAAGGAGTCCCCTGTTGCAGCAGTGCCAAGGAATCTCTCCCACTGCAGCTGTTCATCTGTATTTGACCTCGATAAGATTTTTGAGATTCTGTAGCAATACCTTAATGCCTTTAAAATCTTTTATGATATACAAATTCTGTACAGCTTGTGACATTTTCAGATTATTTGATTTATTCACTAGGGACTAAGAGATGTCTGAACTTCTCTTTTCCATTGTAATGTTCTGTGATTGAGTTTAGAGGGAAGGGCGGACACTATTTTTTTTTTCCCCCATGAGAGTTAAAGATGTTTATCAGTTTTCATAATAAATAGCCAGACAAAAACGATCATTACAGTTGCAAGCCATAATAGAAACATGATTAACCTAACAATATAAAATAATTACGTGCAGTTTGGGGGGTTAAGTAGAGTCATGCGGCAAGTATGTTTTCATCTGCCCAGTCTCTGTCTTTTGGTTGGGGCATTTAAGTTTGGTGCATTTACAGTTAAGGTAATTATCCATACGTATGATCCTATTACCGTTTTCTTAATTGTTTTGAGTTTATTTTGTGTAGGTCTTTTCCTTCTCTTGTGTTTCCTACCGAGAGAAGGTTTTTTTTTTTTTTTTTTTTAATCATTTGTTGTGAAGGTGATTTGGTGGTGTTGAATTCTTATAACTCTTGCTTGTCTGGGAAGCTTTTGGTTTCTCCGTCAAATCTGAATGAGAGTCTTGCTGGGTAGAGTATTCTTGGCTGTAGTTTTTTCCCTTTCATCACTTTAAGTATATTGTGCCATTCCCTTCTGGCTTGCAGAAGAAACTACCCTTTTTTGAAGATCAGTGATGGGCCGGCCAGTGCTGGGGGTGACAGTCCTGAGGTTGTTTTCATTATACAGATGATGAAACTGGATTTCAGAGATTGTTAGTCCTTTTTGTCCTTCAGCAGTTGAATATTCCTGTTCATTTTCTTCTGGTCAGTGGGTAATGTTTTGTCATATACTTGACCTTTTACTGCCATTCTCTAGTATTACAAGGAACTGTTCTTTAACCCTTGTAACCTGTGTTCTGACTCCGTAGGTCTCTCTCTCCCTTTTAGAGATTCTCTGCTTTCCAGTTCTGTTGCCATAAATAACTTGGAAAGCCTTGCATCTTTCCATTCTTAATTTTACCTTTTCAGGAAGCTTCCTTTTCTAAAGTGCATTAGGTGAGAAAAAAATCCAACCATTTCTGTGAAACACCTGTCTTTTCCCATGTTGATTGCACCCAAAGTACCAAGTATAGAAACCAAAGAGCAAGCAAATACTTTTCTCACTGTTTAACAGCAGCAGCAGCAGTAAACACCACCAATAGATGAAATAAGAGTTTGTAATTAAACTCCTAGAATAGAATAGCAGGTTTGAGTATATGTATTTTAGTTTGGCCACTAAGAAGTGGAAGCTGCATCATAAGTTGTCTTTTTTATTCTACTGTATGAGATAAATTTTTTAATGATTTAGAGTGATTACTGCTTATTCTTTTTTAATCTCCACTTAGCAGTCTATGAAAAAAAATTTCCTCATTACTGACCAGAATACCACTATTTTAGTTTTGTGATGTCATAATTATTTCTTTTCTTATTTAAAAACAATGCATATTTTCTGCCTTATTTTTACCTGATTTCCTTCTGTTTGATAGAGGAAAAAAATAAACTAAAAAAAAACCCTTGAATCTTTAAAAGGAATTTAACTTCTAATAAGCCTGTGGTGTAGAGGCATGTGAAGGTAGGAAGGGACTAGGTCTATGAAACCAGATCTGAAAGAACCAGTGTCCCCAGAATCTCACTAAGTCTGCTGGTAAATGGATGCAACTCTGAAAAGGAGTTCGGGCATGGGCTCTTCCGTTACTTGCTTCGTCAGGGAATCCTGTCCTTTGAAGCCTCTGAAAGGGCCCCATACCTCTCAGAGGTAAAGCATCCACCAGAGGCAGAGAAGATGCCATATACCCAGGACTTAATTTTGTTCTGGAAAGTGGGGATGTGCTTGATGTTTTATGGTCAGGGGTTTAGTGTTTACAGGGAAACTTCCGTGTCATGATCCTGCTTGAGCCTGACACCATAATATTACCTGTCCCCACTTTTTTTAAACAGATGAGAAAGAAACTTCAGCAGAAAGAAATTAAGTGACTGACCAAAGATACTTAAGCCAATGAAGTGCCGATTTGAGATTTGAACCTAGGACTTTGGGATTCTGATCCATAGCTGCTTTTGTTATACCATGTTATCTCTGAAAAGAATTTGTCAGCAGTGTGTGTCTCTGGCTCAAAAGATAAAGGCGTCCAAGCTTAAACTGGATAGTTATATTTAAGAAAATTTATTTCTATACTAGGCATTTTTATAAGACTACATAGTATTTATTGTTCTGCTTCTGGATATAATGATTTGCATTGCCGATGGGAACAGATTCAAGGCTTGACAATTCAGAAGGCAGTATGAGGAGTATGTTGGGTACTATCACCCTCTTTTTTAAAAAAACTTTTTATTTTATTTTGGAGCACAGTTAATTAGCAATGTTGTGTTAGTTTCAGGTGTACAACAAAGTGATTCAGTTATACATAGTTTTTCAAATTCTTTCCCCCATTAGATTGTTACAGAATATTGAGTACAGTTCCCTATGGTCTAAGTAGGTCCTTGTTGGGTTATCCATTTTAAGAATAGCAGTGTGTTTAAAAGTACATGTCAATCTCAAACTTCCTGACTATCCCTCCCCATCACCTCCCCCTGCCAACCATAAGTTCCTTCTCTAAGTCTGTGAGTCTGTTTCTGTTTTGTAAATAAGTTCATTTGTATCATTTTTTAAGATTCTCCATATAAATGATATCATATGATATTCTTTCTCTGTCTGACTTCACTCAGTATGACAATCTCTAGGTCCATCCATATTGCTGCAGATGGACTGATTTTATTCTTTTTAATGGCCGAGTAATATTCCATTGTATGTATGTATCACATCCTCTTTATCCATTCTTCTGTCAGTGAACATTTAAGTTGTTTCCATATCTTGGCTGTTGTAAACAGTGATGCAGTGAATGTTGGGATGCGTTTATCTTTTTAGACCATATTTTTCCCTGGGTATATGCCCAGGAGTAACTACTGTCCTCTTTTTAAAGGTATTTTTAGTAGAGAAGAAAATTGTTGATTTCAGCAAACGTTTATTGAGTGCCTCCTTAAATCAAGATGGCTTTGTTTTGATCTGCCATTCTGTAAGCAGGAAATAATCAGCAGGAAATTATCAACATTTTAACAGAAAAGTCAATATGGAACAATATTTTATAGACTATACAAATGTTATGGCTAATTTTATCATGCAGTGTTATGAGAGAATGTGCTTTAGAAATAAAAAGCTTAATTGTAAATGACACCATTTTCTGTCATTTTTAGACACATTCTGAAGCATGATGTCTCAAAAGAATGGTCATTGAAGTTGAAAGTGCTTTTTATTCATACCATACTTTTACACTGGTGCTGAATTTCAATTTTTAATGGTTGTATTATGAATCTTTTTTGAATTATTGCATCTTTATTCTTGATGAGAAGAATGATCTGAGTTTATTCGCAGTGTGTAAGCATTATTGGATATGCTATATTAGGACTTTAATTGCAGTGTTATACTTTTACCATAATGAACAAATCTGTTTATTATGATTATTCTCTAAAGACTCTAACATACCCTCTCTTGACAGATTTTGTATGAAAAAGCAAGATTTTTTTTTTCCCCACATAAAGGTTCTGGGAACTTTAAAATTTTTTTCAGAAGTATATTGCCAAATTATTTTAGCTGTGGCCCAAGTACGTGAGTTGACTTGCTATATCACATATTAGGACATTCTAGTAAAAATAATGACTATGTTGGGAACTGTCATTCAGAAACTTTCTGTTTTTCCACTTATCTACAATGGGAATAAAACCCCAACCTCCTGCTTCCATCTGTTTCTCCCTCTCTTTTCAGAACTCATTCATGAACTGTTGGCGATTGATGAATGAGAACAAAAATTGATGGAAGAATTACTGTATGATAAATGAAGAACTTTATATTACAGACCTAGTATCATACTTTGACTTTTCTTCAAATACATCTAATGACATTGCCCTCACCACTTTTTGAGACAGCCCATTTTATTGTTAGCTGTGATGAGAACATTCTTCCTTGTTGAATAGACTCCTTGTAGTTTCTTATTTCTTATAAGTTTATGTTCTTATAAGTTATATGTCTACATATAAATAACTTCCATCTTAGCCCTTCAGTTATTCATAAAATTTTAGAATTGTGAGGCATCTTAAAGATGATCTGGTTTAAGGCTCCAGGGATAGTAAACAAGATCAGTGGAATAGCTAAGTGTTTACTGTGTGCCTAGCACTTGCATGTTATGGCTCAAATTTGATTTTTCAGCTGCATTTGCTGACTTGCTTGTACTTTACACTTTAGCCAAACTGAACTTTCCCCAAGTTCTTCTGTCTGGACTTAATTATACCATTGCTGCCTGTGCCAGTACGATTTGTGCCACCTATTAAACCCTTCCTGTTAATTGCTGCTTCATGTCTTTGTTCATTTTCTTCTTTCTACATGCAGTACCTCCTCCCAACCCCATCTTCGTCTCAGATTCTTTCCTGTCTGTTAAGGCTCTGTCGTATATTACTGTCTTTGTACATCTTTTTCTAGACCCTTGACCATACCCCTGTCTTCCTCCAACCAGGTAGATTTTATTCTTTTAAGTTCTGTGATAGTTCATATCTTGTAGTGATATATTTAATTTATCCTCTTCCATAAGATTAATGTCCTTCTAACTTTTGACTACGATCTATAATAAACACATTTAAAATATTACCTCTTATGTGTATATGTTTAGACTATACACGCACATGAAAAAGTTAGAAGTTTCATGATATAGTACTTTGTAGCGTGTACTCTGTTGTTTCTGTTCGTTTCTATTTCCATTAAAAAACATGGGTGGCAACTCAGTTGATATTGTGACCCATGTTTAAAAACTCTGCTTTAGGCTGTAAACTCTTAAAAGTAGGGATTGTACTGGGACTTCCCTGGCAGTCCATTGGTTAAGACTCTGTGCTTCCAGTGCATTTCATGGGGCACGGGTTTGATCCCTGGTTGGGACTCTTAAGAGCCAGCCTGGTGTGGTTAAAAAAAAAAAAAGAGAGAGAGAGAGATTATGGTTTATTTACAATTGACTCTTGAATAATGCAGGGGATTGGCGGCAACCTCTTATACAGTCAAAAATCTGTGTTCTACTATTTCTGTCTCAAGGACAAAGCAGTTGGTAAATGACTCACCCCAGGGCAAGAAGCTGAAACAATTTGAATAGAATCAGAACTTCAACCCCGGTTCCTTTGATTCCACATATTGTGATTTCTAATTAAATACAAACTTTCCCCCACATTTAGTTGATTTAAAGATCTGTAAAATGAATATACAAGTACTGTATTTACTGAAAAAATTCACATATAAATGAACCTGCACAGTTTAAGCCTGAAATGGCAACCCACTCCAGTGTTCTTGCCTGGAGAATCCCAGGGACGGGGGAATCTGGTGGGCTTCCGTCTATGGGGTCGCACAGAGTCGGACACGACTGAAGTGACTTAGCAGCAGCAGCAGCAGCAGCAGTCACAGGGTTAATGGTATCTTTGTGTTCTTGACAGACATTACTCAGTACCAGGCATGTAGAAGGTTTCATACACGTATTTGTAGGATTGAATTGGATGTTTTTTGTTAATTTGGTATAAAACCTGTTATTTGGAGACTTTTCATCTGCCATTTCATACTAATTACTCATATTGGTTTCTTAACAGCTAAGTTCTAGATTTTATTTCATATGAACTGAACTCAAGCTAGATCTCTTGCATCCTGAACGTGTGCTATTGATAATAGACATGAATGTAAAACTTCAGTTTCATTTTAAAAAGATTTTACATTTATTTTCATCACTTTTCATTGAAGGAGAGCATATTTGGCTCATCCCGTTGGTCCTAAGTTGAGGAGTAGGTTCCCCGTATTTGGCTTGTTAGTACAACTTGTCAAGTCTTTTTTGTAGCTTGAGTTTGTCATCCCACCTATTATTATCTTTTCCTTGAACTTTTTTACCTACACAACCGATAAACCTGCTTTCTGACCTTTTCCAAGTGACCTGATGAAAATGTTGAACAGAATAGGGGAGAAACATTTATTACCTAGAGTGAAGTGTCCGGTTTGTAAAGGAGCAGATTCTGCTTCGTCGTGTTTTGTGTTGTGCACACGATTTGGGTGGCTTATGGAACATTTCTTGGCAGTGCTGGCTGTGCCTGTGCCACCTGTGTGAGCCTGAGAGTGCTTGGGGTTGGGTGGGCTCCTGGCCAGATGGGGGCTTATGGCCTCGGAGGAAGGGTGCTGCTAAAAGGTCTGTGCGGCCTTTCTTTTCAGTGTGGGAAATGACGAAGACACATTAGCATTAAAAAGACCCGAAGTCTGTTTCCATCTTCATGAACTGGAGGAAGGGAGGCACCAAGCCTTTCTTAAGTTTGTTTCTGTTGTTCTTTCCACATCCCTGATACTTTAGATACGCTGGACAGCTCACCCTTTTCCAGACAAACCTAACACTTTGCTACCTTTGTCACTCTGCTCAGTTCTTATAATGTGACAAGAATGCAGCGCCTCCCTTTCTCTGCCTGAGGAGTACCACCTGAGAAAGCTGAGACGTCACCTCTTTGATGCCTTCCCCAGCTCTGCCCAGTAATAAGCACTGCTTCTGCTCCTGCAGCAGTTGGTACCGACCTCTAGTTATGGCACTTATCCCCTTAGATCATGCTTAATTGCATCTCTTTGCCTGGAGGGATTGAGCTTCTCAAGGACAAGGAATTTTGTCTTCATGTTTTGTAACCCCAGGACCTAGCACATAGTGAGGGATCAATAAACGCTTAATTAGGAGTCCAATTTAGTGAAGAGTTTTATTTTGCTTTGTTGATCCTGATAGTATTTTAAAAGGTAGGCTGTAAGTCTAATAATATTTACTTATTAGAAATTTGTGACATCATGAATACAATTATTTTTTCTCAGCTTTTCTCTTTCTTCAACCTGTTAGGAAGGTTTACTGCCTGTGGCTGAGTTTAGATGACTGATTTTTGGGTGGAAGCCTGTAGGATTCCAGTGTGAATCCATCTCACCTAGAGTTTCACAGTTATCACGGCAGTGATTCAGAAAACTTGTAGCAGATAATTGGGATGCAGTTTGAACTAACTCCAACAATATGTCTTTCATCTGACACCTTTGGGGAAGCTGTGTTTTAGATGAGTGACTTTTCCTGTAGAACTCAAGGTTAAACCTTTAAAAATACCGAGAAAAGATTTTTGTTGGAGTTTAATATAAATAATATGTTCTGTTTTGCCCTGTATCGTGAATTCAATATGTTGAATACATTTGAGTTTTTTTTTTTTTGTATAACATTTCCACTCTGATTACATAAGATGCAGGTTCATTACAGACATGTCAGTAAATACAGAAAAATACACAAAAAAGAAAATAAGGGTGATATCTTATTTTTAAGATACAATTTATTTTCAGACATAACCCCTCAAAACCTGCTGGAATATCTTTCCAGTCTTTTTTTTCTGATGCAGGCATTTAAAATAAATTTAGGACTGTACTGTTTATATTGTCATAGACGTCTTTGATTTTTTAAAGCACAAGTAATTTATTTTTTGGCCAGGCTGCATGGCATGTGGAATCTTAGTTCCACGACCAGGGATCGAACCCATGCCTGCTGCAGTGGAAGTGCGGAGTCTTAACCAGTGGACCACCAGGGAAGTCCCAACAGATTTAATTTTAAATCTGTTCTACTACACCCTTTTCTTAAAACTGGAATGTCATTGTTTTAATGACTGCTGTCCCATCAGGCACTGTATTAGGTACTGTGATTTATCTAATCTACTTCTGAGCAGTTGGTTGTTAGAAATTAACTATCACCAGGACAGTAAGAGTACTTGCTTCTTTGTACCCTCGAAAGTATAGAGCATCATTTTCTCCACAGATTTGTATCTTTAGAAATTTCAAAGTTGATACAGGCTTGGAGGAATAAATTCTGAAGCATTACAAAAATAGTGTCCTGTACTACCATTTCAACTTCTTTGGCATCAATTGTTTAACTGGACTTTCTGACTATTGGATGTTATTAATGCAAACAAGTCATTATAACAATAATACAGTGATGCTTGTTTTCTTTCTTACTGAAATCCCAAGGAAAATCACTAATTCCAGTCAGTGGTTCTCTCGTTTGTTTATTACTTTTCTCATCTAGCTGTGATGCTTTCTGGGAATTTGGGGGTGGTGGTGGTGGTGGGAATATAGACTTTCCAGGTGGTGCTAGTGGTAAAGAATCCACCTGCCAGTGCACGAGATGCAAAGGCATGGTTTTGGTCCCTGGGTTGGAAGATCCCCTGGAGTAGGAAATGGCAACCCACTTCAGTATTCTTGCCTGGAAAATTCCATGGACAGAGGAGCCTGGCAGACTACAGTCCATGGGGTCACAAAGAGTTGAACACGACTGAGCGTGCACGGAGAGGAACAGACAGGGTGGACTGAGGATGTGTGAGACTCCATCAGCTTGGTATCAGTGACTTGAAATAGTAGTTTTGTTTTGATATTCTTTCTAACTCTCTTCATTTCTGTTCTCTGTAGCTACTTCAAGTATTATTCTTTATTTTTCCCTATTTGCCAGCTACTCTGCCCTTTACTTCTTTCCCTAGTCATGCATTTTCAAGCTAAACCTGAATTGAACTTGTGCATGGGAAACTGGGTAATCAACCCTGTGAAAGACAGAAGAGATGGGAATACCTTTGCTTTCCTTTGGAGTGAGATGTAGTGCCTTTATGAAAACCTTAGGCCTGTTAAAAGAACTAACTCATGGCCAAGGCTGCGCTCCATAGGAAGACCTGACTTTGGAACAGAGGCAGTGATCTGGGAGTGATAGAGCCTAATGCAGATTTGGTCTGTGCAGGGGGCAGTTTCCACTCTGGATGGCTGCATCTAGGTAAGACATCTGGTACTGTGACAGCCATCTTATTATCATGAGGAAAACCAGGAAAGGAGGAGGGGTTGTTGATATTATTTTTTATTGGCGTATGGTTGCTCTGCACTGATGTGCCAGTTTCTGCTGTACAGCAAAGGGAATCAGCCATATGTGTACACATATCCCTTTTTTGAATTTCGTTCCCATTTAGGTCATCACAGAGCACCAAGTAGAGCTCCCTGTGCTATGCAGTAAGTTCTCATCTGTTGTTTCAGACATAGTAGTGTATGTAACACGGTTCCAGTCTCCCGATTACCCATTCTTTATTGATGGACTCTTGGGTTGTTTCTTTTACTGTTGTGAATAATGCTGTAATGAACATTTGGCACCCAAGTACCTGTTTGACTACCTGTTTTTAAATCCTTTGGAATTACTTAGCATTTGGTAATTCTATGTTTAGTTTTTTTGAGGAACCACCCCTACTATTTTCTATGTTGCCTGTACCATTTTTACTTTCCCATCAGCAATGCACAAGGATTCCAGTCTCTTTACATCCTTGCTAATACTTGATATTTTTTTTAAAAAAGCTTTTTATAAATGGCTATCCAAATGGGTGTGAAGTGGTATTTCACTGTGGTTTTGATTTGCATTTTCCCTAATAATTAGTGAAGTTGAACATCTTCTTATGTGTTTATTGGCTATTTGTGTATTGTTTTTGGAGAAATGTCTACTCAGTACTTGGCCCATTTAAAGATTTTTATTTTCTGCTGTGCGGGCTCTTCGTTGCTGTGCATGGACTTCCTCAGGTTGCGGCAGGCAGTGGCTTTGCATCACAGTGCTTCTCGTTGTGGAGCACAAACTCTAGCTTCTTGGGCTTCAGTAGCTGTGGCACAGGCTTCAGTAGCTGTGGCACACGGGCTTAGTTGTCCAATGGCAAGTGGGGTTTCCCCAGACCAGGGATCAAACTTGTGTCCCTTGCATTGGCAGGTGAGTTCTTAACCACTGGACCATCAAAGAAGCCCCTAGAGTGGTTCTTAAATATACTTTAACTTCAGGAGGTTTTTTCTGGATAGTCCCTAATTGTTCACTTCGTAGAGAGTATGTAGTTTAAAATAAACTCCAACATTGAGAGAAAGGAACTCATGCAATTATTGTCTGTGAAAGCCTTTCACACATATTTAAATGAAGATATAAGTTGATAGAAATTATTAAACAATTCAGCTCTGAAAATAGAGTTTGAAATTATTTTCAGTTGTGATTAGTTGGAGGATAAAGATGATACTGGGCACAGGAACCAGAGATCAAATTGCCAACATCCACTGGATCATTGAAAAAGCAAGAGAGTTCCAGAAAAACATAATTCTGCTTTATTGACTATGCCAAAGCCTTTGACTGTGTGGATCACAATAAACTGTGGACAATTCTGAGAGAGATGGGAATACCAGACCACCTGACCTGCCTCTTGAGAAATCTGTATGCAGATCAGGAAGCAACAGGTAGAACTGGACATGGAACAACAGACGGGTTCCTAATAGGAAAAGGAGTATGTTAAGGCTGTATTTTGTCACCCTGCTTATTTAACTTATATGCAGAGTACATCATGAGAAATGGTGGGCTGGAAGAAGCACAAATTGGAATCAAGATTGCCAGGAGAAATATCAATAACTCAGATATGCAGATGACACCACCCTTACGGCAGAAAGTGAAGAGGAACTAAAAAGCCTCTTGATGAAAGTGAAAGTGGAGAGTGAAAAGATTGGCTTAAAGCTTCAACATTTAGAAAATGAAGATCATAGCATCTGGTCCCATCACTTCATGGCAAATAGATGGGGAAACAGTGGAAACAGTGTCAGACTTTATTTTTTTTTATTTTTTTTTGGGTTCCAAAATCACTGCAGATGGTGACTGCAGCCATGAAATTAAAAGACGCTTACTCCTTGGAAGAAAAGTTATGACCAACCTAGATAGCATATTCAAAAGCAGAGACATTACTTTGCCAACAAAGGTCCGTCTAGTCAAGGCTATGGTTTTTCCAGTGGTCCTGTATGGATGTGAGAGTTGGACTGTGAAGAAGGTTGAGCGCCAAACAATTGATGCTTTTGAACTGTGGTGTTGGAGAAGATTCTTGAGAGTCCCTTGGACTGCAAGGAGATCCAACAAGTCCATTCTAAAGGAGATCAGCCCTGGGTGTTCTTTGGAAGGAATGATGCTAAAGCTGAAACTCCAGTACTTTGGCCACCTCATGCGAAGAGTTGACTCATTGGAAAAGACCCTGATGCTGGGAGGGATTGGGGGCAGGAGGAGAAGGGGATGACAGAGGATGAGATGGCTGGATGGCAATACCAACTCCATGGATGTGAGTCTGAGTGAACTCCAGGAGTTGGTGATGGACAGGGAGGCCTGGCGTGCTGCAATTCATGGGATCACAAAGAGTTGGACAGGACTGAGCGACTGAATTGAACTGAACTGAGATTACACGTTACAGAGATTGGCAAGTTGGTATCAACGATAGTTTGTTGCAGGAACCACAAAAGGGAAAAGAAAATTAAACTTTGTTTCTTGACAGAAGTGGAGGAGGAAGTTTCCTGAGGTAATGAAACACAAGTAGTAACATGAAATTCAAAATACAAGTCTAACTGGAAAGTGAAGATACTTCAAATGGATTCTTTTATTGATTTAGTAGACATTTATAGAAGATCTGGTATGTACTAGGCTCTGGGGATACAAAGAATCGGACACAAGTGAGCGACTGAACTGAACTGAGGTTCTGGGAACAATGAAGGAAGACTATACAGATCTACCTACTTTCAAGACCTTTAATCTAGATGATTGTGAAAATTAGATTAGGGAAGTTTTATAAAGTTAGTAGTTAAAACAGTGCAAGTAGACAAGAATTTTTAGCTAAGAATTATATATTTATGGAACTTTAGATCTAGAAGGGACCACAATGTAACAGTGTTCTTACTTTTCAGATGGCATCACCAAGGGCAGAGGCACATGGTAACTTACTCAGAGTCATACAGTTTGGCTGTTTGAGTCTTGAATTCAGACGCCGGTTCCTTAAAAAGGCTTTAAAAAAAACTATATCATTGAATCTTATGTAAAACCACTGGAAGATAGGAATTAGTCTAGAAATATTTATTGAATACCTGCACTGTGGAAAATTTAATGGAGTAAACAAACATACTCCAGTTCTTGAGGAATCTTTTTTAAAAAATTGAACTATAGTTGATTTACAATGTTGTGTTAATTGCTGCTATACAGCAGAGTGATTCAATTATATATATATTTTCTTTTTAAAAAATATTTCTTTCCATTATGGTTTATCATAAGATATTGAATACAGTTCTCTGTGCTGTGCAGCAGAACCTTGCTGTTTATCCATCCTTCGTATAAAAGTTTACATCTGGTAACTCTAGCCTCCCACTTCATCCCTTCCCTAACTCTATCCCCCTTGGCAACCACCAGTTTGTTCTCTACGTCCATAATTCTGTTTCTGTTTCATAGATAGGCTCATTTGTGTCATATTTTAGATTCCACATATAAGTGATATCACATGGTATTTGTCTTTCTCTTTTGGACTTTCTTTGTTAGTACAGTAATTTCTAGGTGCATCCATGTAGCTGCGAATGGCATCATTTTACTGTTTTTATGGCTGAGCAATATTCCATTGTATATATGTACCATGTCTTCTTTATCCATTTGTTGCTCGATGGACACTGAGATTGTCCCCATGTCTTGGCTGTTGTGAATAGTGCTGCTGGGACGCATGTATCTTTTTACATTATGGTTTTGTCTGGATCTATGCCCAGAAGTGAGATTGCTGGATCATACGGTAATTCTATTTTTAGTTTTCTGAGAAACCTCCATACTGTTTTCCATGGGGATTCTTTCAATTATAATTATTAGAAATCCATCTCAAACTGAAGCAGAAAGGAGAATTTACTGGTTCATATAACTAAAAAAAGCGTGAATGGATCTGACCTCAGAAGACTGGGATCAGGGCCTCAACAAATCAGGATATCTGTGTTTCCATTTTACATTTTGGTATATGCCTGTGTTGAATTATTTTTTGCAGTCATTAACTTCAAAAAATTTACTGTTTTCACTTTGAGGACCATAGCTCCTGGCAGCTCTGGGGTTACATCTTTACAGTTCATGATGGAATAGGAAAGAGTTAGTTCCTGTCGGGAAGGTTCAGGGAGTGAATGGCGTGGCCCAGTCTGCTTTACATGCCTACTTGGAGGCGGTGGAGAGGGTCTGACTGATAGCCCCACTGAAATCATATAGAGTGGGACAGTTTCTGTAAAACATGAGAGTTAGGAGTGCTGGGCCTACAGAACAGTACAGTGAGAGGGCTGCTTGATGCACACATAGATGAAGCTACAATTAAGGTCAGTCATGTGATAGAAGTAGAATGTGCCCGAGGATTTCAGGGCCTGGAGGATCCATTTCCAAGAGTGCAAAAACAGTCTTGATGTATGGATAGGGTTTTTGTCAGTGGAGAGGAAGCTGGAGAGAGGATCCAGGCAGTAGGACACAGTGATGTGGGAAAGGGAGGCTCGTGCAGGGTTATGTGCTGAAGACTTGTTTTGCAGAACAGCGACTAGGCCATGTCTTCTGCCGTCGGGAGGAGACTGAGGGCAGGTTTGGCCGAGAGCGTCAAGGGCCCTGGACGTAACGAGGAATATGGCTTTTATTCTGTGGGCAGTAGGGAGCCAATGAAGCATTTTAATCAAGGGAAAAAGCAATTTTGGGAATGGAAATGGAGGAGCATAAGAGCGATTTTAGATTCAGGAGAAAGATAAAAGAATAATAGAATTTATTTTCACAGGAACTAGGCACTACTGTTCCTCACATGGAAAATCTATAAGGATTATGAACAAATCACTTAACTACCTTCTATTTTCCTCTTCAGTAAAATAAAATAAATACACTGTACTAATCTTTACTAACTCTAGATTACAGTTTATGTATAGTTTCAATAAGAAAATATTGTGTTGCAGTAGGCATTATTGCTTTATAAATGACTTACTAAGTTTGATACATATGAGAGTATTTTTCTCTGTGGTATTTGGAGATTGTAAGTTGGAAATAGATTATTGATTGAGGAAATGATCTTTACATTTTTATTAGCTCATAAAGTAAATGGAACTAATACCTTGGGTTGCATTTTCTTTTAAATTCTTTATTTTAGTTAGGAAAATGACAGAAACAGGTTCTAAAACTGAAGTATGGTGCTACATGTTAGTGTTTTTTTCTTCTAATCATATATATATATATATATATGTATTTTTTTTTAAATTACTGAGAATTCTCAAACTGCCCTTGTAACTGAGGTTTTGACATCTGTGCTCTGAATCAGTGCTGGAGCTGCAGTGTGTGCACTGCTTGTGCCCCTGGTCTCAGATTCTTGGAGAGGACGCTTTCACTCCTCTGTCTGTGCATGTGTGCATGCTCAGCAGCTCAGTCGTGTCCGACTCTTTGGGACCCAATGGACTGTAACCCGCCAGGCTCCTCTGTCCATGGGGTTCCCCAGGCCAGAATACTGGAGTGGGTTGCCATGCCGTCCTTTGGGGGAATCTTCCCTACCCAGGAATTGAAGTCATGTCTCCTGCATTGTAGGTGGATTCTTTACCACTGAGACACTGGGGAAGGCCCCCTCTGTTTATGCTGCTGCCAAGTCGCTTCAGTCATGTCCGACTCTGTGCGACCCCAGAGATGGCAGCCCACCAGGCTCCCCCATTCCTGGGATTCTCCGGGCAAGAACACTGGAGTGGGTTGCCATTTCCTTCTCCAGTGCATGAAAGTGAAAAGTGAAAGTGAATTCGCTCATTCATGTCCGACTCTTAACGACCCCATGAACTGCAGCCTTCCAGGCTCCTCCATCCATAGGATTTTCCAGGCAAGAGTACTGGAGTGGAGTGCCATTGCCTTCTCCGTGTGTATCTCTCCCTAATAATTCACTGCCTCTTTGACGAGGATGGGAGACTGACCCTTTGCTGTCCTCTTCCATCTTTCCTTCATCCCTCTACTCTTAGCTTCCCCATTTATTACTCTGCAAGCCACCTTTTAAAATCTTTATTCTTTTCCTGTCTCACCAGACATTACCAGTTCTCTTCCCCACCTCATGACTGAATCTTGTTTGGGACTCAGTTGAGATATCTAGCTTATGTCTTATATTAAAGCATGTTCACCCCCTTAAAATTTTCCCTTTGCCTGTAGTATCTTTGAAGCACATTTTAAAAAGATGGTCTCTGATTTGAAGTGCTCTTAGCTAGATAGAATACAAAAAGATCACCCAATAGTTCTTAATTTGTAAGTAGCTGGTTTTCATTTAAAAGTAGAGACTCACTGCTTAATTTGCTTTACATGGCAGCTACTTTATAGGCTGTGTATGTTAAACTTTAAAAATTACTTGCTGATAATTTTTATGAGATAAAATGGAATAGTCTCTTTAAATTTCCTGCTCAAAGAATTTTGTTTGTAGAATAAATTTTCGTGTGTTGTTAAAAAATTAAAAATAAAAGGGAAGACTCAGAATTCTCTTCTGATGGCTAGTGTTTGTACTAAAAGATTTAGCAATGATGGTTTCTTTTATTTTAAGTAGAAGAAAATAAATTTTAGTGTTGATCCTATGATATTTTTGTATTACTAGAATTATACTGAAAAGAGTGCCACTTTTAAAGACATTGTAGAATGCCTTTACATAGATGCAGTGTGCTTACACATGGTATCGGCAAATACAGTGTACATAATTCTTAAAAATTCATATAGCTTTTAAAAAAGCTATAGAAAGTAGTGCTCTTAAAGCCTCTTAACTCATTTCCCCCCAAGTGTATCCCCACTTCGCTCCTCACCCAGCCCAAGTGACTGCCATAAATGTTTTAATATTACACACTCTTTCTGTGTATATTCAGTTCAGTTCAGTTCAGTTGCTCAGTTGTGTCTGACTCTTTGCCACCCCATGGACTTCAGCATGCCAGGCCTCCCTGTCCATCACCAACTCCCGGAGCCCACTCAAACTCATGTCCATTGCTTCGGTGATGCCATCTAACCGTCTCATCCTCTGTTGTCCCCTTCTCCTCCCTCCTTCAATCTTTCCCAGCATCAGCGTCTTTTCCAATGAGTTGGTTCTTTGCATCAGGTGGCCAAAGTATTGGAGTTTCAGCTTCAGCATCAGTCCTTTCAGTGAATGTTCAAGACTGATCTCCTTTCAAATG
This sequence comes from Oryx dammah, assembly GCF_014754425.2. Classification (NCBI taxonomy): domain Eukaryota; kingdom Metazoa; phylum Chordata; class Mammalia; order Artiodactyla; family Bovidae; genus Oryx; species Oryx dammah. The sequence goes on from NW_024070193.1 coordinate 10,840,272, forward strand.
GACTGGTTGGATCTCCTTGCAGTCCAAGGGACTCTCAAGAGTCTTCTCCAACACCACAGTTTAAAAGCATCAATTCTTCGGTGCTCAGGTTTCTTTATAGTCCAACTTTCACATCCATACATGACTACTGGAAAAACCATAGCTTTGACTAGATGGACCTTTGTTGGTAAAGTAATGTCTCTGCTTTTTAATATCTGTCTGTCTAGGTTGGTCATAGCTTTCCTTCCAAGGAGTAAGCATCTTTTAATTTCATGACTGTAGTCACCATCTGCAGTGATTTTGGAATCCCCCAAAATAAAGTCTGTCACTCTTTCCCCATCTATTTGCCATGAAGTGATGGGACCAGATGCGATAATCTTAGTTTTCTGAATGTTGAGTGAAAAAGCCAACTTTTTCTCCCTCCTCTTTCACTTTCATTAAGAGGCTTTTTAGTTCCTCTTCACTTTCTGCCATAAGGGTGGTGTCATCGGCATTGAGGTTATTGATATTTCTCCTGGCAATCTTGATTCCAGCTTGTGCTTCATTCAGCCTGGCATTTCACTTGATATACTCTGATATAAGTTAAATAAGCAGGGTGACAATATATGTATACAGTATATATATGTATGTATATTCTTTAAAAAATAAATAGCAGAATAATACTTTCAAACACTTACATAGTACTTTGTACCAGGTACTATTCTAAGTACTTAACATATATTAATTATGGTGTTACTGTTTAGTCACTAAGTCATGTCCGACTCCTTTGCAACCCCATGGACTACAGTCTGCCAGGCTCCTTTGTCCATGGTATTCTCCAGGCAGGAATACTGGAGTGGGCTGCCATTACCTCCTCCAGGCTGCCATTTCCTCCTCCAGATTTCTCTGACCCAGGAATCGAACCCGTGTTCCCTGTGTCTCCTGCATTGGCTGGTGGATTCTTTGCCACCGAGCCACTTGGGAAGCCCCATTCTAAATAATACTATACAGTAAACTACACAGAAGCATAACCACTTGTAGAGTCTGCACACGCGTGACAATGTACGCCAGATGTGAACTAACGTACATAGGTGGACATGCAAATGCACATTTGCATCTTTGAAGGTTCGCAATTTGCATGTTCATATATAGGGAACTTAATATGTTTTCCACTGATTAATATAATCCTTATTCCATTCCCATACACTATTTTGATTACTGTACTTTTGTAGTAAGTTTTGAAGCTTGAAAGTGAGAGTTGTCTAACTTTGTTCTTTGTTAAGATTGTTTTGGATATTTGGTTCTCTAGAAATTCCATATGAATTTTAGGATGTGTTCTTCTATTTCTTGGGGATTTTGATAGAGATTCCATTGAATCTGTGGACTACCTTGGGTAGTAGTGTCATCTTAATATCCATTCTACCAATCCATGAACATGGGGTATCTTTATACTTAATTAGATCTTTAATTTCTCTTAGCAGTGTTTTGTAGTTTTCAGTACCTCTTTGGTTAAGTTTATTCCTAAGTGTCTTGTTATTTTTGGTACTACTGTATATGGAGTTGATACAGCTGAAGGCTGTTTTATTGAGTTCTCCATTTTTTTTTTCCTTGCAGTGTTTTGTTAAAGAAACTGCATTTTTTTGTCTCATGATCTGAATCTTGCTAATCATATTTCTGTGAATTCATTTAATATGCTCCTTATTCCCAGTATTTCCTTTAAGTTGACATTTCTGTAAGTGTCACCATATTCAGGTTTGAGTTTTATTTTATTATTTCTTCAGGTGGCACTTTGTTTAGTAGTCATGTAATTTCTTGTCTCCTCTTTTCATGATGTTAGAGCCACCAGTGATCATTTCCTATACCTGTTCATTTATTGGGAGGCACCAAATGGAGATATTCTACCTTTGCCATCACTTCTTTGTTTGTTGTCTAGAGTATTTTTATAGAGAAACTTCCCATCAACTATGTGGGTATACTGAGGTCTAGTTTGTGTTAGAAAAGCATGTTTTCTTTTTTTTTTTTTTTCCTGTTCTGTTTTTTCCCCTGTTTTGTGAATTTTCATAGTAGTAAATGGATTCCCTAGCAACCTTTGAAAAGTGACCAATAAGCTTTTTGGGGAGTCATCAGTCTTATTAAGTTATGAATGTAAATATATTGACATACTGTCCTTTTAGTGAGTAGTGGAACTCTCCTGGTGCTGAAAGTTCTTTTGACCTGACCATAGTAGTTTAGCTATTAATCATAACTTCCTTGATTTTTAGTATGATAATGTCTTCCACGCTTACATTAAGCATTTTCTGTCCTGAACTTGGCTTTTTCCCAAGGGGCCCTGGTTCCTTTTAGTGGGAAATAGTATATTTAGAAATGACAATTTTAGTGCTAGAGATTTGTCATTGTTTGTAGGCCTCATCGGGAACTGTGCATTACTACATTGTCTTTACTTCATAAATCTTACATTTGCATTTTCTGTACCTTAAAAGCAAATTCCTAAATAATTACTTACTTGATTATCTCCAGTACTGACACAGCAGTCATAGAGTAGCACTACTAATCACTATATCCACAGTATGATTAGTGAAGGCAGACTAAGATTTTTTTGAAGTTTTTTCTAAATCCTTAGAATATGTTCCATTAGGGATATATAGTCAAATTGCTTTCTCTTGACACATTATTTGGAAAAGTTCCTCTGAATAAGTTCCTCTCTGGTTATGCCACTAACTTGGCTATACAACTGTGTGTGTGCTCAGCAGCTTCAGTCATGTCCAACTCTTCGCGACCCTATGGACTGTGACCCGCCAGGCTCCTCTGTCCAGGGCATTCTCCATGCAGGAATACTGGAGTGGGTTGCCGTGTCCTCCTCCAGGGGGTCCTCCAGACCCAGGGATTGGACCTGAGTCTCCTGCACCTCTTGCATTGGCAGGCAGGTCCTTTACCTCTGCGCCACCTGGGAAGTCCACATCCTTCATTGGAGGGGTGCAGCCGCACCCCAGAGCCCTGCAGGAATAAATGTCCCCATCTCACCAATCCTCCAGCATCTCGCAGTGTTCTCCACCCACTTTACCCAACGAGCCATGGGGCAGGGAGGAGGCTGTTGATGCTGCCTGTGAGAACAGGCTCCCCTGGGGCATAAAGTGCGGGGGAGGAGGACAGAGAGTGGATCTCGGGGCAAACAGGTCTTGTAGCACCATATGGATGGTGCATTTTTTTCTTCTCATCTCACACTCCTTATCCCACCACCACCAATGAAATGATAAATTCTTTGTAGGCAGAAATTATTTTATCTTTCTTTAAAAAAATTTTTTTAAATTTTATATTGGGGTATAGTTGATTAAAAATGTTGTGCTAGTTTCAGATGTACAGCAAAGTAATTTAGTTATATATGAATGTGTATCTATTCTTTTTCAAATTCTTGAAGCTCACAGTGACCAGTGACATCTGATGTACCTGACAGATATAGAGAAGAATAGAGTGAAACCATCTATAACTAACAGGTTTATTCTTTGTGCTATTCCTGCAAATAGACTATATAGGCCTGAAAATAGTCCCATGATTAGAGAGAGAAAGCTCTACTTTTTTTCAAACCTTTCCTTTTCTAGCAAATATAATTGTTTTCTTTTCTATTTATACATTAATTTGAAAAATCATTTGAAAGTCAAACTACTTTGAATGAAGTCAACTATCTTGAATGGAGATAGTTATTAAAATGGGAAGTTTACATAAGTTCTCTGAATACGCACAAAACACCTAGTTTCCAACGATGGAAGCTTGTTCATAATTTTAATGTTCTTGTCAATTAATGGCAAAGGTTAAGAAGACAGGAGTGCTGAATGCTCTGGGGATTGAAATAATAGCAAGGATCTTGATAAAGAATTTGTTAAGGAGTGGATGATGTGATGATGTTAAATTCTTAAGTGCTAATTCGATTTATTTTAATTTTACTGTAAGATATGGCTCAGATACTGCACACTTTTGACTTTAGGAATGCTGTCTTATTGTTAGTTATGTAGATGCCTGCAAGGACTTACAGGGGCTTACATATTTGAAAAATGAATTAAAAGAGAGAGCATATATTTAAGAAAATTTAGTGCCTAATTTCAGTGACACAGACCCTATATCAGTATTTAAAAATCCTAATTGACATGTTTATCTTTGGTTTTCTAGTGATATGCAGCTTTCGAGGATCTGTTCCCCAAGGGTTGGTCTTAGAAATAGGAGAAACAGTCCAGATTCTTGAAAAGTGTGAGGGTAAGTATGGACCTATAAATTATAAGACACAAATAGTGATCATTTTTGGCAATATTATATATGTTTATTTTGTAGTACTGGTTATAAGCAATCTTTTTGAAGCCATGATTAATCATATTATGATACACTGCTATAAAATCATTCCTGATCTCTGTTCAGCATAACTGATGAGTAATTTTGGCTCTAATCTAATAGCAACAATGAAATAACTATTGTTGGCTGTCAGAACATGTTTTTTGTATACTATGTCAAGTAATTATTTTTAATTTCCTACAATCAAATAGATAATATTTTACTCCTGCTTATCTGTATTTGAATAGAATTGAATTATAATCAGTTCATTTGTATGTTTCTGTCTGATTGGCTGGACACGATCAGTCATAATTAAAACAAGGCAGTATATATGCTCAAATGAAGTTTGACTTGGCTGTCTTCTCCTGTGACATTTTTTGTGTATTTTTGCTATTATATTTATGCATTATTGAAAAATACCACATTCTAAAAGATTATGCACTGTAGCCAACAAAATATATGGGAAAAATACAGTTATGGAGATATCACACCAAATCAGAGGATTGACAGAAACAAAATTGATGTCAAAATCGATATGTTGATAGCAGTTCAGCATGACTAGAAACCACCTCAAATTATTTAACAGAGTGGAAATGTTGCTAAGTGAGCATGGAGATAGTACAGATGGAAGTGGAGCTCTGATACAATTTACCATTCAGATGGGTATGGAAGTAAGTGCAACTTACTATGACCCTGGAACTGTGTAAGTTTGGTAGTGTACTTTTCTGGAAAGGGAGCTCTAGTGCAGGACTCATTTTAATAATTTTCTTAAAATAGTAGTTTAAATCAAAACGACTTCATGATAAAAAAAAAAACTCTTAGCAAAATAAGAGTATAAGGGAATATTCTTAATCTAATAAAGGATATCTAAAAGCCTACAGCACACATTATATTCAGTTGTGAAATAGTGAAAGCTTTCTCACTGAGAGCTAAAAATGAGACTATTATAAAATAAGACATTGTGGTTTGGAGGCAAAGACAATAATGAAACAGAATAGAGGGTCCAGAAATAGACCATCATTTATCTTCCAGTGATATGAAAAAGGTAGTATTGCAGTGCAGTGGGGAAATGATGTCCTTTATAATAGGTGACGCTGGGCTGATTGGACTGAAGAATGGACCTAGTCAATAAATGGTATTGGATCAGTATCTAAACCAGTGAATCTCAAACCTGACTTCACAGCATATACTACAAACTGAATTCCAGATGGATGGTCAATGGAAATGTGCAATTTAGAGCAACTGTGCACCTTGAAGGAACCGTAGGAGAATATCCCTTCTAGCCTAGGGGTAGACAGAGATCCTTTATTGATAAGTTGTACTTCATTAAAATGAAAATCTGTTGTTCAAAAGATATCATTAAGGAGGGCTTCCCTGGTGGCTCAGTGGTAAAGAATCTACTTGACAGGGCAGGGGACATGGGTTCGAGCCCTGGTCAGGAATATCCCACGTGCCGCAGAGCCACTAATCTGTCCACCACAACAATTAAGCCTGTACTCTAGAGCCTGGGAACCACAACTGCTGAGCCCATGTGCCACTGTTGCTGAAGCCTGTGCTCCCTGGAGCCTGTGCTCTGCAGCAAGAGAAGGCACCGCAGTGAGAAGGCCGTGCATCACAGCTGGAGAGTATCCTCCATTTGTTGCAGCTAGAGAAAGCCTGTGCAGCAGTGAAGACCGAGCACAGCCGAAAAACAATAAATGAAATTTAAAGAAAAAAGATGCCACTAAGGAGAGGTAAAAGGCAAGTCACAAAGTGAAAGAGATATTTGATAAAGGACTTATGTTCATATGGTGTTTGTCTTTCTCTTTCTGACTTCTCTTAGTGTGATAAACTTTAGGTCCATCCATGTAGCAGCAAATGGCATTATTTCGTTCTTTTCTATGGCTCAGTAACAGTCCATTGTATGTGTGTACCACATCTTCTTTATCCATTCTTCTGTCAGTGGGCATTTAGGTTGTTTCCTTATCTTGGTTTTTGTAAATAGCGCTGCTGTAAACACAGGGGTGGATGTAGCTTTTCCAATTATGGTTTTCTGCAGATACATGCCCAAGACTGGGATTGCTAGATCATTTGGCAACTCTATTTTTAGTTTTTTGAGAAAGCTCCATACTGTTTTCCATAGTGGCTGTACCAGTTTACATTCCTATTAACAGTGTAGGAGGATTCCCTTTTCTTCACACCCTTTCCAACATATGTCAGACATCTTTTTGGATTTCACTGGTATGAAATTAGAAATTAACTACAAGAAGAAAACTGGAAAAAAAAAAAGCCCACAAACATATGGAGACTAAACAATCAATGGATCATTGAAAAGTCAAAGAGGGATGAAGATAAAACAGTTCTAAGAGGGAAGTTCATAGTGATACAGGCCCACTTGATGATATAAGAAAAATCTCAAATAATCAAAATGCACATTAAAGAAACTAGAAGAAGAACAAGTAAAACCGAAAGTTAGGAGAAAAAAGGAAATAAAAGATGAGAGTGGAAATAACAGAAATAGAGACCTAAAAACATAAAACATCAATGAAATTAAGAGTTGGTGCTTTGATAATATATGATATTGTTGTTTAGTCTCTAATTCGTGTCTGACTTTCTCGTGAAGTCATTTACTGTAGCCTCTCAGGCTCCTCTGTTCATGGGGTTTCCCAGGCAAGAGTACTGAAGCAGGTTGCCATTTCCTTCTCTAGGGGATCTTCCTGACTTAGGGATCGAACCTGCATCTTCTGCATTAGCAGGCAGATTACGTACCACTGGGCCACCAGGGAAGTCTTGAAAATATATATGAAATTGATAAACTTTTAGCTAGATTCATCAAGAAAAAAGGAGAGAGGGCCCAAATAAATAAAATCAGGGATAAAAAGGGACACCACAGAAATACAAATATTATAAGTGATTACTATGAAGAATTATATGCTAATAAAATGGATTGCATAGAAGAAATGGATAAATTCCTGGAAATGTGCAAAGTTGCAAGACTGAATCAGAAAGAAATAGAATATATGAATAGACTGATTACCAGTAATAAAATTAAATCAGTAATAAAACTTCTAACAAACAGAAGTCCAGGATCAGATGGCTTCATAGGTGAATTCTACCAAACATTTCAGTCAGTTCAGTTCAGTTCAGTCGCTCAGTTGTGTCCGACTCTTTGCAACCCCATGAATTACAGCACGCCAGGCCTCCCTGTCCATCACCAACTCCCGGAGTTCACTCAAACTCACGTCCATTGAGTTGGTGATGCCATCCAGCCATCTCATCCTCTGTCGTCCCCTTCTCCTCCTGCCCCCAATCCCTCCCAGCATCAGAGTCTTTTCCAGTGAGTCAGCTCTTCGCATGAGGTGGCCAGAGTACTAGAGTTTCAGCTTTAGCATCATTCCTTCCAAAGAACACCCAGGGCTGATCTCCTTTAGAATGGACTGGTTGGATCTCCTTACAGTCCAGGAGACTCTGAGGAGTCTTCTCCAACACCACAGTTCAAAAGCATCAATTCTTTGGCACTCAGCTTTCTTCACAGTCCAACTCTCACATCCATACATGACCAGACATTTAAAGAATGGTTAATACTTTTCCTTTTCAAACTGTTCAGAAAGTTAGTGAGGAAGGAACACTTTCAAACTCATGCTACGAGGCCACCATCGTCCTGATAACAAAACCAGATAGCAACCTGATAACACACACACAAAGTTACAGGCTAATATCATTGATGAATGTAAATGTAAAATCTGCAACAGAATATTATCAAACCAGATATCAAACCAGACTAAATATGTTGAAAGGATCATACACCATGATCAAGTGGGATTTATCCTAGGGATGCAAGGATGGTACAATATCTACAAATCAGTTAATTAGATATATCACATTATCAAATTTAAAAATAAAAATCACATCATCTCAAGAGATGCAGAAAATGCATTAGACAAGTTCAGCACCTATTTATTGACAAGAACTGTCCCTGATAGCTCAGTTGGTAAAGAATCTGCCTGCTCTGGGTCAGGAAGATCTGCTGGAGAAGGGATAGGCTACCCACTCCAGTATTCTTGGGCTTCCCTTGTAGTTCAGCTGGTAAAGAATCCGCCTGCAATGTGGGAGACGTGGGTTCGATCCTTGGATTGGGAAGCTCCCCTGGAGAAGGGAAAGGCTACCCACTCCAGTATTATGGCCTGGAGAATACCGTGGACTGTATAGTCCATGGGGTTACTAAGAGTCAGACACAACTGAGCGACTGTCACTTTCACTTTTCACTGTCAGCAAAGTAGGCATAGAGGGAACCTACCTCAACATAATAAAGGCCACACATATTTTAAAACCCACAGCTAACATTATTACTCAGTGGAGAAAATCTGAAGGCTTTTGCTCTAAGATCAGGAATAAGACAAGGAACTTAGTTAGTGGCACAGTGGATTAGAATCTGCCTGCCAATGTAGGGGACATGGGTTCAGTCCCTGGTATGTGAAGACTCCACACGTCACAGAGCAACTAAGCCCATGCACTGCAACTACTGAGTATGTACTCTAGAGCCCACATGCTGCAGCTGCTGAGCCTGCATGCTGCAACTACTAAAGCCCTTGGGCCTTTAGCCTGTGCTTTGCAACAAGAGAAGCTACCACAATGAAAAGCCCGTGCATCACAATGAAAAGTAGCTCCCACTTGCTGCAACTAAAGAAAGCCCATGCTCAGCAACAAAGACCCAGTGCAGCCAAAACTAAGTAAATTTTAAAATTATAAAAAACGGAATAAGACAAAGATACTCACCACTTTCATTCAACGTAATGTTAGACGTTCTTGTCACAACAATTAGGCAAAAAAAAAAAAAAAAAAGGCCACACACACACACATAAAAGAAATCCAAATTAAAAAGGAAGTAATAAAGCTGTCACTGTTTGTAGGTGACATGATACTGTCAGTTTATATAGAAAACCCCAAAGACTTCACAAAAAACTGTTATTCAATAAGTGAATTGTTATTCAAAAATTGAATTCAGTAAATGAATTCAGAAAAGTTGCTGGATACAAGCTTAATTTACAGAGGTCTGTTGCATTTATCTGTTTGAACAATGAAGTATCAGAGAAATTAAGAAACAGTCCCATTTATAATTGGATCAAAAAAGTAAATACCTAGGAATAAATTTCACCAAGGCAGTGAAAGACCTGTACTCTGAAAACTGTAAAACACTGATGAAAGAAATGGTAAACAAGGCAAAAAAAATGGAAAGATGTACCATGCACATGGATTGGACAAATCAGTATCATTAAAATGCCCATACTGCCCAAGATAGTCTGTGGATTCAGTGCAGTCCCTATCAGAATATCAAAGGCATTTTCACAGAACTAGAGCAGATGATCCTAAAATTTGCATGGATTCCAAAAGACCCTTTATAATCAGAGCAATGTTGAGAAAGAACAAATCTGGAGGTATCATGCTCCCAGGCTGAAACTGTACTGTGAGGATATAATTATCCAAACAGTATGCTGCTGGCACAAAAACAGACACATGGATCAGTGGAACATGATAGAGAGCCCAGAAATAAACATATACTTATATTGTCAATTAATCTGTGACAGAAGAGGCAAGAATATATAGTGGGGAAAAAGACAATCTATTTAATAAATGGTGTTTGGAGAATTGGACTACTTTTCCACACCATATACAAAAAAAATTCAAAATCAGTTATGAAACACTACAAAAATCAAAATACAGGGTTTTTAAAATATAATATGCTCACATGGACAAAGAAAGTTGGCAAGGCTTTGAAGAGTGGAAACTATGCCTTAACAGACCCAACATACCTGAATCTCAAGCATGTAGTAGGAGTATCTTGGAACTACCCTTATTTACACAGCAGATCCTTAAGAGGCATAGAAACTTTTAGCACCAGGGATCTTTGGAAATGAGGGTAAAGGTATATAAGTCTTCTCCCTTCAATTCATTTGATGACTGCTCCTTGTTCATCTGGTAGAGGTTTTGAGGTTTATTAGAAAATGTGGACACTTCATGCACATTTTTGTAGGAGACAGGTTATGTATTGAAAACTGGAGGATTAAGTCAAGCATACCTACTGAATACTGAATATGGAAACTTCTAACCTTCACCTTCCACTTGGCCTTTGAAATCATGGCAGCCAGACTTTTACCTTCCAAACAGAAGATCAGAAGACTTTTATCACTTATCTGAACTTGGCATGATGAGAGACCTAAATAAAGATGCTGACTCTGTCAGTTAACTGACTTATTATTGCCTCTAAGTTCAAAACCTGCCCTTCTAGCCCTTCTTGTGATACTGGAGCTGGAAGCTCTGGAAACCACGTTTCTTCTTTGACAGCTAGTCTGTGTTAGACTCTGCCAATAAAGGGGCATTGTAGGGAGACTATTAGGCTGGAGGTTGAAGAAAAGAGTTGATTCTTCTTGTCTTTATTTTATACCACTGGCAAACTGCTCTGAAGACAGTTGGTTCCTGCAGTACTCCTTATGTCAGGCAGTGGTCTTGGTTCTGGGGAGTGGCCTCTAGCATTTGTCTCTGTGGCAGTGGTTAGCCTGTTTTGCAGCAGCCCACTGTTCCTCAGAGATCTGTATCTTTTGGGACCCTTTCTATAAGTTGTTATTGTTTAGTTGCTAAGTCATGTCCAACTCTTTTGCAACCCCATGGGCTGTAGCCCCCCATGCTCCTCTGTCCATGGGATTTCCCAGGCAAGATTACTGGGATGGGTGGCCATTTCCTTCTCCAGGGCATCTTCCTGACTCAGGGATGGAACCTGCCTCTCCTGTAGGCAGGTGGATTCTGTACTGCTGAGCCATCTGGGAAGCCCCGCTTGGTGATTACCCTAGAGGTTAAAGCATGCGTTCTTGACTTACTAGGGTCTACCTTAAAGTTTTTCTTACACCACTTCCAACAATGCATGAGCTTTACAATGATTCAACTGCACTGACTCTTCTTATTACATTTGTACCACTGTTGTCATATGTCTTCTGTCTGTATTCATTTGTTTGCCCACATTCTTACCGTTTCCAGTGCTGTTTCTTTCTTCTTTTCATGATTCTGTCTGGGATCACTTTCTTTTTACTGTAAGTACTCCTTTTAGTAATGGTTTTTTAGTGCAGGTTTGCTGCACATTCATTCAACTTTTGTTTATGTGAATCTGTTTTTAAATTTGTCATCATTTTAAAAGGTATATTTTCCCTAGGTGTAGCATTCTAGGTTGATGAATATTTTCTTTTAGCATTTTAAGGATTTACTTCATTAATTTTTGATTTCCATCATTTCTGTTGAAAAGTCACTATATTATTATTATAGGTCTCCTAAAGGTAATGTGACTCTGCCTAGCTCCTTAGTTTCTCAGCTGCTGCAGAAAGCCGGGCTTCTTAGAAATTTCCCCTGAATTACCACTGTAGGAATTGGGCAGTTGCACGAGTGGATATTGTATCGAGTAGCTCTCAGTGTCAACCTTTTTTCCTAACTCAGTGGGACTTTGATTTTTGCTGAAATGTCCTCATGGAGAAACTCAGCTGATGTGATTCTCTTTTCTCAAGGATTATAGTGTCTCATACCTTGTCTTGGATAGTTGCTCTCCATTGCTCTTACACAATTGTTTCTTGTATTTTTTTCAGGTTTATATTTGTCTAATGTGAAATGTTTTGTCAGCGCTAGAACCAGAAGTTAGTAAACGTATTTTATACATATTTGAATTATAAAAGAGTTTTTAAAATGTCCTATTCAATAGCAGTATTATTGAAACTTGTTTATGGTTCTTTATAAGTTTATGGAGAACCATAAGCTTAAAGGAGCAATAACTCATTTGGGAGTAAAATTTCTCAATTTTTAATGTCCATTTATTTATTGTCCATTTATTTTAATATCCATTTATTTATTGCCAATTATTATCTTTTATACTTACTGCACATAAAGATTTAAAATAGCATTAAATTATTTTGTATGCAGATAATACACAAGATTATTCTTTAACAGTTTGCAGTGAAATAATAGAGGATTTTTAATATTGACCTTTTGAATAATTATGTCCCCCAAATTTGGGGCTGAATTCTCTATAAATTTCTTTTTTTTTATGTAAGTGGTTGATACTTTCTTCCATGCCTATTAGTTATATAATTGGAAAGAGGATAAAAGAGTTGGATGGGCTGTGAATATTTTTATCGATATACCAAAGAAAAAGTTAGTATTTTTAGAAGATTGTAGATCTTTGTTTTGGTCCTTGACTTTACAGTTGGTTCCTTCTCTAAAGTGAACCTCTTTGTGGATCTGCCATTCATAATGAGTGATAACTTTTTAAAATTATTTTTAATCACGATATGGAATGAAGTAGAAATTGTGCCTGTTATCTGCCTGTCTCTTAATTCAGGGATGAACAACTGTTAGCCCTAAGATAGGAGTGAGAATGAACACATTTGCCTTGTTTCCCTTTTGTCAGACAGTGAAGAATATGTTATACCTTTGAATAAAAAGTTTGAAACTTCTTATTGAAGGGTACTTTTTGTTGGACTTCATTTGGTGCTTTTGATCTAGCTTGATTGGTTTGCACCCGGAATCTTTGTAAAGGCCTGCTGATTGTTGACTGTCACATGGCCTGAATTATATAGAGGCTTCATTCTTTTGGGTTAACACTGCTAACACTGTTCTGTAGCCTCTCTGTCAGCAGCAATTGTAGTGGTACTGTTGGCTCTTTTTGATAGTATAGCCTTACTTACATTGGGAAGGGCAATTCACAATCTAATGATACGTATTTAACAAAGTGGTATTCAGCTGTGTTTTGAGACTATAGATGTGAAAACGCCTGGCACAAGGACAGGTGACCACTATTTTTTTGTCTATGTGTTTAAATAGTTATAGCTTTCAGATGAATTAATCTTCAATATACGTATTTACACACAAGACCCAGAATATTTTCTCTTAATTTGTGTTTCCTTTCTTACTGATTGCTTTTCTAACCTAAAGGTGTTACATTTTTTAAAAGTTTCTTTTTTTTTTTTAAGTCAGACTTGAACTGACTCTTTAATTTATACACCAAGTATGTTTATACACCAGTTGTGGAAGGTGTAATCATCCAGAGTTAAGCTGACAAATGTAAACACTTACATCTGTCTCATTTCATTCACATGATAAGTACTCACTGAGCATTTATTTAGTGGTAGTAAGCACACATACACACACCGGTGTCCTGCTTTTCTATTTCTGTGACAATTTAGTGTTCTCAGTTCTGTTTTTTGTACATTAATTGCTTTTAAACAGTATGTAATGCTTTCTCTCAGTTTTATTATCTTTGAAAGTATAGTGATCCCTAGCTATCTTTCTAAAATCTAGCGTTTGCTTCCTGCTTTTCAGTCTAATGTGGTCATATATATATATATATACACATATATATATTTTTTAATGTGGTTATATTTTATTTAAAAATCTATTTTCTGTACTTTTTCCATTTCCTTTCTGGAATAATTGCTTAAATAGAGTAACTTAAATAGAGTTACTTTGAGTAACTCCTGAATTAAAATCCCTATAATTTCAGTATAAAATAGGACTTAACATTGCATCTCAATTAGAAATTTTTTCATTTATTACCTTAATTTTTAATCATATTTTATAAAACAGCATTTTTAGAGACTAAATTTCTAATATTTTAAAGGTAGAATTTTTGGATATACATATTTGAATTGTCTAACTTTACTGGTACAGAATTAAAAATTTTAGGTAAGATGACCATTTAAAATTTATTTATTTATTTGTTTATTTTCTTGGCTGCGCTGGGTCTTTGTGCCTGCACACGGGCTTTCTCTGGTTGTTGTGAACAGGGCTACTCTCTAGTGGTGGGGTGTGGGCTTCTCGCTGCGGTGGCTTCTTTTGTTGCAGAGCACAGGTTCTCAAGTGCTGGCTCAGTAGTTGTGGTGCATGGGCTTAGTTGCCTTGCAGCACGTGGGATCTTTCTGGACTAGGGATCGAAACTATGTCCCCTGCATTGGTAGTTGGATTCTTAACCACTGGACGTACTGGACCACGGGACCAGGGAAGCCCTTTATATCATTATCTGTCCTGTTTAAGGGAGAAAGCAATGGCACCCCACTCCAGTACTCCTGCCTGGAAAATCTCATGGATGGAGGAGCCTGGTAGGCTGCAGTCCATGGGGTCGCTGAGGGTCGGACACGACTGAGCGACTTTACTTTCACTTTTCACTTTTATGCATTGGAGAAGGAAATGGCAACCCACTCCAGTATTCTTGCCTGGAGAATCCCAGGGACGGGGGAGCCTGGTGAGCTGCCGTCTATGGGGTCGTGCAGAGTTGGACAAGACTCAAGTGACTTAGCAGCAGCAGCAGCAGTCCTGTTTAAGATACTGTAAAGTGTCCAGTAGTCATGTATGGATGTGAGAGTTGGATTGTGAAGAAAGCTGAGCACTGAAGAATTGATGCTTTTGAACTGTGGTGTTGGAGAAGACTCTTGAGAATCCCTTGGGCTGCAAGGAGATCCAACCAGTCCATTCTGAAGGAGATCAGCCCTGGGTGTTCTTTGGAAGGAATGATGCTAAAGCTGAAACTCTAGTACTGTGGCCACCTCATGCGAAGAGTTGACTTACTGGAAAAGACTCTGATGCTGAGAGGGATTGGGGGCAGGAGGAAAAAGGGATGACAGAGGATAAGATGGCTGGATGGCATCACCGACTCGATGGACGTGAGTTTGAGTGAACTCCGGGAGTTGGTGATGGCCAGGGAGGCCTGGCGTGCTGCAATTCATGAGGTTGCAAAGAGTCGGACACGACTGAGTGACTGAACTGAACTGAACTGAAAGTGTCCTGTTGGTAAGGTTATCACTTTAAAAAAAACGAAGATAGTGAGACTTTCAGGTATAAATTGAGTTATTCAAATTTATGATCTCAGCTATTGTACTAAGCAGAAATAAGGGTATTTCTTCTTTTATTGTTTGTTATGATTTCAGGGGAGAAAAAGTTGATTCTTTTCCTTTTAACTTTGTTGTGAGTCTTAAAGAATAACACATGAAATTAACTCAATTTCAGTGCATGGAATAGTAAGCTCTCTGTTAATATTAGTTATTATCAACAATCTCCTCTTTCTTTTTTATTTATATTCCTTCTTTAAATACAACTCTTGGCCTCCTCTTCTATTCACTGGAATTGTTTCCTCTTAAACCCAAGTAGAGAAACTATAACAAAACTCTGAAAATAATAGATTGAATTTGAAGAAAGTTGGCAAAAAAATTTCCTTTCTCTGAAAACTATTTTTATTGTGTAATGGAAACTTTCACTGTTATTACTGTGTATGAATGGTAAGAGAAAATAAATGAAGTGTTGCTGTCAACTTTAGTGGCTGGAAAGCCAAGAAATAAGAGTAGTGTAGTTCAGTGCATGGGAGATTTCAAGGAGACAAGGAGATAGAAAGTCAGGGCTGTACTCTCCTTCAGTTCAGTTCAGTCACTCAGTCATGTCCGACTCTTTTCGACCCCATGAATCGCAGCATGCCAGGCCTCCCTGTCCATCACCAACTCCTGGAGTTCATTCAGACTCATGTCCATCGAGTCCGTGATGCCATCCAGCCATCTCATCCTCTGTCGTCCTCTTCTCCTCCTGCTCCCAATCCCTCCCAGCATCAGAGCCTTTTCCAGTGAGTCACCTCTTCACATGAGGTGGCCAAAGTACTGGAGTTTCAGCTTTAGCATCATTCCTTCCAAAGAAATCCCAGGGCTGATCTCCTTTAGGATGGACTGGTTGGATCTCCTTGTAATCCAAGGGACTCTCAAGAGTCTTCTCCAACACCACAGTTCAAAAGCATCAATTCTTCGGCACTCAGCCTTCTTCACAGTCCAACTCTCACATCCATACATGACCACAGGAAAAACCACAGCCTTGACTAGACGGACCTTTGTTGGCAAAGTAATGTCTCTGCTTTTCAATATGCTATCTAGGTTGGTCATAACTTTTCTTCCAAGGAGTAAGTGTCTTTTAATTTCATGGCTGTAGTCACCATCTGCAGTGATTTTGGAGCCCCCCAAAATAAAGTCTGACACTGTTCCCACTGTTTCCCCATCTATTTCCCATGATATCTGTCACCAAAAAACTATATGATTTTGGGATTTTCTTATCCTGTAATAGTTTCATCTGGGAGTTTTCAAGGAGATGAATATGTGTCCTCTGAAGTATTTTCTAATTTTTTTTGTCTTTTTCAGTTGAAAGGCTGTTGTGTCTTTGATGAAAATTGGGAACGTTATATTTTTTTGTAAGATTGCTTCTTTTGGAGTAAACTATGCTTAATAAAGGCATAAAGTACCTAAAACTTACTAGAAAGTTTTGTATTAAATAATTATCCTAAAAATACTCATGTTTTTCATAGAAAACGACAATATGATTTTAATATCTTTCGTATGCTTTGTTTTAGGTTGGTATAGGGGAGTTTCAACAAAGAAGCCAAATGTAAAGGTAATAAAAAGTTTATTGTTACCTTTTCTAATCTAGAAAGTGGCCTAGTATATTTGTTTGATATAAAAGCAATCCTTGCTTTCCATCTTTTAATCTTTTACAGTAGCCACACTCATTCTTCCCTTTACAGAACTGTATCAGACTCTTCTCTGTCTCAGCAGTATTACAATGACTTTTTAAAAAGGACAAAATGTGTGTGTGGTAGTAGTTGCAAAGCTTATTTTTAAAAAGCCTATTTAGGACATTTAGTATTTTTCCTGAAAATAGTTAACAGCAAGTAAATAGACTTTTTTATAGGCCTATTCCTGTCTAGCCCTGTGATTAGCAAGATGACTTTATTTCTAAAATGAAAAAAACTAAAATAATTTTGAATTAGATACGTCTCTGATCATAATGTTCTTGTTAAAATATGAATTTAAAGAAGACTGTTAAGTGCCAGAAGCTAATTTTATGAACTAGATTTATATGTTTATTCTCTTACCAAGTAACAATAATTTGATCAGGCCAAATATATTTTATTTGGCAGTTATAATACATGTAGCAGCATTCTTTTCCAGTAATGCATTTGCAAAAACTTACTTTTCTCTATAATACTACTGTTTTTTCTTATATATTTTCTGTGTCTTAATATTTAACATATTATGCTTTTTCTTAAATAGAAAATACCAAAATGATCATATATTAATTTTTATTAAAAATTTTCAGAGTTGTAATCATTAATTTCTCAGTAGACTCACTTACTGGTTTTTAAAGTAGTGATTATAAGAAGACAGTACCTTCAAACTTTTAATTCCTCATAGCCGGGGTGTCTCATTTTTGTCAGAGTTGACATTTTGGGCTAGATAAATCCTTGTTATTTTGTACATTATGAAAAGCTTAGCAAAATATATGACTTCCACTCATTAATGTCTCCTCTCAAGTTGTGTCTCTAGACATTGCTAAAGGCCCTGGGGCTGATGGGTGGGGTGGGAGGTGGTTGGGGTGGTGGTGGTAAAACTGCCCCTGGTTAAGAACTCCTGAGATAAAGGAGACATATATCAAGAAGATATAACAGTAATAAATATGTGTACACTGGAGATGGAGCCCCCAAATATATTAAGCAAATAGTAATAGATTTGAAGGGAGAAATAGATACCAAATAATAACAGGAGCCTTCAGTACCCTATTTTCTGCACTGAATAGGTCATCCAGACAGAAAATCAACAAGGAAATGTTGGACTTGTACTATAGTTTAAACCAAATATATCTAATAGACATAATAAAGCATATTTCACATATCAGCAATAAAGTACATGTTTTTCTCAATTGTAAATCGAACATTCTTCAGACTAGGTCATATAACAAGGCTTTAGTAAATTTCAAAAGATTGAAATCACACCATGCATCTTTCCTGACCACAATGGTATGAAACTAGAAATCAACAACAGCAAGAAAACTGGAAAATTCACATGTATGTGGAAATTAAAGAACACATTCTGAACAACCAGTGGACCAAAGAAGAGGTAAAAAAAAATCTTGACACAAATGAAAACAGAAACACAATACCCCCAAACCTATGGGCTACTGCAAAAGCAGTTTAAAGAGGGAAGTTAATAGTGATAAATGCCTACAGTAAGAAAAAAAGAAAGATATTAAATAAATCATCTTACTTTACATCTGAAGAAACTAGAAAAAAGAAGAAACTATGCCCAAATTTAGCAGAGTCAAGAAAATAACAAAAATTAGGGTGGAAATAAATGAAAAAGAGACCAAAAAACACGGGAAAAGGTCAATGAAACTAAAAGCTGTTTCTTTTTACAGATAAAATTAACTGAGGGAAAAAAGAGACAAGGAGAAATGAAAGAGCAGACATTGAAAATGATACCATAGAAATACAAAGGATTATAAGAGACTGCTATGACAATTGTATGCTAACAGATTGAACAGTCTATAAGAAATGGATAAACTCCTAGAAACTTAAAACCTATCCAGAATGAATCAGGAAAAATAGAAAATCTGAATAGTCCAATAATCATTAAGGAAATTGAATCAGTAATTATTAAAAATCTCCCACCCAACAAAGAAATGTTTTTAATAAAAATTAATATATGATCGTTTTGGTATTTTCTATTTAAGAAAAAGCATAATATGTTAAATATTAACAAAGGCCAGATGACTTCACTGGTGAATACTACTAAACTCTAAAGAAGAATTAATACCAGTCCTTCATGAAAGCTATTCCAAAAATTGAAGAGGAGGGAACACTTCCAGATTTGTTTCATGAGGCTAGCATTACTCTGTTATCAAAGTCAGAAAAGGACACTGTAGGAAAAGAAAACTACAGATCATTATCACTGATGAATATAGATGCTAAACTCTCAACAAAATACTACCAGTATGAAACAATCCCATTCGTGATAGCATCAAAACAATCAAATATTTAGAAATAAATATAACCAAGGAGCTGAAAGAGCTGTACACTGAAAACTGTAAAATGCATTACTGTAGTCCAGCTGCTGATGGGCTTGTGTGGTATAGATTGAGTTTATTACTGACAGTGGTGTGGGCCAAAGAGTATTAAAAAAAAAAAATAGACCATTTGTGTTTTATTTTGAAGGAAGTTTTATACATCAGGAAAAGGAGTGAAACATTGATTGGAAAATGTAATTGATTTTAAAACAATACATTTAAAAAAATCCATTAAGAATTGAAATCAGATTATGGCAGACACCAAAGTGGAAACCATTTGCAAAGAGTAAAAGAAGAAACATTTACAGACGCTCTCAAATTGATTTATTCTTTGTAAATACAAATGTTACCCAGAGTGTGAGAATTCTTTCTCTAACTCAGAGCTGGATAAGCTGTAAATTGTTGGTTAGATGATAATGTTGGTTTTGTAGATACATGCCAAGCTCTGTGCATAAATCTATGCTATCTTAAGTGTGATTTGATGGAATATTTCTAAAACTTAAAAAAAAGAAAAGTTTTTGTGGTTTTTTAACACTAGATTTTCCCTCTTGTGAATAGACTCTGATTGTGAATGACAATGAAATTCCTGTTAAATATAGTTTGTACAACTTTGTATTCTTAATTAATATGTAAAGTGGCTGCTACCTGAAGAGATCTACTGTTTTGTTGATAGAGTATTTCCATACTGAAATCTGACTGTTATTTCAGTCTAAATGAGATGTTAATCACAAATTACTTTTTCTAATAGGAAATCTTATCTCTTTTATAGGGGATCTTTCCTGCAAATTACATTCATTTGAAAAAAGCAATTGTCAGTAATAGGGGGTGAGTAGTTGGCTTTGCTGAATTTATTTATAATTTTTATTGGCTGCAGAGGAAGACTTTTTTCCTTTCGATTCGTAGTATAAAATACACTATTGTATGTTCTGCAAAAATATACTTTATCATATATAATTCTGAGGATATAATTTTATCTTAAAATACTGACAACTTTAATTTCTTTTCCTGTCTACTGGAAAGGTAACCTGAGTTGTTATGAATTTCATATAAACAATTATACATGCAGTATATTTTACAAAATGATGTGTTATTTTGAGAATAGTCTTTGATAGGATAGGAGTTAGTGATAAACCTATCATTTTGTTTCTGTGTATGAAAAGTGAGGGAGACTTTTAAAATCTTTCCTTTTTTGCAAGTCGAAATTGAAAGAAACTAGGGAAATGTCAACAACTCATTCCAGTATTCTTACCTGGAGAATCCGATGGACAGAGTAGCCTGGTGGGCTACAGTCCATAGGGTCACACACAGCTGGACATGATTGAAGTGACTTAGCACGCATGCACACTTAAAGGCATACCTTAAGGATAAAATGATAGTGTATATAATGGATATATAGTTTGGTCACAAAATTATGAAACAAAAGCAATTGGTGAATAAAAGAGAATCAAGATGTAATTATATCAAAATGTTAATATCAGTTGCTTTTGCATGTTCAAATTGTGGGTGATTTTCTAAAATTGTTTATTTTTAATGCCTTATTTTAAAAAGTAATATGTATTATTATAGGATTGTGATTTTATTTTAAAAAGTTAAACATCATTTTAAAGATACTGTTTAACTATGATAGCTTTGGGGACAAGAAATGATGTTTTTGACCAGAGGTTGAGCTAGCATTGGAGTATCCTTCTGGTAAGCTAGGATTTAGTCAGGAAAAGAGAAACTTGTGAGTCATTTTATAAAATAGAATTTAATATAGGGAATTTTAGACACATATTTGGAAAAGACCCTGATGCTGAGAAAGACTGAAGGCAGAAGGAGAAGAGGGCAACAGAGGATAAGATGGTTGGATGGCATCACCAATCCAGTGACCATGAACTTGGGGAAACTCCTGGAGATGATGAGGGACAGGCAGGCCTGGAGTTCTGCAGTCCATGGCATCACAGAGAGTTGGACAGGAATTGCTGACTGAACAACAACAACAACAAGTTTGAATAGTGAAAGAAAAAAAGGAAATACAGGAATAACACAAAATAATCACTGCAGTAAAGCATTCTGTACTCTGATGCCTGGGAATACAAAATATAAAGGTTGGGGAAACCAGAATCCAGGAACTGTAAATATTTTAGGATATATATTATATCTTAAGAAAAAGTACATTCTCTAACATAATCACAGAATAATTACGATGCTCAGGAAATGTAACATAGATACAGTAGTGCAGTTCTGTCACTCAGTCATGTCCGACTCTTTTGAGATCCCATGGACTGCAGCAGCACCCCAGGCTTCCCTGTCCATCACCAACTCCTGGAGCTTGCTCAAACTCATGTCTGTTGAGTCGGTGACGCCATCCAACCATCTCATCCTCTGTTGTCCCCTTCTTCTCCTGCCTTCAATCTTTCCCAGCACTGGGGTCTTTTTAAATGAGTCAGTTCTTCGCTTCAGGTGGCCAATGTATTGGAGCTTCAGCTTCAGCATCAGTCCTTCCAGTGAATATTCAGGACTGATTTCCTTTAGAATGGACTGGTTGGATCTCCTTGCAGTCCAAGGGATTCTCAAAAGTCTTCTCTAACATCACAGTTCAAAAGCATCAATTCTTCAGCGCTCAGTTTTCTTTATAGTCCTGCTCTCACATTCATACATGACTGCTGGAAAAACCAAAGCTTTGACTAGATGGACCTTTGCTGGCAAAGTAATGTCTCTGCTTTTTAATATGCTGTCTAGGTTGGTTATAGCTTTTCTTCTAAGGAGCAAGCATCTTTTAATGTCATGGCTGCAGTCACCATCCATGGTGATTTTGGAGCCCCCCAAAATAAAGTCTGTCACTGTTTCCATTGTTTCTCCGTCTATTTGCCATGAAGTAATGAACAACAAACTGGTTCCAAATAGGAAAAGGAGTACATCAAGGCTGTATATTGTCACCCTGCTTATTTAACTTATATGCAGAGTACATCATGAGAAACGCTGGGCTGGAAGAAACACAAGCTGGAATCAAGATTGCTGGGAGAAATATCAATAACCTCAGATATGCAGATGACATCACCCTTATGGCAGAAAGTGAAGAGGAACTAAAAAGCCTCTTGATGAAAGTGAAAGAGGAGAGTGAAAAAGTTGGCTTAAAGCTCAACATTCAGAAACCGAAGATCATGGCATCTGGTCCCATCACTTCATGGGAAATAGATGGGGAAACAGTGGAAACAGTGTCAGACTTTATTTTATTGGGCTCCAAAATCACTGCAGATAGTGACTACAGCCATGAAATTAAAAGACACTTACTCCTTGGAAGAAAAGTTATGACCAACCTGGATAGCATATTCAAAAGCAGAGACATTACTTTGCCAACAAAGGTCCGTCTAGTCAAGGCTGTGGTTTTTCCAGTGGTCCTGTATGGATGTGAGAGTTGGACTGTGAAGAAGGCTGAGCGCCAAACAATTGATGCTTTTGAACTGTGGTGTTGGAGAAGACTCTTGAGAGTCCTTTGGACTGCAAGGAGATCCAGCCAGTCCATTCTGAAGGAGATCAGCCCCGGGATTTCTTTGGAAGGAATGATGCTAAAGCTGAAACTCCAGTACTTTGGCCACCTCATGCGAAGAGTTGACTCACTGGAAAAGACTCTGATGCTGGGAGGGATTGGGGGCAGGAGGAGAAGAGGACGACCGAGGATGAGATGGCTGGATGGCATCACTGACTCGATGGATGTGAGTCTGAGTGAACTCTGGGAGTTGGTGATGGACAGGGAGGCCTGGCGTGCTGCGATCCATGGGGTTGCAAAGAGTCGGACATGACTGAGCGACTGAACTGAACTGAACTGTACTGAATGAGACTGGATGCCATGATCTTCTTTTTTTGAATGCTGAGTTTTAAGCCAGCTTTTTCACTCTCCACTTTCACTTTCATCAAGAGGCTCTTTAGTTCTTCTTCACTTTCTGCCATAAGGGTGGTGTCATCTGCGTATTTGAGGTTATTGATATTTCTCCCAGCAATCTTGATTCCAGCTTGTGCTTTATCCAGCCCAGCGTTTCTCATGATGTACTCTGCATATAAGTTAAATAAGCAGGGTGACAATATACAGCCTTGACGTACTCTTTTCTCGATTTGGAACCAGTCTGTTGTTCCATGTCCAGTTCTAACTGTTGCTTCCTGACCTGCATACAAATTTCTCAGGAGGCGTATTCCCATCTCTTGAAGAATTTTCCATAGTTTGTTGTGAGCCACACAGTCAAAGGCTTTGGCATAGTCAATAAAGCAGAAGAAGATGTTTTTCTTGGAGAAGGCAATGGCACCCCACTCCAGTACTCTTGCCTGGAAAATCCCATGGATGGAGGAACCTGGTAGGCTGCAGTCCATGGGGTCGCGAAGAGTCGGACATGACTGAGTGACTTCACTTTCACTTTTCAGTTTCATGCATTGGAGAAGGCAATGGCAACCCACTCCAGCGTTCTTGCCTGGAGAATCCCAGGTACAGGGGAGCCTGGTGGGCTGCCGTCTGTAGGGTCGCACAGAGTAGGGCACAATTGAAGCGACTTAGCAGCAGCAGCAGATGTTTTTCTGGAACTCTTGATTTTTCGATGATCCAGCAGATGTTGGCAATTTGATCTCTGGTTCCTCTGCTTTTTCTAAATCCAGCTTGAACATCTGAAAATTCACAGTTCACGTACTTTTGAAGCCTGACTTGGAGAATTTTGAGCATTACTTTGCTATCATACTATAAAATATATAGTCCTAATTCAAATGTCCCTAATCATCCCATGAATATTCTTTATATCTGTTTTCATTTGGTTAGTTTTTTGGGGGTTGGGTGGGGTATGGTTCACGATCCAGTCAAGAATTAAATATTATATTTCATCTTTCTCAACAGTTCTCCAGGCTTGGTTTTCGTTTTCCTTTTTATGCCATTGACTTTGTTGAAGTGCCCAGGCCAGTTGTTTTGCAAAATGTCCCTCAATTGGTGTTTGTCTGTTTCCTTATGGTTAGATTCGACTTAAGCATCTTAGATAGCAGTACTGCATAGGTGGTGTTGTGGATTAAAATGGTCAGATTTCTCCTGGATATATTCCCAGTGCTTGGTTAGATCAGCAAGACGGGGACTTAAGGGTCTACCTTAGCAAATACAAACAGGAATTGAGGGTCTTTCAGTCAGAGAACATGCACTGTGTTTCTGTCATGTGCCTTCTTCATTGCCTCCTGCCATACTTGGGAGGGGTATAACTGTACTTTCAGTGGTTTGTAGGTTATATCATCTGCTTCTTGAGAAATTTGTGCCATTTTTACTGAAGTACTTGTTTTGTTTGGTTGACAAGGAAGTGAAATTGTTTGAATAATCTTATCTGTGAAAATGTTCTTGTGGGAACTTTAAAAATTTTAATAGTTTCTGTTATCTTCCTAAGTGTTTCTTGATACCTGGATTTTCTCATTCATAAAATGATTCAAATATTGTTGCTGCTTTTTATAAAGTTTCACTGAAAAACTTACACATTTGTAGTAAATTAGAGAGTTTGAGGGCTGATAAAGAAAAAAGAGATGACCCTGAGATGGTAGTAGCAGATAATGGGCTTTATTTAGGCAGAGCTCTGACAAGTTGCAAAGGCAATTCCATCACAGCAGGAGACCTTTCAGAGACAGCGGTGCCAGGCCACAATGGGAAGGGGAAAAGTATACTTGAACTCTTCTGGGAGAGGACTGCCAGAGAGGGAACTCATTTGTCTAGATCATATTATTCATTTGCAAGATGGTAAGTCTCTGGTTCAGAGAGCACCTCAGGACAAAAGCAGCTTGGAATCTTTTATAGCCCTAAGGCTTATCTTATCTATGGCCAGCAAACATTGAGTGCAGTTTTGTTAAGTGTGTGATGATCAGTGGAGTCCACTGTAAGGAACCTGCCTAATGGTGTTGGCTAATCCACTTGGTGTATGGTACCATATTGAAGTCTCAGGGTTACCCACTGCTACTGGCCAATTCTGATTCCACAGTTAGGGTACTGTTACTGAACTAAACCTTGGTCTGCCCATGTGCAGTAAAGCCAATCTACTAACACCAGATTGTGGTGAAGGAAAGGCAGCATTTATCACAGGGCGCCAAGCAAGAGTCCAGGTAGCAAGTGCCTAAAAGGGCTGAACTACCGGAAGGCTTTCAGAGAAGGGTTTTTAGACAGGGTGAGGGAGGGGGGTTGTGGGGTGTGATCAGTTCATGGATAGTCCCCCGAATGGTTGATGGTGAGATAATCAGGGGTCAACATCATCAACCTTCTGGTTTCAACCTGTCTGGGGTCTGCGTGCTTGTGAGCAGCATGAGGTTAACTTCTTCCATCTGGTAGGGGTTTCAGTCTCTGCAACAAAGGATATGGCTCATATTATTATCTACAGTGCTTGAGGAGGAACTAAAGGTCCTTGAGTTTGTTTTAATGGCTGAACTATTACTAACTTGTCTTGCTTGACTGTTTTCCTTTATTTCTGTACTTTTTCACTTGTCTGATTAAATTTACTCTTTGGAATCCCTGGTGGCTCAGAGGTTAAAGCGTCTGCCTGCAGTGTGGGAGACTAGGGTTCAATCCCTGGGTCGGGAAGATTACCCTGGAGAAGGAAATGGCAACCCACTCCAGTATTCTTGCCTGGAGAATCCCATGGACGGAGGAACATGGTGAGCTACAGTCCACAGGGTAGCAAAGAGCTGGACACGACTGAGCAACTTCACTTTCTTTAGGAGGCTAAAGGACTCTTGTCTACAGACAAGAGCCAGGCAGAGGACATTGTGGAGTTCGGGGCAGCATTCTGTTCTGGGAAGGCCCTATAGGGTCCTGCTTGGTTCAGTACCCAATCAGTCTTGAGTAAAACTCCATGGAGCTGATCTCAAGAGCAGCTCCTGTACCTTACACCACATTCATCTTGGAATGGCTAGGAAAGGAAGTAGATCAAATTCATGGGACATTGGGGATAGTTGGTATAAGACATTTTTGTAAATTGGGTTGCTCTGCAAGATTACTCATTTGAGTAAGCCAGTCTGAAAGTCTTTAAGTAAGGTAAGAACACCCTCATCACAGTAGAGAAGAAAGGCCTTTTTCTGCTGCAAAAGGAGGTTTAGTAGGAGCAAAACTTAGGGTCTTTTGTGTTATGCAGTGTCTCTACTATCTCTACCATTTTTGTCCAAGTCAGTAACCTGCTTTTTTGTCTTAATATAGATAAAAGGCCATAAATCCAAGTGACCTTGTAATTCAGAAATGATCAGGATCAAAACTAGAGTTTGTTTTTTGGCTATTTGAGCACTGAAGATGAAAGAGAAAACTGCTCTAAACTCTTACACAGAGCATCAGTAAACATTCAGCTTTTGGTAGCCCTGATTGCCTGACTAGAGATTATCCTTCCAATTCTATATTATGTTGTTTTTCAGTTGCTAAGTTGTGTCTGACTCTTTGTGATGCCATGGACTGCAGCAGGCCGGGCTTCCCTGTCCTCCACTGTATCTTGGAGTTTGCCCAAACTCACATCCATTGTGTTGATGATCCTATCCAACCATCTCATTCTCTGTTGCCCCATTCTCCTCCTACCCTTAATCTTACCCAGCATCAGGGTCTTTTCCAGTGAGTCGGCACTTTGTATCAGGCAGCCAAAGTATTGGAGCTTCAGCTTCGGCATCAGTCCTTCCAATGAATGTTCAGGGTTAGTTTCCTTTAGGATTGACTTGTTTGATCTCCTCACAGTCCAAGGGACTCTCAAGAGTCTTCTCCAGACCACAGTTTGAAAGAATCAATTCTTTAGCACTCAGCCTTTTTTTATGGTCCAACTCTCAACATCTGTACATTACTCCTGGAAGAACCATAGCTTTGACTATATGGACCTTTATCAGCAAAGTGATGTCTGTGCTAAAAAGCATATTAAAAAATACACTGTATACATTTGTCATAGGTTTCCTTCCAAGGAGCAAGGCATCTTTTAATTTCATGACTGCAGTCCCTGTGATTTTAGAGCCCAAGAAAATAAAATCTGTCAGTATGGAGTATGGACAGATAGTATGGAGTATGTCAAATTGTCTCATCTATCCATTCATTCCTTGTATGCGCTAGCATACAAAACTCTTACTTGGGAATACAGTTTAAAGGAGAAACAGTGTGGTCAGCAGTACCCAGAAGGTCTCTTGCTTTTTGATCATGCAGGCCAAGTTATCTTTTGGTACTTTTTAAAAAAAATTTTCTCTTGACCTCATTGGAGCTTCCCTTGTAGCTCAGATGGTAAAGGATTAATTTGCCTGCTGTACAGGAGACCCGTATTCAATCCCTGGGTCAGGAAGATCCCCTGGAGAAGGAAATGGCAACCCATTCCAGGATTCTTGCCTGGAGAACTCCATGGAGAAAGGAGCCTGGTGAACTGCAGTCCATGGGGTAACAAAGAGTCAGATACGACCTCATTGTTGGTCTGTTTATCAAACTTCTCTCAGCCTAGCTTCAGACTTTCCCCCCTAGGACAGAGCTAGAAGACAGTGTTAGACTTTGCTTATAATCATATAGATTTCTGTTGTATGTGTTCTGGGAACCTTGTTATTACCATTACCACACATGGTTAGGGATCTGTGGCCTGGAGGTAATAGATGAGAGAGAAAGAATAGGAAGGGAATCTCTAATGGCATCCAGCTCAAATGGTAAAAAATCTGCTTGCAGTGCAGAAAACCCACGTTCAGTCCCTGGGTCAGGAAGATCCCCTGAGGAAGGGCATAGCAACCCACTTCAGTATCCTTACCAGGAGAATCCTATGGACAGAGGAGCCTGGTGGGCTATAGTCCATGGGGTTGCAAAGAGTCAGACACGACTGAGCGACTAACATTTTCACTTTCAAAGAAATATTGGGAGAGTTATTGAGAGTCCGTTGTCCAGGAATAGTACAAAGGGTGTGATCATCTCAAGGACCATGGAATAGAATTGTGCTTTATACAGCATTAGACAGCTTAGAAAAAGGCAAGCTATGTCCTAACTTGTCGCAGCTTGACATGGAAGGAAAAGTGGGGACTTTCTGTGATTACGCTTTACTGCCTGTGTTACTGCAATGCCTTCTAACTGCTCTCCCCACTTGTATTCATGGCCTCCTACAGTTTATTCTCAATACAGCTGCCAAAGCAGTTTTTAAAAATATAAGTGAGATCATGCTACTCCTGTGCTTAAAAGCTTTCAATGACTCCCATCTCACTCAGAGCAAAGACCAGAGTTCTTACAAAGCCTTACAAAGTTTTATGATGTGGCTTCTTGTCACCCCTGTGACCTCATCTGCTGTCCCTTTTTCTCAGTTGACTTCAGTTATTTTGGCTTCTTTCCTTTTATTCAAACATGTCAGATATGTTCCTGCCTTAAGGGTTTTGCTCATGATGTTTCCTGTGCTTGAACACTGTGCCTGGTTAACCTTGTTACTTTCTTTAGGTCTTTTCTCAAATCTTCTGTATTTAATTAATTCTGCCTCTTGCCCTTGCCTTACCAACTCAAAACTGGATGCTCCTATAGAAACGTCTGCCTCTGGAAACTGTACATGCCAACAAGTTGATTTCTTTGTAGTCTCTGCTGCTTTGGATAATTGGTTTTCTTTTCTAAGTCTGGGGTGGCTGGAGCTCAGGCCCTGAGCCTGTACTATAGTCATAAGGAGTCTGAGAAATCAAGTGTCCATCGTTTCCCACTTGTATACTGGAAGGCAGCTCTATATTAGGGTTTTTCTCCAGCACAGAAGGAGAGTTACAATGCAGGACAGCTAAGGAAAAGGAAATCCCAATTTTCTCTAACATTACCACTCTTTTCTTCTGGGATTTATGTTAGGAGTATGTCGGAGTTCTTCTGCCTTATCCCCATATCTCTTAAGTACTCATATATATCTTGCTGCTGACTTTCTTTTGACTTCTAACTGGCATGTATCCTTTGTGTTGAGTTTTTTTTTTTTCTTTTCCCCTACTTCTGGTACTTTTTATCATTTAAAAAAATCATGGTAAACTGTGTGTAAAATTTAACATTTTGACCATTTTAAAGTGTAAAGTCTGATGGCA
The DNA here is from genome assembly GCF_014754425.2 of Oryx dammah. Taxonomy (NCBI): domain Eukaryota; kingdom Metazoa; phylum Chordata; class Mammalia; order Artiodactyla; family Bovidae; genus Oryx; species Oryx dammah. The sequence goes on from NW_024070193.1 coordinate 10,869,429, forward strand.
TTAAGTACATTCACAGTGCTGACCAGACCTTCATCAGTATTCAACTCCAGAACTTTTCCCTCATCCCAAACAGAAACTCTGTGCCCTTTAAACAGTAACTCTCTATTCCTCCTTTCCCTCAGCCCCTGGTAACCTTTCTTTTGCTATCTGTCTGTATATAAGTGGAATCATTCAGTATTTGTTCTTTTGTGTCTGTTTTATTTCACTTGGCTTAGTGTTTTCAAACCTCATCCACATTGTAGCATCTATGAAAATTTCATTCCTTTTAAAGATTGAATAGTATTCCATTATCTATTTATAATTTCAGTATTCCACTTGGCCATAGATGGATATTTTGACTGTTTTTCATTTGCAAAATTCTTGCTTGGTTGTTTTGCATATCTGTTGACTCTTGGTTTATTTATGTTTGCTTTTATTTCATACTTTTGTGTTTTTTAAATGGAAGTTACTCATGTCACTAAGCATTGCAAATATTTAAAAATGTTTATCAGATTTATAAAATCCTGGGAAGAATTTTTGTTTTATATTAAGCCTTTGGACATCTTTTTTTTTTTTTTTGGACGTCTTTACATATCTTAGAATTTGGGGTTTCAGAAGTGGGAGATGTTGTTTTCCCTTCGTTTTCTCCCTCTGAACACATCTGTCTAGTGTTTGCATTGTTGCCTCTATCTGCTTCCAAGGCCCCCGTGTACAATATCGTGTTAGGTCTCCTTCCCCAGAGTGACCTTGGGCTTTTGGCAGATCCTGACCTCTGGCTGAGGGAAGGAGGGGTTTAGGCTCCAATCTGTTTAGCCCTAGAGGTTGCTAAAACCATGTTTTATTTTGTTTTTTAATTTTTTAATGGAAGGACAACTGCTTTACAGAATTTTGTGGTTTTCTGTCATACATCAACAAGAATCAGCCATAGGTACACCCAAGTCCCCTCCCTCCTGAGCCTCCCTCCCATCTCCCTCCCCATCCCACTCTTCAGCCTGTTACAGAGCCCCTGTTTGAGTTCCCTGAGTCACATAGCAAATTCCCATTGGCTATCTATTTTACATATGGTATTGTAAATTTCTATGTTACATGCTCCATACATCTCCCCTTCTCCCTCCTCTCCTCCCCCCATGTCCATAGGTCTGATCTCTATGTTTGTTTCTCCATTGCTGCACTAAAAGTAATCAGTGCCATCTTTTTAGATTCCATATATATGCATCAGTATACTGTACTTATATTTCTCTTTCTGACTTGCTTCACTCTGTAGGTTTGAACTCTAGGTTCATCCACCTTATTAGAATGGATTCAAATGCATTCCTTTTTAAGGCTGAGTAGTATTTTGTTGTATATATGTACCACAACTTCTTTATCCATTCATCTGTTGATGGACATCTAGGTTGCTTCCATGGTCTAGCTATTATAAATAGTGCTGCAGTGAACATTGGGGTACACGTGTCTGTTTCAGTTTTGGTTTCCTCAGGATATATGCCTAGCAGTGGGATTGCTGGGACATTTGGTGGTTTTATTGCTAGCTTTTAAAGGAATCTCCATACTGTCTTCCATTGTGGCTCTATCAGTTTGCATTCCCACCAGCAAGACAAGAGTTCCCTTTTCTTCACACCCTCTGCAGCATTTATTGTTTGTAGACTTTTTGATGAGGGCCGTTCTGACTGGTGTGAGGTGGTGTCTCATTGTGGTTTTGATTTGCATTTCTCTAATAGTGAGTGATGTTGAGCATCTTCTCATGTGCCTGTTAGCCATCTGTATGTCTTTGGAGAAATGTCTCTTCAGGTCCCTTTTCCACTTTTTGATTGGGTTATTTGCTTTTCTGGTATTTTGTATGAGCTGCTTGTATATTTTTGAAATTAATTCTTTGTCAATTGTTTCAGTTCAGTTCGGTTCAGTTGCTCAGTCATGTCCGACTCTTTGGGACCCCATGAACCACAGCATGCCAGGCCTCCCTGTTCATCACCAGCTCTCGGAGCTCACCCAACCCATGTCCATTGAGTCGACGAGGCCATCCAGCCATCTCATCCTCTGTCATCCCCTTCTCCTCCTGCCTTCAGTCTTTCGCAGCAACTCTTTTCAAATGAGTCAGCTCTTGGAATCGGGTGGCCAAAGTATTGGAGTTTCAGCTTCAACATCAGTCCTTCCAATGAACACCCAGGACTGATCTCCTTTAGGATGGACTGGTTGGATCTCCTTGCAGTCCAAGGGACTCTCGAGAGTCTTCTCCAACACCACAATTCAAAAGCATCAATTCTTCAGTGCTCAGCTTTCTTTATAGTCCAACTCTCACATCCATACATGACTACTGGAAAAACCATAGCCTTGACTAGACGGACCTTTGTTGACAAAGTAATGTCTCTGCTTTTCAATATGCTGTCTAGGTTAGTCATAACTTTCCTTCCAAGGAGTAAGCGTCTTTTAATTTCATGGCTGCAATCACCATCTGCAGTGATTTTGGAAGTGAAGTGAAGTTGCTCAGTCGTGTCCGACGCTTGTGACCCGTGGACTGCAGCCCACCAAGCTCCTCCGTCCTTGGGATTCTCCAGGCAAGAATACTGGAGTGGGCTGCCATTTCCTTCTCCAGGGGATCTTCCCGACCCAGGGATCGAACCCAGTTCTCTCATATTGCAGGCAGACGCTTTAACCTCTGCACCACCAGGGAAGCCCTGTCCTACCCAGAACTGTTGCAACCTGAGAGCCAGGTGTCCCCGGGTCAGGATGCAGATCTCCAGGCTGGCTGAGGCGTGACAGCCTCCTAGAGATTCAATCCCCGGGCAGGCCGAGGCATGACAGCCTCCTGAGAATTGGGTCCCTGGGCAGGTCGAGGCGTGATGACCTCCTGGGACCCCCGGAGTGGAGTTGGGCATCCCCAAGATCTCCAGTGTGACCAGTACTGGGTAGGATTAGGGGGTTGGATATTATAGAGCATTTCTCTCCCGAGGCTAGCTATTTTCTGGTTGTCTCTCCAGAAGATTGTAGAGGCAACCTTGTGGGTCTGGATGGGGCTCAGGAAAAGATCTTGAAACAGTAGGGAAGAGGGCAGAGCACAACCTTTGAAAGAATGACGTAGCACACCCAAAATAAAGTCTGACACTATTTCCACTGTTTCCCCATCTATTTCCCATGAAGTGATGGGACCGGATGCCATGATCTTAGTTTTCTGAGTTTTAAGTTTTATGTTGAGTTTTAAGCCAGCTTTTTCACTGTCCTCTTTCACTTTCATCAAGAGGCTCTTTAGTTCTTCTTCACTTTCTGCCATAAGGGTGATGTCATCTGCATATCTGAGTTTATTGATATTTCTCCCGGCAATCTTGACCCCAGCTTGTGCTTCTTCCAGCCCAGCGTTTCTCATGATGTACTCTGCATATAAGTTAAATAAGCAGGGTGACAATATACAGCCTTGACATATTCCTTTTCCTATTTGGAACCCATCTGTTGTTCCATGTCCGGTTCTAACTGTTGCTTCCTGACCTGCTTACAGGTTTCTCAAGAGGCAGGTTAGGTGGTCTGGTATTCCCATCTCTTTCAGAATTTTCCACAGTTTATTGTGATCCATGCAGTCAAAGGCTTTGGCATAGTCAATCAAGCAGAAATAGATGTTTTTGTGGAACTCTCTTGCTTTTTCGATGATCCAGCGGATGTTGGCAATTTGATCTCTGGTTCCTCTGCCTTTTCTAAATCCAGCTTGAACATCTGGAAGTTCACGGTTCACATATTGCTGAAGCCTGGCTTGGAGAATTTTGAGCATTACTAGCGTGTGAGATGAGTGCAATTGTGCAGTAGTTTGAGTCTTCTTTGGCATTGCCTTTCTTTGGGATTGGAATGAAAATTGACCTTTTCCAGTCCTGTGGCCACTGCTGAGTTTTCCAAATTTGCTGGCCTGTTGAGTGCACCACTTTCACAGCATCATCTTTCAGGATTTGAAATAGCTCCAGTGGAATTCCATCACCTCCACTGGCTTTGTTTGTAGTTATGCTTTCTAAGGCCCACTTGACTTCCCATTCCAGGATGTCTGGCTCTAGGTGAGTGATCACACCATTGGTCTTCTGTGTATTCTTGCCACCTCTTCTTAATATCTTCTGCTTCTGTTAGATCCATACCATTTCTGACCTTTATTGAGTCCATCTTTGCATGAAATATTCCCTTTGTATCTCTGATTTTCTTGAAGCAATCTCTAGTCTTTCCCATTATATTGTTTTCCTCTATTTCTTTGCATTGGTCGCTGAAGAAGGCTTTCTTATCTCTCCTTGATATTCTTTGGAACTCTGCATTCAGATGCTTATATCTTTCCTTTTCTCCTTTGCTTTTCACTTCTCTTCTTTTCACAGCTATTTGTAAGGCCTCCCCAGACAGCCATTTTGCTTTTTTGCATTTCTTTTCCATGGGGATGGTCTTGATCCCTGTCTCCTGTACAGTGTCACAAACCTCTGTCCATAATTCATCAGGCACTCTGTCTGTCAGATCTAGTCCCTTAAATCTATTTCTCACTTCCACTGTATAATCATAAGGGATGTGATTTAGGTCATACCTGAATGGTCTAGTGGTTTTCCCCACTTTCTTCAATTTAAGTCTGAATTTGAAATTTAAGTCAGTTGTTTCATTTGCTATTATTTTCTCCCATTCTGAGGGTTGTCTTTTCACCTTGTTTATAGTTTCCTTTGCTGTGCAAAAGCTTTTAAGTTTAATTAGGTCCCACTTGTTTATTTTTGTTTTTATTTCCATTACTCTAGGAGGTGGGTCATAGAAGATCTTGCTTTGATTTATGTCATCGAGTATTCTGCCTATGTTTTCCTCCAAGAGTTTAATAGTTTCTGGTCTTACACATAGGTCTTTAATCCATTTAAAGTTTATCTTCGTGTGTAGCATTAGGTAGTGTTCTAATTTCATTCTTTTACACTTAGCTGTCTAGTTTTCTCAGAACCACTTATTGAAGAGGCTATCTTTGCCCCATTGTATATTCTTGCCTTCTTTGTCAAAAATAAGATACCCATAAGTACATGGGTTTACCTCTGGGTTCTCTGTCTTGTTCTACAGTCTATATTTCTGTTTTGTGCCAGTACCATACTGTCTTGATGACTGTTTAGTTCAGTTGCTCAGTCATGTCCGACTCTTTGCAGTCTCATGAACTGCAGCATGCCAGGCTTGCCTGTCCATCATCAGCTCCCAGAACTTGCTCAGACTCATGTCCATCAAGTCAGTGATGCCATCCAACCGTTTCATCCTCTATCGTCCCCTTCTCCTCCTGCTGTCAATCTTTCCCAGCATCAGGGTCTTTTCCAGTGAGTTAGCTCTTTGCATCAGGTGGCCAAAGTATTGGAGTTTCAGCTTCAGCATCAGTCTTTTCAATGAATATTCAGGATTGGTTTCCTTTGGGATTGACTGGTTTGATATCCTTGTAGTCCAAGGGACTCTCGAGAGTCTTCTCCAGCACCACTATTCAAAAGCATCAATTCTTTGGCAGTCAGCTTTCTTTATAGTCCAACTCTCACATCCACACATGACGACTGGAAAAACTGTAGTTTTGTCTTGAAAGTAATATCTCTGCTTTTTAATATGCTGTCTAGGTTGGTCATAGCTTTTCTTCCAAGGAGCAAGCATCTGTTAATTTCATGGCTGCAGTGATTTTGGAGCCCAAGAAAGTAAAGTCTGTCATTGTTTCCATTGTTTCTCCATCTATTTGCCGTGAAGTGATGAGACTGGATGCCATGATCCTCGTTCTTTGAATGTTGAGTTTTAAGCCAGCTTTTTCACTCTCCTCTTTCACTTTTTATCAAGAGGCTCTTTAGTTCCTCTTTGCTTTCTGCCAGAAAGGTGGTGTCATCTGCATATCTGAGGTTATTGATATTTCTCCTAGCAGTCTTGATTCTAGCTGTTATATCATGCTTAGGATTTCCACACTAGAAAATGGGATTGTCCATTATTTTAGATGAGGTGGGCAAGGCTTTGAGAGTTCAAGTACCTTTGCCAAAGTAGCATGGCAAGGAAGAAGGGAAACAAGGAATTGAGGCCACGTTATATAACTCTGAAGTTCACACTCTCAGCTACATTTCTGCACATTATACATGGTGACTGCAGCCATGAAATTAAAAGACGCTTACTCCTTGGAAAAAAAGTTATGATCAACCTAGATAATATATTCAAAAGCAGAGACATTACTTTGCTGACTAAGGTCCATCTAGTCAAGGCTGTGGTTTTTCCTGTGGTCATGTATGGATGTGAGAGTTGGACTGTGAAGAAGGCTGAACACCGAAGAATTGATGCTTTTGAACTGTGGTGTTGGAGAAGACTCTTGAGAGTCCCTTGGACTGCAAGGAGATCCAGCCAGTCCATCCTAAAGGAGATCAGCCCTGGGATTTCTTTGGAAGGAATGATGCTAAAGCTGAAACTCCAGTACTTTGGCCGCCTCATGTGAAGAGTTGACTCATTGGAAAAGACTCTGGTGCTGGGAGGGATTAGGGGCAGGAGGAGAAGGGGACGACCGAGGATGAGATGGCTGGATGGCATCACTGACTCGATGGACGTGAGTCTGAGTGAACTCCGGGAGATGGTGATGGACAGGGAGGCCTGGCGTGCTGCGATTCATGGGGTTGCAAAGAGTCGGACATGACTGAGTGACTGGACTGAACTGAACTGAACATATATATGTATATCTTCTTACTACCAATTTTCATTCTTAACAAACTCTTTATTCTGCATGAATGCAGAATTTTCTTGGAAATCCACTTACTAGTTCACTTTTTTGGTTATTTTTCTTAGTGTTATGACTACATTCCACTTGGTCTGTGGAACAATGTGTGTTTAAATAACACTTTTTCTGAATTTTAAGGATTTTCAGGATATTGATTTTATATTATAGCCAAGGGAAAATATGTTGGTCTTAGTATAGACTTGGATTTGTATAATTTGAGGTAAGTCCAAAGGTTTAGAACTTTAAAATAGGAACAATGTAAGTTTCCCATAAAAGCCAATGATTAAAGTAGCTGAAGACCTAGTAGATGGAACATTCCAGAAGTTTTATTCCAGTTTATAACAGAAGCAGAAGATATTAAGAAGAGGTGGCAAGAATACACAGAAGAACTGTACAGAAAATATCTTCATGGGAAGTCAAGTGGGCCTTAGAAAGCATCACTACGAACAAAGCTAGTGGAGGTGATGGAATTCCACTGGAGCTATTTCAAATCCTGAAAGATGATGCTGTGAAAGTGGTGCACTCAACAGGCCAGCAAATTTGGAAAACTCAGCAGTGGCCACAGGACTGGAAAAGGTCAGTTTTCATTCCAGTCCTAAAGAAAGGCAATGCCAAAGAATGCTCAAACTACTGCACAGTTGCACTCATCTCACACGCTAGTAATGCTCAAAATTCTCCAAGCCAGGCTTCAGCAATATGTGAACCGTGAACTTCCAAATGTTCAAGCTGGATTTAGAAAAGGCAGAGGAACCAGAGATCAAATTGCCAACATCCGCTGGATCATCGAAAAAGCAAGAGAGTTCCAGAAAAACATCTATTTCTGCTTGATTGACTATGCCAAAGCCTTTGACTGTGTGGATCACAATAAACTGTGGAAAATTCTGAAAGAGATGGGAATACCAGACCACCTGACCTGCCTCTTGAGAAATCTGTATGCTAGTCAGGAAGCAACAGTTAGAACTGGACATGTAACAACAGTCTGGTTCCAAATAGGAAAAGGAATATGTCAAGGCTGTATATTGTCACCTTGCTTATTTAACTTATATGCAGAGTACATCATGAGAAACGGTGGGTTGGAAGAAGCACAAGCTGGAGTCAAGATTGTGGGAGAAATATCAATAACTCAGATATGCAGATGACATCACCCTTATGGCAGAAAGTGAAGAGGAACTAAAAAGCCTCTTGATGCAAGTGAAAGAGGAGAGTGAAAAAGTTGGCTTAGAGCTCAATATTCAGAAAACGAAGATCATGGCATCTGGTCCCATCACGTCATGCGAAATAGATGGGGAAACAGTGGAAACAGACTTTATTTTTTTGGGCTCCAAAATCACTGCAGATGGTGACTGCAGCCATGAAATTAAAAGATGCTTACTCCTTGGAAGAAAAGTTATGACCAACCTAGATAGCATATTGAAAAGCAGAGACATTACTTTGCCAACAAAGGTCTGTCTAGTGAAGGCTATGGTTTTTCCAGTAGTCATGTATGGATGTGATAGTTGGACTGTGAAGAAAGCTGATTGCTGAAGAATTGACGCTTTTGAACTGTGGTGTTGGAGAAGACTCCTGAGAGTCCCTTGGACAGTCCATTCTAAGAGAGATGAGTCCTGGGTGTTCTTTGGAAGGAACGATGCTAAAGCTGAAACTCGAGTACTTTGGCCACCTCATCCGAAGTGTTGACTCACTGGAAAAGACTTTGATGCTGGGAGGGATTGGGGGTAGGAGGAAAAGGGGATGACAGAGGATGAGATGGCTGGATGGCATCACCCACTCAATGGATGTGAGTTTGAGTGAACTCCGGGAGTTGGTGATGGACAGGGAGGCCTGGCATGCTGCGATTCATGGGGTCACAAAGAGTCGAACACGACTGAGCAACTGAACTGTACTGAACTGATCCTGTACAGCAGTTCTGCATTAATCTTGCTAAAACAGCTCCCATCTCCTATGTCTCTATTTCTGTAGTGCCAAGTTTGAATCTCAGCCTTGCACTGAAAATTCACTTTATAAATTTGATGAATATGGACAGTGCTCTGGCATCATTCTAAGATGATTATTTTAAATCTGCTGGAATACATCACACAAAATAAAAAGAAGGCCTTACAGCATAGATCAAGTAATATGTATTCATTGATGCTCAATATTAATATACTAAGTAACCTTTGAACACAGTGAGGGTTTGTTAGCCATGTAGAGAAATGATACTTAATGCTAATTTTTTTTTAATGCTAATTTTTAAAATTAATTTTCCTTTGCTGTTTCCAACTGGATGATAATTCTCTTTGGCCAACAAATCAGAATACAGGTTTCATCTACCTCAGTGTATCAGTATATAAAATCTTTGGTCCCAGGAAATATTTCATTAACCCTCAAAATTGGCACAGACGTTATAAAAGTGTTTTCAAGTCATGCCTCTGCTTTGAACAGCCTTTCAGGATCTTTTCATTCATTTTCCCTGTGTTAAGATCTGGTATCTTAAGAATCATTTGGAGAGTCCCTATGAGAGCTGGCCTCAGTCAGTCCAGCCTTCTTTAAGTTCTTAGATATGTGAAATTCTCATCCATCTCAGTGACTTCATGTATGCCGTTCCCTCTGCAGGTGACACCACACCTCTCCTTCATAACAAACTCTTTGATCCTGACCTTTTTGCATTTTGGGGGCATTGCTCTTTCTTCAGAGACGGCTTCACTGATCCTGTCTTTAAGTCATGTCCCCCAGCTAAAATCTCTGATTGTGCAATTTGTTTTCTTTCTTAGATTCATCATGGTCGGTGTCTGTTGTGATTACTTGTCTAATTTTTTATGCAGAATAAGAGCTCTCTGAAGATACAGACTCTGTCTGTTTTTGCTCACTGATAAATCCTTGGCAATTAGCATGAGGATTGATGCCATAATGAATGTTGCTTACAAGGTAGTTGGAAAGAAACCCAGCGTGTCTGTTACCAGGATTAGGATTCTTCTGCTCGACAGGTTTCTAGGAAAACATACTATCAGTATAAGGGAGAGCTTGTAAAACTTCAAAACCCAGTATCTGAGTCTCCCCCACCCAACCCATTTCCATCAGAGCATGAGTTAATTTGCATTATTGATACATGTAAAGGATACAAATAGTTTTTAAAAATTAAGCAAATCTTGGGCAATGCTGTAGTCTTCCTTTAGAGGAAAAAATTTAAAAACTATCTTTAATGACAGTACTGCTAAAAGTAATATTGAGGACTTTTATAACAAAACCTAAATGTTTTTTTCATTAAATCAGTTCATTTATATTATCATATTACTGCAACAGTCTGTATTCAGTTAGATGTACCTTTCTTTATATTTGCATGAATTTAAATTTGATTTGCACATGTTGAAAAGGGCAGTAGACAGTATTCTGGTAGTTTATCAAAGATAATGTGGCTGTTTGTTGTGACTCTGGTTCTAGGCAGTATGAAACTGTGGTTCCACTTGAAGATTCTATTGTGACTGAGGTTACAGCAACTCTCCAAGAATGGGCCAGTCTATGGAAACAACTCTATGTGGTAAGTAGTTGGTAATTAGTTTGCTAAATCAACAAAGTTCCATTGTACCGAGATAAAAAATTATGGTACTTAGCCAATTGCAAATTTATAGACTTCTGAATATTTGCAGATTTTCAAATGTATGTTCCTGATGTTAACTGGAATATAGTAGACTTGAGTTTTGTTCAACCTGAAGAGAATACAGTATTCACATGCCTGCAGTTTTCTCCATCCTATTCCAGCCAGTAGAATGTAAGTTCCATCACATCAAGGATTTTAGCTGTCTTACTCAATTGCTGTATCCCCAGAACCTTTCATAAAACAGATTTTTATTAATTGAATGAACAGACTTCATAGTTATTAATACATTGTGAACCTAATAGTGGGTAAAGATCAAGAAGCTGTATTACCACTTTCTTACAGCTACTAAGCTTAAGTGATATGTCATATATGATCCTTTTTGCCAGGCCAATAATTACTAGATAAATAAAGCCTCAATTTGTATCCTCTCGAAACTTAGAGAGTAGAGGGTGATGGAACACAAAAATGTAGACTAAAAATAAGTGACGGGTTTGGGTTCTGAACAAGATGAAGTAAACACATTCTAGTTTACTCTTCCTACTAATCACAACAAAAATTCTGGACAAAACCCATAAAATGCCCTATCAGAACACTCTCAAAGTTAGGAAACAGAAGGTGGATGATTAGGGACATTGAAATTCATGGATTGAGTGAGTGCCCTGGTTGTCTTTTTTTCTTGCCTTCCATATATCCTGGCCTGGGCTGTAGAGAAGACTACAACCTGGAAATGCTAATGAGTGCAGACAAAATAGTAATACCAAGGAAAGCCTGTTCTCTCTAGCCAAAGGATGGCCCTGAACCGTCCTGTTCTGTCTGTTCTGTAGGAGAACATCACAATAAAATCTGTACCCCTTCCCATTCCAACAGGCATTACAGCAGAGGTATTGACAATCAGAGCTTTGTCTCACAAACACCCTTCCCCCATCTGCATTAACAGGGAGATGTTCCCCTTCAGTGCGGCCTGTGGCTCAGACTCTGACTTCTGCTCTTTTCTGCTCCAATAATGAGGCAGTGCCCTTCCTCAGCAGAGCCTGTAGGGAAGACTAATTTCCACCCCACCAGAAGTTTCAAGGTGGCAACTCTCTTCAGCAGAGCCTGTGGGTGAGAGTCTGGCCTTTACAACTACACAACATTAACAAGGTGGTACCCTTACCCTTCAGAGTTCTGAGGCAAAACTCAACTTTCCCCCGTGCTCTGAAGAAAGGAAGAAGCATTTCTCCACAGAGAAGCCTTTGGTTAGAGCTCTTCATTTCCACTCCCCCTGCAGTAATAAGGTGCTACCCTCCCCAGCCAGCCTGTGGGTTGTACGTTAACTTTCACAACTCTCCGCTCTCCTGCTTATTACCCTATTTTCTATGACTGCCCTGCTGAAATGAGGCACTGCTTCTCCCCACTCAAGCCCATCCTAAGGATAATGGGAGGTGGAGTTCTGTCATCTAGGTAACAGGCAAATAGGGAAAACCAAGGAGTACTGGAGAGACTTTATAAACTAAATTGACATTTCAATCACAGTCCACAAAAGTCCACAAAAGGGGTCACAAAGAATTGGACACGACTGAGCAACTGAACAACCCCCACCACCGCAAAAGTGAGCCTAGGATCACATTCTCAATGTGAACAGGTTGACTAAAATAAAAGATTTAAGTAGAAATTAGAGTGTCATAATTCCTACTTAATTAAAATGTCCATCTTACAGCTCTAAATTACTTGTCATTTGAAGAAATCAGGAAAAATGCAACTCTAGTAAGAAGGGACAATCAGCAGAAGCTAACTTTGAAATGACACAGATGTTGGAGCCATCAGCAAGGATTTAAAAGCATTTGAGAAAATTCAGCACTTTCATGATTAAAAACTCTTAGCAAACTAGGAATATAAGATATCTCACTCTGATAAAGGGCATTTATAAAAATATATAGCAAACGTCATACTTAGTGATAAAAGTCTGCTTTGGGGAATAAGGTAAGGATGTCTGCTCTCAACAAGTCAGTTCAACTTAGTACTAGAAGACTTAAGGCAAGAAAAGGAAAAAAGAGACATATGGGTTAGAGTGAAGAAATAAAGCTGTTCACATTTGCAAACAATATGATTGGCTACATAACAAATCCCAAGGAATCTACAAACACTAGAGAATACAAAAGATAGTTCTGAAAATAAATAAGTTTTTCAGTTGTAGGATATCAGGTCAAAATACAGAATCTCACTCTCTCTCTCTGTCACATACACACACAGACATACACACAATCATATTGCCATATATTGGCAGTGAACAGTTGGAAACCAAAATTTAAAACACATACCATTTACAGTTGCTCAAAAATGAAACATTTGGTATAAATACAACAGAACACAATAATTTCCATGTACTGAAAACCACAAAAATGCTAATGAACAAAAGCAAAGAAGACTTAAGTAAAGGGCCAGGCATGACATGTTCATGGATTGGAAGACTCACATATTTAAAATGTCTGTTCAACACGGATTGATCTATGTATTTAATTCTTGAAAAGTTCTAGCAGGATGTTTTCTAGAGAAGATGATTTAAAAATTTTTAAGGGAATACAAAATAAGAATAAAGTTAGAGGAATCATGTCACCTAATTTTAAGGCTTACTTACAGCTACAGTAATCAAGATGGAGTGGTCCTGGCCAAGGATAGACACAGATCATAGATAAAGGGAGCAGGACAGAGAGTTGAGATGTATCAGTAGGTTTAGTCAAGTAAGGGCCAACTGATTTTTGGTGAAGATGCAAAAGGAATTAAGTGAAAGAAACATGCTCTTGTCAACAAATGGATAGGTGGAGTAGTTGGTCATACAGAGGCAGAACAAAACAAAACCAAAACCTTGACTTAAATCTCCTTCCTTATACAGTGGACTAACTCACATTGGATGATAGACCAAAATGTAAAATATAAAACTGTAAAAGTTTTAGGAAAACATATAGGAGAAAAACTTCATAACCTGCATTTAGGTGAAGAGTTCTAAAGCATGACACTGAAAGAATAGTTCATAGAAGAAAAAGTTGATAAACTGGATTTCATCAAAATGAAAAATTTTTGCTCTTGAATGACCCTGTTAAAAGATGATAAGCCATGGACTGGAAGAAAATATTTTCAAATCACCTATCTGTCAGAAGACTTGTGTGTAGAATATATAAAGGACTTTGTAAGTTGAACAGTAATTTTAACAATAATGTCTATCAATTCAGTTAGAAAAGGGCAGAAAACTTCATCAAGGAGAAGTCTTGATAAAGCATCTCCTTCATAAGGAGAGCCAATTAGAACATGACAAGATTTTCCATATAATTAGCCATTGTTGTTGTTGAGTCGATAAATTGTCTCCAACTCTCTGCAACATGCCAGGCTTTGCTTTCCTTCACTGCCTTCTGGGGTTTGCTCATGTTGATGTCCATTGAATCAGTGATGCTATCCAACGATCTCATCCTCTCCCACCCCATACTTCTTTTGCCTTCAGTCTTTCCCAGCATCAGGGTGTTTTCCAGTGATTCAACTCCTCTTATCAGATTGCCAAAGTATTGGAGTTTCAGCTTTAGCTTCAGTCCTTCCAGTGAATATTCAGGACTGATTTCCTTTAGGATTGACTGGTTTGATCTACTTACAGTCCATGGGAATTTCAAGAGCCCTTTCCAGCTCTATAGTTCAAAAGCATCAATTCTTCAGTTCTCAGTCTTCTTTATGGTCCAACTCTCACATCCATACATGACCACCGGAAAAACCGTAACTTTGACTAGATGGACCTTTGTTGGCAAAGTGATGGCTTACTTTTTTTTTTTTTTTGGCTTACTTTTTAATATGCTGTCTAGGTTTGTCATAGGTTTTCTTCCAAGGCACAAGCATCTTTTAATTTCATGGCCGCAGTCAGTTTGCCCAAGAGAATAAAATCTGTCATCGCTTCCACTTTTCCCCCTTCCATTTGCCATGAAGTGATGGAACCAGATACTATGATCTTAGTTTTTTGAATGTTGAGTTTCAAGCCAGTTTTTTCATTCTCTTCTTTCACCCTTATCAAAAGGCTCTTTAGTTCCTCTTCACTTACTGCCATTAGAGTGGTATTGCCTGCATATCTGAGGTTATTGATATTTCTCCCAGCAGTCCTAATTCCAGCTTGTGATTAATCTAGCCCAGTGTTTTGCACAATGTACTCTGCATAGAAGTTAACCAGAGTGACACTATACAGCCTTGTTGTACTGCTTTTCCAATTCTGAACCAGTCTGTTATTCCATGCTTGGTTCTAACTGTTACGTCTTGACCTGCATACAGTTTTCTCAGGAGCCAGATGAGGTGGTCTGGTATTTCCATCTCTTGAAGAATTTTCCACGGTTTGTTGTGATCCACATAGTCAAAGGCTTTCTCGTAGTTAGTGAAGCAGAATAGATGTTTTTCTGGAATTCTTTTGCTTTCTCTGTGATCCAGCAGATGTTGGCAATTTGATTTCTGGTTCCTCTATTTTTTCTAAACCCCACTTGTACATCTTCAAGTTCTCAGTTCATGTACTGCTGAAACCTAGCTTAAAGAATTTTGACCATAACTTTGGTTGCATGTGAAATGAGCACAATTGTGTGGTAGTTTGAACATTCTTTGGCATTGACCTTCTTTCGGATTGGAATGAAATTAGCCATTAATGCTACAGTGAGATGCTACTACATACCTGTTAGAATGGCTAACATAAAAAAATGCCAAAAATATCAGAGATGTGGAGCAACTGGATCTCTCATACATTGCTGGTGAAGATACAAAATGATACAACTGCTGGGAAAAAAAAAAGTTGGTGGTTTCTTTTTTTAAAAATTGCAATATATTAGTTTCAAGTATACAGCAAAGTGAATCAGTTACACATATATCCACTCTCTTTTTAGATTCTTTTTCCATATAAGCCATTGTGGAGTCCTGAGTAGAGTTCCCTGTGCTATACAGTAGGTTCTTATTAGTTAATCTATTTTATGTATAGTAGTGTGTATTTGTCAATCCCAATCTCCCAATTTATTCTTCCCCCCTTACTCCCTGGTAACCATAAGTTTGTTTTCTACATCTATGACTCTACTTCTGTTTTGTAAATAAGTTCATTTGTACCTTTTTTTTTTAAGATTCTGCATATAAGTGATATCATACGATACTTGTCTTCATGTGTCTGACTTACTTCACTCATTATGACAATCTCTAGGTCCATCCATGTTGCTGTAAATGGCATTATTTTGTTCTTTTTTATGACTGAGTAATACTCCATTGTATACATGTACCATGTATATCTATCTATTCCTCTGTTGATGGACAACAGAGGTTGCTTCCATGTCCTGGCTATTGTAAATAGTGCTGCAGTTAGCACTGATATGTTTGTATCTTTTTGCATTATCATTTTTTCCCAAGTATATGCCTAGGAGTGGGATTGCTGGGTCATATGTTGGTTCTGTTTTTAGTTTTTTGAGGAACCTCCATACTGTTCTCCATAGTGGCTATACCAATTTATGTTCCCACCAACAGTGGAAGAGGCTTCCCTTTTCTCCACACCCTCTCCAACATTTATTGTTTATAGGTATTTTTTGATAATGGCCATTCTGACCAGTGTGAAGTGATACCTCATTTCAGTTTTAATGTGTATTTCTCTAGTAATTAGTGATATTGAACATCTTTTCATGTGCTTTTTGGCTATCTGTATTTCTTTGGAGAAATGTCTATTTAGATCTTCTGTCAATTTTTTGGTTGGGTTGTTTGGGTTTTTTTGACATGGAGCTACAAGAGCTGTTAGTATATTTTGAGATTAATTCCTTGTCAGTTATTTCATTTGCAAGTATTTTCTTCCATTCTGAGGGTTGTCTTTTTGTTTTGTTTATGGTTTCCTTTGCTGTGCAAAGGCTTTTAGGTTTAATTAGATCTCATTTGTTTAGTTTGGTTTTTATTTCCGTTACTCTAGGAGGTGGATCCAGAAAGATCTTGCTGCAGTTTATGTCAAAGAGTGTTCTAGCTGTGTTTTCCTCTAGGAGTTTTATAGTGTCTAGCCTTTCATGTAAGTCTTTAATCCATTTTGAGTTTATTTTTTTGTATGGTGTTAGGGAGTGTTCTAATTTCAGTCTTTTATCTGTAGTGGTCTAATTTTCCCAATAACACTTACTTTGAGTGCTTACATTGTGCTTATGCTTCATTTTTTTAATATACATTATCTCATTTTAATTTTTGCTACAATTACTATTATTTTCCTCATGTTACTGAATGGAAACTTTGATCCTTAGAAAGAATAAGGACTGTGCCCAAAGTCATATAAATAGTAAGTGTCCAGCCAGACCCTAGTCTAAGTTCATTAGACTCCAGGGCTCTTAATAAGTACACTATCTCCTGAATTAAATTCTTTTAATTTATCTCACATATAATTTATTGTGATTTTAGTAGTTCCTTATTGTGATTTTAGTAGTTACTTATTATCATTTTCTGATATGGAAATTGGATTAATTGAGATGAATATTATCTGGAAATGACATCACCTTCCAGAAATTATGAAATAATAATGCCTTAAAAAATAGACCTTTCTTCCTTTCTCAAGTAGGCATAGGCAGTCTGGATTTGGTGTGGCAGCTCTACAGTCATCCAGGCTTAGTCTGTCCTCCTGTTCTGTCTTCCTCATTACAGTGCTTCAGCTTTTTAGCCCAAAATGACTAGCTCTAGGCAGCATCTTTGTGCTCTAGATGAAGGAAGCAGGAAAAGAAAGAAAAAAGTATGCTCTTTCCTTTAAAGGCCACCTCTTTGAAGTTGCTGAGAACATTTCCTTCTGTTGGTCAAAACTCATTCACAGAGTAATCTCTAGCTGAAATAGAGACTGAGAATTGGTCTTTTTAAGATGGCCATATATTAGCCAAAAATGGGGAATTCTATGACTATAGAAAAAGTAGAGAATGAATACTGAGGGACTACTAGCAGTCTTTGCCACAGTGACCATGAAAAATTATTCTCATGTAAAGTTCTATTGTAGTTTTAATCATTTGCCAAATTTACTTGGAAATAGTGGAATAATGCCTTCACCAACACTTCAGTATATTATATATTTGAAGAAGTGAATTTTAAGTAAGACATGAAAAAATAATGAAGTTGTTGTTAAAAATCATTAGAAGCATCCAAACTTGCATTTAATATGTTTTGGTAACTTGATGTGCCTTTGTGAGAGTAAATATATTGTAACTAAAAGTTAACATCATACCAATATGATGTCTTCTTTTACAGCAGTTCATCTTATTCAGACATATTACGGGTAAATTAAGCTGCTATTTGAAGCAATATTATAAAACAGTTAACTTTTGAAATATCTTTTATGTGTACTTTATGGCTTATATGTTTGCATACAAATTTTCCAGAGATATGGACAAACTTGAAAGTGAGAAGCTGTATTGAAAAGAAGACTACTGCAAATAATGATTTTTAAATTTTATACTCCAAATTTGAAATTGCCATTACAGTTTTAAAATTCACTTTTTAATGAATGGAATATTGCCTTTTTTTTTGCCATTTTAACAGATCACAGTGTTTCTGGTTAATTCTTTTAAATTTATTGTTAATATATGACAAGTGTCAAATGATTGTTTTTATTATGCAAGTAGGAGATCAGACATATAGCCAGTCGAATTCAAAACAAATGAATACAAGTCTTTTCCAAATGACTTTCTACTAGAAGAGAATCAAAATCTGTTATATTATTAAAATTAGAGAGCCTAACAGTCTCCCTTTGTTTCCCTACTTAATTTCAGACCTTATAGTTTTTTACTTGATCTGACTTTACTAAGAGACAGTTAATTACCTGACTGACCTCTGAGAAGTATACTTGAGAGCCAGAATGAATCTAGGTTAGCAATGTCTAAAGTTTAATTTATCTGATTTTAAACACAAAAGGAAAATAATATAAATAAAATACAATAAACTATCAAAAACAAGTCAAAACATATGTGACTATAAACGTTAATATCTTTCTGTATATAGAGTGTGTAAAAGTCAATAAGAAAATAAGTAAAAAGCACTGCAAATACTCAGTAAAGGATAAAACACCATTTATAAAGCATTACCTAAGGGAAATATTCAGTTTTACTAATAATCAAGGATATAGCAGTTAAATCAGTGAGATAAATTCTGCTTCAAATTAATAAGTAAGAAAGTGGAAATTATCCTTTGCCATTCAATTTTTGCTAAAATGAATACATCTATGCTTTGCTGGTGTATATCAATTTTTTGTTGGCACATTTGAATAACAATTTGGGAAAAGTCTTCATTCAGATTCTTAAGACACTAGTAATTCTAATTCTGGGAATTTTTTTTAAGATTGGGCTTCCCTGGTGGCTCAGAGGTTAAAGCGTCTGCCTGCAATGCAGGAGACCTGGGTTCGATCCCTGGCTCAGGAAGATCCCCTGGAGAGGGAAATGGCAACCCACTCCAGTATTCTTGCCTAGAGAATCCCATGGAGGGAGGAGCCTGGTAGGCTACAGTCCACGGGGTTGCAAAGAGTCGGACATGACTAAGCTCCTTCACTTTCAATGTTAAATATGGGAGTGGATTGAATTGCAGTTTCATAAATATTTACATTAAAGCATTATTCACAATAACAAACATAAATTTACTTTCCTAAATGTGCCAACTGTAGTACAATTAAGACATAGAGAGCTTACCTCTAAAGAGCTGTTAGAAAAATTTAGTTATATTCCATACTAAAATGAACTTATGCACAAATTATATTATAAAATATAGCTTCATCTATATTCTGAAATCTTTAATCCAATTTTCTGTTGATGGGAGGGGCTCTGTTCCCTCCCTATAGTTTGGCCTGAGGCCAAACTATGATGGGATAAATAGTTCAGTTCAGTTCAGTCGCTCAGTTGCTCTTTGCCACCTCGTGGACTGCAGCATGCCAGGCCTCCCTGTCCATCACCATCTCCTGGAGCTTACTCAAACTCATGTCCATTGAATCGGTGATGCTATCCAACCATTTCATCCTCTGTCATCCTCTTCTCCTCCTGCCTTCAATCCTTCTCAGCATCAGGGTCTTTTCCAATGAGTCATTTGTTCACGTCAGGTGGCCAAAGTATTGGAGTTTCAGCTTCAGCATCAGTACTTCCAGTGAGTGTTCAGGACTGATTTCCTTTAGGATTCACTGGTTAGATCTCCTTGCAGTCCAAGGGACTCTCAAGAGTCTTCTCCAACAATCCAGTTCAAAAGCATCAATTCTTCGGTGCTTAGCTTTCTTTATAGTCCAACTCTCACACCCATACATGACTACTGGAAAAACCATAGTTTTGACTAGACAGACCTTTGTTGGGAAAGTAATGTCTCTGCTTTTTAATATGCTGTCTAGTTTGCTCATAGCTTTTCTCCCAAGGAGCAAGGTCTTTTAATTTCATGGCTTCAGTAACCATCCGTGGTGATTTTGGAGCCCAAGAAAATAAAGTCAGCCACTCTTTCTATTGTTTCCCCATCTATTTGCCATGAAGTGATGAGACTGGGTGCCATGGTCTTCGTTTTTTGAATGTTGAGTTTTAAGCCAGCTATTTCACTCTCCTCTTTCACTTTCTTTTTTTTTTTTTTTTTACTTTTAAAAAAAATTTATTTATTTTTTATTTTACTTTACAATTCTGTATTGGTTCTGCCATACATTGACATGAATCCACCACGGGTGTACATGTGTTCCCAAACATGAACCCCTCATCAAGAGACTCTTTAGTTCTTCTTCGCTTTCTGCCATAAGGGTGGTGCCATCTGCATATCTGAGGTTATTGATATTTCTCCCAGTAGTCCTGATTCCAGCTTGTGCTTCATCCAGCCCGGCATTTCACATGATATAGAAAGTGAAGTTGCTCAGTCATGTCCAACTCTTTGCGACCCAATGGACAGTAGCCTGCACCAGGCTTCTCCATCTGTGGGATTTTCTAGGCAAGAGTACTGGAATGGGTGACCATTTCCTTATCCAGGGAATCTTCCCGACCCAGGGATCAAATCTAGGTCTCCTGCATTGTAGACAGATGCTTTACTGTCTGAGCCACCAGGGAACATAACATAAAATATTTCTTTGAGCCTCCTTTTGGGGGGAGGGGGCAGGAATACTGGAGTGGGTTGCCATTGTCTTCTCCAGGAGATCTTCCCAACCCAGGGATTGAACCCGGGTCCCCTGCATTGTAGGCAGACACTTTACTGTCTGAGCCACCAGGGAATTCAAATATTTCTTTGAGCCCCCTTTTTTTGGAGGGGGCAAGCATATAAATTAAATAAGGAAGGTGACAATGTACAAACTTGACATACTTCTTTCCTGATTTGGAACCAGTCTGTTGTTCCATGTCCAGTTCTAACTGTTGCTTTTTGACCTGCATACAGATTTCTCAACAGGCAGGTAAGGTGATCTGGTATTCCTATCTCTTGAAGAAGTTTCCACAATTTGTTATGATCCGCACAGTCAAAGGCTTTGGCGTAGTCAATAAAGCAGAAGTAGATGTCTTTCTGGAACTCTCTTGCTTTCTCAATGATCCAGTGGATGTTGAAAATTTGATCTCTGGTTCCTCTGCCTTTTCTAAATCCAGCTTGAACATCTGGAAGTTCACAGTTCATGTACTGTTGAAGCCTGACTTGGAGAATTTTGAGCATTAATTTTCTAGCATGTGAGATGAGTGCACTTTGGTAGTTTGAACATGCTTTGGCATTGCCTTTCTTTAGGACTGGAATGAAAACTGACCTTTTCCAGTCCTGTGCTGAGTTTTCGAAATTTGCTGGCATATTGAGTACAGCACTTTCACAGCACCATCTTTGAGATTTGAAATAGCTCAACTGGAATTCCATCACCTTCACTAGCTTTATTCATAGTGATGCTTCCTAAGGCCAGGATGCCTGGCTCTAAGTGAGTAGGGTAATGGTGACCTCCTTCAAAAGGACTTAGGCAAGGACTGTTATATTCAGTGCTCATGACCCCATGGCAGGCCACTGCTGACCCATGGCTCAACCGGAGACTCCTAGACACTCACAGGCAATTCTGGTTCAGTCTCTTGTGGGGTCACTGCTCCTTTCTTCTGAGTCCAGGTTTTCTTTGTGCCCTCCAAACTGCAGGGAGGGAACACAGCCCCACCCATCAACAGAAAATTGGATTAAAGATTTACTGAGCGTGGCCCTGTCCATCAGAGCAAGACCCAGATTCCCACAGCCAGTACCTCCCATCAGGAAGCATCCTTATCCTTATCCATCAGAGAGCAGACAGAATAGAAACCACAATGACAGAAAACTAACCAAACTGATCACTTGGATCAGAGCCCTGTCTCCTCAGTGAAACTGTGAGCCATGTTGTGTAGGGCCACCCAAGACAGATGGATCTTGGTGGAGAGTTCTGACAAAATGTGGTCCACTGGAGAAGGGAATGGCAAACCACTTCAGTATTCTTGCCTTTAGAATCCCATGAACAGTATGAGAAAGCAAAAAGATATGACACGGGAAAATGAACTCCGCAGGTCAGTAGGTGCCCAGTATGCTTCTCGAGAAGAGTGGAGAAACATTTTCAGAAAGAATGAAGAGGCTGAGCCAAAGCAAAAACAACACCCAGTTGTGGCTGTGACTGGTGATGGAAGTAAAATTGATGCTGTAAAGAACAGTATTGCATAGGAGCCTGGAATGTTAGGTCCATGAATCAAGGTAAATTGGAAGTGATCAGACAGGAGATGGCAAGAGTAAACATCAACATTTTAGGAATCAGTGAACTAAAATCAACTGGAATGGGCAAATTTAATTCAGATGACCAATATATCTACTACTGTGGGCAAGAATCCCGTGTCAATGTAACTCGATTATCAGGAGTAGAAAATTTCCATTGTTTCATTAAGTTGTTTGTTATTGTTGTTTTTAACTCACTGCTACATGTTGAACTAGGAAGACAAAAAAATAAATCTGTTAATTTGACAAATCTCAGCCACTCAGATCATCTAAATTAAATTTGACCCTAACTTAACTTTTTGATAACTATGTAAACACAACCCAGGGCATATCTACCTCAGTTGAACAAATCAGTACTTATAAATTTTCAAAACAGTAAAAGCTTTAAACAGAAGCCACCACTCAAAAATATCCTAATGTTTTGTGGAAGCCTGGATGGGAGAATGTTCGGGGAGAATGGATACATGTATATGTATCTCTTTGTTGTCCCCCTGAAACTATCACAGCAACATTGCTAATCAACTATACTCCAATACAAAATCAAAAGTTTAATTAAAAAAAAGAATACCCTAATTTTTAAAAAAGTTGCTCAACATCACATCATTAGGAAAATGGAGATCAAAAGCACAATGAGTTATCACAGCATACCCGTTGGAATGGCTATCATCAGAAAGATAAGAAATAACAAGTGTTGGCAAAGATGTGGAGGACAGGAAATCCCTGTGCATTACTGGTGGGAATATACATTGGTGCAGGCATGGTGGGCAAGAATCCTTTAGAAGAAATGGAGTAGCCCTCATAGTCAACAAAAGAGTCCGAAATGCCGTACTTGGGAGGACTCAAAAACAGCAGAACGATCTCTCTTCATTTCCAAAGCAAACCATTCAATATCACAGTAATCCAAGTCTATGCCCCAACCACTATTGCTGAAGAAATTGAAGTTGAACAGTTCTAGGAAGACCTATAAGACCTTCTAGAATTAACACCAAAAAAATTTGTCCTTTTCATCGTAGGGGACTGTAATGCAAAAGTAGGAAGTCAGGAGATACCTGGAGTAACAGGCAAACTTGGTCTTGGAGTACTAAATGAGGCAGGGCAAAGGTTAACAGAGTTTTGCTGAGAGAACACACTGGTCATAGCAAACACCCTCTTCCAAAGACACAAAAGATGACTCTGCACATGAACATCACCGGATGGTCGACACCGAAATGAGATTGATTATATTCTTTGCAGCCAAAGATGGAGAAGCTCTATATAGTCAGCAAAAACAAGACCAGGAGCTGACTGTGGCTCAGATCATGAACTCCTTATTGCAAAATTTAGACTTAAATTGAAGAAAGTAGGGAACATCGCTAGACCATTCAGGTATGACCTAAATCAAATCCCTTACTATTATACAGTGGGAGTGACAAATAGATTCAAGGGATTAGATCTGATAGAGTGGCTGAAGAACTATGGACGGAGGTTTGTAACACTGTCAGTGATCAAAACCATCCCCGGGAAGAGGAAATGCAAAAGGCAAAATGGTGGCCTTACAAATAGCTGAGAAAAGAAGAGAAGCGAAAGGCAAAGGAGAAAAGGAAAGATATATCCATCTGAATGCAGTGTTCCAAAGAATAGCAAGGAGAGATTAAGAAAGCCTTCCGAAGTGATTAATGCAAAGACATAGAGGAAAACAATAGAATGGGAAAGACTAGAGATCTCTTCAAGAAAATCGAGATACCAAGGGAACATTTCATGCAAAGATGGGCACAAAAGGACAGAAATGGTATGGACCTAACAGAAGCAGAAGATATTAAGAAGAGGTGGCAAGAATACACAGAAGAACTATATAAAAGGGGTCTTAATGACCCAGATAACTACTATGATGTAATCTCTCTCCTAGAGCCAGACATCCTGGAGTGTAAAGTTATGTGGGCCTTAGGAAGCATCATTATGAACAAAGCTAGTGGAGGTGATGGAATTCCGGTTGAGCTGTTTCAAATTCTTAAAGATGATGCTGTGAAAGTGCTGTACTCAATATGCCAGCAAATTTGGAAAACTCAGCAGTGGCCACAGGACTGGAAAAGGTCAGTTTTCATTCCAGTCCCAAAGAAAGGCAATGCCAAAGCATGTTCAAACTACCAAACAAGTACACTCATCTCACACACTAGTAAATTAATGCTCAAAATTCTCCAAGTCAGGCTTCAACAGTACATGAAATGTGAACTTCCAGATGTTCAAGCTGGTTTTAGAAAAGGCAGAGGAACCAGAGATCAAATTGCCAACATCTGTTGGATCATCGAAAAATCGAGAGAGTTCCAGAAAAACATCTACTTCTGCTTTATTGACTATGCTAAAGCCTATGACTATGTGAATCACAACAAACTGTGGCAAATTCTTCAAGAGATAGGAATACCAGACGACCTTACCTGCCTGTTGAGAAATCTGTGTGTAGGTCAAGAAGCAACAGTTGAAATTGGACATGGAACAGCGGACAGACTGGTTCCAAATCAGGAAAGGAGTACATCAAGGCTGTATATTGTCACCTTGCTTATTTAACTTATATGCAGAGTACGTCATGCAAAATGCCAGCCTCGATGAAGAACAAGCTAGCATCAAGATTGCAGGGAGAGATATCAATAAACTCAGATATGCAAATGACACCACCCTTATGACAGAAAGTCAAGAAGAACTAAAGAACCTCTTGATGAAAGGGAAAGAGGGGAGTGAAAAAGCTGGCTTAAAACTCAACATTCAGAAAACTAAGATCATGGCATCTGGTCCCATTCTTGGCAAATAGATGGGGAAACAGCGGAAATAGTGACAGACTTTATTTTCTTGGGCTCCAAAATCACTTTAGATGGTAACTGCAGCCATGAAATTAGAAGATGCTTCCTCCTTGGAGGAAAAGCTATGACCAAACTAGACAGCATATTAAAAAGAAGAGACATTACTTTCCCGACAAAGGTCTATTTAGTCAAAACTATAGTTTTTCCAGTAGTCATGTATGGATGTGAGAGTTGGACTATAAAGAAAGCTGAGCACCGAAGAATTGATGTGTTTGCACTGTGGTGCTGGAGGAGACTCTTGAGAGTCCCTTGGACTGCAAGGAGATCTAACCAGTGAATCCTAAAGGAAATCAGTCTTGAATATTCACTGAAGGGACTGATGCTGAAGCCCTAATACTTTCGCCCCCTGAAGTAGAAATAACTCATTGGAAAAGTATAAAAAAAAATGAAAACATTAGTGGCTCAGTCGTGTCTGACTCTGCGACCCCATGGACTGTAGCCTGCCAGGCTCGTCTGTCCATGAGATTTTCTATGCAAGAATACTGGAGTGGGTTGCCATTTCCTTTTCCAGGGGATCTTCCTGACCCAGAGCTCGAACCTGGGTCTCCTACACTGCATACAGATTCTTTACCATCTGAGCAAAAGAGAAGGTAAATGTAAACTCAAGAGAGTATTCGTCTAACCAAATATATTTTAGGCATGAAGATTGTCTGCTGTGGTTTTAGCTTAGTTTTTTGTTTCACATATTTTCTTTTCTTGCAGATTACGTATGTGTTTTGATGGGTTTCAGTTGATTAGGCAGGAAAAAGAGCTCCAGATATTTGTGGCTGTTGTTGTTTAGTCACTAAGTCATGTCTGACTCGTTGTGACCCATGGACTGTAACCCACCAGGCTCTTCTGTCCATGAGATTTTCCAGCCAAGAATACTGGAGTAGATTACCATTTCCTTCCCCAGAGGATCTTCCTGACCCAGGGACTGAACCCGAATCTCCTGCATTGCAGGCAGATTCTTTACCACTGAGCCACCAGGAAAGCCCAATTATTTGTTTCAGTTCAGTTCAGTCGGTCAGTCATGTCCGACTTTTTGTGACCCCATGAATCGCAGTGCGCCAGGCCTCCCTGTCCATCATCAACTCCCAGAGTTCACTCAGACTCACGTCTATCGAGTCAGTGATGCCATCCAGCCATCTCATCCTCGGTCGTCCCCTTCTCCTCCTGCCCCCAATCCCTCCCAGCATCAGAGTCTTTTCCAATGAGTCAACTCTTCACCCGAGGTGGTCAGAGTACTGGAGTTTCAGCTTCAGCATCATTCCCTCCAAAGAAATCCCAGGGCTGATCTCCTTCAGAATGGACTGGCTGGATCTCCTTGCAGTCCAAGGGACTCTCAGGAGTCTTCTCCAACACCACAGTTCAAAAGCATCAATTCTTTGGTGCTCAACTTTCTTCACAGTCCAACTCTCACATCCATACGTGACCACAGGAAAAACCATAGCCTTGACTAGACAGACCTTTGTTGGCAAAGTAATGTCTCTGCTTTTGAATATGCTATCTAGGTTGATCATAACTTTTCTCCCAAGGAGTAAGCATCCTTTAACGTCATGACTGCAGTCACCATCTGCAGTGATTTTGGAGCCAAAAAAAATAAAGTTTGACACTGTTTCCACTGTTTCCCCATCTATTTCCCATGACGTGATGGGACCAGATGCCATGATCTTCGTTTTCTGAATGTTGAGCTTTAAGCCAACTTTTTCACTTTCCACTTTCACTTGCATCAAGAGGCTTTTCAGTTCCTCTTCACTTTCTGCCATAAGGGTGATGTCATCTGCATATCTGAGGTTATTGATATTTCTCCCAGCAATCTTGATTCCAGCTTGTGTTTCTTCCAGCCCAGCGTTTCTCATGATATACTCTGCATATAAGTTAAAAAAGCAGGGTGACAGTATACAGCCTCGATGTACTCCTTTTCCTATTTGGAACCAGTCTGTTGTTCCATGTCCAGTTCTAACTGTTGCTTCCTGACCTGCATATAGGTTTCTCAAGAGGCAGGTCAGGTAGTCTGGTATTCCCATCTCTCTCAGAATTTTCCACAGTTTATTGTGATGCACACAGTCAAAGGCTTTGGCATAGTCAATAAAGCAGAAATAGATGTTTTTGTGGAACTCTCTTGCTTTTTCGATGATCCAGCGGATGTTGGCAATTTGATCTCTGGTTCCTCTGCCTTTTCTAAAACCAGCTTGAACATCTGGCAGTTCACGGTTCACGTATTGCTGAAGCCTGGCTTGGAGAATTTTGAGCATTACTTCACTAGCATGTGAGATGAGTGCAATTGTGTGGTAGTTTGAGTCTTCTTTGGCATTGCCTTTCTTTGGGATTGGAATGA
Organism: Oryx dammah; assembly: GCF_014754425.2. Classification (NCBI taxonomy): domain Eukaryota; kingdom Metazoa; phylum Chordata; class Mammalia; order Artiodactyla; family Bovidae; genus Oryx; species Oryx dammah. Next base: position 10,896,494 of record NW_024070193.1, read on the forward strand.
AAACTGACCTTTTCCAGTCCTGTGGCCACTGCTGACTTTTCCAAGTTTGCTGGCATATTGAGTGCAGCACTTTCACAGCATCATCTTTCAGGATTTGAAATAGCTCAACTGGAATTCCATCACCTCCACTAGCTTTGTTCGTAGTGATGTTTTCTAAGGCCCACTTGACTTCCCATTCCAGGATGTCTGGCTGTAGGTGAGTGATCACACCATCGTGATTATCTGGGTCGTGAAGATCTTTTTTGTATAGTTCTTCTGTATATTCTTGCCACCTCTTCTTAATATCTTCTGCTTCTGTTAGGACCATACAGTTTCTGTCCTTTATCGAGCCCATCTTTACATGAAATGTTCCCTTGGTATCTCTAATTTTCTTGAAGCAATCTCTAGTCTTTCCCATTCTGTTGTTTTCCTCTATTTGTTTGCATTGATCACTGAGGAAGGCTTTCTTATCTCTTCTTGCTTTTCTTTGGAACTCTGCATTCAGATGCTTATATCTTTCCTTTTCTCCTTTGCTTTTTGCTTCTCTTCTTTTCACAGCTATTTGTAAGGCCTCCCAGACAGCCATTTTGCTTTTTTGCATTTCTTTTCCATGGGGATGGTCTTGATCCCTGTCTCCTGTACAGTGTCACGAACCTCCATCCATAGTTCATCAGGCCCTCTATCTATCAGATCTAGTCCCTTAAATCTATTTCTCACTTCCACTGTATAATCATAAGGGATTTGATTTAGGTCATACCCAAATGGTCTAGTGGTTTTCCCTACTTCCTTCCATTTAAGTCTGAATTTGGCAATAAGGAGTTCATGATCTGAGCCACAGTCAGCTCCTGGTCTTGTTTTTGTTGACTCTGTAGAGCTTCTCCATCTTTGGCTGCAAAGAATATAGTCAATCTGATTTCAGTGTTGACCATCTGGTGATGTCCATGTGCAGAGTCTTGTCTTGTGTTGTTGGAAGAGGGTGTTTGCTATGACCAGTGCATTTTCTTGGCAAAACTCTATTAGTCTTTGCCCTGATTCATTCCATATTCCAAGGCCAAATTTGCCTGTTACTCCTGGTGTTTCTTGACTTCCTGCTTTTGCATTCCAGTCCCCTATAATGAAAAGGACATCTTTTTTTGCTGTTAGTTCTAAAAGGTCTTGTAGGTCTTCATAGAACTGTTCAACTTCAGCTTCTCCAGCATTACTGATTGGGGCATAGACTTGGATTACTGTGATTATTTGTTTAGGTTGCTTCAAAAATCACGTCACTGCAGCATGTGAAAGAAGGATTCTATAATATTAAATGTGGATAGATACAGATTATCATTTACCACACTTTTCTGTTGTGCATTTCTTAAGGAAGCTGAGTTTGTTATAAAGGAATTAATCAATCCTCACATTACTCCTAAGAGAGCTGGTTAATTTCTCTTTTAGTGGCAAGGGAGCTGACATGTAGAGAAGTTAAATTACTTGTCCGTAGTTATTTGTGGAGGTGGAAATAGAATTTTGAGTTTATGACTTGTCATATAACATAAAGTTCAAAATGTTCTTTCAAATAATGCATTTTTGTGTTCTGATGAAAATGCTTTTTGCATTCTAATAAAACACCTAAATCCTAGTCCTGCGTAACGTTTAATCCTTGTGACCTGTATTCTGAAAAATGACCCCTCTTGTGATGAGCGAGCCTCAAGCCACGCTTTTGCCCGGCTCCTTGTGAGTGAATGATTGTTGTTGTTGCTGCCATTCAGTTGCTCAGTCGTGTCTGACTCCTTGTGACCCCATGGACTGCAGCACACCAGGCTTCCCTGTCCTTCACCATCTCCCAGAGCTTGCTCAAACTCATGTCCATTGAGTCAGTGATGCCATCCAATAGTAAATATTGCTGCCTTTTAATTTATAGATTAACAGGTTGAGTTTAGGTTAAAAGCATTTTCAAATATCGCCTTCAAATGAATGAAACTAAATTTTTGAATGGGCTTTTAAGCAGTCATTCTCACTTTTGTGTCCATCTTATGAAATCATTCATTTTCCTTAAGGATTTAAATATTTAAAAACAGTTTTATTTGATGAATATTTGGAAAATTTGTAGAGAGTCTAAGAAACGTCATTTAGGTTTGCTTATTTTCTTATGGAAAATTATTGAACTACCGGTCCAAGTATGTTGGTTAAGTAGATCTAATAGAATAAATAGTACCATACAACATATTATGGCTGCCAGTGGCACTTGATAAGTATATGTATGAAACTCATACCTTCCTGTTAAGCTTGAGGAAGGGTTTACTGGCTTATTTAGTGGTGACATTTCCTGCTAAGTAATTGGTTACATATAGTCACTGTTTAAACATGCCTGCTATTGGCTTGATTTCCCTGGTAAATGATAATAAAATTATAAGAGATAGCTATTTAATCTATTAATGATAGACTGTGCTGTGATAATAGATGGATCTGACTTCAGAATATTTCCACTAGGTCTTGAATTAAGAGGGACTTTAAAAAGCTTTGTGTATGTGTGTGTGTGTGTATATATATATATATAAAAATAAAATTTAATACCTCCTCCTCTCAGGTGGTATTAACAGTACTCTGTATTAACACACACACACAAAAACTGACTTTCAAAGAAGAAAGATGCCTGACTTACAGTCACTTGGCTGTTAATGGTGGCGGCTTCAGCTGTACCGAGTACATGTGCCCTCTGTCATATCATGAGACCAATGCTAGAAGTCATACCAAGCCTGGTGGCTGATTTAAGGTTAACTGAGGTATGATGTACTTTCAAATTTTGAAGCTGGAAGAGATAACTTCTGATAGGAAAAGAGCTGTGTGGCATAGGGAGAATTCTGGAAGACTCCAAATACGGCTTAGCATTAAGATGGGTTCTAGAGGATGGATGGAAGGGAATTCAGCTGGTAGAACTGAGCTGTTCTCCTTGCTTCTGTTTCCTAATCATAGCATCCAGGTAAACATGGCAGTGGGTTGATTTGAAATAGTTTTTATCTGATGTGATCATTTTAGTGGTTTTTATTAATTGGCGAAGGACAAGCACAACTTAGGAACGATCTTCCCCACTTTTTCTTGAATAAAATTATTATGCTGAGAAGAGTTGGACACAAATATTAAACAGTGGCACTTGGCTGTCTTTAATTGTAATTCAGTGTTTGAAATTGGTCGCTGAAATCCCTGAGGTGAGGGTATGACTGAGTCTGTGTTGGAGTGATTGTGGCCCCGGCGTGACTGGGTGGCAGCAGCAGAAGTGGTATCTGGCCATTGTACCTTCCCATGGTGCACAGTGGAGGCAACGGTTGTCAAAAGCTGTGCTTACCGAGAGTGTCAGTAACTGCAAGGGCTGCTCCCCTCTCCTTGAGTCCTTGGGGTTCATGCTTCACATTCACTCTTTATCAGCTTTCTGATTGACATTATAGTCTTGGCTTTGTTTTGCGTTTTTGTGTCAGACAAGCACAGTTCTTTTCTTGTATGGTTTAGTATTTTTATTGGTAATATTTTTTCCGTTTCTTAATTTTACCTGGGATATCCCAAGTCTCATGAATGTATGGAATCTGAGCTTCACATGTATAACATTGTTGGAAAGAACATAGTTCTCATAGTTAAATATGCCTGCGTTTAAATCCTGTTTAGGCCACTCACGTGCTCTGTGACCTTGATGTGGATTTATAATTTCTCTGAGTCTCAGTCTCTCCACCTACAGAATAATGAAAACAAAACCTTTTGGATGGTTTTGTTATACAGATTACATTGTTTATATAAAGTACCCAGTGCAGTGATTGGCGGTCAGCGGTAGCAGTTGCTGCTATCCTTACCACCCACTCTAAGTAATGGCTCTGATGTGTGTGTACTGCTAGTTTCTCCATGCCTCTGTGGATGATGGCACTTGTATTGCAAAGTATTATTTCAAATCAATATTTAGTCATTCCCAGGACATTCCCTTTACTCACAGCAGAACCTGCCTTGACTATGATCCTAACTTTTTACTCAAGACAACTGTTTCTTATTTGCTATGCTTCACTTTTTTTTTTAAGCTGGTTAATTCATCATCCATTGTTCTATTTGTATTTCAGAATTTGTTAACAGACTTTGCAGCATGCTGATGATATTAAATCTATCTGAACCTCAAATTGCCTTTTATAGAAGGTATTTTGGGGAAATATTTGAGAATAGGCAAACATCCATGGTTGGAGAGTAACTCCAATTTAAAAAAAATAAGAAACTTTACTATCCATAGACTAGATGTTAGAAGATTGTATTGGTGAGCACAGATATTTAAGAACCACAAATTGTCAAATCTCTATTCCCTATGTCTTTAGCATAACTCCCTGTATAGTAGGATCTTTTATCTTGTGAGACAGAGTTTAGCTTAATTCATTTTGGCTATTTATGAGATGAGATTGAATAAAAATAAGCATTCTAGTATTTAATTGTTGAAATACAGGTCAAATTTTGGTAATGATTATACCACCACATGCTCGGTTGGAATATTGCAGCTCCAGTGCTTGGCATCCATTTTCCTATTTTATCTCTGTTACAGCCTGTAAATTCAGCAGGAAAGATTGCTTTTCTCCCCTCCCTTTGTTTTGTAGGTTAAGAAGCTGAGGATTAGAGAATTAGAATATCATAACCAAGCTGAGGAAGATAGAGTTTGTCTAGCTGAGGAGACAAAACAGGACTAGAATTTACATGTCTTGCTTTGACTCCAGGTTTTCCATTCTAAGAGATTTAGACTCAATTAAATTGAACAGATTTGAGTACTTGTTAACCATTAATTATAAAGCTTTTTAAATGAAAAAGTTATTTTATGTTAATCAATTTTTCATTGTAATGTCTGGATGATACTAATACACAAATTGTAATATTGTTCTGAGCCTTTTTCTTTAATATTTATACATTTATTTCATGTGTTTATATTCTAAGAAAACTTTGATACATGATATTGCAAGTGAATAGCTGTTGTTTGAATATAGAAACAAACAGGAAACATTTGTAGCTAGGTATTGATATTGAAATTAATTTTGTTTCAAGTTGATATTTAATATAAAATAACTTTCTTTTAAAAACTGATATTTAGTGAACATTAGGTTTCCTCTTATTCTGTTAACCTCCATAATCTAGAATTACCTAGTGGTTTTGCAAATCTTGGATGTCCTTATGACTGCCTTATTCTGAAAATTACTCTGCTAATCTGCCAGAACCAAATGCTGGGACACTTTTCCACTGGGTATGATTACTATTATAAAAACAGAGTGCCAGTTTTTTGTTTGTTTGTTTGTTTCCTTTTTCTGAGTATTTACATAGGAATACATTGTTGAAGTAGAACAGTATATTTCAGGGAAGGATTTTTTTTTTTTAGACAAATATCATTTCTTTTTACTAAATCTGTGGCTCTCAGGTATTTTAAGGAATGCTTATATGTTGAATACCAGCCAGAATACCAGAATACACCAGATGGATCCTTTCAGGTTTTCATCCAAAAACTTTCTGATATTTGACAGATTGTTTGTATTATTCTCTGTGTCTTTATTAAATTTTAAGTATTTATATTAAAACATAAAACTGAGCAATGTGTTAGGGTAATTCTGTTTCTCATTTGTTCATTGACTTGGTTCATTTAGAAGGAAGGGTTTCTAAATTGCTTAAATTACCTAGTCAAATAATCCATTCCATAGTTTCCTCTCTTTATTCTCTTTTAGTCTGTTTGAAAGATTATTTTCAGATTAATGGTGTTTTTTATTTTTGTTTCGGTTTTATGGCCTCTAATTTTTATTTATTTTAAAAAATTTAAGTATATTGATTTATATATTGTGTTAATTTCTGCTGTATAGTAATGTTACACACACACACACACACACACGCACGCACGCACGCACGCACGCACACACGCACACGTTCTTTTTAATATTCTTTCCCGTTATGGTTTATCCCAGGACATTGGTGTAGTTTCCTGTGCTCTCCACTAGGGCCTTGTTGTCTGTCCATTCTATATGTAATAGTTTGTATCTGCCAACCCCAGATGCCCAGTCCATCCCGCCTACCTCCCCTTGACAAGCACAAGTCTATTCTCTATGTCTGTGAGTTTGTTTCAGCTTCATAGGTAGGTTCGTCTGTGTCGTATTTTAGATTCCACATCTAAGTAACATCATGTTGTATTTGTCTCTTTCTCTTTCTACTTCACTTAGTATGATAATCTCTGGTTGCATCCACATTGCTGCCACTGGCATTACTTTGTTCTTTTCTATGGCTCAGTAGTAGTTCATTATATATACGTACCACATCTTCTTTATTCATTTATCCCTGAAAGACATTTACACTGTTTCCTTGCTTGACTGTTGTGAATAGTGCTGCTATGAACATAGGGGTGCATGAATCTTTTTGAGCTGTAGTTTTGCCCAGATTATATGCCCAGGAGTGGCATTTCTGGGTCATATGGCAACTCTGTTTTTAGCCTTTTGAGGAACCTCCATACTGTTTTCCATAGTGGCTGTACCTACTTACATTTCAACCAACAATGTAGGAGGGTTCCCTTTTCTCCATATCCTCTCAAATTGTTTGTAGAATATTTTAGTGATGGCCATTCGGACTGGTGTGAGGTGATACCTCATTGTGGTTTTGATTTGCATTTCTCTAATAACTGGTGATGTTGAGCACCTTTTCATGTGCCTATTGGTAGCCTCTAGTTTTTTTTCCCTTTAGATTTCTCTTCTCTCTGTACCATATCCATTTGCAGTCAGTCTCCACTTCCCCACTCCCATTTTCTTAATATGTCTTTCGAAGTAGAGTTTTTTAAGAAAAATATTTATTTTGTATTAGGTCATTGTGGTTATCTTTTAATTTTGATGTCCAGTTTATCCTTTTTTTTTAAAATGGCTTGTGTTTTTGGTGTCAATACTTAAGAAATCTTTACCTAACCAAAGGTCAGTCTGTGTTTTCTCCTTAGAGTTACAGTTTTAAGCCTTATGTTGAAACCTGTTATCCATTTTTAATTAATTTTGTGTATGACAAAAGTCTAAGTTAATCTTTTGTTTGTAGATATGCAGTTGTTCCAGTATCACTTGTTGAAAAGAATTTTGTTAATGTTTTATGCTCATGAGGATTACTGTCTTTCTGTAACGTCTGCTTTGGGATCAGGATGATATGGGTCTCATAGAATGAGTGGAGAAGTATTTATTCCTCTTTCTGGAAGAATTCATGTAGAATTTATATTATTTTTTCCTGGAAGTATTCATGTGTAATTACATTAATTTTCCTTTAATATTCATTAAAATTTACCAGTGAAGCAAAAAAAAAAAAAAAAAAGAATATTATTTCCTCCATTCAAGGCAAACTGTTGAACTCTTAATCCTGTTCCCTTGTCTATATTCCTATCTTTATGCCAATACCACATTGTCTTGATTATTATAATTTTACAGTAAATTTTGCAATTGAGAAGTTTGAGTCCTTTAACTGTTTTCTTTTCCAAAATTGTTTTGGCGGTTCTGAGTCCTTTGCATTCCCTTGTAACTCTCATATTCAGAACCTAGAAAAGAACAATGAATTTTTTCACAGGTTTTTGTTAACTAGAATTTTATATTTAGGTGAGATATGCTATGCTATTGTTTTCATACTCTTGACCATCAAACTAATGATATTTACTGACAATTTATCCATAGATTTTTTTTGTTGTCTCAACTTACTTTTTTTTGGTCTCAACTTATATTTACTGACAGTTTATCCATAGATTTTTTTGTTGTCTCAACTTATTTTTTTTGTCTCAACTTATAAGTTGAGATTTTTTTTTTGTATTTATGTGTAGCCACCAAATAATAGAATCAGAGATATATTCAGTTGGAAAACAATAAAACCATGCATATCTTTGATATGAAGATGTAATTTAACCTGTGTGTTCATGTGATCATATTTTATTAAGTGAGGATACAAGGAAAATGATGATTTAAAGAAAAGTGTGAATGAAAACGGAAACCAACTTTTACAAATGAAATTGATGTTAGTGTCTTGTGTTACTATTTACAATGGGTAAGCTTGCTATACATTTCAATTGCACCTACTGTTTGCAATTAGAATACACATAGTCCTTGCCCTTAGGAAGCCCACACTCTTACTGGATGGACCGGCATGCAGCTACTAATAGTGCTGTGTGATGCAAATGGAAAAGAGTCAGCGAAAGAAGAGAGAGGCTGGAGGGGCCACCTAACTGTGTCTGGAGGTGATAAAGAAGAAGACCAAAACGAGCAGAACCGTGAGCTTTCTCGTAGATAGAATTCTGACTAGTGGAGAAAACAGGGGTAGTTTTCTGCAGAAGGAGCATGACATAAGAATGTGAAAAAAATGCATGGACGCTCAGAAGATACCATTGTAGATGATTTTGTATGGCATAATCCTGAAGGGAGAAAAAGAAGCTAACCATTCTGTTTAGATTTTCTGTCAGGAATGGACTCTCTCAGTTACTACATTAAATAATGGAAGTTTATTACACAGGAACCCAGTAAAATAAACAGTGTTCAGGTCTCAAAAAGATTGGGAGTTTGGGATTGGTTCTCAATCCAGAGTGATTCTAGATTGGGTTTAAATACTGGAGTTCCCTCAAGGCTCAGTCCCATACTCCCTTTTCTTCTCTTCATTCTTCCTAGGTCAGACCCACAGCTTCAGTATGTATTTATTGAACTGTATCTCTGGCCTTGACTTCTGTCCGACATTCAGACCAATATATCCCACTGCCTACCTGCCACCTTAAAATATAATAAAGCAGAGGTCTTATAATCTGTCTTACAATTCAGATGCTTGTTTATTGTTTTGAAATTTCATTTGTGGAGATATTTTAAGGCCTAGGATAAAAGAGCCTTCCTCTGGAGAAAATGTACATTTACATCTGCTATCTCTAGGGATACTAGTATGGAATCATTTTCAACAAAACTAAAATTGAGGTTTTCTAGATGGTATCAGTGGTGCACACTGAACATCAAATTTACAGAAAGGAACTGTAGTAATGGTTACAACCTAGTCCATCTCTTTAGCACTAGATCATCTCCTCAGACCCATAGGGTAATATGACTCACTTGTAGTTTTCCTGTATCTGGAGTATAGCCCTTTGCGGTACTAGCTTAATGTGGGAGTTTCTCTGATTAGATTCTCCACTTGGGTAAGCTCTCATATCCGTCCCTGTAGCCCCAAGAGGCCATCAGACGGTGATTTTGTCTAGATTAGCTTTGCTCTTAGGGGAAAAAGCAGTTTAGGTCATTTAGTTTCTTTCTCTGGGTTTTTTATTCCTTTCAGAATTTGGCTTAATAATTCCTTACCATATTGTTGGCTCTCTGATACTTTTAAGAAACTGGGTTTTTGAAATATTTTATGTAGTACTTTTTAGATATTTTTAGCAAGAAGATTTAAATAATTTGGTCTTGAATAACTGGAAATGGAAATCTTCCTACTTATCTCCCTTGGATCGTTTCAAGGCGTCTCAAACCTGGCATTTACTTCCAAAATAAGACTCTCCCGGCCTCCTTTGCTCTTCCAGCTTGATCTTTTCCCAGTGCTTACCAGCTTATTCATGCGCATGACAAAGCCACATGACTCACCACCTCATTCTCTACCTTTAGTATTAAATATTTCTTTCATCTCTCCACCTCCCTTGCTTCCATCCTGATCCACATATCTCTCTGCAATACAACTGTAGTAGAAACTGTTCCTCCGTTTTAGGCTTCTATAGTCTGTCCTTCAAACTATAGCTGAAATGACCTTTTAAAATTGATGTGATCATGCCATTGCTGTCCTTAAGATCTTTTAATGGCTTCCCATAACTTTCAGAAAAAACACCCAAATCCTTGGTATTGTTGACCACGCCCTGTAGGGTTTGATTTGTGCTGCCTCAGCCACAGGGTCTTGGTAGTAGTCTATAATACATGACTAGAAAAGGCTACTAGTCCCAGGTTATGAAGTTGCTTTTTATTGTTTAAGGCTGTGAGGAGCCACAGCTTTTTTTTTTAACCAATGGAAGGATATAATTATATCTGCTTTCGCAGCCTTGATGGTGGAGTAGAATAAAGTGGCAAGGCTGAGGAATCAATGAAAAGGAGAAACAGTGAGAGCTTGAGCCAGGAGAAAGGCAGAGAATGCAGGAGATGCGTGCAAGAAAGCTTTTAGAAATAGAGGTAGTGGGATCCAGCGACTAACCATACGTGGTTGTTAAAGGCAAAGGAGAAATCATAGAAAATTGTAATACACTATTTCACGTGTAAATTTATCAGGCAGTTACTCTATATTGGACACTGTTATAAAAATTTAGCATATTCTGTTTTTCCTCACAGTCATCTTATGGGATAGGTATTATTTATATCCTCAGTTTTTCAGTAAAGGAAACATTGAGATAGAGAGATGACTTTGCCCATTTCAAAAAGCTATTGTGCGACTAAGATTCCAAACCTTTCTCTTACTCGAGTAATCCAGTGGGCAATAGTTGTGTTATCTAAGGTATAAAACATAAGATGGGGGCAGATTTTGAGGAGCAGGTCTGTATATGTATGAAAATGAGGAAGAAAGTGGAGAAATAGAAGATGAGTTTATTTCTGGATATCCAGGAGTAGATCTGCCCACCCAAATGGGAATGTGGTTGTGGATTTCCAAAGGGAGGATGTAATTGGAGAATGAGGTTGTGTAGTCATCAACCAATGTTTAGAGCCATGGATGGGCCCAAGATTACCTGAGGAGAAAATGTGACCTTGTGTCAGAGTTTGGTTCAGAGACTTTGTCTGAGGTCTTGTGTAACCTTATATGAGGGTTTAATTACATAACATGTGCATTGGAGAAGGAAATGGCACCCCACTCCAGTGTTCTTGCCTGGAGAATCCCAGGGACGGAGGAGCCTGGTGGGCCTCAGTCCATGGGGTTGCTAAGAGTTGGACACAACTGAGCGACTTCACTTTCACTTTTTACTTTCATGCATTGGAGAAGGAAATGGCAACCCACTCCAGTGTTCTTGCCTGCAGAATCCCAGGGACGGGGGAGCCTGGTGGGCTGCTGTCTATGGGGTCGCACAGAGTCGGACACGACTGAAGTGACTTAGCAGCAGCAGCAGCAGCAGCAGCAAGGAGCACTTGGCACAATGCCTGGAGCATTTTCAGTGATCAGTGTTATCTATTATCATTATTATTTTGTAGCATAAATAGAGAATACAGATGAGAATGCAACAGAGTTTTTGACATTTTATTAAACATATAAAGCATGATTTTCTTAAATTGAATTTTGGTATTAGATGTGTTGTGAAAGGTCAAACATTCTATAGGAGATAAGTAAGTCTATATTCCTGAAATAGCAAAAAGGGTTTGGATTCTCATCAGTTTTATTTTTTATATAGTGTTTTGTATTGATGTACATAACTGTGGCTGTCACTTTAAAAAAATATTCTCAGTAGGAGAAATATGTTTCTTCAGGTGATTAAATTCATTTGGAAAAGTCAGCTGATTTAAATAACTCTGACATTTGTAATAAAGAAACTAAGCAATAATTGTCTGTCAGAGGAGTGGCTGCTGTTAGTTTTTGTCTCTTTAAACAAATTGAGATATGAATTTTTTTAGCAATTTAATCAATGTCACCTACAAAGCTTATTTAATATTTAATGAGGCACAGTCTTTAGCAGTAAGGTGCTGCAGTGTCAGTGGTGTACTGAGGTGCTGGTCATCACTCACATGGCTGAAGGGGTGGAGGCCAGGTTACCAAAGAAACTACCAAAGAGCTAAAGCATGAGGCCTGCAGTCAGAAGACGCGAAGGCATATTTTTAGGGCTCCACGAAGCAAATAGGATGGCTAAGCCGTCTATGACTGTGAAGCAACAGCAGGAAAGAAACCATCAGGTCTGCAGCAAAGAAGTTTGTCATCAGCCGTCGTTTGTTGCACTCCTACTCCTCCAAGGTCTGCATTTTGCAGCTGAGGGAAAGGAATAGGGTGGAGTGTGGAGAAGGCACTGAAAGTATAAAATATGGCCCCAGACCTCCAGGTACTTTCAGACTTTGGAGAAGGGAAGATTAAATAAATGAGGTGATAAAGACCAGTAAAGACGATTGCTACTCCCTAATGAGTAGTAAAGATTGTGAGTACTGTGGGTCTTGAATGTTAAGAGAGATCAACCAATTTCTCCACTTCTGAGGATCACTTCAGGAAGGATGCTCAGGAAGAGGAAGTACGTTTGAAAAATAAGAAGATTGCAAGAAAGTAGGAGCTAATAGGAAGAAGTGTTCTGACCTAGAAGAATTGGGCAGTGTCATAATGCCGTCCAGGCATTGGTCCTGTTTATAGATTAGTCACTTTATTTAGATGTTAATCTCTCATTAAGAGTTGCGAGACAGCAAAAGAGACACAGATGTATAGAACAGTCTTTTGGACTCTGTGGGAGAGGGAGAGGGTGGGATGATTTTGGAGAACGGCACTGAAACATGTATAATATCATACATGAAATGAATCACCAGTCCAGGTTTGATGCGTGGTACAGGATGCTTGGGGCTGGTGCACTGGGATGACCCAGAGGGATGGTATGGGGAGGGAGGTGGTAGGGGGGTTCAAGATGGGGAACACATATACACCCATGGCAGATTCATGTTGATGTATGGCAAAACCAATACAATATTGTAAAGTAATTAGCCTCCAATGAAATAAATTTATATTTTAAAAAAAGTTGTTGAATTCCTGTTTGCAAGTCACTGTTTGGACTTTTGTGATAATCATTTCCTTTCTCTTTTTCTCTACAATTTTCTTCCTATGTGAAGTCTTTGTGAGCTTTTCATTCATTCATTCATTCCAGAAGGATTAATCACTTATTAATTGTCATACCTTATTACAGGTTGTAGAGCTGCAGCAGTAAATGAAGTAGATATAATTAATACCTGCCTTTTTGAACTTTGCAGCCTAGTATATTTTATGATTAATTTTATTAAAATACCTCTCAGAACCTAGAAGAAGATTTTTTAGGTGGCATCATATCTATCCATCACCAACTCAATGGACATGAGTTTGAGCAAACTCTGGGAGATAGTGAAGGACAGGGAAGCCTGGTGTGCTGCAGTTTGTGGGGTCGCAAAGAGTCAGACATGACTGAGTGACTGAGCAATGACAACAATCATATCTATAGGTTATTAATAAAGTTTTTTCTGCTGTGTCTCATTCTTTTATTCATTTTATCAGATATTTATTTTGTACTTGAACTGCATTAAACCTTAGAATTCAGTGGAGAGCAAAAACTGACAGAAGTCCCATGGCCTTATAAACATGTTGGTAAAGGAATTTAGTTTTCCTTCTTAAAGACAATTTGCAGGTTAGGAATCATTCCCCCAACTGTTTCAGCTTATTTTAGCAGTGTCAGATGAATCTGGTTTATGTATTAAGCCAAATCATTATCTGCTATTGTCTGAATGTTTATGTCCTCCTAAAATTCACAGATTGAACAAAACCTAATACCTGATGTGATGGTATTAGGAGGCAGTGCCTTTGAGAAGTTCTTAGGTCATGAGGGTAGAAGCCTCATGAATGGAATTAATGTTCTTCTGAGGTATAAAAACACCCCAGAGAATGTGCTAGCCCTTTCCACTGTGTAAAGACCCAGCAAGAAGTCTGCAGTTTGCACCTGGGGTGTCTTTGCACTGGTCATCTGATTTTACACATGCTAATGTATATGTTCCATTGCCACTCTCTCAATTTTTCCCACCCTCTCTGTCCCCCTCTGTGTCCACAAGTGTGTTCTCTATGTCTGCATCTTCATTGTTGCCTTGCAGACAGGTTCATCAGTACTGTCTTTCTAGATTCCGTATATATGTGTTAACATACAATATTTGTCTTTCTCTTTCTGACTTACTTCACTCTGTATAATAGGCTCTAGGTTCATCCACCTCATTAGAACTGACTCAGTGGCATTCCTTTTTATAAATTTTTATTTATTTATTTTAATTGGAGGCTGATTACTTTACAATATTGTGGTAGTTTTTGCCATACATTGACATGAATCAGCCATGGCTGTACATGTGTTCCCCATCTTGAACCCCCCTCCCACCTCCCTCCCCCCTCCCCATCCCATCCCTCTGGGTCGTCCCAGTACACCAGCCCTGAGCACCCTGTCTCATGCATTGAACCTGGACTGATGATCTGTTTCACATATGGTAATATACATGTTTCAATGCTGTTCTCTCAGATCATCCCACCCTCGCCTTCTCCCACAGAGTCCAAAAGATTGTTCTATCCATCTGTGTCTCTTTTGCTGTCTCGCATATAGGGTTATCGTTACCATCTTTCTAAATTCCATATATATGCGTTAGTATATGGTATTGGTGTTTTTCTTTCTGGCTTACTTCACGCTATATAATAGGCTCCAGTTTCATCCACCTCAATAGAACTGATTCAAATGTATTCTTTTTAATGGCGGAGTAATACTCCATTGTGTATATGTACCACAGCTTTCTTATCCATTCGTCTGCTGATGGACATCTAGGTTGCTTCCATGTCCTGGCTATTATAAACAGTGCTGTGATGAACATTGGTGTACACATGCATTCCTTTTAATGGCTGGGTACTTTTCCATTGTGTGTATATACCACAGCTTCTTTATCTGTCTGTCTGTTGATGGACATCTAGGTTGCTTCCATGTTCTAACTATTGTAAATAGTGCTGCAATGAACATTGGGGTAGCATATATCTTTTTGAGTTAAAGCTTTCATCTTTTCTAGATATATACCCAGGAGTGTGATTACTGGATCATATGGTAACTCTATTTTTAGTTTTTTAAAGAACTTCCATACTGTTATTCATAGTGAGAAGACACTGGCTTTTTATTATTCTTCCTTGACCTTAACCATTGATGAACTTGCACAAAGCAACAGTATTGTACCAATTACCTAAGTCAGTCATTTCTAAGACTGAATATTTGTAAGGAAGGAAATTGGTCCAGGTAAGTGAAAAATAACTGTATGATTGCTAAAGAGAAGTAGTAGTATTTTTAATGTGGGAAGGAAGAGTAATTTGGCACAGATCTCTTGAGCTTTTGTTTCTTTTATCAAGTGTGAAGGGAGTTTAGAAGTTGGGCATATGTTGATTCATTGTTAATTACAGAGTATAGTGATAACAGGTTTGGGTATTAGTCACTGTTCTCCTAGTCTTTGACAATAGCTCTTAATGCAGAAAGAAAAGGCTTTTTTTCCCCTTTCTTTCTTTTTAAAATAGAATTAAGAGCATTTCCAGTACCATTTCTTTGCATATGGCAGTGCCTTGGATTTGCACCTTGAGATTGCTTTAACTGGGTATAATTCCAAAATAGACTTTTGTTTATTCTTCTTTGTATTTGAAAGTGTTATTGCTGATGAATTAAACTTACTTTTTATGAACAATGTAAACATGACAAAACATGACATGGTTTCTTTCCTGTAAGAGGCATATAGATTGATTCTGTTGTTAAAATAAGGACCAGGAGTGACAATAATAATACAAACCTTATTATTTTCTCTTGTATTGCTTCTTACTTAGTAGAATTATAATTAAATGACAACTTGGTAATATTTAATATCATTTCATCTTATAAATTCCTAGTCCCAATTATTTCATACTTTCAGCTAAATGGAAACTCTTGAGTATCTGCCTGTGACCCTTGAACTATGAATTAAAGCTGTCATATGAGATGGCAGGTGACATGCCATAAAGATGCTATGTGAGATGAGTCAGTTCAGTTCAGTTCAGTTGCTCAGTCATGTCCGACTCTTTGCGACTCCATGAACCACAGCATGCCAGGCCTCCCTGTCCATCACCATCTCCTGGAGTTCACTCAGATTCACGTCCATCAAGTCAGTGATGCCATGCAGCCATCTCATCCTCGGTCGTCCCCTTCTCCTCCTGCCCGCAATCCCTCCCAGCATCAGAGTCTTTTCCAGTGAGTCACCTCTTCGCATGAGGTGGCCAAAGTACTGGAGCTTCAGCTTTAGCATCATTCCTTCCAAGGAAATCCAGGGTTGATCTCCTTCAGAATGGACTGGTTGGATCTCCTTGCAGTCCAAGGGACTCTCAAGAGTCTTCTCCAACACCACAGTTCAAAAGCATCAATTGTTTGGCGCTCAGCCTTCTTCACAGTCCAACTCTCACATACATACATGACCACTGGAAAAACCATAGCCTTGACTAGACGGACCTTAGTTGGCAAAGTAATGTCTCTGCTTCTGAATATGCTATCTAGGTTGGTCATCACTTTTCTTCCAAGGAGTAAACGTCTTTTAATTTCATGGCTGCAGTCACCATCTGCAGTAATTTTGGAGCCCCCAAAAAAGTCTGACACTGTTTCTACTGTTTCCCCATCTATTTCCCATGACGTGATGGGACCAGATGCCATGATCTTCGTTTTCTGAATGTTGAGCTTTAAGCCAACTTTTTCACTTTCCACTTTCACTTTCATCAAGAGGCTTTTTAGCTCCTCTTCACTTTCTGCCATAAGGGTTGTGTCATCTGCTTATCTGAGGTTATTGATATTTCTCCCGGCAATCTTGATTCCAGCTTGTGTTTCTTCCAGCCCAGCGTTTCTCATGAGGTACTCTGCATATAAGTTAAATAAGCAGGGTGACAATATACAGCCTTGACGTACTCCTTTTCCTATTTGGAACCAGTCTGTTGTTCCATGTCCAGTTCTAATTGTTGCTTCCTGACCTGCATACAGATTTCTCAAGAGGCAGGTCAGGTGGTCTGGTATTCCCATCTCTCTCAGAATTTTCCACAGTTTATTGTGATCCACACAGTCAAAGGCTTTGGCATAGTCAATAAAGCAGAAATAGATGTTTTTGTGGAACTCTCTTGCTTTTTCGATGATCCAGCGGATGTTGGCAATTTGATCTCTGGTTCCTCTGCCTTTTCTAAAACCAGCTTGAACATCTGGCAGTTCACGGTTCACGTATTGCTGAAGCCTGGCTTGGAGAATTTTGAGCATTACTTTACTAGCGTGTGAGATGAGTGCAATTGTGTGGTAGTTTGAGCATTCTTTGGCATTGCCTTTCTTTGGGATTGGAATGAAAACTGATCTTTTCCAGTCCTGTGGCCACTGCTGACTTTTCCAAATTTGCTGGCATATTGAGTGCAGCACTTTCACAGCATTATCTTTCAGGATTTGAAACAGCTCAACTGGAATTCCATCACCTCCACTAGCTTTGTTCGTAGTGATGTTTTCTAAGGCCCACTTGACTTCACATTCCAAGATGTCTGGCTTTAGATTAGTAATCACATCATCATGATTATCTGGGTCGTGAAGATCTTTTTTGTACAGTTCTTCTGTGTATTCTTGCCACCTCTTCTTAATATCTTCTGCTTCTGTTAGGTCCATACCATTTCTGTCCTTTATCGAGCCCATCTTTGCATGAAATGTTCCCTTGGTATCTCTAATTTCCTTGAAGAGATCTCTAGTCTTTCCCATTTTGTTCTTTTTCTCTATTTCTTTGCCTTGATCACTGAAGAAGGCTTTCTTATCTTTTCTTGCTATTCTTTGGAACTCTGCATTCAGATGCTTATATCTTTCCTTTTCTCCTTTGCTTTTCACCTCTCTTCTTTTCACAGCTATTTGTAAGGCCTCCTCAGACATTTTGCTTTTTTTGCATTTCTTTTCCATGGGGATGGTCTTGATCCCTGTCTCCTGTACAATGTCACGAACCTCCATCCATAGTTCATCAGGCACTCTATGTATCAGATCTAGTCCCTTAAATATATTTCTCACTTCCACTGTATAATCATAAGGGATTTGATTTAGGTCATACCTGAATGGTCTAGCGGTTTTCCCTACTTTCTTCAGTTTGAGTCTGAATTTGATAATAAGGAGTTCATGATCTGAACCACAGTCAGCTCCTGGTCTTGTTTTTGCTTACTGTATAGAGCTTCTCCATCTTTGGCTGCAAAGAATATAATCAGTCTGATTTCGGCGTTGACCATCTGGTGATGTCCATGTGTAGAGTCTTCTCTTGTGTTGTTGGAAGAGGGTGTTTGCTATGACCAGTGCATTTCTTGGCAAAACTCTATTAGTCTTTGCCCTGCTTCATTCCGCATTCCAAGGCCAAATTTGCCTGTTACTCCAGGGGTTTCCTGACTTCCTACTTTTGCATTCCAGTCCCCTATAATGAAAAGGACATCTTTTTTGGGTGTTAGTTCTAAAAGGTCTTGTAGGTCTTCATAGAACCGTTCAACTTCAGCTTCTTCAGCATTACTGGTTGGGGCATAGACTTGGATAACTGTGATATTGAATGGTTTGCCTTGGAGACGAACAGAGATCATTCTGTTGTTTTCGAGATTGCATCCAAGTACTGCATTTTGGACTCTCTTGTTGACCATGATGGCTACTCCATTTCTTCTGAGGGATTCCTGCCTGCAGTAGTAGATATAATAGTCATTTGAGTTAAATTCACCCATTCCAGTCCATTTTAGTTCGCTGATTCCTAGAATGTCAACATTCACTCTTGCCATCTCTTGTTTGACCAGTTCCAATTTGCCTTGATTCATGGACCTGACATTCCAAGTTCCTATGCAGTATTGCTCTTTACAGCATCAGATCTTACTTCTATCACCAGTCACATCCACAACTGGATATTGTTTTTGCTTTGGCTCCATCCCTTCATTCTTTCTGGAGTTATTTCTCCACTGATCTCCAGTAGCATATTGGGCACCTACTGACCTAGGGAGTTCCTCTTTCACTATCCTATCATTTTGCCTTTTCATACTGTTCATGGGGTTCTCAAGGCAAGAATACTGAAGTGGCTTGCCATTCCCTTCTCCAGTGGACCATGTTCTGTCAGACCTCTCCACCAGAGAAAAGGTTTGAAACTGGGAAGGAATTCATTGCACCTGGCAAGTTATTGACTCTAGGAAATGTCAGTAAGAGGCAATTCAGAGGCCAGATCTAATTTAAATGCTACATCTGGGTTTTTTACCAAAGTGCCCAGCACACAGTAAGGCCAAACAAATCAAAATGTTGGAGTCTGGAGCAGAGAAAAATTTATTGAAGGGCCTTGGTAAGAGAGAAGGCTAGAGACATCACTTTGCTGACAAAGGTCCATATAACCAAAGCCATGGTTTTTCTAGTAGTCATGTATGGATGTGAGAGTTGAACAATAAAGAAGGTTGAGCACTGAAGAATTGTTACTTTTGAATTGTGGTGTTGGAAAAGACTCTTGAGAGTCACTTTGATAGCAGGGAGATCAAACCAGTCAATCCTGAAGGAAATCAACCCTGAATATTTATTGGAAGGACTGATGCTGAAGCTCCAATACTCTGGCCACCTGATGCAGAGAACTGACTCATTGGAGAAGACCCTGATTCTGGGAAAGATAGAAGGCAGGAGAAGGGGTTGGCAGAGGACAAGATGGTTAAATAGTATCACCAGCTCAATGGATATGAATTTGAGGAAAGTCCGGGAGGTAGTGGAGAACAGAGGAGGCTAGTGGGCTACAGTCCATGCACTTGCAAAGAGTTGGACACACTTAGCAACTAAACAACAACAAATTGGTAGGAGATAAGTGGCTTTCTGCTGCTGCTGCTAAGTCGCTTCAGTCGTGTTCGACTCTGTGCGACCCCATAGATGGCAGCCCACCAGGCTCCCCCATCCCTGGGATTCTCCAGGCAAGAACACTGGAGTGGGTTGCCATTTCCTTCTCCAATGCATGAAAGTGAAAAGTGAAAGTGAAGTCGCTCAGTTGTGTTCGACTCTTCGCGACCCCATGGACTGCAGCCTACCAGGCTCCTCCGCCCATGGGATTTTCCAGGCAAGAGTACTGGAGTGGGGTGCCATTGCCTTCTCCTACCCACCAAAACCGTGAGCTCTCTGAAGTGTTTCAGCAAAGCACTTAGAGCAAGCTGATGGAGGGGTGTGGCTATTTGTTGCACACTTCTTGGTGCTGGAATCCTTTGTTCTTGCCGCTGTCCACGTAGGTCAGGTCAGATGTTTCTGTAAACATCCAACAAAACAGCTGTGATTCTCTGTCCTGCAGCTTTTTATCTGTATATGAATAGACTATTAAAGACCAGCACCCTAAGAATAGGCTATCCTATATATTTCAGGCTATAGGCAGCATTATTTTATAAAAGGTACTGAGCAGGCGTGAACTAAGCACAGGCATCTAATATGGAGTCAGATTTGTTCTTCCCTTTTACAACAGTAAAGTCAGTAAAAGAAGGTAAAAACGAAGTTATCATCCCCAAGAAGTTTTGAAATAAATTTTCCCTTTGGGAGTTAGTAAAAAAGGTAATAAGTGTTCATAGTATAGTTGCAATTACCTTAGAAAAGGAATGTAGCCTACAGGACTTTTTAGGAACCAGCATGAATTTGTCTAAAGAAAAGTGTGTCAGCCAAAAGAGTGATTTGTAAATGATAGAAACATAGAAAAAAGGAGAACCACAGAATCAGATGTTAGTACTGCACATCAGATCCTTGGTGGGGGCAAGGGAGTGTTGTTAGGCTGGCTCTGCCCTTTCCTTCCTTGGGGCACATCCCTCCTGGTTAGCTGGTGTGTCTATGCGGTGGGTGGGCAAGCTTCCAGGATCTGGGCAGGAAAGAACTGATTTTTCAAGAGTCAACTACGAAATAAAGTGGAATTGAGCCAGAAAGGAGTAAAAACCAAATAGTGCAGCATAAATCACCTATTCAGATGGAGCCAGTGGACATTTCATAAAGCCCAGTCTATAGAAGAAGTGGCATTTATACAGCGGAGAGATCTGGTTTCACTACATTGTGGAGATGTGTGCATCAGACCATCTGACTGTCCTCTCAGTATCCTTTGATGATTCATATGACACCTCCATTTTGCCTTGTTAGAGTTCACTGCGAGTGTGTGATCTGATGTTTTGATTCTTTCTAAGTGTTGGTAAGGCCAGTGCCAATATCAGGCCCTCTTACTATTTTTCATTGTAGAGTGACAACTTGGCATATTGTTTTGTTTATTATATTTTCTTTTGGAGCTCAAGGGAGGGTTGAGATATTTATACTCCCTTGTTCATGGCACACTGTAGTCATCAGTACAGTTAAGACTCCTTTCTTCCCTTATTTTCCCCCTTATTCTCTTTCTCTTGTTTTGCCTCCAACTTCCTGCTGTTAGAAATACTACTGTGATAAATAAACATCTATAAATTCTCTCAGGGACCTATGTGAGGGTTTCTCTGAGATATCTCTGGGAGTGGGGTTGCTGCATTGCAGAGTATACACCTGTTTAATTTTGTTAGATTACTCTCCCAAATTGCTGACTGGGCTGTACTTTCATGATTTTTTAATAATTCTGTTAGACATAAAAGTGGCATCTTATTTCATTTTATTTTGCTTAATTTTTTAAAATTAGCAACATTGATGACCATTGCTTAATATATTTCTTTTTAGGATTTCCCTTTTTGTTAATTATTATTCATATCATTTATCTTTTTCACTTGGGATTTTTCTTTTTCTTGTTGATTTATAGAAGTTCCTTATACTTTTTACATCTTCCTTTTTTGATGAAGTAGAGTTGAATTATTATATTAGTTTCAAGAGAACAACACAGTGGCTCAGTATTTTTATAGATTGTACTCCATTTAAAGTTATTATAAAATATTGGCTAGGGCTTCCCTGGTGGCTCAGTTGTAGAGAAACCCACTGCCAACGCAAGAGACACAGGTTTGGTCCCTGATCCAGGAAGATCCCACGTGCCTCAGAGCAACTAAGTTCATGCACCACAACTGCTGAGCCTTTGTGCCTAGAGCCTGTGCTCTACAGCAAGAAAAGCCACCGCAGTGAGAAGTCCGTGCTCCGCACCTGGACGGTAACTGTTGCTCTCCACCACAAGAGAGAAGCCTGCTCAGCAATGCTGCTGCTGCTGAGTCGCTGCAGTCGTGTCCGACTCTGTGCGACCCTGTAGTCGGCAGCCCACCAGGCTCCCCCGTCCCTGGGATTCTCCAGGCAAGAATGCTGGAGTGGGTTGCCATTGCCTTCTCCAATGCATGAAAATGAAAAGTGAAAGTGAAGTCATTCAGTCGTGTCCGACTCTTAGCGACCCCATGGACTGCAGCCCACCAGGCTCCCCTGTCCATGGGATTTTCCAGGCAAGAGTACTGGAGTGGGGTGCCATTGCCTTCTCTGGCTCAGCAATGAAGACCCAGCAAAATGACCCAGTAATAAAGACCCAGCCAAAAATGAATTCATAAGTAAATAAAATTTTTAAATGCTTTAAAAATAATTGGCTATATTCCTCATGTTATACAATATATCCTTGTAGCTTACTTATTTAGTAAATAGTAGTTTGTACCCCTTAATTCCCTACCCTTATCTTGTCCCTCGCACTTCCCCCTACATAGTATTTACCATTCATTTCTCCTCTGTATTTGTGATTCTGTTATTGTTTTGATATATTCATTTGTTTATTTTTTTGATTCCACATGTAAGTGATATCATACAGTTTTTTTCTCTGACTTATGAAGGATATACACTCCATATCCATCCATGTTGTCACAAATGGCAAAATTTCATCTTTTATGGGCAAGTAATATTCCATTGTATATACACCACATCTATCCCTTCATCTGTTAGTGGACACTTAGGTTGCTTCCATATCCTGGGTATTGAAAATTATGCTGCTGTGAACATTGGGATGCATGTATCTTTCTTGAATTAGTGTTTTCTCTTTGAATATATACACAGGAGTGGAATTGCTGGGTTATGTGGTAGTTTTATTTTTAGTTTTTTGAGGTACCTCCACACCGTTTTCCGTTTTCTGTAGTGACTGCACTATGTAAACTGTTACATTCCCGCCAGTGTACTAGGGTTCTCTCTTCTTCATACTTTGCCTTTAGCATTTATCATTTGTAGACTTTTTGATGATTAGCCTTTCTGACTGGTTATGGTGGTTACTATGCAAAATAAATAAACAGCTTATACAACACAATAGCATAAAAGCAAACAACCTAATTAAAAAATGGTCAGAAGACCTGAACAGACATTCTTCCAGAGAAGATATATAGGTACATGAAAAGATGCTCAACATCACTAACCTATTTCAGAAATGCAAATCAAAATCACAGTGAGATACGCTTCACAGCTCTCAGAATGACTGTCATCAAAAAGAACACAAATGTTGGTGAGGATATGTTTTAAAATTTATTTTTAATTGGAGGATAACTGCCTTACAGTATTGTGTTGGTTTCTGCCATCTGGTACATCAGCTTGAACCAGCCATACGTATGCATGTGTCCCCTCCCTCTTGAACCTCCCTCATACCTCCCACCCCTTCCCACCCCTCTAGGTTGTCACGGAGCACCAGGTTTGAGCACCCTGTGTCATCCAGCCAATTCCCACTGGCAAAAAGTGAGGATACTTTTTAAGGGATAACGTACACAGGTAGTTAAAACATGTGAAAGCAAAAGGGTGCAAGTCAAGACCATGTTTACTGGTAGAAGATTGAAAAGGATTATTAGGTATGTGCCCATAGTAAGATTCAGAGGTTAAGGCGGGATGTAGTACACTGGCAGGGATGCTGTGATCATAGTTTGGAAGCCCATGTACATGACTTGGTGATGTACATGCCAGGTTCGTAGAAGAATGTCTATTGGAGGGAGGGCAAAGAATATATTATGGTAAAAGCTGTACTTAAGAGAACTTACTAGGTTCCAGGCACAGTTAACTCCTAAAATAATCCTAGATAGATGCTCTTTTTGTTGTTGTTGTTATTGGGTGAGGCAACCACACTCACACAGGGATTAGTAAATTTGCCCAAGGCACAGCAGTTCACAGAGTTAAGACAGAAAACAGTCTAAATTCTGACTCTAGAGCCAGTACCCTTATCCACTATGCTGTATTGTCTTTACTTCAAAGAACTATGAGACCCCAGAGCAAGGGTAGGTCATAGGAAGGCAGGAAATGGTCTGGGTAAATTTCACAGATTGAGTGTTTTTAATGGTGATAAACATAAATTGTAAGAGTGGAGTGGTGGGGTGAAGTAATTTGTGTTTCTGTTTGAAGATTCCAGCTGTTTTGTTGGTTTTAGTAGGTAAGAGAGAGTCGGTAGGTAAGACTGGAGTAGACAGGGGTAAAATTTGGGTAGGTAAGACTGGAGCAGACAGGGGTAGAATTTGGCACAGCAGAATCCCTTAATGCCCTTGGAATTTTGGCCTTGACTGAAAGTACTGTTCATGCAGCATCTCTAGATAACTTGGATGCAAATGTGTGCCTTCTGCCTTTTCCATTCTTTGCTGAAGCTGGTTGACTCAGTCTGAAGGGGCTTGTTTGGCAGGGTAGCTGCTATCATTTCTGCCCTGTATATACTGTCACCAGATGTGCAAGCCATGAACCAACAGATGCTATGCTGTAGTCAAGAGACAAAGCTTTCTCCAGGGTGTTTTTCTGCTGTGGAATGTGTTTCATTTTTCGTTCACTCTGGGAATGAGACATATAAATGATCTAGCTTTTGTGTTGATTCTGGCAGGGAATCACTGCACTTGTGCAGGTTTGGCTGCTTTCATTTGTTAATATTTAAAGTAGTAAACAGCAGTGAAAGCTGAATTGAGACTGTTTAACTTTGCGACCCAGAGAAACACACTTAGGGTAGGGGAGGCTTTTTATGGTAAGGGTTATTTAATTTCATTTTTAAAGATAATCAAATATGTTTATATGAATTTTTAAATAATATAGTAAAAATAACTAGGCCTTTAGTGAAAAATAGTAGTTTTTGGCCTTATCTCTTCCCATTTCTGAATGCCATTCCATACTTAAGTTTTTAAGTTCTTTTAGCTATTTCTTCTATTTCATATTTCTAAATATTCTTTTAACATATATTTTGATTTTTCTATTTAGATGTTATTTAATGATTTTTTACTATAGAAAATAAGAATTGATCTTTGAATGTTTTTCTCCATACGCATATACCCTTTCCATCCTCCAGCACTTCCAAAATAGTTATATCATCTTTTTTTTTTTTTGGTTAAATCAGTATGTAGCTGTTACTATGCCTGTGTAACTACTTTCACCTCTGAGCCATATAGGGAATTAAAGTTACATTTCC
This sequence comes from Oryx dammah, assembly GCF_014754425.2. Taxonomy (NCBI): domain Eukaryota; kingdom Metazoa; phylum Chordata; class Mammalia; order Artiodactyla; family Bovidae; genus Oryx; species Oryx dammah. Next base: position 10,921,477 of record NW_024070193.1, read on the forward strand.
TTTCTTATGTAAATTTGTTTTTAAAAATATTAATAATTGTTGCTTTTTGTTTTGTTTCATGTGTTTTCCTCCTAGTCTTCTGGCAGAAATGAAGATCTCCTTTGAATATGTTCACATACTTTAGGGTGTTTTTTTTTTTAGTTTAATTTTTTTTCCCCAGTGACAACCTGTATGGAGCCCTCCAACCTCCTGTGTTAATCTGGCCTGAGGATTTCTTTGCCCCTCCCCTATGTTCCTTTGTCTTCTGCATTAAACCAATGTCACTTTGATTCCTGGTTTACTTCCTCATTTGATGAATTACTTTCTCCATAACTTCCTGAGAAAAGTGTATAGGAGAATATTTTTTGAGATTTTGTATACTTGAAATGTCTTTAGACCACCCTTACTTTGACTGATGGTTTGGCTTGATATAAAATTCTTGATTACAAATAATGAGCAGAAGTTTTAAAGTATTACTTTATTATTTTCTAGCTTCCAGTCTTGTTCCTGAGAAGTCCAATGTCATTCTACTTCCTGAGTCTTTTATTGACAAGTTGTTTCCCATGAAAGATTTTAGGATCATCTCTTTGTCCTCAGTGGTCTGCAGTTTTACAGTGATATGTCTTAGTTGTATTTTTCCATTGATTATACCAGCTATGCAATGAGTTCTCTCATTCTAGAAACTAGTTTACTTCAGTTCTGGAATATTGTATTGTACAACACAATATTGTATAATAATTATTGTATTACTTCTTTGACAGTTTCTTTCTGTCTGTTTATATAACTTTTTCTTCCTAGAAATTCTTTTACTAGAATTGGACATCCTAGAATGATTCACTAGTTTTCTTATATTTTCTCACTCATTTATCCATTGTATTATGTTTTTTGTATTACTCTGTGGCGGAATTCCTCAAAGTTTTAGTCTGTCATTATTACTGAATTTTGTTTTAAATTACGGCTATCCTCTTTCTACCTGCCACAAGCTTTTGGGGCTCTAGATCTTTTTCTTGTTTTGTTATCCCGTGTTCTTTTTTCAAGGGTATCCTATAATCATTATGCTTTCTAGAATGTTGATTATTGTTTCTTTGAAATGTTCTTTTATTCCTGGAATGCTTTCTTTGTTATATTAATATATTGTTTTTTCCATTAATAGTTAAGAAGGATGCATCAACATTTTGACAGAAATTAAAGGAGTAAATAAAGCCACCTCAGTTCAGTTCAGTTGCTCAGTCATGTCTGACTCTTTGTGACGCCATGAACCGCAGCATACCAGGCCTCCCTATCCATCACCAACTCCCGGAGTCCACCCAAACCCATATCCTTTGAGTTGGTGATGCCATCCAACCATCTCATCCTCTGTCATCCCCTTCTCCTCCTGTCCTCAATCTTTCCCAGCATCAGGGTCTTTTCAAATGAGTCAGCTCTTCGCATCAGGTGGCCAGCGTACTGGAGTTGCAGCTTCAAAATCAGCTCTACCAATGAACACCCAGGACTAATCTCCTTTAGGATGGACCAGTTGGGTCTCCTTGCAGTCCAGGGGACTCTCAAGAGTCTTCTCTAACACCACAGTTCAAAAGCATCAATTCTTTGGTGCTCAGCTTTCTTTATAGTCCAACTCTCACATCCATACATGACCACTGGAAAAACCATAGCCTTGACTAGGTGGACCTTTGTGGACAAAATAATGTCTCTGCTTTTTAATATGTTTTCTAGGTTGGTCATAACTTTCCTTCCAAGGAGTAGTTCAGTTCAGTCGCTCAGTCGTATCCAACTCTTTGCGACCCCATGAATCACAGCACGCCAGGCCTCCCTGTCCATCACCATCTCCTGGAGTTCACCCAAACTCATGTGTGTTGAGTCAGTGATGCCATCCAGCCATCTCATCCTCTGTCATCCCCTTCTCCTCCTGCCCCCAATCCCTCCCAGCATCAGAGTCTTTTCCAATGAGTCAACTCTTCACATGAGGCGGCCAGAGTATTGGAGTTTCAGCTTTAGCATCAGTCCTTCCAGTGAACACCCAGGACTGGTCTCCTTTAGGATGGACTGGTTGGATCTCCTTGCAGTCCAAGGGACTCTCAAGAGTCTTCTCCAGCACCGCAGTTCAAAAGCATTGATTCTTCAGCAATCAGCTTTCTTCACAGTCCAACTCTTACATCCATATATGACCACTGGAGAAACCATAGCCTTGACAAGACGAACCTTTGTTGGCAAAGTAATATCTCTGCTTTTTAATATGCTATCTAGGTTGGTCATAACTTTCCTTCCAAGGAGTAAGTGTCTTTTAATTTTATGGCTGCAGTCACCATCTGCAGTGATTTTGGAGCCCCCCAAAATAAAGTCTGACACTGTTTCCACTGTTTCCCCATCTGTTTCCCATGAAGTGATGGGACGAGATGCCATGATCTTCGTTTTCTGAATATTGAGCTTTAAGCCAGCTTTTTCACTCTCCTCTTTCACTTTCATCAAGAGGCTTTTTAGTTACTCTTTACTTGCTGCCATAAGGGTGGTGTCATCTGCATATCTGAGGTTATTGATATTTCTCCCATATATATAAATAAAAGAATCTTTGAAAGTAAAAGATGAAATGGAGAGAGGTCTAGGAATCTTCCCTTAACCACTTAAACTTTAGATACAGTGTTTAGTTTCTATTAAATTGATTTTGACCTAAAGTTTTTAGCACTTATGGCCCCTTTGTTCTCTTTGACAAGAGCAGTACTTTTGATGTAATTTTTAAGTTAGATTTTTATAGTCCTATTCATGTATGTTAAACAATCTGTGCATATATAGCTATAAAATAAGGTTCACTTGGTTTGTGATGGATTCCCAAAGCTTTGCTTATTTACTGACTTAGAGGCATTATTGCAGCACAGTTTTTCTTTCAACACTGAGTTACTAGCAGTTTAATAAAAATAATTTTTAAATCAGGAGTATTTCTGCAGAGCTCCAAGAATTCTTTCACAATGATAAGGTAAATTCTACCTGCTTGTGCTTGCAAAGTAGTTAAATTATTCTAAATGTATGGTTTTTGCTGGCTCTTCAGTATAGTTTCCAAACATTCTGTGACCATTCTTGACAAATATTAGAGCTTTTACAGAGGGTAAATATGTTACTAAGATTTCTTTTTCTTCTTCTTAAAACAATTTTTTTTTCTTCTTTTGTTTTAGCAATGATAGTAACTAGGGATGATTGTGTAGGAAAGCTAAATTTTATTGCCAATCTGATTACAGGCACACCTGGTGTAATTGTGCTTTGCTTTGCTGTGCTTCACGGGTACAGTGTTTTGGTTTTCTTTTTTTTTTTTTTTTGCAAATTGAAGTCTGTGGCAACCTTGTGCAGAACAAGTCTGTTGGTGCCATTTTCCCCACAGCATTTGCTCACTTCATGTCTCTGTGTCTCATTCTGGTAATTCTTTTAATATTTCAAACTTTTTGATTATAATATTTGTTATGGTGATCTGTGATCAGTAATCTTTGTTATCATACTCCTTTACCTCCTCACAAAAGGCTCAGATGATGGTTAGCATTTTTTAACAATAAGATATTTTAAATTGAGATATGTACAGTGTTTCTTTAGACATTATTGCTATTGCACATTTAATATACTACAGTTTAGTATAAACCTAACTTTTATGTGCACTGGGAAGCCAAAAAATCTGTGTGACTCTCTTTATGTTCGTATTCACTTTATTGTGGTGATCTGGAACCAAACTCACAATATCCATCAGTTCAGTTCAGTTCAGTCACTCATTCGTGTCTGACTCTTTGCAACCCCATGAATCTCAGCACGCCAGGCCTCCGTGTCCATCACCAACTCCCGGAGTTCACTCAGACTCATGTCCATCGAGTCAGTGATGCCATCCAGCAATCTCATGGTGTATCCCTTATAACAGTATACTGTTAGTTTGGTCTACTGAGGAGCAGGTTTCTCAGAAGAAAAGAATTTTTCAGCTGAGTGGGATATTTAGCTGTCTTGTGGCATCAAGTGCTCGCAGGTAAATTGTGTGCTCTGGAGTCAGTCTCCCAGATTATTCATGGTGAATGGTGTGTGTTCTCTTCTGCTAGGTACTGTGTGGTGTCTGAGCAATGCTGGTGGAGCCTCTAGTGCTAGGACCTCTGGTCAAAGAGGCCATTAGGTTGGCCTGGAAAAAGAAGTTAGCACCACATTGATTATAACAGGGCTGCTTTCTGATTGTATGATCTGTTTCTTTCTTATTGCAGATTAGTATTCCCAGCTTTATATAATTAGAAATAGTAACTGATTTTTCTATTGGAAAAAAATACTGTACAGTTGTGCTGGTTTATCTACATAACGAACTACTCCAAAGCTTAGTGGCTTAAAACAGCGATTTACTGTATTTCATTCTTCTTTGGATATAGTGAAGTTAGCTGGGCAGTTTTACGTAGGGTTTATCATTCTGTTGTAGTCACATATTGGCAGAAGCTATACTCTTCTGAAGGTGTGGCTCGGCTAGGCGTGGCATCTGACATTGCTCACCCCCACAGCTGAGATGGCGTAGTGGAGTGTTTCCTTGTGGCCTCTCCACATAGCTTGGGCATTTCACAGCATGGCAGCTGGATTCTGAGAGGCAGCCTCCCAAGAACGTGTATTCCAAGAGACAGGAAACAGAAGCTGCCAGACTAGTTAAGGGCTGTGTCTAGAACTAGCCTACTCACTGCTGCCCCAGCTCACCACTGGATTGGTCAGAGCAGTCTTAGGGCCTGCCCGGATTAAGGCTGTAAAGAAATAGGGTCCAGGGACTTCTCTGGTGGCGCCATGGTTAGGACTCCACGCTTTCACTTGGTGGCTCAGGTTCAGTCCCTGACCAGGGAATGAAGATCCTCCTAGCTGCAAGGCACAGCCAAAAAAGGAAAAGGAAAGAAAGAAAGATATGGGCTCCAGTTCATTCTAGGGGAGTGTCAGATTCATATTTTTGCAGAAGAGCCCTTGGGATGGGAGATATTGTTGTCATCTTTGGAAAATACAATCTGTTAGAAACTCTTGATTTAAAAAAATAAATAACCATGTAATGCCTTAAAAGAATGTATTAGTATATTCTTGCATTGATAGTCTATGTATGTGTGTACGTGTTTGTTTCATAGATATTGCATGTGTGTGTGAGTTTATATTATGTGTGTGCATGTATATATGCACACACATGTATATGGAGTGAAGTGAAGTCGCTCAGTTGTGTCCGACTCTGCGACCCCATGGACTGTAGCCAACCGGGCTCCTCCGTCCATGGGATTCTCCAGGCAAGAATACTGGAGTGTGTTGCCATTTCCTTCTCCAGGGGAACTTCCCGACCCAGGGATCGAACCCGAGTCTCCTACATTTTAGGCAGACGCTTTACCGTCTGAGCCACAAAGGAAGCCCCCTCATACGTATATATGTGATATTTCAGTATCAATATACTTCATTATATGTGATTTAAAATAAACACACAACTGCACTTTTAATTAGTGTTCACAAAGTCAAAACCATCTAACAGTTGAGCAGTCTTTCCCCTGACAATTTGTTACCACTCTCTATGAAACTTTTTTTAAGATCTTTTCTTCTGTTCTCAAACCTCTAACACCCACTCCCACTCTACTCACTCTTAGCTGGTGACCTTGCTTTTTATTTCCTTGAGAATAAAACATCCAAAGGGAAAATTTAGTTCTGTCACCAAATCTCCTGACTGCTGGTGTCATTACTCAGTTGTGTGCCTTTCCTTTCTGTGACAGTGGAATATCCTGCTTAAGCAAAACCTCCTCTTTTAACCTGGGACCCATCTCTTCCTGACAACTCAAGGATTTAACACCCACATCATCAAATTTTTCCCTCTACCAGATTATTCTCTTCAGCATACAAATAGCCTAAAATTGTGTTTTGTTTTTAAAAATCCTGCCTGGTGGCTCAGATGGTAAAGAATCTGCCTGCAGTGCGAGAGACCTGGGTTCGATCCCTGGGTTGGGAAGATCCCCTGAAGGTGGAAAGGGCAACGCACTCCAATATTCTTGCCTGGAAAATTCCATGGACAGAGGAGCCTGGCGGGTTACAGTCCATGGGGTCGCAGAGTTGGAGACGACTGAGCGACTGACTCTTTGCTAATGGCACAACGCAGCTTTGCTACCCCGTTTCTCTGCCTCCAGTTGGTGAGAGTCTGCAGAAGTGTTGTCTGTGCTCTGTCCCCTCCTTCCCTTGAGACCGCCCTGGCCATCCCGTCAGCGGCCAGCACCACAGTGCTAAGAACAGTGGCCAGTTCTCAGTCTGTGTTTCGTGTAACCTCTCAGTACATTTAACAAAGCCTTTAACTCCTGTTTTCTGTATTCTCTTGCTTTTCCTCTCACCTCGCTGCTTGCTTCTTAGTTTCCTTTGCTAGATTCTCCTCACTTTTCTGACCTCTAAGTGTTGAAACTCAGTGTCAAACTTAGCATGTCCAAGTTGAACCTTGTTTGCCTCTTCCAGGCCTGCTTCTTGGACTAGGAAAAAGAATGGTCCTTCACTCCATTCATATCTCACATCCAATCTATCAGCAGATATTGACAGCTCTAACTGCAAAACTTGTCAAAGTTCCAAACCCTGAAATGTTTACCTTTACCATTCTTACCTTTGTCCTGTCAGCCATCATCTTGGGGATTGTTGCAATAAATAGTTTCCTATTTGGAACCCCCACTATCTCTTTGCACAGAGCACTCAGAGTAATGGTTTCAGGACTTCTGTCGTATCACATTATGTTTCTGCTCCAAATCTCCAGAGGCTTCCAATTTTGCTAGGAATAAAAGCTTAAGCCCCTAACATAATTAACAAGTGAAGTCGCTCAGTCGTGTCCGACTCTTTGCGACCCCATGGACACCAGGCTCCTCCATCCATGGGATTTTCTAGGCAGGAGTCCTGGAGTGGGTTGCCATTTCCTTCTCCAAGGAACCTCCCAACCCAGGGATCAAACCCAGGTCTCCCACATTGTAGACAGACGCTTTAGCATCTGAGCCACCAGGGAAGTCCTTATAATTAACAAAGACCCAGCCTAATCTGGTCCCATGTTGCCTCTCGCTGCATGATCACCACTTTCCCCCTTGTTCACTTTGCTTCAGATGCACTGATCTGTTTATTCTCTGTGAATATGCCAAGTCTACTTCCACATTGAGGCATTTGCTCTTGCTGTTTCTCATGTCTGTAAAATTTTCCCAGTTTTCCTAAATGCTGTCACCATATTTCATTCAGGTTTCTACTTAAAGTTCAGCTCTCAAAGAAGCCTTTCCCTGACTATTCTACCTGAAGCAGTACCTTCTGTTTCCCAGCCAACCCACCCTTTAGTCACCCATTGTTCCTGTTCTGCTTTAATTTTTCTTCTTAGAATTATGTATTTGTATATAAGATATTATGTATATCTCACCACCATCATGTATTTGCCTGTGTGGTCTGTCTCTGCTCTCTAGAATGAAAGCACCATGAGAGTAGGGACTTAGGATCACAACAAAGTGATAGCACCCAGCAGGTGCTCCCTAAGTGTTTATTAACTGAGTGAATGAATAAGTGCCTGTATGTCTGTATAGTGGATTGTTGCATATAGCTGGATGGGAAAGTATTAATCCTAACTTCCTATTTTAAATTCAGACGGGTGGCCCTGATTGGTCAAAGAGAAATGCATGTGCTGGAAGAAAACAGCACATTGCCACTGTTGCTTCAAGCTCTCAGTTTTGCAGATGCAATTTGCTTAGGCTTTGTTGCTTTTGCGCTGGTGAAAATGTGGGTCCTGTCCGTCTGCCAGCATTGTGTACCATCAAAGTGCTTACTTAACCTTTCTTCATATGTTCATTGAGTAAAGAAAGAACAGCTTGATGGAGTTAGAGTGGGTGATTACTAAGGTCTCCTATTAATAGTTAAAAATAACTTCTCTTTAAAATGGACCTTTATAAATCTAATGCTCCATTAGATGATTTCTGAGTACCATGTTAGTCCAAACATTGTAATCATAAGATCAGGGCTACTTAAAAACATTAGCTGATTCTACTAATTTGTAATTTACTTTTTATAAATTATAAATTTATTTATAGCCAGCTTATTTTGAATCCAGCTTATTTTGGCAAGTGTCTCTTTAGGGGAAATTCCAGATAGAGACTTTACTAACACTCTGGTAAAGATTGATCTGTCCTTAAAAGCGTTCTTTTGGACTAGTTGCATTTGAGGAATTTTAATTATCATATAAAATTGTGCTTCTCTATAATAGAAACAGGAATCAAAACCAAAATCAAGATTTCGCTTCTGAGCAAATAGAACTTTAGTTTTTAAACCTGTGTTCTTAAATGAATCTTTTTGATAAGCATTTGTGTACTGTCATAGCATTTACAGTTTTTACTTGTAAGGTTAAAAGCACTGTGATGTCCATAATTAAGTTCATTAAAATGTTTCCACTTAACTCTTATAAAGGTGAGACTTTTTATTGAACTGAAAAGAGTAGAAATCTGTGACACTGGGGACACATACTGTTTTCAAAAGCTAATTAAAACTAGATGAGGCCTGGAAACCTGGAATGAATCTCACTCCAGAGACTGTAACTTTATGTTGGAGCAGTTCCTTCAAAATAGGGCAAGTGATTCTCTCCCTCCCTCCCGCAACTTGAGTATCCTTCTGGAGAAACCAGAGATGTTGCTGGATGGTGGAAATCTTCGTTGTAACATACAGAGTAACTTCTGTCAGTGAAAATCGCTCTAGGTTTCTCTGTTTCTTTTTGTTGTAATTGAGTTTAGTAACTTACTGGAAAATTAATAGTCTAGGATAGAGTAAACAAATGGCATTTTACATGAGCCAGGTCAATTATGTTGTTAGATATCACTTTATAGAGATTTTTAGACAGTAGGAACTAAGGACATTGTTTTAACATTCCTAAATAAGCTTCTCTTTACATTGCCTTTTATTTTTTTAGAGGTTCGAAGAAATGAGCACTTTTCATAGTTTAACTGTTTCTCTTTTTTTTCATTCCCTTTCCCTATCCCTTTTTTTATTTCACCCAATACCAAAAATACCCTTTCAGAAACATAAAGTAGATCTTTTCTACAAGCTGCGCCATGTGATGAATGAACTTATTGACCTTCGAAGGCAGCTGCTGTCTGGTCACCTGACCCAGGATCAGGTGCGGGAGGTTAAGCGGCACATCACCGTGCGCCTGGACTGGGGCAATGAGTAAGTATGAATATCATTTGGGCTTCTCTCAGTTTCATTTATGATAACTCAGTCCTTAGGGAGTTTGTACCTGATCAAAGCTTATCTTTAGGAATGAAAAGACATGGTTGTATTCGCCACTAAGCTTTGATCATTTTTTACAATGAGTAGTTGTTTCTTTTACTTTATAGCAAAGGATATTCACTGGTTGGTTCTACTCACTGAAACTCTGTCAGTCTCTATTTTCAGCCTCTATTTTCACTTCCAGAAAATTAAATAATTGGACTGCATTAACCTCTGGGCTTTCTTCCAGCTCATATTCCTTGGTCGTAGACCTCAGTAATCAGAATACTCTTTTGTTTCATCCTTTAGTATCTTTTAATTTCGTGTGAATTTAGTGTCCTTTACATCTTACAGTCATATAATGAATCTGAGTAAGCATATACTACAGAAACTGTCTACATCTGTACTTCAGAATATTCTTAACTAATTTATCATTCAGAAATAGTCCTGTATTTATGCAGTGGGTATGCTTATTTGTTATTGCCATTCAAGTAAAATTATAAGACTTTGACATGGGAAGCTAGAGTAGATAGTATTCAGGTTTTATTTCCTCCAGACTTAATAATTGATATAATTCTCAAATGCTTTTGTCATATTCTCTTAAAATCGGGCCCACTGAACTTTGAAGTGACTAGATTGCTTCCTATTTAAGATATACATATACCTGAAAGTATATTTTAGAACAAGTGTTTAGCTCCTCTCCTCCTCAAGACATCATTGAAATGATAAAAAAAAGAATGGGAGAAGCCCAGCAATAAATGGGAAATATGAGCCCATTTCTAGAAGCTGAAAAATAGATGGAGGATTAGTGACAGAAGAAGCCTATAATATGGAGGAAACCTTAGCTAATGAAGGAGCTGGTCTACCTTGCAGCTGCTAGAATCATAAAAGAAAGGGAGTGTGTGCTGGAGCTTAAAAAAGGAGGTGCTTAAAAGTATGTAAAGTAATAGTTCATCGCCATGAGTGGAAAGCCTGGCAGCCATCTGTTTCCCCTTTAGATGAACGAAGACCAACTGCCTAGTGGGAAACTGGGCAACAAATGTTTGAACTGGGACTTTATTGGAAAGCCTTCCATTGTGACGCATTTAAGGGTTTCGAAGTATAATGACCAGATCCCTTCCACCTACCAGAAAGAGAAACCTGCTAGCCATTCACCCATGTATAAAATCTCTGCATGTCTCTAGTGCGTTTTCAGAGAAGGCAGTGGCAACCCACTCCAGTACTCTTGCCTGGAAAATCCCATGGGCGGAGGAGCCTGTTGGGCTGCAGTCCATGGGGTCGCTAAGAGTCAGACATGACTGAATGACTTCACTTTCACTTTTCACTTTCATGCACTGAAGAAGGAAATGGCAACCCACTCCAGTGTTCTTGCCTGGAGAATCCCAGGGATGGGGGAGCCTTCTGGGCTTCCGTCTGTGGGGTCACACAGACACGACTGAAGCAACTTAGCAGCAGCAGCAGTGCCTTTTAAATTTGAATGGACAATCAAGTATTACCAGGTATTTGAAGAAATACTTTCACAGGGAATAAAGGGAGATGAATAAAATATCTGGCCCCAGAGAGAGCTTGAGACTAGCAAAGAATGTTAAAAATTCCTGAGTATCCTCAAAGAGAATCAAGAAGATTCATTATGTATTATAAAATGCTATGAAAAAGGAAGAGAGAATAGGACTTCAAAAAAGAATTCAGGAAGAGAACAGGAAGGTAAGATTTTCCCGTTCATTCCCAGAATACTGAAATATCATTTTTTAAACAAGTTTATTAACATTAGCTTCCCTGGTGACTTCCCTGGTGACTCAGTTGGTAAAGAATCTGCTTGCAATGCAGGGGACCTGGGTTTATTCCCTGGGTTAGGAAGATCCCCTGGAGAAGGGAATGGCCACCCACTCCAGTATTCTTGTCTAGAGAATTCCATGGACAGAGGAGCCTGGTGGGCTACAGTTCATGGGGTCACAAAAAGTCGCACATGACTGAGCAGCTAACACACATTAGCATTAGCAGTTTTATTCACATACCATGCAGATCCCCAATTTTTTATTTTTTAATTTGAATTTATTTATTTTTAATTGGAGGATAATTGCTTTACAATATTATGTTGGTTTCTGCCTTACATCAACATGAATTAGCCATAGGTATATATATGTCCCCTCCCTCTTCAACCTCCCTCCCACCTCCTGCCCCATCCTACTCTTCTAGGTTGTCACAGAGCACCAGATTTGAGCTCCCTGCATCATGTAGCAAATTTCCACTGGCTGTCTCATTTTATGTACGGTAATGTGCATGTTTCAGCGCTATTCTCTCAGTTCGTCCACCCTCTCCCCCCATCTCTACCCATGTCCACAAAGTCTGTTCTCTGTGTCTGTGTCTCTGTTGCTGCCCTGTAGATAGGTTCTTCAGTGCCATCTTTCCAGATTCCATATGTATGCATGAATATACGATATTTGTCTTTCTCTTTCTGACTTACTTCACTCTGTATAATAGGCTCTAGGTTCATCCACCTCATTAGAACTGAGTCAAATGGGTTCTTTTTTATGGCTAAGTACAGATCACCAATTTAAATCAGACAGTTTAATGATTTTTAGTACATTCACAGACTTAATACAATCATCACCGGAATCAGTTTTATCCCCCCTAAAGGAGCTGTGCTTTTTAGTTATCATCTCCCTCATCTATCTCTAAAGATTTGCCTATTCTGGACATTTACTATAAATGGAGTCATATAATTGGTCTTTTATAATTGGCTTAATGTACTCTGCTGTGGGTTTTGGTTTTTCTTCTCCCATTTATTATACTAGGTGTTTGATGGGCTCTTCCAGTCCTAAGTCACCTGGTCTTTGGGTCTGGGAAATTCTCTTCTATCATTTTTTCAGAATTTCCTCTTTATTGCCTTTGTTCTTTTCCTGGAAATATAACATCTGGATGTTGGATCGCCTAAACTGAATCTCTGTTTACTCTTTCCTCAACCATTTCCTAGCTTTTTGTTTTATTTTCCTAGAGATAACAATAATAATTTTAGTTATTTGTGATCTTTCAAAGTGACAATATCCTGTCCTTATTTGTTTCATTAAATGACAGCCTCTCTTGACTGTTAACAAGATTGCTTGGCACACATCACAGATTCCTTGTATGATATAACATGGATTCAGATGTACCATAAATCAGACAGTATTCTCTAAATCTAACTTTAGGCAATAAAAATCTCAGCAAATGTAATGTGCATAGCTGGTGATCCTGTCTCCTCTGCTCAGGACAGTAGAATATATATAAAATGGTATCATTGTATTTATTTAAAACAATCAATAATAGTAATTTGCAAACACATCATCCCTTTGTGCCAAGCAAATTGTTAGTCTTGAACTGATGGTAATAACAGTTATATAAATCCTATGTTGCAGTTTCACTGCACTATACATATCCGTAAATTCACAAGAGAGAGATTTTAGAAATATCAATACCTCTTTATGATGAAAGTTACAAAACAGACCAATTATATTTTGCAATCAAATCTTAAAACTTAAAGATGATAGCTTGGAAACAAGTTCAAATTGTATTTGAAAAAGAGAACACTGAAGTATCTATCAGTGAAGTACAGAGCTGTTCCACCTTCATTAATAACTTTTTCTCAGCAAAGTAGGAACATGCTTGTGTGTGTGTTTGGGAGAGTGTTTATATGTTCATTTTAATAAACAAAAACCAGGAACGTAATTCCATCCCCCCACATTTTTTAAACTTTCTCCCTCCTTTCTTCTTTGATCCTCCTCTCCAGGTGTTTCTGTATCTTCTTGCCTCCTTTTTCCCTCCCCTTCCACTTCTTTCTTTCCCTAGTAATTCATTCTATTTTCTCCTCTACCCCCGGTGGAAAATACAGTCACTTAAAAAAACTCAAATGACAACTTTGTAGGTCTACTATTATTAAAGGAAAAAGACAAACTGATGGGACTATTCTCTCTGGTTCTCACTTGAACTAAGTAAACCTTTAAAAAATATTCCTTCTTAATTTGAAAGAAGAGATGGTGTACTGCAAAATGAAGTCATGCCATACCATTAGGTTAACTAAAGGAGACTGCTCCATGCAACCGCTGAGCACCAATAACCATATCCGTTGTCCTTATGCCCTCATAGCTCTACACTTCTTGTTCCACTAACACTTAAAAATACCATAAAATATTGAAGCTTAGCATATGTTGGCATGTTGTGAGTGCATAATCAATATTTTCTGAATGTATTTTTACATTGTAATTGATGTAATGAAATATTAATCATATATAATTTTAAACTTTGTGCCTTTTTCTTTAGACTCTTAGACCTTATAGCTCTGCCTTTTCAGAATCTATTTCAGAAGCTCTTAATAACAGCTATTAATAGTTTCTTGAGTACATCAACCTGTATCACTGTGGCAAGTACCTGGTCTAACTCGTATGCATAGTTATAATGAAATGCTATTATATTCTTCCAAAACAAGAGCTCTATTTTACCCTGTGAGGAAAGTAAGGCTCAGAAGCACTTTTTCTTTGTTGCGTAGTGAGTGGTAGAGCTGGTGTTTGTACCCAGAACTGACACCAAAGCCCATATAGTTTATGCAGGGCTTTACCATGATTATTTTTAAGTGTGAGTCTTAAAACCAGGAAAATTATTGTCAGTATCTCTAGTCTGTAGGTTATTTGATCTTTGTTTTGTTACCTATACTGTATGCCCATAATATATATCTGCTTCAACATGAGTTTGAACTTCCCAGGATAAAAACTAAACTGGTACTATAGTCAATATTTTTTTCAGAGTTTAAATTAAATGCAGAGCTCTCCACATCTACATAATAGCCATTTTAATTTTGTTCCCTGAGATTAGGCATTATTATTTATTTGGCTGAAAATTTGAAGATTCCAACACTAAATTTACATGGCTTATACTTGTTGGCCTCATCACCTATGTGCACACTCATTCCATAAATGAAAATTATTAAAATTGTATTAAGTAGCAATCAGCATTTATAATATTGTGTCCTAAAATACAGGAAAGGCATTAAAACAAGGCTGTATTCAAATTAACTAGCCATCATCTCTACTAAAGTCTTCTATTCAAAGAATAAGTCAGTTAATTACATCTTCTCCAAGGGAATTTTAAAATAATTTGTCTAGCAATGTAATTTTAATATATTAATTTAATATTTTTGACATCTTCCATAAAGATTTTGAGAAAAATTTCTTCTCAGTCTCTAATATCATCCATCACCACAATAAATACAGCATAGCTGAGTTAAAGTTACATTAACCCAGGACTACTGACACAGCCTAATTGATCTTTGCCTTAGGAAAATACCTATTCTAAGGGTAAGAAATATTTTACTCTTAGAATAATTTATGGGATTTTTGTATTTCTTTTTTAGGTAAAAAGTACAGACTTGAATAAAATGTGAACATTTATGAGCTCTTGTTGAATTAGAATGATGTTTCTGTAGATTCCAAATATCAAATGAGAAAATTGGTTATCTTTTTATTGTGAAGTGTCATCATTTGAGACAAATCACCAATAAATGTATACTTTATAGTTATTTTGTTCTGTCTTTCTCTTCCTCTCTATCATATTACTGGGTTTCTTACAGAAAAACCCAAATGAACTTTTTGGCCAATCTAATATTTCCCTCCCTTGCCTCTCTTTTGCACCTTCTCTTAGGTTTTCAAAGATCTCAACCCACCCATATCTCTTTCCTCCCACTTAGTTTATGTTCTTCACCAAGGGAATTGCTCTTGGAGGAAGCAACACAAGCAATAATTTGGGTTGTACTATGCAAAAAATACAGCTACTCCGGAGTTTCCTCTGAGTAGATTCTTAGCTAGGACTCAGATAGGTTTATGGTTTAGTACTTTCTTTTTGGGCTTCCCTGATAGTTCAGTTGGTAAAGAATCTGCCTGCAATGCAGGAGAGCCTGGTTTGATTCCTGGATTGGGAAGATCCCCTGGAGAAGGGATAGGCTACCCACTCTAGTATTTTGGGGCTTCCCTTGTGGCTCAGCTGGTAAAGAATCTGCCTGCAATGTGGGAGACCTGGGTTTAATCCCTGGGTTGGGAAGATCCCCTTGAGAAGGGAACAGCTACCCACTCCAGTATTCTGGCCTGGAGTATTCTGGGCTGGAGAATTCCATGGACTACATCCGCTGGATCATGGAAAAAGCAAGAGAGTTCCAGAAAAACATCTATTTCTGCTTTATTGACTATGCCAAAGCCCTTGACTGTGTGCATTACAATAAACTGTGGAAAATTCTGAAAGAGACGGGAATAACAGACCACCTGACCTGCCTCTTGAGAAACCTATATACAGGTCAGGAAGCAACAGTTAGAACTGGACATGGAACAACAGACTGGTTCCAAATAGGAAAAGGAGTACGTCAAGGCTGTCTATTGTCACCCTGCTTATTTAACTTCTATGCAGAGTACATCATGAGAAACACTGGGCTGGAAGAAACACAAGCTGGAATCAAGATTGCCGGGAGAAATATCAATAACCTCAGATATGCAGATGACACCACCCTTATGGCAGAAGGTGAAGAGGAGCTAAAAAGCCTCTTGATGAAACTGAAAGTGGAGAGTGGAAAAGTTGGCTTAAAGCTCAACATTCAGAAAACGAAGATCATGGCATCTCGTCCCATCACTTCATGGGAAATAGATGGGGAAACAGTGGAAACAGTGTCAGACTTTATTTTGGGGGGCTCCAAAATCACTGCACATGGTGACTGCAGCCATGAAATTAAAAGACGCTTACTCCTTGGAAGGAAAGTGATGACCAACATAGATAGTATATTCAAAAGCAGAGACATTACTTTGCCAACAAAGGTCCGTCTAGTCAAGGCTATGGTTTTTCCTGTGGTCATGTATGGATGTGAGAGTTGGACTCTGAAGAAAGCTGAGTGCCAAAGAATTGATGCTTTTGAACTGTGGTGTTGGAGAAGACTCTTGAGAGTCCCCTGGACTGCAAGGAGATCCAGCCAGTCCATTCTGAAGGAGATCAGCCCTGGGATTTCTTTGGAAGGAATGATGCTGAAACTGAAACTCCAGTACTTTGGCCACCTCATGAGAAGAGTTGACTCACTGGAAAAGACTCTGATGCTGGGAGGGATTGAGGGCAGGAGGAGAAGGGGACGACTGAGGATGAGATGGCTGGATGGCATCACGGACTCGATGGACGTGAGTCTGAGTGAACTCCGGGAGATGGTGATGAACAGGATGTAAAATGCCTGTTCCAAGTAAATGTTCAGTAAAAGGTAGCTATTATTAGTTACATTTTATTATTATTTAAATATAAGTATACCATGCTTTGATTTGTTATACATATATGCTCCTTTTAAATACTAGAAAAGATCACTGCCCACAGAAAATCTTAGTATCTCTAGCTTTTCTCAATTGATTCTGTGGAAGAACTATAAGGTTTGTGCAAAAGTAATTACAGTTTTGGACCATGAATTTTAAATCATTATAACTAGGCTCAAACACATCTTTATTAATCAAAATAGGAATCATTACAATCAACACAGTTTTTGCCAATGAGAAATAAGGTAGCTTATTCCTGTAGTGTAAAAATCCATGCTTTGGGATTCAGTGAACTCGTGGAAAGCACTTTCTGCATCATGCTGGTTATAGAAGCATTTTCCCTGCAAAAAGTTGTCAAGATGCTTGAAGGAAGCGGTAGTCAGTTGGTGAGATGTCAGGTGAATATGGCGGATGAAACAAAACTTCATTCAACGGCCCTTTCTGTTAACCAATGCCTGGCTGTAGCCGTTGTGATTTTCAATGAATTTTATCAATTTGCTGAGCATATTTCTCAGATATAATGGTTTCCCCAGTGTTCAGAAAGCAGTAATGGATCAGACTAGCTAACAGTGACCATGAACTTTTTTGATGCAAGTTTGGTTTGGGAAGTGCTTTGGAGCTTCTTCTCAGTCCAGCAACTGAGCTAGTCATCAATGGTGGTTGTATGAAATCCACTTTTCGTCACAAGTCACAATCTCACCGAGAAATGGTTTGTTTTTGTTGCCTAGAATAAGAGAAGTTCAGCTCAGTTCAGTTGCTCAGTCGTATCTGACTCTTTGCGACCCCATGAACTGCAGCACACCAGGCCTCCTGTCCATCACCAACTCCCAGAGTCCACCTAAACCCATGTCCATTGAGTCAGTGATGCCATCCAACCATCTCATCCTCTGTCCCCTTCTCCTCCTGCCCTCAATCTTTCCCATCATCAGGCTCTTTTCACATGAGTCAGCTCTTTGCATCAGGTGGCCAAAGTATTGGAGTTTCAGCTTCAACATCAGTCCTTCCAGTGAACACCCAGGACTGATCTCCTTTAGGATGGACTGGTAGGATCTCCTTGCAGTCCAAGGGACTGTCAAGAGTCTTCTCCAACACCACAGTTCAAAAGCATCAATTCTTCGGTGCTCAGCTTTCTTTTTTTTTTTTTTAATTGGAGGTTAATTGCTTTATAATATTGTATTGGTTTTGCCATACACCAACATGAATCTGCCACAGGTGTACACATGTTCCCCATCCTGAACCTCCCTCCCTCCCTCCCCATATCATCCCTCTGGGTCGTCCCAGTGCACCAGCCCCAAGCATCCAGTATCATGCATCGAACCTGGACCGGCAGTTTGTTTCATATATGATATTACACATGTTTCAATGCCATTCTCCCAAATCATCCCACCCTTTCCCTCTCCCACAGAGTCCAAAAGCCTGTTCTATACATTTGTGTCTCTTTTGCTGTCTCGCATACAGGGTTACCATTACCATCTTTCTAAATTCCATATGTATGCGTTAGTATACTGTATTGGTGTTTTTCTTAGTACAACTCTCACATCCATACATGACTACTGGAAAAACCATAGCCTTGACTAGATGGACCTTTGTTGACAAAGTAATGTCTCTGCTTTTTAATATACTGGTTGGTCATAACTTTCCTTCTAAGGAGTAAGCGTCTTTTAATTTCATGGCTGCAGTCACCATCTGCAGTGATTTTCGAGCCCCCCAAAATAAAGTCAGCCACTGTTTCCCCATCTATTTGCCATGAAGTGATGGGACCAGATGCCATGATCTTAGTTTTCTAAATGTTGAGCTTTAAGCCAACTTTTTCAGTCTCCTCTTTGACTTTCATCAAGAGGCTCTTTAGTTCTTCTTCACTTTCTGCCATAAGGGTGGTGTCATCTGCATATCTGAGGTTATTGATATTTCTCCCAGCAATCTTGACTCTAGCTTGTGCTTCCTCCAGCCCAGCATTTCTCATGATGTACTCTGCATATAAGTTAAATAAGCACGGTGACAATATACAGCCTTGACATACTCCTTTTCCTATTTGGAACCAGTCTGTTGTTCCCTGTCCAGTTCTAAGTGTAGCTTCCTGACCTGCATACAGGTTTCTCAAGAGGCAGGTCAGGTGGTTTGGTATCCCCATCTCTTTCAGAATTTTCCACAGTTTATTGTGATCCACATGGAATAAGAGAAGATGATACTTCAAAACAATGATTTTTAAAAAATTTTTAGTTAGCTCATGAGGTACCCACTTAACAAGCTTTTTCACCTTTCCAGTTATCTTCAAATGCTAAGACTTCCCTGATAGCTCAGTTGGTAAAGAGTCCACCTGCAATGCAGGAGACCCCAGTTCAATTCCAAAGTAGGGAAGATCCCCTGGAGAAGGGATAGGCTACCCACTCCAGTATTCTTGGGCTTCCTTTGTGGCTCGCTGGTAAAGAATCTGCCTGCAATGTGGGAGACCTGAGTTCACTCCCTGGGTTGGAAAGATCCCTTTGAAAAGGGAAAGGCTATGCACTCCAGTATTATGTCCTGGAGGATTCCATGGACTGTATAGTCCTTGGGGTCACAAAGAGTGGGACATGACTGAGCAACTTTCACTTCACTTCACTTCGAATGCCAAATGACTGTAGAATGGTTGAATGGTTGATACTGAGTCCTTTGGCAACTTCTCATGTAGTTTTAAGAGGATCAGCTTTGATGATTGCTCTCAGTTGGTCACTGCCAACTTCCAATGGCCAGGCACTGTGCTCCTCATCTTCAAGGCTCTTATCTCCTTTGCAAAACTTCTTGAACCACCACTGCACTATACGTTTGTTAGCAGTTCCTGAGCCAAATGCGTTGCTGATGTTGCAAGTTGTGTCTCCTGTTTTACGGCCCATTTTGAACTCAAATAAGAAAATTACTTGAATTTGCTTTTTGTCTGACATCATTTCCATTGTCTGAAATAAATATAAAATAAACAGAAAGTAATAAGTCATTAGCAAAAAACATAGAGTAAGAAATGTGCTTTAAAATGTTTTTTAAAATGTAATGTATTTTAAATGATGTAATTAAAATAACATAATCACATTTATTAAGACTGTATTCCAATATCAAATGGCAAATTTCAGCAATGCAAAAACTGCAGTTATATTTGCACCAACCTAATAAGTCCTAAATGCCTTAAAACATCCATCAGATATTATTAGTTAACTTCAGGTTATTTTCTGTTCTGTGGTTCAGATGAGGAAACCCAGAAGGAAGAAGATACAGTAGAATAGAGGGTGTCCCTGTTCTAGTGGTTAAGAATCTACCTGTTAATGTAGAAGACTTGGGTTCGATCCCTGACCCAGGAAGGTCACACCTGATGCGGAGCAACTCAGCCCATGTGCCTCAACTATTGAGCCTGTGGTGTAGAGCCTGGGGGTCACAGGTACTGAGCCCACGGGCTATACAACTACTGAAGCCCATGCAGCCTAGAGGCTGTGCTCTGCTCAAGAGAAACCACTGCTATGAGAAGCCCCCACAACACAGCTAGAGAGCAACAAAACTCAGCACAGCCAAACAGAAATAAAGAAGTAAAATTATATTTAAAAAGAAAATATAATATGGAACATTCAAAAGACATGTAAAATTCAAAGAATTTGTTAGATTTAGAACTTTTGAGAGGCACACCTAAAAGAATGTAGGAGCAGAAATATGTCTCATTCACTGCTGTGTCCCTTAGTTCAGCATGAGCCTAGCATAGAGTAGGTGCTAAGAAGTATTTATTGAATTATTGAAATTATTGAATGATTAATACATTAATTATTGTGATTAATAATATTGTCATTATAGTGATTAATAACAAATTGTGAAAGAAGACTAAATATTTTTATGAAGACTGTTCACCTAAGCTTTCCCAGTGGCTCAGAGGGTAAAGAATTTACCTACAGTGCAGGAGACAGGTTCAATCCCTGGGTCGAGAAGATCCCCTAGAGGAGGAACTGGAGACCCACTTCAGTATTCTTGCCTGGAAAATTCCGTGGACAGAGGAGCCTGGTGGCTAAGTCCTAAAGGTCACAAAGAGTTCAACACCACTGAGCTACTAAACACACATTCACCTAAGCCATTAGTAAGACCATTTTGGAAGCAGTTCTTTACTACATCTATTTGTTGTTGTTGTTGTTCAGTCACAAAGTTGTGTCCAGCTTTTTCGACCCCATGGATTGCAGCATACCAGGCTCCTCTATCCTCCACTATCTCCCAGAGTTTGCTCAAATTTATGTCCATTGAGTCAGTGATCCTGTCTAACCATCTCGCCCTCTGTCGCCCCCTTCTCCTTTTGCCTTCAGTCTTTCCCAGCATCAGAGTCTTTTCCAATGAGACGGCCCTTTCCATCAGGTGGCTAAAGTATTGGAGCTTCAGCTTCAGTATCAGTCCTTCCAATGAGTATTCAGGGTTGATTTCCTTTAGGATTGACTGGTTTGATCTCCTTGCATTCCAAAGGACTCTCAAGAGTTCCCCAGCACCACAATTTGAAAGCATCAATTCTTTGGTGCTCAGCCTTCATTATAGTCCCACTGTTACATCCATACATGACTAATGGAAAACCATAGCTTTGGTTAGATGGACCTTTGTTGGCAAATTAATGTCGCTGCTTTTTAATATGCTATCTAGGCTTGTCATAGCTTTTCTTCCAAGGAGTAGATGTCTTTTAATTTAATGGTTGCAGTCACTGTCTGCAGTGATTTTGGAGTCCAGGAGCCTAAAATCTGTCACTGCTTCCATTTTTTACCTCTTATATTTGCCATGAAGTGATGGGACCAGGTGCCATGATTTTAGTTTTTTGAATGTTGAGTTTTAAGGTAGCATATTCACTCTGTTCTTTCACCCTCATTCAGAGGCCCTTTACTTCCTCTTCACTTTCTGCCATTAGAGTGGTATCACCTGCATCTGAGGTTTTTATTTCTCCTGGAAATCTTGATTTCAGCTTGTGATTCATCCGGCCTGGCATTTCATGTGATGTATATAGGTTAAATAAGCAGGGTGGCAATATACAAACTTGTTGTACTCCTCTCCCAGTTTTCAACTATGTCTATCAGTTCAGTTCAGTTCACTCAGTCATGTCCGACTCTTTGCGACCCCATGATTTGCAGCATGCCAGGCCTCCCTGTCCATCACCACCTCCCGGAGTTCACCCAGACTCAAGTCCATCGAGTCCGCGATGCCATCCAGCCATCTCATCCTTGGTCGTCCCCTTCTCCTCCTGCCCCCGATCTCTCCCAGCATCAGAGTCTTTTCCAATGAGTCAACTCTTCACATGAGGTGGCCAAAGTACTGGAGTTTCAGCTTTAGCATCATTCCTTCCAAAGAAATCCCAGGGTTGATCTCCTTCAGAATGGATTGGTTGGATCTCCTTGCAGTCCAAAGGACCCTCAAGAGTCTTCTCCAACACCACAGTTCAAAAGCATCAATTCTTCGGCGCTCAGTCTTCTTCACAGTCCAACTCTTACATCCATACATGACCACAGGAAAAACCATAGCCTTGACTAGATGGACCTTAGTCGGCAAAGTAATGTCTCTGTTTTTGAATATACTATCTATGTTGGTCATCACTTTTCTTCCAAGGAGTAAGCGTCTTTTAATTTCATGGCTGCAGTCACCATCTGCAGTGATTTTAGAGCCCCCCAAAATAAAGTCTGACACTGTCTCTACTGTTTCCCCATCTATTTCCCGTGGAGTGATGGGACCAGATGCCATGATCTTCATTTTCTGAATGTTGAGCTTTAAGCCAACTTTTTCACTCTCCTCTTTCACTTTCATCAAGAGGCTTTTTACCTCCTCTTCACTTTCTGGCATAAGGGTGGTGTCATCTGCATATCTGAGGTTATTGATATTTCTCCCGGCAATCTTGATTCCAGCTTGTGTTTCTTATAGGTAGTTGTATACCTCCTGCTTGTGTCTATCTGTTTAGGAGTCTTTTTTTGGACATACTCTTTAATCGCAATCCTTGTACTATAAGTCATATTTTAGCTAATGATATAACACATAATGATAATTGTAACACCGGAAGCAGTTCACAGTGCCTGGAAGTGTAGTGAGTGCTTTACATGGATTAATACTTACACTAGTCTCAGTTAAGTTCAATTCAGTCGTTCAGTCGTGTCCGACTCTTTGTGACCCCATGAATCGCAGCACGCCAGGCTTCCCTGTCCATCACCAACTCTTGGAGTTCACTCAGACTCACGTCCATCGAGTCAGTGATGCCATCCAGCCATCTCATCCTCGGTCGTCCCCTTCTCCTCCTGCCCCCAGTCCCTCCCAGCATCAGAGTCTTTTCCAATGAGTCAACTCTTTGCATGCGGTGGCCAAAGTACTGGAGTTTCAGCTTTAGCATCATTCCTTCCAAAGAAATCCCAGGGCTGATCTCCTTCAGAATGGACTGGCTGGATCTCCTTGCAGTCCAAGGGACTCTCAAGAGTCTTCTCCAACACCACAGTTCAGAAGCATCAATTCTTTGGCACTCAGCCTTCTTCACAGTCCAACTCTCGCATCCATACATTACCACAGGAAAAACCATAGCCTTGACTAGACGGACCTTAGTCGGCAAAGTAATGTCTCTGCTTTTCAATATGCTATCTATGTTGGTCATCACTTTCCTTCCAAGGAGTAAGCGTCTTTTAATTTCATGGCTGCAGTCACCATGTGCAGTGATTTTGGAGCCCCCCAAAATAAAGTCTGACACTGTTTCCACTGTTTCCCCATCTATTTCCCATGAAGTGATGGGACGAGATGCCATGATCTTCGTTTTCTGAATGTTGAGCTTTAAGCCAACTTTTCCACTCTCCACTTTCAGTTTCATCAAGAGGCTTTTTAGCTCCTCTTCACCTTCTGCCATAAGGGTGGTGTCATCTGCATATCTGAGGTTATTGATATTTCTCCCACAATCTTGACTCCAGCTTGTGCTTCTTCCAGCCCAGCGTTTTTCATGATGTACTCTGCATAGACGTTGAATAAGCAGGGTGACAATATACAGCCTTGACGTACTCCTTTTCCTATTTGGAACCAGTCTGTTGTTCCATGTCCAGTTCTAAATGTTGCTTCCTGACCTGCATACAGATTTCTCAAGAGGCAGGTCAGGTGGTCTGGTATTCCCATCTCTTTCAGAATTTTCCAGTTTATTGTGACCCACACAGTCAAAGGTTTTGGCATAGTCAATAAAGCAGAAATAGATGTTTTTATGGAACTCTCCTGCTTTTTCGATGATCCAGCGTATGTTGGCAATTTGATCTCTGGTTCCTCTGCCTTTTCTAAAACCAGCTTGAACTTCTGGAAGTTCACGGTTCATGTATTGCTGAAGCCTGGCTTGGAAAATTTTGAGTATTACTTTACTAGCATGTGAGATGAGTGCGGTTGTGCGGTAGTTTGAGCATTCTTTGGCATTGCCTTTCTTTGGGATTGGAATGAAAACTGACCTTTTCCAGTCCTGTGGCCAGTGCTGAGTTTTCCAAATTTGCTGGCATATTGAGTGCAGCACTTTCACAGCATTATCTTTCAGGATTTGAAATAGCTCAACTAGAATTCCATCACCTCCACTAGCTTTGTTCATAGTGATGCTTTCTAAGGCCCAGTTGACTTCCCATTCCAGGATGTCTGGCTCTAGGTGAGTGATCACACCATCATGATTATCCAGGTCATGAAGATCTTTTTTGTACAGTTCTTCTGTGTATTCTTGCCACCTCTTCTTAATATCTTCTGCTTCTGTTAGGTCCATACCATTTCTGTCCTTTATTGAGCCCATCTTTGCATGAAATGTTCCCTTGGTATCTCTAATTTTCTTCATGAGATCTCTCGTCTTTCCCATTTTGTTCTTTTCCTCTATTTGTTTGCATTGATCACTGAAGAAGGCTTTCTTATCTCTTCTTGCTATTCTTTGGAACTCTGCATTCAGATGCTTATATCTTTCCTTTTCTCCTTTGCTTTTCGCTTCTCTTCTTTTCACAGCTATTTGTAAGGCCTCCTCAGACAGCCATTTTGCTTTTTTGCATTTCTTTTCCATGGGGATGGTCTTGATCCCTGTCTCCTGTACAGTGTCATGAACCTCCATCCATAGTTCATCAGGCACTCTATGTATCAGATCTGGTCCCTTAAATCTATTTCTCACTTCCACTGTATAATCATAAGGGATTTGATTTAGGTCATACCTGAATGGTCTAGCGGTTTTCTCTACTTTCTTCAATTTAAGTCTGAATTTGGCAATAAGGAGTTCATGATCTGAGCCACAGTTAGCCCCTGGTCTTGTTTTTATTGACTGTATAGAGCTTCTCCATCTTTGGCTGCAAAGAATATAGTCAATCTGATTTCGGTGTTGACCATCTGGTGATGTCCATGTGCAGAGTCTTCTCTTGTGTTGTTGGAAGAGGGTACATACACTAGTCTGTGATAGTAGAAAAGAGTCAGGAAGAGTCCTACTTGTGGGAGAGTCAAGATACAAACTAGGCAATCCAATATCAAAGCACATGTTCCTAACCACTCTGATGCACTACCTTCCTTTGCTGTGAGAAGAGACTAAGTTGACCATCCCTTGCACTTAACCGTTCACTATTTTTACAATATTCTATAGGAAGAAAGAGCCAGGAATCTCTTTTACAGGGTGCAATTTTAGTGAACATGTGCTGTTTCTCCCTGTGCAGCATCTCTGCCTTCTTCCACTGAAGAGAGTTCTTCAATTTAGCTCTTGGAAACTGCTCTCCTTCCATTGAAGGTGATCTTAGAAGGAAATCAGCATTCGGTTTAATTAGATCACCTGTTAATCATTTTCTTACTTTTAAGATAATGAATGGCAACCCACTCCAGTCCTCTTGCCTGGAAAATCCCATGGATGGAGGAGCCCGGTAGGCTGCAGTCCGTGGGGTCGCGAAGAGTTGGACTGACTTCACTTTCACGCATTGGAGAAGGAACTGGCAGCCCACTCCAGTGTTTTTGCTTGGAGAATCTCAGGGATTGGGGAGCCTGGTGGGCTGCCGTCTATGGGGTCGCACAGAGTTGGACACGACTGAAGTGACTTAGCAGCAGCAGCAAGATAATGAAACAGGAAACAACGGTACTATGTTCTAGCGACTTCTGGGAGAGTGAAAGCACTTTGCTCTTAGGGGAGAATTAACATGCTGGATATGACCATTTGCTTGGCTCAAAATTACTCATTTCCTGTATCTACCATCGTTTGGTACATGATAGATCCTCAGCGAGTGTCTTTGATGTGAGTTGATGGATATATGGGTGAATAATTGAATGGACAAGCCAGCTAAGGTTTTCACAGTGCTAAGGCAGAGTTTTCATAGATGCCTCCAGACAAGCTCCTGGAGACTGCATGTGGTGCACTCCCACTGGGCACATATTCTCATAGCCTTACTGGCTTAGATCCATGTGGATTTTTTCTTAAGTTATTGTAATGAAAACATCTGTTTTGATTGGATTATTTGTACAGTCTTTCTTTTTGTTAAGTTATTGTAATATTGAGACTACCTCCTGTATTTTGTGACCACCAGTGGTTAAAGAATATGCATGAAATCTTTATTTTTGTATTTAAAGAAGTTTTCACACCATGACTACAGAAAATTTGTAAAATGTTTTAGGTTGATAAATTGTATGATTTCACTTTCTTATACAAATTCTATTATCATTTTTGTGATCTTTCCACTTTTTCCATGTGCATGTAAAAGTATTCTGAATATTTGATATCATAACTTCAGTATCTTTAAATTATAAATTGCTTTTTAAGATGAGAGAGATAGAAAGGATGGGCTTCAACTATATCTTGCTCTCCATGACACTATTCCCTTTACATGCTATAATTATTAGAAGCCAGAGGCCTGACATTATTTCAGAGAAATTAAGAATAATTAATAAGAGCTGATTGAATGGAATACCTCTTTGATATATGAAGATAGGAAATAAAATCTCTTACAGATTTAAGTGCATTAACTTTAGGAATCATATTTGATGGCATGGTTTTACCTTTAAACTATGAACTATTGTAGTTAAGGCCAACAGTATTACTGATTTTCTCATCAAGAAAAACTAAATGTTTATTTTTTTTAGCATTTAGTACCAAAAAATTGTTTCCTCTTTAAAAATTCACTTTCTCTATTGTAGAATAAAACAAATTATAGTAATAGATAACAGAAAAATATGAGAGTTTTATCCTTTAATAGGAAAATAGGTTTCTTTTTTCTTTCCTGCCAAAAACTAAATTTTAATTTTTGATCATAGTAATCATACTAGTCTTTGTGATTAGTGTATTTGCTTATGACTTCTTCATGTAGGTTTGAGTTCCCATTTTTATTTTATCAGTCTTATTTCTTATTACAATTTCTTGAACCTCTTGATATAAAATATAAAAAAATAAAAACCTTTTCCTATAAAATAGAGTATAAATTATAATAAAATAATTTTGCGTTTTGGATGTATACATGGCTTATTTCAAATAAGAGTTTCAGATCTCAGTGTAATGTAGTAAAGGTTTATTTCTCAGTGGGAGTTTTACGCACAGAAAGAGCCTAGTGAATTTGTTAGCATATGTTAGCATTCTAAACATAGTTCATAATCTAGGTGAAGAGAAATATATGTATACTTCTCCTTCCATCATCTATGGAATACTTTGTTGGGTGCAGTAATTCATAACACTTGTTTTAGAGTAGGGTGATTACAGAGCATCTCTGAAACCCTGATGAGAGTTACAGGCCCTTTGCTCAGAGAACATGAATACGTGAACACATGCACATCCTTGTATAGGTAGTTGCGGGGTTCCACAACCCCCTAATTCCATTAGCCTCCAGATTTAGAGCTGTTGTTCTAGAGAGTGAGAAAGGACCTAATATGTATTGAAAAGAAATTATATACCATATTTGAACCTAAGAGCTCTTCCTGTACAGAGTTATTTCCAGTGTCGTATATTGCCTCCTAACCAGCCATTAATCATCATCACTTGTTCCTTCTGCCCAAGTTACACCAGATCTTTGAAGTTTTGTTTTCTTCAGTAGTAGTGCTCCCTGGTTAAACTTCCATCTAAAATGTCTTTAGATACTGGCTAATGTGTGGTGAAGTCTTTACTATATCCCAACATCAATATTAAGTTGAAAATGAAATAAAATGCAACCAAAACATGCATTTCTTTGAGTTTAATACTTTTAGGAGGTAATTGTTTTCCTCTTTTTGTGGCCATACCACATGCCTTGCAGGATCTCAGTTCCCTAACCAGGGATTGAACCTGTGCCCTCAGCACTGAAAGTACAGAGTTTTGGACCTCCTGGAATTCCCAGAAGCTTATTTTTGATTTTGACTTTGAAATCCATATCTACTTGGACACTAGTTTTTCTTTTATCTTAGTGAAAGTAATGCATGATTGAGCCTTGTTCATACTTGCAGGATAGGGGGAAATAGAAAAATAAACATGACTTATTAATGATATGAGAAAAGAAAATCCATCCATAATGAACTCAAGCAATCTGTTAACCAATGTGATACTGAATGAATCCTTTTTTAGCATTACAGGGAGAATTGCTTGATGACTAAAATTGTCACAGGCTTAAAATTCCTGGCCTCATTTATTTATCTAAAGGTGAACATTGTTGTTCATGTCTGACTCTTTGTGAGTCACAGTTAAGCTGGATAAAGGCATGTTTCTGCTAAGGCAGCATTGAACCTCTGTCCACAAGGTCATGGCTGGCATAGGCTTCCAGGCTTATAAAGAGAGGTGAGTAATCTGAGGACACGGCATGCTGAATGTGGTCTTTCTCTTTCCTAGGCATTTGGGCCTGGATCTGGTGCCTCGAAAGGACTTTGAAGTAGTGGATTCAGACCAGATCAGTGTCTCAGACCTCTATAAAATGGTAAGAAATATTACACAGGGTAGTTTGTTCCTGCACACTTAATTTTTTTCTCTCTTATTATCTCTAATTACATTATAAAACAGTATTGCTAAAATCATTCACCTTTGTTTCAAGTGTATTTAAGGGGGTCTTCCTTATCAGGACAGTACCTATCATACTCAGTCTCTAAAGGGAATTACTGTGTAGGGCTGTTGGGCTTACTGTAACGTCTAGGGGTCATTTCTCAGTTGGTTTTGCTGGTGAAGAGAGTTCCTTCAGCATGAAGAAGTTACTAAAAGGGAAGATACTGAAGCTGAAAAGAGCCAGTTATTAGTTAATGTAGTGATTAACCCTGGAAATAAAGTACCAGCATTTCTTAAAAAAATTTTTATTGAGTTATAGTTGATGTACATTGTAGTGTTAGTTTCTGGTGTATAGCAAGGTGATTCAGTTTTATGTGTGTATGTGTGTGTATGTATTCTTTTTCAGATTCTTTTCCATTATAGGTTATTATAAGGTATTGAATATAGTTCCCTGTGTTATACAGTAGGATGCTGTTTATCAGTGTACCAGTATTTCTAAGATAAATCTTTAACTATCTGTGGTTATTATAAAAGTATATTGAATTGATTGATGACTAGGGTGGGTGACATTTTGCAGGCTGAGTGAGAAGAAGTAACTAAAACGAAGGTATGAAATTTTAAAGTAAAACAAACAAACATACGAAATCTCAGGTGATTATTAAGCTTAGACTAAGGGACTGGGTC
Organism: Oryx dammah; assembly: GCF_014754425.2. Lineage (NCBI taxonomy): Eukaryota > Metazoa > Chordata > Mammalia > Artiodactyla > Bovidae > Oryx > Oryx dammah. The sequence continues at coordinate 10,950,550 of NW_024070193.1, forward strand.
AAGCCTCACTTTGAGGAGAATATATTTGTGGTGAGACTATATTGGTGAGAATTACAAGTTTTAGAAAACATTACAACTTTCTGTTAAGAAAATGTAATATTTTTAGGGAACGCAGAGGATGCAGAGTATGTTGCTTGGTCAAGGACCACAGAAAATTTGCCTAAATAACATATACAAATGACATATCAATTGCTTTTGTATATTTGCTTATGTATATTTATAAGAATACAAAAGCATTTGTGTTCAGTTGTCATCAAGTGATAGGTGTGAAATTAAAGATGAACATGACATTCTTTTTCTTAAGAATATCACCATCTAGGATATTGGTTGCTCTTTCTAGGTTATGGAGGATCAGATAATATTTCTTCCCAGGACAATACAAGTATGATTTTGCATATAAAATTCTACACTCAATTTTAGGGAATTGATAGTTGCCTCTGAAACCCATGCATGGTCCCCATGTTTAAAAATTACTCTAGTGAGATCAGATAGACCACAAACAAGAATGTTTATGAGTTGCATGTAATAATTAAGATATACACTCCTGCTGTTAGAGGGAGTGACTGATATCCTGGGGCTGAGAAAAATCTATGAAAACTTCCAGTTAAAGCTTCCAGGCAAGTGATACTTAAGATGAATCTTGAAGGATGAACAGGGCTTCAACAGAAAGGCAAGCCAAAAGAAAAGACATCCCAAAATGGCACAGAGCATAGGGAGGTAGTAATTCCAGCAAACTGTAAGATACTTGGTAACTTTGACAAATAAGTACGTGTTAGCAATTGTGAGATAAAACCAAGAAAGAGACATCAGCCAGATCATGCAAGCCTTTGTAAGCCCCCAATTGATAGAACTATTACTCTGATAGAACCATGGAGTGATGTGATTGGATGTGGGTTTTAAATGCTGAAGTGAAGTTGCTCAGTCATGTCCGACTCTTTGCGACCCCATGGACTGTAGCCTACCAGGCTCCTCTGTCCATGGGATTTTCCAGGCAGTAGTCCTGGAGTGGATTGCCATTTCCTTCTCCAGGGGATATTCCCAACCCAGGAATCGAACCCGGGTCTCCCGCATTGTAGACAGACGCTTTACCATCTAAGCCATGCTGAGAGAGTACAAAATGCAGAAGACTGGAATGAGGGAGGAAAGAGACCATGGAAATGATTCAGACAAGAAATAATGGCTAGGCAGCAATAGGAATGGAGAAGAAATACCATGGAGAATGCAGGTGAATTTTGATGATTAATTAGATGTGGAAAGTGAAGGAGACAGAGAATCTTGAAAGTAGTAAGAAAAAAGAAATTTGTCACTTATAAGAAAACCCTTATAAGACTAACAGCATATTTCTCAAAAGAAACTTTGCAGGCCAGGAGAGAGTAGGATGATACAAAGTGCTGGAAGGAAAAAGCTGCCAACCAAGAATATTTCACCCAGCACAGTTGTCCTTCAGAAACAGAGGAATTAGGAAGATTTTCCCAGACACAGAAAAGCTATAGGAGTTCTTCACTCCTAGACCTGCCTTACAAGAAATGCTGAAGGTTCTTTAGGCTGAAATGAAAGGGTGCTAACTAGTAGCATAAAAACATATGATGATGTAAAATGCAATGGTAAAGATAAGTGTATAGTCAAATTCAGAATACTCCAATGCTGTAATAGGGTGATATATAACTCTAATATGAATGTTAAAAGATAGAAAACATAAAAATAAGTATAACCCCTGTGGAAAATAGAATGGAAGTTCCTCAAAATATAGAAAGTAGAACTACTGTATGGTCCAGCAACCCACTTCTGGTGACAGGGCCAAAGGAACTGAAATCAGGATCTCAAAGAAATAGCTTTACTTCCATGTTTATTAAAGCATTGTTCATAGTAGCCAAGCCATGGGAAAAACTTGTGTCTTCATTGATGGATGAGTGGGTAAGAAAAAGGTGGTATGTATATACAGTGGAATTATTATTCAGTCATAATAAAGAAGGAAATCCTGCCATTTGCATCTTGGATGAACCTTGAGAACACTATATTGTTAGGTGCAGTAAGTCAGAGAATGGCAAATACTTTATGATCTCACTTGTATACAGAATTTTTAAAAAGCTGAATTCATAGAAACAGTAGATTGGTGGTTGCCAAGAGCTGGGGAATGGGAGAAATGAGGAGGTTTTGGTTGAAAGGTACAAGCTTCCAGTTACGACAACATTGATTTCTAGGAATCTAAAGCATGGTGATTGTAGTTAACAATAATGCATTATATACTTGAAAATTACCCAAGGAGTAGATCTAATTGTTCTCACCATAGTAACAACAACAGAAAGGTAAATGTTAGATGAAGGAGGTGTTAACTAACCTTGTTGTGGTATTCACTTTGCCATATATACAGTATCAAATCACTGCATTGTATGCTTTAAGTTCATACAATGTTTATGCCAATTATATATCAATAAAGCTAGAAAACATTTCCCAGAACTTTTAGATAGGAGTACTCATATTAAAAACGCCTGAATATTTTTCACTTAATAATGACATTTCAGCTCACTAAAGCTGAAAGTTTCTGGAGAGAAAAATAGGTCACCTGCTAAAGGATTTGTTGTAAGAACAGCATTTGTCTTCCTAATAGCAATATTGAAAACTAGAAAATAATGAGAAATTGCCTTTAAAATTCTGAGGGAAGATAAAATTTAACCTAAAATTCTGTATTTACTCAGCCACACTATCCATCAAGTAGGGAAGTAGCCTAAAGAAAACTTTGGTTGCTCAAAATCTCAAATCTTTTTCTTTTATCCCTTTTCAGGAAACAACAGAGAAATAAGTTATTTATTTGACATGAAGAAGTAAATGAAAAGATGCTTAACTGTCCCATCCAGAAAAGAGATTCTAACTTAAACAGGAGGGGCAAAGAATTCTTAGGTTAACATCAGTGGGAAGGTGCAGGATGACAGTTGTGTGACAGACCTAGAGAGTAACTGGTCCATGATAAAGCAGGAGGGCAGCCAGGTGGGATCTGCTACTGAAAGGTGTTTTATAGAGCTGTGGGCAGGGGGGTGGTTGTAGAAAAGACCCTATAATTTAAATAAATCCAGTACAAAATCATAAAGTAGTAGAAGAAAGAAAATTTAATTGAAGTACATTCCTTGGCTCAGAAGTGAACTATATATAAAAGTTATAATACTATAAATAAGGTTTAACCATACTTGTGAGCTACTGGGAAGATAGATGAAATAGGTGTAAACAAGTGTGAAAATCTTCAGCTACCATAAGAAGCCAGTAGATAAATCTCAGACTGGATTTAAAAAAGAGCAGTATAAGTATGACATTTTGAAATATATGATAAATGCTAGAAAAAAAACACAATAAAGACTGGAAGTTGCTTATCTCTGGAGAACGGGACTGGGTGAATGGAGGACTGATTTTTTTATTGCAGCCTTTAGAACTATTTAACTTTTAATCAGTGTTCTTTTGAAAGATCAATGTTTATACTTCCATTTCTAGATTTAAATCAGTTGATTAGATTATTTATTATAACCATCAAGCATCATTTCATTGGTGATCCTGACCAGATATATATGTCTTACATTTCCTTGTAAGACCCAAAGTATCTAACACAATTCCCAGTGTATATAGCAGGCAATTAATTGTGTTATTCAACTGAATAGAATGCCTCAAGCTGCACTCCCCTCCCCCACCATGTCGTTAGACCTTTATGCACTAATGTACCAGAGACTCCAAAGGGCTAAAAACGACTTCTCTGTGGGGTAGAATTTGGCAGAGGCAATAGTGTAGCCCATACATTACTTAATTAATATGTATTTTGTATGTTTATTGCCCTTAGGATATAAAGATGATTAAGCTAGGTACCTCGTGCCCTGGTAGGGCAAAATCTGGAGTTGGGTAGTAAACATGGGAACATAATACATTAGAGCTCTAATACAGGTGATGATGGTTCTGAAGAGGGAAGTACTAGCTGGCCTTCGGACCACTTCCTGACAGCAGGGTAGTGGTTTTTCCTTATGGTGCCATGAAAGACATTCCAGAATGCCAGTTCTTGATGCCATTCTCTGGCCGCCCATGGGTGTGCTTTCAGACTCGGTTGAAGAGTTCTTCCCAGATTTGATACCTCTGAAGTCTGGAATGATGTCTGTTACTGTCAGCTGGGATGAGTTACACTGAAATTAGCTGTGAACTCCCATATATAGTTATAATTGGATATTAATGATTATGAATTGGTAGTCACTTTTAAGAGCTAGTCAGTAAATTCACTTGAGAAGAATGACTTAATGTAGCCCCTAAAAATAAAATAAAGCAGTGGAAAGAGTTTCAGGCCAGTAACTTCCTTCCCAGTGGGATACAGGTCAGTAAACCATAGAAAGCTTGATTTTTTTTTTTTTTCTGAAAGCATGATTTTCTTAAAGCTTTTTTGTGACCTATTTTATATATGGGGTATTCTTTTGTACATAGGCATTCATTCTGTGTGCTGACTTCCCCAGCTGGTGGAGACCTGTTTTAATTATACTTAATATGTATCATGGGAACATGGATTCCCATGGATGAACATTAATAGTCGATAATAATTAGCTACTATAGTTAATAATGTACATGAATATTTAATAACTACTACAGCTAGTGAGATACACTTAATATTTAATTGTACTTCAGTTTTATTCAGGGTTAAATATATTTGGTAAAAGAACAAAACCATTCTAATCAGCAGCCGTTCTTCTTACCCATGTGATATGAAACAGTCCACCTAAGCAGTGCTGCCTCTGGGGGCCAGAAGGAAGCAGTGTAGAAACTCTCATTGCTGAGTCTGCCAAGACCAAGGACCTGAAGAATGGCAAACCCACCATTCTTCCTGGCATTCAGGGTTTACTTCTGAATGTGACAGACTTTTCTATAATAGCTGATTATGAAGAACACTACCAATAATAAGAATAATACTAACTGACCATAACAGTGATCAGCCATTTACAGTGTGTACTGTGCTGGGTTAATCTGCACAAGACCCTGTGAGGTTCAGCACAAAAAGTCATCCTCACTTTACAGATGAGGAAAGTGTGAGTCAGGGTTTAAGCAGGAGCTCTGACTCTTGCACTTAGGTCCCTAACTACTGTGTCATGCTGCTTCCCATTGTGTCATTTGAACCTCACAGTAACCTTGTGAGGAAGACAGTGAAGCTTTTATTTCATTTTTATAGTCGAGGGGAATGTCCCTTGGAGAGCATAAGCAGTTTGTCTGAAGTTTCACAAGCAAGTGCCTGTAGCTGGGGTTGGAATCTGCTTCTGCTGACTTTAGCCAGCCGCAAAGGAGCAGCATGAAGAGATGTTTGGAAAGGAGTCACCTGGGGTTAAAGGCTCTGCCTCCTCCAGTGGAGAGCCCAAGGAAGCTATGTCACACAGTGCAGGGCATGGTACAGTGTGTGGAGAGGACAGTGGTGAAGCAGAACTCCAGTATCAAGCACCCTCTGTGACTTGGCTGATACTCTAAGCTAGAAAGGCCTAGGTTTGAATCTAGACTTGCTACCTTCTTGCTGTCTGGAATCTTCAGCATCTCACTTCCTTGTACTAAGCCTTAGTTGCCTCTGTCAATTACAGACAACATTTGTCTAACAAGGTTAATATAATTAAATGAGATCATATATGTAAAATATGTGTAGCATATAGAAAAGTGAAAAGTGAAGTCGCTCAGTTGTGTCCAACTCTTTGCGACCCCATGGACACCAGGCTCCTCCGTCCATGGGATTTTCTAGGCAAGAGTACTGGAGTGGGTTGCCATTTCCTTCTCCGGGGAGCTTCCCGACCCAGGGATCGAACCCAGGTCTCCCACATTGTAGACAGACGCTTTCCGTCTGAGCCGCCACTTGATCTTAGCCAAAAGGCCAAGAAGCGATATAGAAGGTGCTTTAAAAAAATAGTTGCTGTATGACTCGGGGAACTCAAACGGGCTCATGACAATCTAGAAGGGTGGGATGGGGAGGTAGATGGGAGGGAGGTTCGGGAGGGAGGGGACATGGGTGTACCTATGGCTGATTCTTGTTGATGTTTGACAGAAAACAACAAAATTCTGTAAAGCAATTATTCTTCAATTAAAAAGTTAAAATGGCAACAAAAGTTAGTTTCTTTCCCAGTTGATCTTTTTCTTTCTTTCCATAGCATTTATCTAGCCGGCAGAGTGTACAGCAAAGCACATCTCAGGTAAGCAACTTAAGACAGGCCTCCCAGTTTTTTCCCTGAATTATTTCTTTTAAGCAGTTATAAAATAGGTATGCATCAGGAAATTATTGACTTCTTTTTTTTTTTAACCACTGACTGCTTTATTGTGACCTAAGGAACTCTGATCTCTTAGCAAACTTGGCTAGTCTCCACTCCTCTGTGCAAATTTACACAAGCACAATTGAAATGAAATAGACAGAGACATTAAAATGAATCAGTCTGAGAAAATAAAAATGGTATTTAGAACAGTAACTATTACTATCTAACAGTGTAAACCAAGTACAGCAGGATCATGACAGCATGTCCAAGAAGTGACTTTGAAAATTCTCTGGAGAATTTAGATGTATGTGGCCTGGTGGAGATTTTGAGTTCACTCATCAACTGGAATTACTGTTCCCATATCTCCTTCACTCTGTTTACTTTTCCCAGCTATGTATTTGCCTACCTCAAACCAAGCACATTAACACAACACCTGCTAGTAGCAGAGATAACACCTCTAATCTCTCTTTCTCTTACATGATCCCCTTCAGCAGTATGAGGAGAGTTAGTCATTTCATTTTCATTTCATTTAGGATAAATATGATAACTAAAATAGAAGTCACTGTCTTTTGCCTTCCTCGTTAGGTGGATACAGTGCGCCCACGTCATGGGGAAAGCTGTCGGATACCAGTACCACATCACTTCTTCCTCAGTCTGAAGAGTCTCACGTACAACACCATTGGGGAAGATACTGATGTCTTCTTTTCCTTATATGATATGAGAGAAGGCAAGCAGATCAGGTAAAAGTTGCTAGAAGCTCTCGCGAGGTTGAGACTGTATTCAAATGGTATGTCCTGGATCATGGGCATCTCTAGACTTCAGAGAAGACAGATGCACAGAGGAGGGAGAACAAGGTGAAGTAACCTACTCTTATTTGGCTGAGGGTTTTCCTTCACATCCCAGTTTTCCCTGAAGTCACAAGGGGCCTCTTTTGTATCCTGTACCTATTTCCCCCTCAGTCTTGGCCACCACCAGCTCAGGGAAAGAAGAGGATGCATCTGTCTATTCAGTGCCAGAGAAAACACAAAGGAGAAACATAGAACAAAGCAAATTCAGCAAAGAGACCCTGCTCTTGAATGCAGGAAGCCTTGGACTCTACTTTGCTGCCTGTGTGAGAGAGGGTTCCCAAGGAAATAGGCTAATGTGGTTCTGTCTGAGGGTAGCCCCAGCCCTCACTTTCAGCCTGGCCCTGTAAGAGGAAGAGCATCTTCTGGACAAAAGGAAAAGTTGTACTGACTCCATCATTCCTTTTTGCCTTGGGTTGGAGGAGAAGCCACATAAAGAGGCTGACATGCAATAGACCATGTGTCTTGACAGAGCAGTGAGACCCTTAAGCATGAGCCACTGTGGCAGTGCTTTTCCCCTTGAAAGGTAGGGAGAAATCAAGGCGATACTAGGCTTCTCTTCCTCTTCAGTTCAGCAAGGCTTTGATGGGGTGAGAAGACCTTTGTGGGAAGCCCCAGCTTTTCTTTGTGGTTATATTCTAGGTAGAACAGACAGAAAATAAATCTTGGGATATTTCTATATTGGTTGGGAACTTTCTGTGTTAAGACTACTTTATGGGTGGTTGTTGTTGTTTTACTTAAGATTTGAAAACAGCTGTTTTACTTTTCCAGTTGCGTGCTATACATTTGAGAAAGTTTAAAATGGAAGTTATAACAGAGTACAAAACAGAGAGCAGTTAATTTGTATGTTCCATGGTACCTCTAATCTTGACTATCCTGCCCTGCCTGCCTCCTTCCAAAGCGCCGTGCGTCACTTTGACATGGAAGCAAAATTATGCGCTTGCTGATGAGGGCGTGCGGAGCCTTGTCACCAGTGGCTCCCAGAATGTGTCCCAGTAGATTCTGACTGCCCGCATTTTCCCACTATACCAGTGGTTTGTAAACTGTATTATTTTTATTTGTGTATCGAAGAATCCTTTCTTCAAGCTAATTTCTATAAGGAAGTCCAATAAATGAAACAGATAAAATAGAACTACTCAATTGTTGAAAGGGAAAGTAATAGGAATCTTACAGTGTCCATGCCCCTATCTAGTGAGTACCCTGTGAAACCACTGAAAGTCCAAGGGTGACAGTTTGAAAACCAGAGTGCAGTATTTGTCATCTTGGAGTGCCAGGGACTATGTCTTCTCTCTCCATGACCCTAGCACCACACACAGAGCCTGTGCCTAGTACTTTTTTTTTTTAAATTGGATTTACTGTACAGAGAAGACTCAAACCCAGTCGAGGCACCACATTGCTCTGGTTTGTAATTCACATAGAATCATCAATCCATGTAGTTGTTTTATCTTTGGAATTATTGTTTATGATAGTCTCAGGAAATAGCAGAACATTTTAAAAGAAGAAATACTAAAAAATGTTTGATTAGAGTTTCTGGAATTGTTAGGTCATTTAAAATCCCTATATATTAGAGAACTATACCACCTTGAGATTCACATAATAAAACTGTAAGATTCTTTGTTGAAAATATACACTTTTTTAGTTTTAAGAGTGAACTGTTAAGTAGATTTTAGACCTAGGTTTAATCAATGAACACTCTTCTTTCCAGTAGGATTTGTGTAGTACATAAGGTCTTAAAATTTTTAGGTCATTGAGCTGGTATTATCAGATAATTCTGCTCTCATTATGATTAGTTGTCAAATTGATAGCATGTTACTTTTCTCAGAGCAGTTGTCAGAAGTTGCAAGAGATGAGGGAGATATATTACATCAGATGTACCAAGAATTGGTACAGAGCAATTGATTTGTTTTTTTCTCCTCAAGATAACTCCTTGAGTGACTATTTTTCCACTCAGATATTTCTAGTCTCGTCTCCAGTCGCACGGTGCTAGTGTTCAGGAGTGCCAGAACACTCTCTACTCTGTGCCAAAGAGTACAGGAGATATTAGCTGAACTACAGACCCGCTATTCCTCTCCTCTAAGTCTCCTTGCTGATTTCACAGGCAAATCTGGAGGGGCTAAAGTGAGTGACAGATTGCCAGCCCACAGCATGCATTTTGATACATGTTGACTGATGAGTATTGGATAGTCTGCTGTAGGTCAGAAGCAGCAGCTGGCAGGGCCTTGGTAGCTCTATTTTTCATTTCATTTCATCATTCCAGAATCATAAATATTTAGCCTTGAAATCTAAATCTCTAATTAAGACCTGTCCCCTGAGCTTCAGGTCCTCATTTCCTTTTTCCTACCAGACATATGCCCTTGGGTGTCCTTCAGACATCCATCATCATTCCTAAACTGCGTTCATTTTCTTTTCCTCACATAACTACTTTTTCCTTAAATCAAGCGAAAGGCATTTGCTCAGAGATCCATGTCAGAAACTTAGGGAACCTCTTAGGCTCCTCCATCTCTATCTCCTTTCTGTCTCTTCTCAATTAATCACTGTATCCTCTTAACATCTGTCTCCTAATGCCAGTCAAATCACTGCCCTCGCTTTATCCTTGCTGTCACCCCAGATCCTTCACATTTCTCCCCAACATGGACTCCCTGAATCTGTCTTCCTTCCCTAAGTTATCCTCCACACCACTGTCATATTTCTTTTTTAAAAATGAAAAATGTTCATGTCAGCTCCCACTTAGCCTTAAAAACCCTTGTTACTTAGCATGGCATAAAAGACCCAGCATAATGTAATTCTGCCTATTTCTCTCACCTTATCTCTTGATGAATTATTTGGCTTTTTCTAAACATGCCTTGCTCTTTCATACCTCTCTACCTTTGTTGGCTTGGTAAGCTCCTGTTCATTGTTTACAACTCAACTTTATGAAACCTCCCTCATCCTATTTATGACTAGAATCAGTCCTGGGGCTTCCTTGTGCACATGATGTCATTCTGCACCTAACTTTCTCCCGTTTCCAATTATACACATGCATAGAGATTGCCTCCACTGGAATGGGAGCTTCCATGTATGTCTTTTGTTCCATTTTCTCCCTAGTGCTAAGCACAGAACTTTGAATATTGGAGTGTTAAATAGTTATTGAATGAATGAATGAATAAGTCCATCTATCAAATAAGTACCAATAAATCTCCTGTGAATCCAAGAAATTTTCATGTAATTGAACAGTTTAGCAAGCATTTACTGAGGCTTTCTTGTTTGTGGGCCCCTGCAATACCTGCTGAGGATTTAGAGGAAGAAAAAGAAATGTCCCTGCTGCTAAACAGGTCTGAAGAAGGCATTACAGAATTCCTAAAAGATGTAAAACATCTATTCCCAATTTTTTTAAATTTATTTATTTATTTTTTATTTTACATTACAATTCTGTATTGGTTTTGCCATACATTGACATGAATCCACCATGGGTGTACATGCGTTCCCAAACATGAACCCTCCTCCCACCCCCCTCCCCACAACATCTCTCTGGGTCATCCCCGTGTACCAGCCCCAAGCGTGCCGTATCCTGCATCGGAAATAGACTGGCAATTCGATTCTTACATGATATACATGTTTCAATGCCATTCTCCCAAATCATCTCACCCTCTCCCTCTCCCTCTGAGTCCAAAAGTCCGCTATACACATCTGTGTCTTTTTTGCTGTCCTACCTACAGGGTCATCATTGCCATCTTTCTAAATTCCATATATATGTGTTAGTATACTGTATTGGTGTTTTTCTTTCTGGCTTACTTCACTCTGTATAATCGGCTCCAGTTTCATCCATCTCATCAGAACTGATTCAAATTCATTCTTTTTAACAGTTGAGTAATACTCCATTGTGTATATGTACCACAGCTTTCTTATCCATTCATCTGCTGATGGACATCTAAGTTGTTTCCATGTCCTGGCTATTATAAACAGTGCTGCGATGAACATTGGGGTACATGTGTCTCTTTCAATTCTGGTTTCCTCAGTGTGTATGCCCAGCAGTGGGATTGCTGGGTCATAAGGCAGTTCTATTTGCAATTTTTTAAGGAATCTCCACACTGTTCTCCAGTGGAAAAGGAAGATGGGCAGATGTCTTATTGACAAGTGGTAAGACTTTAAGCACAATAAGAAGCCAGGGAAAAAGGAACAAAAAAATAGAACCTATTAAGAGAGAAGTTTTTATAGAACTTCTCAAGCTGAAAAAAAATTAGATGTCCTATCCAAATCCTGGTTGGTTTATATATTTTTTCTAATTAATTATATTTTAGACTGATTTATATTTATGATTAAATTGTATGGTTTGGTAAAGAAATACAGCCAGCTTTGCAATGATATACTGGGAGAGATGGCTTTTTCTTTCATGGTGAGCTAGGTCAGTCGTCACCAGGGTTTTGAATTCAACATTTGAAGAACTATTTTTTTTAAAAGGAAAAGAAGTCAGGGAAGAAATGGGTCTTTGAGAGACTGAGAAGACCTCAAGGGTTCTTGGAGAAAATGAAAATAGTTGAAAAAGAGTAACCAGTATCCAGATAAGGTATTAACTCATTTGTTCAACTGATATTTATTAAGCATCTGCCAATTATTGGTTTAGATGCTAGGTACACCGGGATGGGCAAGAGAAATCTGCTTGTCTTCCTGGAGCTTATGAACTAGTAGAGAGATTAACTCTTTCTAGTATAGAGACTGTTGAACACGTGGTCACATGAATAAGTACAAAATTTAAAAATTGTCATAAATGCTATAAAGGAAAATCATGCATGGTGCTGTGAAACTTCATGTATATTGGAGTGTAGGGAAGGAAGCTCTTATGGCATCCAAACTAAGCCTTAATGTTTGAGTAAAGAAAAAAAGAGTAGATAATGCGATCTAGGCAGAAGAAAGTTTAGATGCAGTGAAGAACTTTGTACATTCAGAGAACTGAGAGGCAGTCATCACTGGTATACAATGAGTGAGAAAAGGAAAGGACATCATAAGAAAAGATAACCAGGGACCAGATGATGCAGGGTCTTATGGCCATAGAAAAATTTTGGATTTTTTTTTTAAGAATTTGGATTTTATTGTAAGTTCAAGAAGAGAAGATACTTAAACGTGAGAAGCAGCAAAACTCGAGTTAAAAATAATAAAAATATAAATGCATATATACAGGAAATTGGAAGAGGTGGTTAGAGCTAAGAAAAAGTTGATGTTGACAATAAACTCCAGGTCTTGAATCTGTTTCTTTACCCTTCTTTGTTCATAGTTTCTTCAAGAAAGAAAGAGCTCAGTAAATAATTAGGAAATAAGTGCTAGATTTAAGATAAAATAGGTCAAAAATAGCCCTGAAAACCCTGTAGACTAATTTAGACTTGAAGCATTAGACAACCATTCTGATTCCTTGAGTGGGTAACTGCCATGTTGAATGTGGTGGTTTGGGGTTATCCCAGAGGCAATATAGAGGTTAAACTGGAAAATGAATGAGATGAGTTGGAAGCTGTTGTCGACATGAGTTGATAAGGCCTCAGGATAAGGGGACTAATAGTAAGATTAGAGAAGAAAGAGCATCTTGCCGTGTAAGATCTACTCCCAGCCTCATCACCTCTATAATTTAATTTCCTATCATTCCCCCTTGATCACTCTACACGTAGTTTCATTTCCTATTATTCCCCCCCTTGATCACTCTACTTTACAATGACCTTCTTGCTGTGCCCTAAAACACAACACATGTTCCTGCCTTAGGGCCTTTCTTTGCACCTGCTCTTTTCTGGATAGCCTCATGGTGCTTACATCCTGACTTTCTTCAGGTTTTGACTCAAATGTCACGCTTTCAGGCTTTTCCCAGCTACCCTATTTAGAACTGAAAACATCATGAACATCATCTCCCACATACACATGCATATTCTCAATCCCTTCCTTGCTTTATATTTTACCCAAGCATGTATTACCATCTAGTATACTGAATAGTTTATCTGTTTACCATTTTTATTGTCTGTGTCTTGTCTCTAGGCTGTAAGCACCATGAAAGCAGAGGGTTTTTTTTTTTTTGAAATTTTTTCTTATTTTTTAAATTAAAGTATAATTAATTTACAACATTGTTTGTTTCATGCATACAACAAAGTGATTCAGTGAAACACACAGTATATATCTGTATATTCACACATGCACACTTATATTCTTTTTCAGATTCTTTTTCATTATAGGTTATTATAAGGTATTGAGTATAGTTCCTGTGCTATATAGTAGGTCACTGTTATTTATATATTTTATATGAGAACAGAGATTTGTTAATCTTATTCACAAGCAGATCCCTTGAACCTGGAGAATATTGGTATTTGGTAGGTACTCAATACTTACTTGTTGAATGAATGTCAACTAAGTGCAGCAACAAACTTAGTTATTCCTCTTATCTCTTTTCTTTCTCTTTTTAAAACATATAACTCAATGGTTTTTTTACCTTGGGGACAAATAGAGTGTGGTACTATAATTGTTGAGTTCAGCCAAGTGAAAGAAATGATGAGTTCAGTTTGGGCTGTGTTAAGTTTGAAGTGATAGCTATGCAAACCGCAGGCCATGTAGTGGGGGCATCTTGGATGCAGGCAAGGTGTCACAGATGAAGATAATAATTTTCATAGAAGTAGTTCCTGTGTGCAGAAAGAAAGCTATCTAAGGCTATCTAAAACATGGAATATTTCAGTCATTAAGGAAAACATTTTAAGCAGCTGACATGCAATGTGCTGTCAGGTAATGTAGAGTTCTTTAAGATTGGGAAGAAGTGCCAGTGAAGGAGAAAAAACAATTGAACAGAACTGAAGGTATCACACTTCTTTGTTTCAAAGCATATTACAAAGCTACAGTCATTAAAACAGTGTGGTGCATGCGTATGTGCTCAGTCACATCCAGCTCTGCAGGCCCATGGACTGTAGCCTGCCAGGCTTCTCTGTCCACGGGATTCTCCAGGGCAAGAGTACTGAAAAGGGTCGCCATGCCCTCCTCCAGGGGGCATGTGTCTCTTACATCTTCTGCATTGGCAGGCAGATTCTTTTCCACTAGTGCCCCCTGGGATACTCATGTTATCACTGCATTGTTTACAGCAGTTAGGGAATGGAAACAATGCAAATGCCTGTCAGTAGGTGAATGGATAGAAAGATGTGTTCTGTATCCACAATGGAATATTGTTCAGCCACAAGAAAGGAGAACATGGCATTTTCAACAGTATGGATGAAATGAGCACATTATGCTAGGCAAGTTAAATGAGACAGAGTAAGTATTATATCACTTATATGTGGAATCTAAAAATGTCAAACCTGTGAAAAAACAGAGTAAAATAGTGGTTACCAGGAGATGGAGGAGCAGGGACTGGGGATAAGATTGATGGTGTTTAAAGGTATGAACTTGTATCGAGTAGTAAGTAAGCCACGGAGAATTAAACATAATATAATTAATGAAAGACAGTAATGCTGCACTATAAAGATGTAACGTGATAAATATTACTTCAGTGGTAATCAGACTAATATTACAGTACATGTGTATCAAAGTAACACACTGTATACTTTAAGTTTATAAAATGTATTATGTCAAATTTATCTAATTTTTTTAAAAGATAAAAGTTGGGGAGGATGTGGAAAAAAGAGAACTCTTGTACACTGTTGGTAATGTAAACTGATACAGTCACTATGTAAAACAGTATGAAGATTCCTCAAAAAATAGAAAATAGATCTCTCATATGATCCAGTGATCCCGCTTTTGAGAGTATATCCAAAGGAATTGCAATCAGCATCTCAGAGAGATAGCTACACTCCTGTATTCATTGCAGCAATATTTACATCAGCCAAACAAGGAAGCAACTTGAATGTCTATCAGTGAATGAATGGATAAGTATAATGTAGTATTTACATAAAATGGATATTGTTTACCCTTTAAAAAGAGAGGAACCCTGCCATTTGCAGCAAAATGGATGAACTTGGACGATATCGTGCTTCATGAAATAAGCCAGACATAGAAGGACAAATACTACATGATACAACTTAATGAGGATTCTAAAATAGTTAAATTCAAAGAAAGAGAGAGTGAAATAGTGGTTTCTGGAACCTGGAGACAGAGGGAAATGAGAGGTATTAGTGAAGGGATACAAATTTTCAGTTATACAAGGTGAATAAATTCTAGCGATCTATACATCATGGTACATACAGTTAACAATACTGTATTGAACACTTAAAAATTTGCTAAGAGTTTATATCTGTAGTTAAATATTCTTATTTCACACTACAAATATAAAATAATAATAAATAGAATGTGGAGAAACTTACAGAGATGATATATTTATGATAAACTTATGGAGAATATGTTCATGGCTTACATTGTGATGATGGGCTCACAGGTATATATTTATCTACAACTCATCCATTTGTATATATTAAATATATACAGCTTTTTATTTGTCAATCATACCTCAGTAAAGTGATTTAGAAAAAGAGAAATGTGGGGAGAAGTGAATTTTCCTAGCAAGTGTTAAACACCTTATATAAATGCAAGACTTACTAAAATGTGTAGTATTTTCTGTGTCATCGCATAACCAGTATGACTAACATTATGTGGATTTGACTCACTTATGCTCTGAAACAGAATTTTCTAAGATAATCAGTGATCACATTATAGGCAAATAAGATTGTCTTTTTTTGAAATTAAAAAAAAAAGCAGAAGACATTGCTTTACTCTCCTGTTTTTTTTTTTAATGACATTTATCACCTTCTGCATTCTACATGATTTAGTCATTTGTTGTGTTTATTATTTATTGTCTGTTTCCTCAGTTTGTCTTTCCTGAGCAGAGAGATGTCTTTTGTTCACTAAGGTACTCAAGTGCCTAGAACAGTGCTTGTCACATAGTAAGTGCTCAATAAGTGTTTGTTGAATAAATGAGGGTAACCATCCAGAATGCTGAAAGGAGATGAAAAGTATGAAGGACATATTAAGGGACATGGAGAATACAATGAGAGAGGGTAATAAACATCTAATTAGAGAATCACAGACAAAGAGAAAAGAAAAAAAAAAGAGAGAAGATACACTCCAGGAGATTATGGCTGATAAGTTTTCATCACCAGTGAGGAAGATACAAATATAAGGCTGTGTATTTCCTTCACCCCCATGAGATTCCTCTTTGGGACCAATGTACTCTTTGGCAGTTATCAGAGGATGAAGAAGCCAAGGTTATTAAATAGAACTTGTCTTCATCTCCACCACTTCATTCAATGGTAAATTTACAGTGTCCAGTTTGGGTCATAGTGCTGTATTCTTAACAAATACAATGTAAGTTGGGAAAAGTCATGAAGTCCACTGATGGTTTATGGTATCTTGATTAAAGAAGGGTTTACCACTGCCAACAACAAAAACACTTTAAAACAATTTGACTTTTGAAAACACTATAGCACAGAGATTAAATTTAAAAATAAAGATATTCACAGAATAAATCCTCAGGTTCCCTAATCAAACTTAGTGTCAGATGTGACCTTAAGTACTATCAAAGACTGCCATTGACAGAGCAACCTTATGGCAGAACCATGGTACAGCTGTTCCTTTAGCTGTTTCCAAAAACTGTCCAGTATTGGCTGAGAGTCTGCCAGCAAATGGATGCCTTCATGTGCTCTTCAACTTTTTTTATTGAAGGTATAGTAGATTTACAGTAGTTCAGTTATATAGGAAAGTCACTCAGTTATAGATATTCTTTTGCAGACTCTTTTCCATTATAGTTTTTTATAATATATTAGATGTAGTTCCCTGTGCTATTCCCTCTTTTAATCTATTTTATATATAGTAGTATGTATATGTTAACCCCAAATCCTAATTTATCCCTCCCCTCCCTTGCCCCTTTGGTAACCTTAAGTTTGTTTTCTATGTCTGTGAGTCTATATCTACTTTGTGAAAATGTATCCTTTTTTTTTTTTTTTTAGATTCTGCCAAAAAGTGATATTATATGATATTTATCTTTTTCTGTTTAACTTATGTAACTCTGGGTCCTTCAGTGTTGCTACAAATGACATTATTTTATTCTTTTTATGGTCAAATAATATTCCATTATGTGTGTATATGTGTGTATACACATCACACCTTCTTTATCCATTCATCTGTTGTTAGACATTTAGGTTGCTTCCATGTGCTGCTGTGCCCCTCAGTTTTACTGAGCATCTCCTCCGTGTTTACACTCAGTTGCCAAGAAACCAGATCTTTGGTGAATCCATAGTACCCAAATGAATAAAAATAAATAAATCATATTTTCAGTTTAGGGTGCTAGAAAAAGAAAAGATAAAGTAGAAGAAAAATATAATAGAACATAAAGAAATAAACATGCAGCAGAAATTAATGCATTGTAAATCAATTGTACTCCAGTACAAATTGAAATAAAAAAGAAATAAACAATAGAGAGGATCAATAAAATAAAGACTGATTCTCTGAAAAAACAAACTTTAAAAAAGACATACTAGTAGTAGCAAGAGTAATCAAGAAAAAAGATAAATACTAAAAAATATATGGAACACATTTTTTAATTGAGGTAGGATTCATGTAACATAAAAGTACCATTTTAAAGTAAACAGTTTAGTGGCATATTACTATACATTCACAAGGTTGTTCAACCGCCACCTCTGTCTAGATCCAAAATGTTATCATCACCCCAAAGGAAGCTATGAACCTGATAAACTGTTGTTCCTCATTCTCCTCCCCACCCCACCCCTGCTTCCACCCCCGACAGCTACAAGTCTTTGTTTCATCTCCCTGAATTTAGTTATTCTAGGTATTTCTAGAATATATCTATAAAGAATAGATATTTCTATTCTATAAATAGAATCCTACAATGAGTGACCTCTTGCATCTGGATTGTTTCACTTACCATTGTGTTTTTAAGATTTGTTCATGTTGTAACATGCGTCGGTATACCATTTCTTTATACGGCTGAGTAATATTTCATTATATGGATATGCCACAATATCTTTTTCCATCCATTCATTGGAAGACAGTTGTGCTGTTTCTACCTTTTGGCTACAGTGAATAGTGCTACTAGGAACATGTCGTATGTATACTTGAGGGCCTGTTGTCTGTTCTTTTAGCTGTATATCTAGGAGTGGAGTTGCTACATTATATAGTAATTCCATGTTTAACTTTTGAGGAATGCCAAACTGTTTTCCACAGCAGCCAAACCATTATACATTCCTGCCAACAGTGTGTGCTTGCTGTTTTCTGGGGGTTTCCTCCATTGTGGTTTGATATGCATTTTCATGATGACTAGTGATAAGAGCATCTTTTCATGTGTTTGTTAACCATTTGTATATTTTCCTTGGAGAAATGTGTAGTCAAGTCTTTTGCCCATTTTTAATTGGATTATTTGTCTTTTTGTTGAGTTTTAAATGTTCTTTATATTTCCTAGATACTAAAACCTTATCAGAGATGTAGTCATATCTGTCTCTTTGTGACCCCATGGCCTATAGCCCACCAGGCTCCTCTATCCATGGGCTTCTCCAAGCACGGATGCTGGAGTGAGTAGCCATTCCCTTCTCCAGAGAATCTTCCTGACCCGGAGATCGAACCTGAGTCTCCTGCATTGCAGGCAGATTCTTTAGCATCTGAACCACCAGGGAAGCCTGTCAAAGCTATGGTTTGCCAGTATTTCTCCTTTCCTGTAGGTTGCCTTTTTCACTTTCTTGATAATTTTGATGCACAATACTTTTTAATTTTGATGAAGCCCACTATATCTGTTTTTTATTCTGTTGCTCGTGCTTTTGGTATCACAGGACACATTTTTAAAATTGTGTGCCTATACTGTGACCAATCTGATACAAATAAACTTGTGTTTATATGTGTAAAAATCTTACTTTTGTAATAGCAAAATGTTCATAAGAAGAGAGGTGACTAGATAAATAATACTGTTACCTTTGAAAAGATCAAGGTGAAGAGAAGTGAGAGAGGAACTAAATTAGTTTTCTGTTGTTGCATAACAAATTACAACAAATTAAATGGACTTCAAAATTTCCCATTTTTTAGTTCATAGTTCTGTAGGTTAGAAGGCACTACTGGGTTCTTTGTTCACTATATTACAAGGCTGAAATAGTGTCTGTGTTGTAATGTAAAAGCTGTAGTGGAAAATTTGCTTCCAAGTTCATTGGTTGTTATTGGCAGGATTCAATTTCTTTCAGTTATGGGACTGAGGTTTCGTTTCCTTGCTAACTGTTGACTGAGAACTGCCATTAGTTCCTAAAGGCCACAAGCGTTTCTTGCTTTGTAGAACCCTCCATCTTCAGGTTAGCAAAAGTACAGTGAGTCTTTTCCGTGCTGAGAATCTCTTACTTCCTCTTCTGTGGGAGAAAACTCCATGCCTTTAAAGGACTCGTGGGAGATTAGGTCAGGTTTACCCACAAATTTCCCTATTTTGTGGTCAGCTGTGTTGTATAAGATAACCTGATCATGGAATTAGAAGTCACCATACTTATAATCCCAAAGGTTATAACCTCTATAGAGGAGAAGTTTAGGGGACAGTTGTAGAGTTCTGCCTACAACAGAGACTGCATACATGCCTGCGTAGTCACTCATTTGTGTCTGACTCTGTGCCACCCTTTGGACTGTAGCCCAGCAGGCTCCCCTGTCCATGGAATTTTCTAGGCAAGTTGCCATGCCCTCCTCTGGGGCATCTTCCCAAATCCAGGGGTCGAACCTGCATCCCCTATGTCTCCTACATCACAGGCGGATTCTTTACCCCCTGAGCCATCAGGGAAACTTCCACATAAACATGTTCTTTATATGGAAGTTAATGAGTTCAGTGAAAACAGCAAATTTACAATTGTGAGTATAGCATGACTTGACTTTGTGGGGAAAAACCACGTATGTCTATATGCATATAATGTATTATAATTACAAATTTTTTAAAAGGCTAAAATTTTTCAAAATTGTCCTTGAACTGACAGATACTTGATGTTTTGGTAGTAATTCTTTTTTAAAGTAGCTGGCAATAATCTTAAGGAAAAGATAGTTATAAAAATTATAGGAAATACTGATTTTTCTGTATGAGGAGAAAAATATGGAAAAAATTTCTCACTTCTGCTTCTCCCTTCTTCAAGCCTTCTGGCTTGGCAGTCCAAAATAAACATCTGCTTGCTTTTGAGTGGTAATGATTTAAGAAAAGGATAAAGCCTGTAAATGGCCAGAATTTTAAATATCCTTAATATCTTTCCCTAATATCATAGATCCCACTTTTTACAAGGAACTCGTTGTCTTTGTTTAAAAATTTTTTATTCTATTAAAAAAGAAAAGAAAAAAATATTTCTCTAAAACATGTTATGGTTCACTGTTATCTTAATCTATTTAATAATTACCTTGCCAAGTAGTGTAAAGAGTATTCTTTTAGAATAGAATTTGTGTTTTGATCTTTATTTGATTTTTTTATGGATACAGTTATCTTTTTTTTTTTTTTCAGTTATCTTTTCTTTTATGTGAGTTTCTTTATTCACAGAGGGGAGTATTATTGTTTAACTAACTTTCTCTACTGGTGTGCCTCTTAATATGCCTCATTCTCTTGCTGGCCCTCTGCAAGTTTAGAAGAGTGCTTTGAAGCCTCTGGGTGCTAATGATTGATTTTATAACTCATCTGGCTTTCCCTAAGGCGTCTTCAGTATGCCAGGTTTTTCTCCTAGGCCTTGGGAATACAAAGTTGCCCTCAGAAACTTAACCTCTCTTGATTATCATGCGAAAGCACTTGTTAACCATCTTTTCATGGATGCTGTGCAAAGCAAGCTAAAAAGGCTCATTTCTTACTCTCCTGGAGTTGGCTCAGCATTCAGGACACGCTTGCATAGCATGTACTTTTTCTTGAAAATCAGCTGCTTCTGTAATTGAAATAGAGGGCTCTGCCTGAGAGGCAAGTTTTCTATCCAAAAGAGAGAAAATCGCAGGTAACCCGAGAGAGAAATTTTCTTTTGAAATGATGGCTGAGAACTTTGTTAATTAAATCAAACAGTTTTTCTTTTCTCTGCTAAAGAGGTCATGTCTTAAGTGCAACTAGAGCTTATCTGCAGGAGCTCCGGCAACCAGTGAAGGACCTGCACATCAGTCCGTCCACTCAAGGCCACATGGTATGGTCTGACCTGTGTTAACTGACAGTCAATTTCAGTTTCTTCTCCTACCCTGCTCTCATTGTCAATATGCATATCTTCCCTGGAAATTACAAAGATCTAGAGAAACTAAAAATTAGCTTACTCTCTCACATAAAGAAAGCCAGGATCCTGTGCCCTATGGATGGAGAGGCCAATGTGTGAATATTTAAGTGAAACGCTTTATACTCTATCATCTTGTAAGTGTTCTCTTACAAGAATATATTTTTCTAACCCCAAACCAAAAATATAAACAGAATGAATGCAAATACAGTTTGAAGCTAACTGTATTTCATTTCAGTGGCCAGGCTAACTCAACATGCTTTTATATACATGGTCAAAGCATCACATCTTGCTCTGAAATAATACAGTGAAAATCTACTTAGAGATACACCTGGTGAAACTTTCATTTTTAGATATATACTTTGATCTTTGGTTAAACGTATGTTTCTTTCATCTGAGAAAAAGGCCAGGAATTGTTCTCCTGTGTGTGCCATCTCTTAATTATGTTCTGAGTCTAAGTATCAGGCTGGAGCAATGTACTACAGAGTCTGTACAAACACAGTAAAAGAAATGGTCAATTTTCTTTAAAAAGTTCTTTGTTTACAAGAAATTTCCCTTCTGCTCTATCTAGACTATAACACACAGTGCAGAGTAGAATAGAATAACTAATGCTTCTGACATGAGTCCATGAATATTCATCATGACATCAATCCTGAATATTCATTGGAAGGACTGAAGCTTACACTCCAATACTTTGGCCACCTGACGTGAAGAACTGACTCATTTGAAAAGACCCTGATGCTGGGAGAGATTGAAGGCGGGAGGAGAAGGGGATGACAGAGGATGAGATGGTTGGATGGCATCACTGACTCAATGGACATGAGTTTCAGTAAGCTCTGGAAACTGGTGATGGACAGGGAGGCCTGGCATGCTGCAGGTCCATGGGGTCTCGAAGAGTCGGACAGACTGAGCGACTGAACTGAGCTGAACTGACATGAGTTCAGAAAAATCTTCTGCCTGGAAAAGAATGTGGAAAATTAAGAGGTATCAGAGGTAGATGTCATAGTTGATTGTTATAGTCAAAGATTTATTTTTCCCCTATTATGTGCTCCTACTGGTATAGGCTCTATAGAGACATGCCAGTGAAGAAAACTCAAGAAAAATTCCTGCTCTTGTGAAACTTACATTCTTGTAGGGGAGTCAATCAATAAATAAGTAGTTTGTATAGTATATTTGGAGGGATAAATGTTAGAATAAAAAAGTAAAGTATTAAGGGGAATTTGCTCTTTCGTAAAAGGTATTCAGTATAGACCTTACTATTCTCATCTGGTAAACATACCATGGGGCTGTCTTCCAGGGGAGAGACTTGTTTTCTACCATCTTCTCATCCCTTACTAGCTGGGCCTCCAGGGAAGCCCAAGAATACTGGAGTGGGTAGCCTATCTCTTCTCCAGCGAATCTTCCTGACCCAGGAATTGGACCAGGGTCTCCTGCATTGCAGGTGGATTCTTTACCAGCTGAGCTACCAGGGAAATGCTTTGAATCTCAAAATGACTTCCAAATTAATGAAGTGGAGCCAAGGGATGAAATTATAACCAGCCTTCTCACCCCTGGTCACATAAGGATAAATGAGGAAACTAGAATAGGAGGCCTTTGCAGTAATTCAGAGGGGAGATGTCGGTGGCTTGTATTTGGGTTATTTTTTTTGAAGTAGAACCATGCTGGTTTCATTTCTGGTATGGTGGAGTGACCTCCTAACAAGCCAGCCCTCTAAACAGAATAAATAGGACACATCATAGTCTAACTAAAATTCTTAAAAGTAACTAGTAAAAAGTGACACATTGCATGCATGGGAACAATAATTCAAGTGATCGTGAGCTTTTTATCAGAAATCATAGAATCCAGAAGGTAACAGAGAAACATCTGTAAAGTACTGAAGGACAGACAAACACAAAGTTTTATATTTAGTGAAAAAAATCTTTTAAGAATGAAGACAAATGAAAGAGTAATGAACACAAAATAAAGACAAATATCTTTATTTTAAAGACATTTTCAGATGAGGGAAAACTAAGAGAGCTTGTCAGCAGGAGAACAATACTTTAAGACTTGCTAATGGAAGTTCTCCAGGCTAAAAAAAGAATCACAGGGAAGCTCAGATGCTCAAAACTGAATGAAGAACATTGAAAATGATAAATATATAGATGAATAGAAAAGACTATTTGTCTCTTAATTTAAAAAAATACAGTACTGTATAAAATAAAAATAACATTTTCCTGAGGGTATTCTAATGTATGTACTTATGACAACTATAGCAGAAAGGATGGAAGGAGTGGTAATTTAACCTCTACATTTGTAAGGTTTCTACATTTTTTGTAAAATGGGAAAATACTCATTTGAAATTGATGGTGAAGACTTAAGAACGTAGAAAATAATGCAAAGAGGTACAGCTAAAAAGTCAGTAGATAAATGAAATTTTAAAATCTACCCAATATTGGAAGATTCCTGGAACTGTTCTGGTTCTTTATTTCCTCACATTCCAAAGTACATGTTCATAGTGTCTTAGGAGCCAAATCCACTGAAGAGAGTATAATTTCAGGTATCATTCAAAACAGTAATGAGTTGCCTCAGAGGTTAAATTTAATTAGTCTTTCTTCAGTTCAGTTCAGTTCAGTCACTTAGTCATGTCCAAATCTTTGCGACCCCATGGACTGCAGTATGCCAGACTTCCCTGTCCGTCACCAACTCCCAGAGCTTGCTCAAACTCATGTCCATCAAGTCAGTGATGCCATCCAACTATCTCATCCTCTGTCGTCCCCTTCTCCTCCCACCTTCAACCTTTCCCAGCATCAGGGTCTTTTCAAATGAGTCAGTTCTTCACATCAGGTGGTCAAAGTATCAGAGCTTCAGCTTCAGCATCAGTCCTTTCAATGAATATTCAGGACTGATTTCCTTTAGGACTGACTTTAGATTTCCTTTAGTTTGAGCTCCTTGCAGTCCATGGGACTCTCAAGAGTCTTCTCCAACACCACAGTTCAAAAGCATCAATTCTTCAGCACTCAGCTTTCTTTATAGTCCAACTCTCACGTCCATACATGGACTACTGGAAAATCATAGCTTTGACTAGACAGACCTTTGTTGTCAGAGTAATGTCTCTGTTTTTTAATAGGCTGTCTAGGTTTGTCATAACTTTTCTTTCAAGGAGCAAGCATCTTTTAATTTCATGGCTGCAGTGACCATCTGCAGTGATTTTGGAGCCCCCCAAAATAAAGTCTTTCGCTGTTTCCATTGTTTCCCCATCTATTTGTCATCAAGTGATGGGACCAGATGCCGTGATCTTCGTTTTTTGAATGTTGAGTTTTAAGCCAACTTTTTCACTCTCCTCTTTCACTTTTTTAAGCAAGAGGCTCTTTAGTTTTTCTTTGCTTGCTGCCATATAGAAACTTTCTGTACAGTAGAGATCAAGATTATCAAGACAGCAGAGAAGAAGACATAACTTAAAATAGAAGGAAAATCCTTTGTGAATGAAGTGGCAGTAAACTTTTGAACAAGTTTTTCAACTTTAGTTGAAAAGTAGAAAATTGCCATAAAATGCACACACTAATTCCTGTTCAGTTCTTTTTGTTTAGAGTATTATATGTGTAAGGAGAAATGTTGCAGAGCCTACAGTAAGCTGGTAACATTTATTGAATGAAAGAATGGTTCATTATAAAATCATAAGCATTGAGTCTGTAGTTGTAGAAATGTGTAAAATTGGGCAGAATTCATATTAAAGACATTCTTCCCTTTCTCCCATTTCTACTTCTGCCTCAAGGCCACAGCCACAGATAGAGCCATGCAAGCAGGTTAAGTCACCCCTACTCTTTTTCCACATATCCACTTGGCTCCATGCCCTGGACTGATGATTCCCTCTAGGTGCTAGTCAACAGAAGACAACTCTCAAAGGGTTCACTCCAGCTATCCTGATCCGACAGATCATGTAACACTTTTATCTTCTCAAATACAACTACTGAAGATAGCAGTCTGCTAAAAACCAGTAGAGAGTGTCTTCCAAAGATGTCAGAGGCCAGGTTGGAATATCCACTGATCATCACTAAGGGCTTTGTTAAAGAAAAAAGAAAATATTTAGACACTTGTTAAAGACAGGCAGACTTTATTCAGGACTATTGCAGTAGGTAAAAGGACCACTACAGTGAACTCAACTATGACTACAATAATAGCAGGAATTTATAGGCAAAGAGATCCTGATCTCTGGTTCAAGATATGGTTCTCACATAGTTCAAGAAGAGTTTACAAGAGTTTACAAGATCTCAGATGGTTCAAGAGATCTTGAATCAGAGATCAAATTGCCAACATCTGCTGGATCACGGAAAAAGCAATAGAAAAACATCTATTTCTGCTTTACTGACTATGCCAAAGCCTTTGACTGTGTGGTCACAATAAACTGTGGAAAATTCTGAAAGAGATGGGAATACCAGACCACCTGACCTGCCTCTTGAGAAACCTATATGCGGGTCAGAAAGCAACAGTTAGAACTGGACATGGAACAACAGACTGGTTCCAAATAGGAAAAGGAGCACGTCAAGGCTGTCTATTGTCACCCTGCTTATTTAACTTCTATGCAGAGTACATCATGAGAAACGCTGGGCTGTACTTCTCATGAGTACAGCCCAGTGTTTCTTCTCATGATGTACTCATGAGAGTACGAGTACTCTCATGAGTACATCATGAGAAGCACAAGCTGAAATCAAGATTGCCGGGAGAAATATCAGTAACCTCAGATATGCAGATAATACCACTCTTATGGCAGAAAATGAAGAAGAACTAAAAAGCCTCTTAGTGAAAGAGGAGAGTGAGAAAGTTTGCTTAAAGCTCAACATTAAGAAAACTAAGATCATGGCATCTGGTCTCATCACTTAATGGCAAATAGATGGTGAAACAGTGGAAACAGTGTCAGACTTTATTTTGGGGGGCTCCAGAATCACTGCAGATGGTGATTGCAGCCATGAAATTAAAAGACGCTTACTCCTTAGAAGGAAAGTTATGACCAACCTAGACAGTATGTTAAAAAGCAGAGACATTACTTTGCCGACAAAGGTCCATCTAGTCACAGCTATGGTTTTTCCAGTGGTCAAGTATGGACGTGAGAGTTGGACTGTAAAGAAAGCTGAGTGCTGAAGAATTGATACTTTTGAACTGTGGTGTTTGGACTGCAAGGAGATCCAACCAATCCATCCTAAAGGAGATCAATCCTGAGTGTTCATTGGAAGGACTGATATTGAACGTGAAACTCCAATACTTTGGTCACCTGATGTGAAGAACTGACTCATTTGAAAAGACCCTGATGCTGGGAAAGATTGAGGGCAGGAGGAGAAGGGGATGACAGAGGATGAGATGGTTGGATGGCATTACCAACTCAATGGATATGGGTTTGGGTGAACTCCGGGAGTTGGTGATGGACAGGGAGGCCTGCCGTGCTGCGATTCATGTGGTCACAAAGTGTCAGACACGACTGAGCAATGGAACTGAACTGATAGGCAAAGAGCAGGGTAGGAGGCAGTGGGTTGAAAAATAACTAAAAAGAAGCATCAAGGGTTAATTGGGGGAGGATTCTGGCTAAACCAACCTAAAAGATACTTGTTGAAGACAGGCCATAGTGATTAGATGTCACCCAAGGGTGATGGCGAATCAGGAGTCTGATTGATATCGAGGTGGGGAGTCATATATTGAATGTGAAGGATTCTGGCTAAACCAACGTAGCAGGATTCTGCTATGGATTGTCTAATTCTAAAATTGTCTAATACTACAATTAGACAATTCAGAGAGGGACATGGGACTCTAAAAACTGAGGTCTAGTTGAGAAACTTAGAGGAGCCTGTCTAGAGTTTGGTCAAAGGGAGAATCTCTTGTCAAAATCCTTCTCAAAATGTACAGTCTGGGTTTGGCCAAAGGATTTGACCTAGTATCTGTTGTGTTCCTGATCAAGAGAACCCCTGCCCTCAGAGAAGCACAACTGGTAAGTGTGTAAACAAGATAGTTTCAGGTACTACTTCAGCGTGGGAGCCTGCTCTCTAAGTGGAAATTCTGTAGCTCCATGTACTCCGTGAAGCCTTTTTTTGAGCCTTGTGATGAGAAAGCTTTGGGAAATATGCTGTCAGGAAGTATTTAAAGGTGTGGGAGTGGAAGTCCCATGATTCAGTGGTTTGACAATAGTTTAGCATGCCTTTCTTCCGGAGAGGTGCATAGACTTTTCTGTGCAAGGGGACTTTTACTCTTCAGACACATGGAGTGCCAGCTAGGACCTGCTCTTTTCTTAGGTTGTTGAAGGTTCCCTTCTTTCTTGAAGCTCTTGCCAACTCAGATACCAACACAAACTAATGTCTTTCAAGATTCTAAATCTCAGATTTGCAAAGTCCAACTTAAGATGTTCCAGAGAAGTGAATGATGAGAAATATGAAAAGATGAAAGAAAATACTAGATTGAAATTTGCTGTATTTCTTGCTTCTTTCAAAAAATGTTTTTGTTGCTAAACTATTTTTAGCTGGGAGAGATTGTAACTTATCTGTGTTTTCTCTGAAAACCAGATGGCTAGAGAAATGCTTAATTGTAAGACCTGTGGCTGCTGTCCTTAGAGTCACAGCCCTGATGGATCTCTGAGGCTATATATGCCTTGAGACACAACTTAAAGTGATTGGAAGCCTTTCTGTCAGAACCAGACGCATATACTCTCATAGAAGGGGTTATTTTCTCTGCCTTCACAAAGCAGTGTGAAACATCTGCCTGGATTGAGATCTGAAGCCGGAGCAAGATTTTAAAAATGAAATCTTTGAATCCTCACATGGAAGTGGTAAAACACTAGGTACTTTTAATAGATCCTGTCAGCAGATCAGTCAATGAATCAAGACTGTGTTCTGAAGGATTTGGTATGTGTTGTTTAAAAGCAAACAGTTGAGACTCATGAGAGGAAATGGAAAACTGAACATGGGATGTATGGGCTTGCTACCCATGGAGCAAGCTGTGTGGCTGTTGTAACTGGGGATCTAGAAATCAGGCACAAAGGAAGAGAAGAAACAGTAGAGAAACAGCACCGATGGGAAACTCTGAGACTGATTCAGTCCTTTGGAGTACGTGGGAACCAGGAAGGTCCACAGTTACAAGTTAATAGACAAAGCTAAATGGTATGCAAGGAAAAGAGACATTTAGAATTTCAAATTCAACATATAAACAGTTATGAATTTTTAAAACTCAGTTCTTCAGTAGAAAACAGTGAGGAATATTTTGTCCCAGCACTCCTGTGTAAACTTACTTTATCTTAATATGGGATCTAAAGATGTGGCTGCTGCTTTCCAAGGGAACACTCCAAGTAACTTTCCCTTTGAGCATGTTTAGAACAGAGACTCATATGGAAATAGGTCCTGCTACTTGTTTGCCTCGAACTCGTGTGCTCGTGCTCAGCTGCTTCAGTCGTGTCTGACTCTCTGTGACCCCATAGACTATAGCCCACCAAGCTCCTCTGTCCATGGGATTCTCCAAGCAAGAATACTGGAGTGGGTTGCTGTGCCCTCCTCCAGGGGATCTTCCCGACCCAGGGATTGAACCCTCGTCTCCTACATTGTAGGCAGATTCTTTACCCATTGAGCCACCTGGGAAGCCCCCCTTGAACTCAGTTAATTATTATTAACACTCGTGGCACCTTCCCCCAAAAGCTGTATTACACTTTATGTGGACTCTTCAAATCAAAGTGTAAAACTCTCTTATTAATGCCTACCTGATTGTTACCCTTAAGTTTTGAACTGAAGCACATTTTAAAAAGTAGATTTTTGTTTCAAGGGCTTTTAATGGAAAATAAAAATATTTCAGTACATCAAGACAGACTGGAGAGACTCGCCTAGCAGATTATTAAATCAATGATAATGGAATCCCAGGAACAGGAGCCTGGGCTGAAATGCATCTGTAGAGTGAAATGGATGAGATGCTTGTATAGAAGAAGGGGACAGACAGAGAAGAGAGATTCCAGCATCTGGAAAAATGAGAGCAAAATTAGTTTATATGTTTCACAGGAAAACAAGTCTTGTAGTCACTCTTTGTTTATTGGACAAAAATATTATCCTTCGTTATTATTCACTTTTTCCAGACTTAGCTCTGATTACTTTTTGGAGTGACTGTTGAGTGAATGTTCAGGCCATTACCATAGGAGGGAATACAAAAGAAGTGGACAGATTGAAGGGAACTGGTCTTAGACCGCCATTTCTTAACCTTGGTGGCACATTAGAGCTAAAGTTCTCTATGGCCGGCCACTCCCCACATTAATTAAATCAGGAGTTCTGTAGTGATTACAAGGTACTGGGAAAGTTAAGAATCACTGCCTGGGACTGCTGAGTTTAAAGAACTGTCAGATTTTTGGTAGAGCTACTGTGTGCAGAAGGCAATAGGAGAGTGTTAGAAATAATTTGTTAGTAATGTAGTTACAGTACAGACTTGAAAATCATTTACTTTTTATAGAGTAGATTTATGGTTATAATTATATCAGTCTTGTTAATTTATTCAGCACACATTATACAACTGCCATGTGTAAGAGGTTGCTTCAGGTGCCAGGGAATCAGTGCAAAACAAGGCAGAGAAAAATCCCTCTCCTCTTGTAGTTTACATTCTAGGGAGGGAAACAGATGATAAGTACGTGTATACTATATAACTAGGAAGATATAAATACTTTGAAGAAAACTAAGCAATTGAGAATCACAAAAATGAGACATAAGACTTTTAAATTCAGATGCCTGGGGAAGATCCCTGTAAAGAGATGACACTGACGCCTTAAGATTATTTAATTGCTGACCCTCCCAGGCCCTCAGCATTTGACTGCCCCCCTCCAACAAATCCCCTTCACTTTCTGAGCTCAGAAGACTTCCTCAAACATTGATCTCTTTAAAAACAAACCATAACACATTTGTGTGTGCTGTGCTAAATCGCTTCAGTTGTGTCTGACTCTTTGTGAACCTATCCTCCTGTCTCTTCTGTCCATGGGATTCTCCAGGCAAGAATACTGGAGTGGGTTGCCATACCCTCCTCTAGGGGATCCTCCCCACCCAGGAATCAAACCTACATCTCTTCTCCTACCTTAGCAGGCAGGTTCTCTACCACTAGCATTGGGCCCCAAATACTACCATTGGAAGCTTTGCATCACTCAGAACTTTTAAGCTTCGCAAGCATTTTTCTACATACCCTAGTCACTAATCCTTCCAGAGTGGCTCACTACACCTCATTTGACTGTAGGCCAGACAGACTCTCCAGTAATGAGACACACAGGACCACGAGGAAATCACTGGACCCACACAGACTGTGTTTAGAGGGGAGCATGACGATGGAAGAGCCTGTAATGGGGCATGTCCCACAGGGACTAGAAAGGAGGGATGGTCATTCCTGGAATCATAAAGAAGTTGCATTAGACTGTGATAAACTGGAAGACATTCATATCCAGTGATTTTTATTTTCTTGTGAGGCTTAAGGGGGAAGGTGAAGGTTTGGATTGGTCTCTATGGGGAATAAGGGCTAGAAAGGAGCGGGAGTGAACACTCATGAGTGTATGTGATAGGCCAAGCTTCATGCCACCAGCTCTGTGTATGTCACTTAATTTGGTCCCTGCATCAACTCTGAAGTCAAACAGATTACTAGTTTCCCATCTCGGATTCAAGTCCTGGTCTATCCCCTGCTTGATTCCCGTTATACCTACTTTTTAAAAAAATTATTTAATTGGAGGCTAATTGCTTTAAAATATTGTAGTGTTTTTTGCCATACATTGACATGAATCAGCCATGGCCCATTATACCATATTGCCATAGGAATTCATGGGAGACTATCCAAGCACTTGCAAAATCAGCAGGACATTGAAATCAGAAACTTTTAAGGGGCCCTCATGGTCGTAGTTGGGCTTCCCTGCTGGCTTAGTGGTAAAGAATCCACCTGCCAATGCCAGAGACACTGGTTCAATCCCTGGGTCAGGAAGATCCCCAGGAAGACCCCCTGGAATAGAAATGGCAACGCACTCCAGTGTTCTTGCCTGTAAAATTGCATGGATGGAGGGGCCTGGTAGACTACAGTCCATGGGGTCACAAAAGAGTCAGACATGACTGAGCGACTAAGCAACAGCAACAGTGGTCACAGTCATGAATTCCTGCAGGCCGGGGATCTGTGTTTGGCGGCTCCTCACTGTTCCTTCCAAACAACAGCAAGCAGGCTTTCCTACTAGCGATGCCCTGAGATACACATTCTTGATGCCAGAATATTGTATCACTGAAACCGTAGCAGGAATCCAAATTTAGGAGACAAGTTGAGGAAGAAGCTCACTGAGATCAAAGTTAAGCATTATTTCCCTCAGAAACCCTGAAATGTAAGTTGTTTGACTTAAATAGTTTGCCTTGAATTTTTGCATTAAAACATCTTTTTTCTTCTACTCCAAGAAATTTGTGGAGTATATTAAAGCTCATGCTCATAAGGGTGAGCACCATATAGATGGCTTCAGAGGAATAGTTAGCCTAGTTTATCTTAACTGATTAGGGGCATTGGTGTAGGGTCAAAAATCAAAAGATATGGCATTAGAGGAAATGGAAGCACAAGCTTGCAGTCAGCTTCCCACTGCCAGGAAGAGCATCCTAGCCTGTGTCAGGAACCTGCAAGATTCTGTGAAGACACAGAAGTAAACCAGGGAGAAGCAGCCGAGGACCTTTTGATACTCTTTCCTCGGAAGATTGCATGTACCCAAAGATGGATACGTGCCCTCTTTACATCCTCTTTCTGAGGATACACAAAGCTTCTAAGACCTATCTGACCTCAGGCTGAGAAGTCTCCTTTAAGGTATGAAAGACCCACTCTGGAAATAGTCCCTTTGCTGTTTTGTGACCTGTGCCTTGGCTTCTACGTCATCCCATCTGCCTACACTGGCTCCACACTCGGTCTCTCACCAGGTTGTGGTCCACCAGGATCAGTCTGAGGCTTCATCCTGCTACCCCTGAGGGTAATCCAGTCCATCCATGGCCCATCCCCAGTACCTACCCTGTTTGAAATTCTTCAGCCTCAGCCTTGTAAATCAGGAGAACTCAGGATTCTTGGACTCGACCTTTCAAAAAAACTATTTTAAATTGGAGGATAGTTGCTTTACAATATTGTGTTGGTTTCTGCCATACATCAACATGAATCAGCCAGAGGTATATATATGTCTCCTTCCTCTTGAACCTCCCTCCCTCCTCCCAGCCCATCCCATCCCACCCCTCTGGGTTGTCACAGAGCACCGGTTTGAGTTCCCTGCATCATTCAGCAAATTGCCACTGACTATCTGCTTCACATATGGTAATGTATATGTTTCCATACTACTCTGTCAATTCATCCCACCCTCTCCTTCCCCCATTGTTGGATTTGACCTTTGAGGTCTGTCCTTGGCCTTGTTCTAAGCTCCCTGAATTCACACTCCTGCGAGAGCCTGCCTGCCTTACCATGGTTAGTGCTGCCAGATAAGCCAGGCTGCTTAACCTCTCTGTGCTTCCACGTCCTCAACTCTGAGATAGTAATGTCTGCATCACCAAGGCGATGATACATGCGAAGTCCCTAAATCAGGCCCTGGCAGACAGTAATTCTCAGGAAATAGTCATAATTGCTATTGTTATCATACATGTCAGAACTTTGCTCTTGAGTCCAAATATCAGTGTTTTTATGTGCTTTAGATGGGCTTCTGAAAGACAGGAAAGGCAAATATGGGTCTGTGGCCACTGCAGAGATTCTCCCTGCCACAGAGGCCCTGCTTTTGCTGGGTACCTAGCAGGCACCCTCCCTTGGGACTTCAAGTGACAGAGTGTGTGTTCGCTTGAACAAGAGACAGAGTCTCTTGTTAGCTGAGTAGCAAGATAGTAGAGAGATTTCATTAAACTAAGAAGTCATCAGAGCCCTGTGGCAGCAGCAGGTACATTCAGAATACTCATTTATTGCTGTGAAGCCCATGAGGGCCTTTAAAGCAAGGAAAAGCTGTGTGTATATAGATAGGAGCCTTTGGGGAAAACTGTCCCTTTATTATTTTTCATTTTGCCCTCAGCTACTTTGGTGTTTTAATTGTATAGTCCTTCTAAAGTTATTAAAGTCAAGTATCTAGAAACTAAACCTCTGTGCTCGATTCCTTGAGGATCGCAGAGATGTAGAAGGCACAGTCCCTGCTGCTTTACAGACAAGGACACTGGACTTAAAGGATGTGTTGCAGATCCCAGGACAATCCCAGTGTTCATTCACTAGAAGGACTCATGGGACTCAGAGTTATACTTGTGGCCGGTATTTATTATAGCAATGGAGTAAGGATACACCGGTGGCTTATTAGGAAGAAGAACCAGGTAGAGTCTGAAGGAGTCCACACACAGGCTCCCTTATGCTCCCTCCGTCACATTAGGGGTCACACAGAGCACTGTCTTCAAATACTCATTTCTAGTTAAAATGCACTGACAGATGTGCAGTGTTTCTGCCCTAGGAAGCCCACTAGAGATCTAGCAACCAACATTTTGGAGGGCTGGTTGTATAAGAACCCTTTGTTTAGCATGTACAAAATGTCCAGAAGGGAAGCAAGTGTTCAGTATAAACCATATTGTTCATATAAAAAGTCTAGGCACAGTGTTGGGAACACTGCAAGAGTCAGACCCCAGATGCCAGCCAGAGGCCAGCTTTCTAAGGATAGCAGTCTTTCTAAGGATAGAAAGCAGGCCTTTCTAAGGATAGCAGTCTCAGGCCTGCTATGTTAACTCTTTTCTGTACAGAAGAGGTGTCACATACACACACAACCAGCTCTAATACTAACCCATCAGAGTCACTGCTGTAAATGGTTAGACATTGAAGGAACAGGGCCCTTCTGACTGCTGGGTCACAGAAACCTTTATACCACACATTTGAGCTGGGCCTCAAAGGTTAGGCAGGGTTTGAGCAGCAGCAGAGAAGTGGGGAAACAGGGCACAGTGGGCAAAAAAAAAAAAATAGTAATTTAGGGAAAGGCAAGCAGGCTTATCTGATCATAAACAAGATGTATTGATGGAAATAGGGGAACATAGGAAGGCAGGGAGAGGACAAA
The DNA here is from genome assembly GCF_014754425.2 of Oryx dammah. Classification (NCBI taxonomy): domain Eukaryota; kingdom Metazoa; phylum Chordata; class Mammalia; order Artiodactyla; family Bovidae; genus Oryx; species Oryx dammah. The sequence continues at coordinate 10,984,832 of NW_024070193.1, forward strand.
TGCCACAAGACCTGGATTAATAAGTGGAGGCTTATGGGTTTTATATGCAGAGATGGAACACCACTGAAAGTTTCTCTTTTAAGACAGGAAGTCATATAGTTCAAGGCATGTTTGCAGGAGATACATCTTTGGTGGAAGATAGTCTGGTCTGGAGGTCAGAGTCCTAGAGACGGAAGGCTGCAGAAGATACCTGGATATGTTTCCCAAAGGCCTGGGCTTCAGAAGATGCTCATTAGTTTATGGCCCACCTCAGTATATAGGAAATAGGTAAAATAAATGAGGAAGGCAAACTGATTATGTCTGTGTTGTAGATTACCCTTTAGTACCTTGTCAGGCAGGCCAGAGATGACTGCTGCTGCTGCTGCTGCTGCTGCTGCTGCTAAGTCGCTTCAGTCGTTTCCGACTCTGTGCGAACCCATAGATGGCAGCCCACCAGGCTCTGCCGTCCCTGGACTTCTCCAGACAAGAACAGTGGAGTGGGCTGCCATTTCCTTCTCCAATGCATGCAAGTGAAAAGTGAAAGTGAAGTTGTTCAGTCGTGTCCAACTCTTTGTGACCCCTTGGACTGCAGCCTAGCAGGCTCCTCCTCTAGGCCTGTCTTAATTTGTGCAGTGAATTGGTACCAACTGATGCAACATTCTACATGCAGAGGAGAGACTATTTACCTAAAACTAATATGCAACCTGTATTGACTAGAGTACTCAGAAGCTGCCAGATCCCCAGTTCAGGTCTGCCCAAGTATCTGACTGTTTTGTACCAGCCCTAAGCTCAGGTAGAACAAATCTTCCATGAAGCTGCAAATTACTCTCTGCACACATCTGGATTTCAAGGCTACCCCACTCTGAATAAAAAGTTCAGAAGGCGCCAAAGGGCAGACCACATGGGATGTGCTTACTGGCGATGCCTTATATTCCGGCTTCCTAGACTCTTGTCCCAGATCCCTGGCCATTGACATCTCAGACTGCCTCACTTGGGTCCTATACTTCTGGCTCACAAAATTTTGGTCCAGCTCATCTGTATAAACTTCCTCATCTGGCTATTTGATTGCTACACTTTCAGAAGTCTACTTGCCTCTCACATACCCATTTCTGAGACCAGTAATGCCTGGTCAGAGGACTGCCATTCCTGAATCTGGCCCTCTGAACAACTTTCCTTCAACCCCAAAATCCCAGCTCTGTATCCTGACCCTGATGTTGACAGCATTACAATTTTGTGCTTTGGAGCAGTGCTGCTGTGCAGTAGTACAGAGCCCTTTATCTTAGTGACCACCTCCTCCCCCAACCCTAAAGAGTTGTGCTATCCAAATAGAACTTTCTAGGACAATATAAATGTTCTATATATGGCAGAACATTATGGTCTGCAAGGTAGCCACTAACTACATGTGGCTGTTTAGCACTTGAAATATGGCCTGTAACTGAGAACTGTTTCTAATATTATTAATTTTAATTAAATATAGATAACTACATGTGGCTAGTGGGTACCATATTATAATGGCACAGCATAGATCCTGATGGGAGTGATCTGGTGAACTGGCTGTGCAGGGTAGACTTAATCTGTGTGCACAGGATATCAAGAGGAGGGCAAGACAATGACACAAAGAAGACCAAGGAGAAGGTCCTTTGTGGTCTCAGATATATCCACTTGTTTACATTCCTAGGCATATAATATTTAGAGATGCACTAATTTTCAGTTGGTTTATTTCTTTTTATCAATATTGAATATTATTTTTGCTATTTAAATATGTATCATGAAAGACAGTTGACTACAGGAATTAGTATAGGCTTTGAGAGTCCCTTGAACTGTAAGGAAATTACACCAGTCAATCCTAAAGGAAATCAGTCCTGAATATTCATTGGAAGGACTGATGCTGATGCTGAAGCTGAAACTCCAAACTTTGGCCACCTGATGCAAAGAAATGACTCATTGGAAAAGACCCTGAGGCTGGGCAAGATTGAAGGCAGGAGGAGAAGGAGACAACGAAGGATGAGATGGTTTGATGGCATCACCAACTCGATGGACATAGTTTGAGTGAGCTTCTGGAGTTGGTGATGGACAGGGAAGCCTGGCATGCTGCAGTCCATGGGCTCACAAAGAGTTGGACACAACTGATCGACTAAACTGAACTTGAACAATCCAGACCTAAGTTGTAGTGTTGTCTCTGTACCATGTCAGCTATATCACTGTAATACTGTTTTTAAAAATATCATCAGTTTTTCAGTATTAAGGGAAAGTAAGAAAGATTTTGACATAGTGCAGTGAACTCTGTTCTTATACTTTAAAAAATTAAAGTTCTCAAACACTTCATTCAAAATGTTAGTACTTATGAAATCTTTATTTGCTATTGTTTCCTGAGATTATTCTGCATTTCTCAGTCTTATACTTTAAAAGCCTAGCAAATATCTAGTAAAATGTCTGACAGATAAAAATATTTATTTAGTTTTCAGATCTGCTGAGTTTTCTAGCTTCCATTCAAGAAACAATCAAGGTTTTTCTATTTCTTCTGTATATGTTTATTTTGGTTTTTGTAAGCTCTGCTGTTCCCATCAGGACTCCCTCATGATCTATTAAACTGTAAGACTTTGCTTCATTTGCACAGAAACAGCAGAAATAGTGACAGGAACAAGTTAATAAGTATAAATAATAGGTATTCTGTTATCTTTAACTGGAGCACTTATGTAGTTACAACAGGCCAAATTTGTAGAGGTGTGTATGTGTGTGTTTTGTTTGACAGACCAGGAAAAACCTTAGACAAATACTATGATTTTTCTTTTATTTGTGAATATATATTCCTTTCATGCTGTATTATGCTAATCAGAGAAAAACATGAGTAAAGGAATGAAATTAAAAAGAACAATAATGTTCACATCATGAACAAAGAGTGGGAAATCCCAGAACAAGAGATTATCAATATGAGGGAGGAGGGAAGCGAGATCCGGAAGGTAGAATGAGGGTGGCCCGTGGCACCGACTATTTTAACATTGCTTTTTTGGCATCATGATTACTTCTCTATAGTACTTCAGACTGCTTGACCTTTAGCTGAGAAATGTAAAAGTGTAGGGCTTCTTTAGTCCCCATGGGTGTGATTAGGAAATTATAAAGAAAGCAGGGCGAACCGTCTGCCTCCTGGCTTCCTCGCATGGAGGTACACCTTCCTCAGAAGTATTATGGCTTGAATGTTGGAGGTGGCAAAGATGAGCTTACTCCGCATTGTGCTGTCCTGTCAGTGGAATCTCACCCTCACTTCAGCCTCATATGTTCATTTCAGTTCAGTTCAGTTCAGTCGCTCAGTCATGTCCGACTCTTTGCGACCCCATGAATCGGAGCACACCAGGCCTCCCTGTCCATCACCAGCTCCTGGAGTTCACTCAGACTCACGTCCATCGAGTCAGTGATGCCATCCAGCCATCTCATCCTCAGTCGTCCCCTTCTCCTCCTGCCCCCAATCCCTCCCAGCATCAGAGTCTTTTCCAATGAGTCAACTCTTCGCGTGAGGTGGCCAAAGTACCGGAGTTTCAGCTTCAGCATCATTCCCTCCAAAGAAATCCCAGGGCTGATCTCCTTCAGAATGGACTGGCTGGATCTCCTTGCAGTCCAGGGGACTCTCAAGAGTCTTCTCCAACACCACAGTTCAAAAGCATCAATTCTTCAGCGCTCAGCCTTCTTCACAGTCCAACTCTCACATCCATACATGACCACAGGAAAAACCATAGCCTTGACTAGACGGACCTTTGTTGGCAAAGTAATGTCTCTGCTTTTGAATATGCTATCTAGGTTGGTCATAACTTTTCTTCCAAGGAGTAAGCGTCTTTTAATTTCATGGCTGCAGTCACCATCTGCAGTGATTTTGGAACCCCCTCCAAAAAATAAAGTCTGACACTGTTTCCACTGTTTCCCCATCTATTTCCCATGAAGTGATGGGACCAGATGCCATGGTCTTTGTTTTCTGAATGTTGGCTTTAAGCCAGCTTTTTCACTCTCCTCTTTCACTTTCATCAAGAGGCTTTTTAGTTCCTCTTCACTTTCTGCCACAAGGGTGGTGTCATCTGCATATCTGAGGTTATTGATATTTCTCCCACAATCTTGATTCCAGCTTGTGCTTCTTCCAGCCTAGCGTTTCTCATGAGGTACTCTGCATATAAGTTAAATAAGCAAGGTGACAATATACAGCCTTGATGTACTCCTTTTCCTATTTGGAACCAGTCTGTTGTTTCATGTCCAGTTCTAACTGTTGCTTCCTGACCTGTATATAGGTTTCTCAAGAGGCAGGTCAGGTGGTCTGGTATTCCCATCTCTTTCAGAATTTTCCACAGTTGATTGTGATCCACACAGTCAAAGGCTTTGGCATAGTCAATAAAGCAGAAATAGATGTTTTTCTGGAACTCTCTTGCTTTTTCCATGATCCAGCGGATGTTGGCAATTTACATACTTTTTATTGTTAAAATTTTTACTGTTAATTTTAACATTATTGTTTTAGAATTTTGACTTTTAACATTGTTATTTTAAAATTTGTATTGGTGCTTCCCTAGTAGCTCAGCTGATAAAGAATCTGCCTGCAATGCAGGAGACCCCAGTTTCATTGCTGGGTTGGGGAGATCCCTTGGAGAAAGGATGGGCTACCCACTCCAGTATTCTTGGGCTTCTGTGGTGGCTTAGTCAGTAAAGAATCTGCCTGCAATGTGGCTGACCTGGGTTCAGTCCCTGGATTGGAAAGATCCCCTGGAGAAGGGAACAGCTACCCACTCCAGAATTTTTGCCTGGAGAATCCACATAGACAAAGGAGCCTGGTGGGCTGCATTCCATGGGCTCACAAAGAGTCGGACATGACTGAGCGACTAAGCACATTGTTAAAATTGGAAGCCTGATCCTGGGGTGAGAGCATAAATCATTTAGAGGAAAAACAACTGTTTGTAGCTCCCTGTGTAACTGATAATTAAGTTACCATTGAGTTCATTTTCTTGAGAAGTAAATGATTTCTAAAGGCCCTGTGCGTGCATGTGCGCTCAGTCACTCAGTCGTGTCCAACTCTTTGTGACCCTATGGATTGTTTATGGGATTTTCCAGGCAAGAATATTGGAGTGGGTTGCCATTTCCTCCCCCAGGAGCCCTTCCCGACCCAGGGGTCAAACCCACATTTCCTGCCTCTGCTGCATTGACAGACGAGTTCTTTACCGCTGAGCCACCTGAAAAGCCCAGAGACCCTGTAGGGCCTGTATAATTGTAGAAATGCTGTTGTAACTTTGAGACTGTGTGATAACAGATTTACTCATGTGTCTCTTTTGCTTCAGAGAAAATGAAAAGAATCTGTTTTCTGGGATTGTCATTCAAGAGTCTCTGCTTGTTCCAAATCTGACAAAGTGTTGCCCCCCTGATCTCTTAAGTCTTTTGGGTGGAAATGCCATGAACCTCAAAGAGACTCGTTGCCACCGGGAGTGCTGGAGTCGGGGCTTGGAATGGCCTTTCTAATTGGAGAGGTCAGGTGCCCCCTGTGGGTGATTGGGATCCTCTGGGGGCCTGTGCGACTCCAACACTCTCAGTTCATCTCTAGGACAGGATGTGGTTTGCAGCATTTCCCAGATATATTTGCCCAGCGATCCCCTCCTCCCTTCCATCACACACTTTTTTTTTTCCCAGTGTTCATTTCATAAGATGAAATACAGATAAAGCATGGGCTTGGAAGTCAAAGAGCTTTAGATTTGAATTCTGACTTTACCACTCTGCTTTTTTATCTCAAGTCAGAAACTTTGACTCTCAGTTTCTTCAGAGGTGAAATAACTGTTATGAGAATTAAATGCAATTAAGTAAGAAAAGAAACACTTTAAACAATGCCTGGTACACAAAAGACACTCATTAAGTGGCAGCTGTTAACAGCTGCTGCTGTAGCAAGTTGAGTGCAGGGCTATATCCCACTACCACACCTTTTCCCTGAGCTTCACACTTGGGCTTTCAGCTGCCTGTTTTTTGTTCACCTGCATATCCAAGAGACCTCAAATTCAGCATGCTTATCTGAAATTTTGGCCACCTGATGCAAAGAACTGACTCTGGAAAGACTCTGATGCTGGGAAAGATTAAAGGCAGGAGGAGAAGGGAACGACGGAGGATGAGATGACTCAATGGACATGAGTTTGAGTAAACTCCTGGAGTTGGTGATGGACAGGGAGGCCTGGCGTGCTGCAGTTGATGGGGTTGCAAAGAGTCAGACATGACTGAGCGACTGAACTGAACTGATCTGAAATTTATATCTTCCTCCTCGTACCTTCTCTGGTTGACACTACCACATTTGGTTAACTGCTTCATCTGGTCAGCTTTGTCATCTACATATACCTCACATCCTTTCACCTTTTTTCAGCCCCAGAACAGCGTTGTAGCTTGCCAGGGCTGCTCTTCTCTGTCTTTAGAGTGTTTTCTATGTCACAAGCCTGCCTTCCACACAGCAGCTGAAGTGATCATGCTAAAAACTTATGAGATCAACATTGCTTCTCATAGTTTAAGTTTCAGAGCTCCTGTAAGGCCCATAATGGGGTTTTTCAAACTTGTTAATCCTGACAACCAACTGAGACCGTTTTAGAAATACAAATTCTTGGACTCTCTCCAAAAGTCCTCCCCTTTAGAGATTCTGATCCAGATCTGTGATGGGGCACAGGAATCTGCACTTTTAATAAGCTGGGAGGTACACCTTGTTATAGCCAAGGGGGACAGCCCTCACCTGTAACCCACACCATGGGCTTGTCCTCTCTGCATTGCCCAACACGCCCCAGCTCTCCAGTGCCCTCTTCCACTTCCCCACCATCAAGCTGCCTTGGTGCACACTTCTCCTGGAATCCCCTTCTCTTCCTCTCTAACTTTCCCTCACCAAATGCTCAGAGTCTAGCAGTATTGCCAGAATGTGTCCCAGTATCTCATTCGGGCAGCCTGTCTTCAGCCCATTGGAGCTTATCACCCCATTTCTGTGTGGTTAATTATAGAATTCTCACATTGTGTTGTCATTTTTGTTCTGTGTCTCTTTCTCCCAGTAGACTCAGAGCCTTGAGGACAGGGACCATTTTATTTTTCCATTACCATCTTCTTGCTTAGTTTCTGGAACATGGTAGGGGTTCATGAATGCTTGTTGAAAGAATAAAAAGGAGAAAGGGAGGTTGGAGAGAACTCTTGAATTGTACTAGGAGGCATAAAAAAGTTCTTTGGAGCCCTGATGTGTCTCAGGCACATGTGGTGGTTAGGAGGAAGGCCTAAGTAGGGAGGATTCCTGCTCCTGTTCCTTCTCTCTGCCTCTGATTCAACCAAAGTAGCTCTATTATTAAATTTTTCATGTGTTGGTAAATAGTGTAAGACCTTGTTGAAAAGAAGGGAAAAGTTGGTACTAAAAATAAATTTGAAAACTGCAGTACTGATTTACCTTAATGAAATCCCTTTATGCATCTCTACTCTCTGTGATTTAGAATGAAGTGGGAAAACTTGAAGAACTTGAGAAATAAAGCCAAGAGTCTAAATTAGAAACTGCAACTGTGAGGCAAGATTAGAGATTTCCTAATCTGTTGGGTTGTGCCATATAGTATGGCCTTGGGGCCACTTGCTGCTTTCAAGCACCTGGGGAGTTATCATGAGAGAGATGCTAAGTGGTTGGCATCCATTTCCACAGAGGCCAATGTGAAGAAGTGTGAAGATTACATTGAAAGAGCTGTGAGAATTCCTCTGAATTTATTTGAGATGCGTGCTTGTATTTCCAAAGCAGAGTCTTCAGGAAATAGCCTCCTTAAGGAATAAGATTTTGTCCCTGCCTCAGCACCTGGCACAGACTGCCTCCTCATTGTTGGTCATCAGACATTTGCTGTGGGGATGCATGAATTACCATCAATGGAAAAGTGTGTGAAATGCACTACCACCCAGGAATTAGGATTCTCATAAAAGCAAATGATCTTAAAATTAAGACTCTATTAGACTTGCCACAGATTCAAATTATGGATTTCATTTGTAAGAACTTGCTCAATAATGTGAAATTAATGTAGCTTAATATACTGTTCATGCATAGCTCATCATAAAGACAAGTAAATGTAAAACAGTTCTCTCATAACATTGCTTATTAAAGAATCAGAATTTAACCATCTCTCTTTTTTTTTTTCTCTTGAAAGAATTTAGTTTTTTACCCAGAGAAAACTGACCTGTTGCTCTCATCTAGAGTGGATGTTTGTAAAGTCTCCTAAATAAATTTTACTCTTTTGACCACAGTTCCTTTCCCACTTTTAGGATACATGAGGAGTTGTGCCTCTCATTGGCAAATAAATTCACTCAGCGTTTATCAAATTGTATCCATACAGATTCCATGGTCTTATGCAGAGGCAGGTTGTGGGGTCAAAGGTCACCTGTCCCATTGATACTTCAACACAGAATAGCATTTCAAGACTCTGAGAAGTCCTGGGAGACAGAAACCTAACTGTGTTTAAAGCCATATGTCCTAGCAATATTGACCACTTCTTTTGCAGAAGAGCTGTTGCCAAATTAGGAAACATTGGATAGATATTTGCCTTCAAATAGTTTGAATGTTAACAGAAAGTGCCATTTATCTATCATACCCATTGGTGAAGTCAGCAAAACAGGAAATAATTTGATTTATACCTAGGGCTCTATGAAATGAAAAAAAAAAAGTCATTTTGACTCACAAATTGTGAAGATACATTTTTTTCTTATGGTTAAATAATAACCCAATGTATGGATATACCTACCATGTTTTATTCAGCCATTCATTTGTTGGTAGATATTTTGGTTGTTTTCATCTTTTGGCTATTATGAAAAATGCTGCTATGAATGTTCATGTAGTTTTTTGTGTGGCCATATATTTTCAATTCCTCTTGTAAATATATACTGAGGAGTGAAATTGGTAGATCCTACGTTAAACTATGTTTAACCTTTTGAGAAATCACCAGACTGTTCCAAAGCGCCTATGTCATTTTACATTCCCACTAGCATTGTATGATGGTTCCAGTTTCTCCATCTTCTTGCCGACACTTGGTATTATCTGTTTGATTAAAGTCATTCTAGTAGAAGTAAAATAGTGCCTTCATTGTGGTTTTAGTTTGCATTTCCCTAATGGCTAATAATGTTGGACACCTTTTCATATCTTTATTGGCTCTTTGTTCATCTTCTAAACAGAAATATCCATTTAAGTTCTTTTATTATTGAGTTGTAAGAGTTCTTTATAAATTCTGTCTACAAATCCCTTATTAGATATATTATTTGAAAATATTTTTTTTTCATTCAGTGAGTTATCTTTCCCTTTCTTGATGGTGTTCTTTTTAAAGAAATTTTAAAATCACTTATTTATTTATTTTTGGCTGTGCTGGATTTTTGTTGTTGAACACAGGCTTTCTCTAGTTGCAGCGAGTGGGGTCTACTCTCTAGTTGTGGTCCATGGGTTTCTCATTGCACTGGTTCTGTTGTGGTTCCCAGGCTCTAGAGCACAGACTCAGTAGTTATGACATGTGAGCTTAGTTACTGCACAACATGTGGAGTCTTCCTGGACCAGGGATCTATGTCCCCTGCTTTTCTTGAGCTTATTTGCCATCTATGTATATTCTTTGATGAAAGGTATGTTCAGACTTTTTGTCCATCTTTGAGTTGTTACTTATTGAGTTCTGAGATTACTTTATATGTTCTCAATACAGTGCTTTCTTAGAATAGTTTGTAAATATTTTCGCCCAGTCTATAGCTTGTTTTTTCATTTTCTTTTTTTTGTATATGGTTATTCTTTGTACCACTTTTACAACTTTCCTTTTGGTTCGAAATTGAAAAAAAAAAGTTGGTGAAACAAGGGTAGAAAATAAAAATGCATGTATGTTAAGTATGAGCCTGACTTTATTTTAAAATTACATGTATGTGTATATTCTGAAAGTGAAAAAGAAGAAAACTTGTTTATCTCTGGATGGTAAAACCGTAGTTGATATTTACTTTCTTTTCAAAACACTTTACCTTATTTTCCAAGTGAAAGTGAAGTCGCTCAGTCGTGTCCGACTCTTTGCAAACCCATGGACTGTTGCCTATCAAGCTCCTCTGTCCATGGGATTTTCCAGGCAAGAGTGCTGGAGGGGATTGCCATTTCCTTCTCCAGGGGATCTTCCCGACCCAGGAATCGAACCCGGGTCTTCTGCATTGCAGGCAGATGCTTTACTAGAGAAGCCCTTATTTTCCAAAGTGTCTGTAAATAAACGGATAACTTAATAGTAATGATAAAAATCTAACTTATTTTTAAGGAAAAAGGATGATGAATGGAAGAGACAATTGGCTCAAGTCTGCCACTTTTCAAGTTACAACCCCTGAATCTCTGCAAAAAAAAAACAAAAACCCAAACCACTGCTTATCTCTGAGGTTAATGTAAGGAATTACATTATAGCTGAGAGATGCCCAATAACTGTGCTGGATTCAAGAGCACACACATTACTTCCTTTTGGGGAAAAACCCCAATAATTTATAAAATTCAACTCATTAAAAACAAAAGCTAATAACAGGGAGGTAATCGTACAGCTTAACGTCAGACATGATTTGTCTGTCCAGAAGACAAGCGGTCTTTCTAGAAATAACCACCGTGTGTAGTATATTCTTTTCTCACACCTGCAAGGCGACTTTCAGTTCACTCGGCTTTCATTCACTCAAAATTTACTGAACACCTCTTTTTGACAGGCTCTGGGAGTATACATCCCCTTCCCCACTTTTTAATCTATCGAAACCTGACAGAGCGCTCAGTTACACAACCAAAAGCTCTTCAGTGAATTTTTTAAAAAACTCACCCAGTCAAGCAGGATGCTGCTGTACCTCCACATTTAATTAAACAAATACTGGGTTTCTACAGACCCTGAGAACTGCTTGGTCCACAGTAGGTGGCAACAAAATGTTTGAGGAAGACACGGACATGTCGCAGGTGATAGACTTCTCCAAGGTCACTGACTCCTCACGAAGGTGAGCTCGCGTCCAGCCATCAAAGCGGCCTTCCCAGCCCAAAGCGTTTTCAGCATGTCAACAACCAAACAAGATCCAAAGTTGGGGAGGTGGACAGACCTACTCCTCAAATAACTTACCCTGTACTAGCAAGGGCCTGAGAATTTATTAACAACGTAGAAGCCTTCAAAGCGGCTGAGACGCTTCTGCAGAAAACAGCCAGACTCGCAGCAGCCATCTTTTTGCATCAGCAGGCAAACCCTGTTTTTTCATTTTCTTAGCAGAGTCTTTCAAAGAGAATATGATTTTAACTTTGGTTAAGTCCAATTTATTATTTTGTTTTGATTCATAATATTTGCTTAATAATCTAAGATCACAAAGATTTTTCTACTGTGTGTTCAATATAGAAAAACAAATGTGAACAAGATACACAAAGGTACTTGTCTCATTTTTCTTGTGTATATTCTTATAGTTTTTAGCTCTTAATATTTAGGTCTATGATAAATTGAAGTTAATTTCTTGTAGGCAGGGATCATGGTTCACTTTCTTTATATGGATTGTTCAGCACCATTTTTGAAACTGCTGTTCTCCCTCACTGAATTTTGATACTGAAAAGTAATTGAATATATATGTGTTACCACATTTTTAAACAAAGATCTCCCTCACCCCAGAATGCCCATTTAACTGAAAGCTTATCACTTCCACATCTTCATCTCTTCAAAGAGTGGTCTAGACTCACTGTTTCTGCTTCCTTCGTTCTTACTCTCACACTAAGCCTCTTTATCATTCCACAAAAAGGGTTCCTGCCAGAATCACCAGTGGTCTCTGTTATGACATCCAGTGGATGCTGTTTTTTTGTTGTCTCATGTGATTCTCAGTGTCTTTGGGCCTCAGTGATCCTCCCGTCTCCTTTTCAGATACTTCTTTCCCTAACTAATATAGCATCCCACCACTCTTCTTATTTTTCTTCTGTTTTTATTTTTGATCCCACATGTCTACTCTGCAAGTTCTTCTTCTACCTATTTCTTTTATGTCAGTGTTTCTCCGGATTGTCCAGAGCCCCTTTTCCCTCTCATTCTGTGCATGCAACCGACTATTCCCATCTAATTCCCTGGCTTAAGAATCTCAAATTTACATCTGACCCAGATCTTTTCTGAACTTCATGTCTGCCCGTTTAACTGCTTACCAGGACCATGAGTTCTAGGAAGAAAAGTGCCCTGTATACATTTGTGTTCATATTTGTATTCCTGTGCTTAGCACAGAGAACTTAATGACTATTCATTGGCTAAATGAACGAAGGAATAAGTGAACAAGTTAAGCCACCTGTGCATTTGATATAGCATATCTTATGGTTCTAGTCCAGTGCTTCAGTATTGGTCCTTCTACAGATACCTGACGCATGCAATGAGTGCATGACGCTGGGCACGGGAGAAGCAAGTACTTTTAGAAGCACATACTTTGTGTTTGCCATGACTCAGGTTTCCTGCCACAATTGGTAGAGAACCTTGGGATGCTGAGATAGGAATGAGGCCCTAGGCACGGGCAGGAAAGAGGTAAGAGAGCAGGGAGACATTGCTCCAGATGTTGCAAACACTGTTTCTAACATTTTTCAGTTCAATAATTTCCTTCAAGAATTAACCTATATTGTTTGAGAAATATATTAATGGCCCTATTGAATTCTGAGTACATCTTTATAATTACCATACATTATTTCTTTTTTTACTTTTCACCCAAGCTTTTGTAAGTCCCTGTAACATTTTTCCTTCGCTCTAAAATGATTCTCAAAAAGTTATGCAGTAAGATGTAACCTGGGTAATGTAGACTCTTTCAGACCTAGTGTTATGAATCTTTTTGTGATGATCTGAGTGTTCACATCAAAGAATGTGTTTGCTTCTTATGGGCTTATTATTATGCCAGAGCTTTGAGGGTGTTTGGGAAGAATACAAGACACGGTCCTCATTGCTGCCCTCGGGGAACACACGCCTTTAGGGAGAGAAAAGCCATAACTGGCAAGTAGACAGCAGCATCTCTGACACAGTTTGTTGTGTCTTGCATGCTGCTTGGCAAGAGAGAGAGTCTCCTGCCACTAGACTGTACTTCTTGCTTATCTCTAATGGGCTGTCCTGAAAGTGTCCAGGGTCTCTTTATGAATGCCCTTTTTATTTGTTCTGGAGCATGCAGTCCCTTACCTTTCTCTGTCTCTCTCTCTCCTACATTTCAGTGAGCGGTTTCTGGTGAGACTGAACAAGAATGGTGGGCCAAGGAACCCAGAGAAGATAGAACGAATGTGTGCCCTTTTTACAGTATGTGCAAATTCTCTTTCCCTTCTCTGCTGTTGACTCTAACTAGGGTCCTGCTATGTGGATATTGTTGCCCTGGAAACAAGCACTAATTCTTACTTCCCTACACACTGGTGAGAATAGAATTTGATTTATGTGTCTATCAGGTTTTAATGAAATATTTAAGAAAACTGAAATAAGCTGCAGTTTTTAATTGAATTTATTTAAAAATATACAAGAAGTACCTCTTACTGATGTACATTTTAGATGCAATTTAATATAGTAGACACGTAAAACTTGGGAACAGTCTTTCTTTCTATTCTTCTTTAAGACCACTGGGGATTTCTCTGATGTGTAAGTATAGTTTCTCTCAAGGCATCCACCAAACTTACAGCTTAGCAGTTTTTTTAATTAAAAGAAAGAGTTTATCAAAAGAGAGACAGACTAAATAGCCCTCCTCTTTCAGACACTAAACAAAGTCTTTTCATGCCATGATCCATACTTTAGTTTTTTCTAAATAACCATGCTGTTATTCGTGCTCTCTGAGATCATGGATCCATCAGCTCAGAGAAGGCTTGGTAGCCTGCTTATTGAAAAGTATTAAGCCTCACAGTACCATATTGTCTTTTGTATTCTTCAAGTTGATTCTGATTTACTAATTTTTTTACCCAGTTATGAAACTTAAGTGCCTGGCCTTATGTATTTCAGTTAATTTATTTGCTTAAGAAGAAAAGACTGTCACAATTTTCAACCACTTTTGACTGTCATAGATTCTTTGGTCTGTTTCAGTGATACTGAGATACATCAAAACTCATTGAGTGCAGGGAGGTTTGATGGTGTCACAGTGCCCCTGCCCTCGTGTGTGGTACATGGTTGATGGGTAGGTAAAAGTCAGGTGTCTCAAACCTTAACAGTGTACCTCAAACGCAAGTGGGATTGATCTAGGACTCTGATATGTGATTTTCTCTGAGAGATAAAATTGGATTTGTTTACCTGAATTTTTTGTTCATTTACTACAACATTACTGCAGAATCAAAAGCCACTCTACAGGGATAACTTGTATTGAAAGTACTCCAGATGTACAGAAAGATTTATAAATCTAGCTAAGCTAAAATGAAGTTTTGTACATTCTTGAGCTCAGCATTCAAAGCTTAGGAGATAGTACAGGAAGAGAAAGCAAAAAAAGCAGACACATGAAGATGGCTAAGGGAACTGAGACCTTTTAGCCTGGAAAGATCAGTGCTCTGTCTTCAGTCGGAGAAGAACAAGGGAAAGAGTCCCAGCTGCAGGTAATGGGATGGAGGTTGGAATATTGGAGGAGAGTGTGTGATGTGAGAGCAGCTGAACAACACGGACCTGCTCCTCTGGGGCCGCCTGTCTGAAACAGGGTTAGCATGAGATGAGACACCCATCTGTCTAGAATGTCTCAGTAACCTTAGGAGTCTTTTTTAGGTCCTGATTCTCCAGTATTGTTTGGTTAAAGCAGCAAAAGAAGTTAGCGATTCCTTGTTCCTTGGCATTGTGGGAACAGAGGTGTATGTGTGTGTGCGTGTGCGTGTGTATGTGTGTGTGCGCGCGCATGCTTTCCTTGAATATGATGAGTGCAGTCCTTGTCTCTTGAAAAATGAACTTAATTATGAAGATTTTTGAAGGTAATTACAGTAAATCAAAATTTTCATTTAGCAGCATTTTAATTATCTGTATGGGCCCAGAGGCCTAAGCTGTAGCTCCAGCTTTATAAATCAGAGATGCGCATAACACATAGGATGTGCTCTTACTCTGCCACAATGGGAAGGCGCAAGGTTGCTAAAAATATCTACTTTTATACTTCCCTTTGAAGTACAGCCCTGGATTTTTTTTTTAAGATACTAAAAAAAAGAAAATGATTTGAGGAATTTTTTTTCAAAGCCCAGAAGGGTTTTGAGCAAGATTGTCCCAACCAGGGTTTTCATGTTTTACTTTAAGCTTATATGAAATAATAATTTTGACGGAAACTACTTTCTGATTATCCAAGGCTTGAGTTCCTCCTGTGGGCCAAAGGAGTTTTCCAGATTGGTATCTGTGTTAACGGAGTTTTAGAGGAAACACAAGAAAATGCAGCTACATCTGTGGTCCGTGCCGACCTGTTAGCTTACTTTAACATTAGGAAAAGGGAATCATACAAATGGAGCACTTTTGCAGGATTACTTAAGCTTACCTCAGAGCCGTATTACAGTCATGTTTATCTATACACAGTCTTGCTCTTGGTAAATCCTGTATTTTTCTGACCATGTTAGATTTCGGAGCTTCCTGTGCAGGGAGAATTTTATCCAAGAAGGAAGTGTTTCATACATTTATGATTGTCTAATACAGTGAAGACTTTGATGACTTTCATGATTAACAGTAGCTGTGTGGTATGAGTACAAGAGCACATGTCTGTGTATTCCACAACCCCGTGGACTGTAGTCTGCTAAGCTCCTCTGTCCGTGGGATTCTCCAGGCAAGAATACTGGAGTGGGTTGCCATTTCCTCCTCCAGGGGATCTTCCCACCCAGGGATCGAGCCTGCGTCTCTTTTGTCTCCTGCATTGGCAAACGGGTTCTTTACCAGTAGCGCCACCTGGGAAGCCCAGACATCCAATGCCTCACACACAGTGCCTGGCAAATACTAATCATTTGTTACATAAATAAATTAATAATGCTTATTTTCTGTTATATTTTGAGTGACCAACTCAGAGAATGAACTTGTATCGTTTTCCCTGCTTTAGTTGGCATTACATTTTTTCCATTTATTTATACTCTTTCACATTTCAAAATAGAATTTTAGGTAGTGATTTCTTGGAATTAAGAATGGACTTAATTATTAGCATAATAACATCATTTATTAAAATATTGTCTCCTTTTATGCAGCATAAGAATGAATGAATTGGCTGTGTTTTATATTTGTAAATCCCATTGTCTCTTCAGAAAAAGGGTAGTCCAGGCATAGGAAAGTAAATTGACTTTTCCATGTTTCAAATGGAACTTTAGTAATTGAGCCAAGATGCTGATCCCTGAGTCACTGTCATTTCTACCCACCAGGTGGTTGGGAACCAGCTATTTTAGTTATGTAGGATCGGAAGGTATGATCCAGTGAGTATATCTAAATTCAAACCCTGCTCACCAGATGAATGGTGGATGAGTCACCTCTCTTCCTATTGTGGTTTTTCAGGCCTTATGACATGGATAGCCACACTTGGTACTTAGTATCAAGAGAGTGTTTAGTATCAGAGAGTGTATGTTTAATAACTTTATGACAGAGTGTATAACCTTGCTCTTATGTTTAATATGGTAGCTATTATTGACAATGAAATTATGTGGAACTCAGCAAATAATTATACCTAAAATATTTTCTGATACTGATTATTATCATTTTATTTTTATTGACCTCAAATAAATACCACAGAGAGTTCTGGGTACCATGTACAAAATGGTCAGAAAGAACCACTACCCAGCCACTCAGAAAATACCATAAATTATATTTTCGGCTTATTTTCTTCACCTGAACAGAATCAAGGGAGAGGTCCCATGCTCTTGGGTACAACCCGTCTGGTTAGTATTTGGTCATCTTTCGTAACTGGCTTGAATTCTCTAAGTATATTGAGATTTATAATTATACCAGTTCTTTGATAGTTTGGATTAATAAAATCCAGGCTGTGTAGAAGATCAGCTTACTTTGAAACGTGATCTTTTAGTAATAGGTATGTTTCAATTCCCATAAAATGGTAATTTATTTTTTAATTTCATTATTTGTTATTTAGTAGCCATCTTAATATTTGTCAAAATATATAGTACTGTTTTGAAGATATCACTTTAAAGGAGTTATTAAAATGGAGTCTGAAACATCATTTTTCAATATTAAAAGATAACTGTCATATAGAAATATATCTTTGTGATTCCAGAGATACCAATTTTTGTTGAATTGTTTTGTAATCCATTTCATTGTAACTGTATTTCATTATTCCATCAAGAATTTGGCAAAATATTATGACCATCTAAAATCTAAAAGTTTCAGTTTCAACATTACATGTTACTTTCTAAGGCCTCCTTTTCTTTCATATGTTCAGGACCACTCAGCAGGGCAGAGCTGGGATTATGCTGAAGCAAGCAAAGCACAGGATCCTGAGAAGGAGACCTTAAATTTTGTCACTTAGATGCCTTGCTTGCCTCAGCATAGACCTAACTGCCACAGGGTATAAACATACAGCAAACATGGTGGTTCTGGATTCTGAGCTCATGCATAGTCATGATTGCTGCTTGATTGTTTTACTGCCTTACTGAAAAGAGACAAGCATCTGGGACTAATCAAAGGATGAGAGATGAGAGGAAGTGGAACTAAGGGAACTTTTCCTGGAAGCAAAAGGGAAATCATGGGAAACTGTCCCATTAAAATAGAGGTTACCCCTTCAGCCATCATTCGTAACAACGGCTGGGAGTGAGCAGTGAGTTAATAACCTGGTGAAAGTCAGAAACAATGTATATTAAAGGAAGTTTATTACTTCAAGTATAATGTGTTAAAGTGTGAAAATACTCTATTTCAAAATGTGTTCTCAACATAAATAATGCATAAAATTATTTTTATTAATGTAACTCCAGTTTTAAAAATGTGTAATTAAAAGAAGCCGTTAAAATTTTCCAGATAAAATTCCTTTCACTTTATACTTCAGCATAAATTATATATATATAAATTAAGAAATGGGAGATCTAATTATTGAGGTTTCACTAAAACCAAAGTAGTCTCTTTTCAAGGGAACATATCTAGTGTGTGGGCAACAGAATGAATATACAATTAATAGAGAGTAGACTTTCAGAATTTGTTGTTAATGAGCCTTTTGGTGTTTTCCCTTTTTTCGACATTGGGAATTTCTTTTGTTACAAACTGTTGTTACATGATTTTAGAATAAACATGGATAAGCCAATGTCATGAAGATTTCTGATGTGAGAACTTTTAGAGATAGGTGGTCTAAATAAGAGCTGAAAGAATACTGTCAGTGTAATAAACTTCCAAAGACATTTAAGATATACAAACTTTGACTATAGGAATGTTATAAACACTTAGCTTCTTTGTGCTTAAACCCCTTCTCCCATCTATAACATATGCTAAAAGCAGCAAAAGCAATCATCATGAGGTTCAAAGTTTAATTTTAATTATTTTCTGTGTATTTATTGCCTTACTTTACTTACTTTTTCTCTTTTCTTAGGATCTGAGCAGCAAGGATATGAAGAGAGATTTATATATAGTTGCCCATGTGATACGAATAGGTACGGTCCGCTTTATCCAGTCCACCTGACTGAGACCAGCCCAACTTGGGATAAGTATCTACTGTTTGACCTCTGTCTTCTCCTGAGAACTTGCCTTTTAATTCAGATCTCAGGATTAACTCCAGCTTGTATTGTAGCTGTACCTTAAGTTTAGCTGCTAGTAATGGCTGAACTTGATAGGAATGAAAGCATTTTCAGCTCCCTGTTTGTTTTTGGACCCATATTTTTTATTTGAAGTGGTCTTTTTTTTTTTTTTAACATTTGCTCCATCTAATGTTCTGCCTCTGATCAGCCCTCTACCTCAGGGATCTTATAATGGGTTGCCAGAAGTATGTGTCTATGCTATTTTTTCACAAAATTAAAGTTACCATTATTACTACATGAGACGGATGGTATCTCCCTTCTACCTGATCCAAGATTTTTGCTACCTGTGATTTGTTTGCCCAGTCTTATTTCAAGTTTATGACATAATTTGGGGGCCAATGCCTGACCAACTCTTCCTTCATAGGTTTGAGTTCTGGCATGTCTTGTTCAGCCAACAAAACAGCTCTTTTGCTGTACTGCTTTTTGTTTTCCTGTATTTTGCCTTTTGTTTTGCTGTGTATAATAAAGCATCTGTTGAGGTTCCAGTTGTGCATTTGAAAGTCCTCTTGCCCTTGTAAGCACAGCCTTGGTGGGCAGGACAAGCAAGCTCCCATATGGCTCTTGCCCTGCAGTGGTTCAGGAGCAGCTTTGGATGGAAGAACAGTATATTGTCCTTCTTATCTGTGAACACATAGCTTTTACCTGGCAGCTACAATACTGAATTGTGTATCCTTAATATACCCAAGAAGTTTAAATCTGTTAGCACTTTGGTTTTTCTAAGAAATTCATGAAATCACTGTTTCATTCTCATATGATTAATAAATGGACTGTTAGTGTTGAGACAGGTTAGTAAGGAATGTGGTGCAGGGGAGAAGCACTGGCCAAGGGCCTGTTTGTCATTCCTCTACATGAATATCCTTGCATCCTTGGATGGCTCCCTTCATCTTTAGTCTTCCAATTTAGAGGATCTCTAAGGTGCCTATAGCTCTGGCATCCTTGAGTGACAGTTCAGTAATGGCTTAGAGAAGCACGGAGTTCCCAGTCTTGACTGGTGTTTTCTGCTGTGCCTCAGGCCGGATGCTCCTGAATGACTCCAAGAAGGGGCCTGCTCACCTGCACTACCGGCGACCATATGGCTGTGCGGTCCTCAGCGTCCTGGATGTCCTGCAGTCACTCACAGAATTAAAGGAAGAAAAGGATTTTGTTCTTAAGGTTTACACGTGAGTAATGAACATCAGAAATATTGGTGATCTGCAGCATAAGACACCCCAGCGTTGCCCCTTAGAGCAGAAGCTCTCAAGCTTTGCTGGACACAAACTCATTGGGATATGTAGGACAGGGAGTTTTTGGAAAATGCAAAGATTTCCATCTAAGGTTTGGGATGGGCCCAGGCAACTGCATTTTTAATAAGCTCCCTGGGTGCTTCTGAAGCAGCTGAACTTGGAACTGTCTATCCTGAAGTAAAAGTCATATACTTTTCCTCTTCTCTCCGGGACTAGCCAGCCTTAGTATGTGTTTGCAGGAAGCTAATAATCTAATTTCTCCTGTGTTTCGGCTGTAAAAGACTCCTCTGTGTCTAATGCTTGCCCACCAGCTGTTGTAAGTGAGCTGGCTACTGATGTAAATTGCTTCAGAGAATGATCACAAGTCAGCTTGCCCTGTCCTAGAAGAAAAGCCAGTTTCTCTGAGGAGCTGAGGCTTTACTCTTCATTTTTGCCACCACCAATCTGTAAGTCACCAGCCAGGCATGGCATCATTTTCAGTGTTCAGCAGCCAAGGGCTCTGCCTTACAGAAGCAGTGCATCTCCTCCTGACTCTTATTAAGCAATATAAAATAAAAACAAAGAGTAGTAGTACAGAATCCAAGCATATCTGTCTTTGCTTATAGAGACTTAGGCATGAATCACGGGCTTCCCTGGTGGCGCTAGTGGCAAAAAACCCGCCTGCCAGTGCAGGAGACATAAGAGATATAGGTTTGATCCCTGGGTCTACATGATTCCCTGGAGGAGGGCTTGGCAACCCCCTCTGGTATTCTTGCCTGGAGAATCCCATGGACAGAGGAGCCTGGTGGGCTGAAGTCCATGGGGTCACAAAAAGCCAGACGTGACTGAAGTGACTTAGCACGCATGCAGGTGTGAATCATAGTGCTGAAAACATGATCAGTGGTGGGTTTAGTGAGTTTCTTTTCCTTCCAGAATATTAATATTTTTATGAAGTAAATGGAAACATAGCCAGAGTAGGAAAAAAGCATTCTTTATTAAATTAATTTTTACTGGAGTATAGTTGCTTTACAATATTGTGTTAGTTTCTGCTGTACAGCAAAGTGAATCAGTTATACGTATACATATATCCATTCATTTTTAGATTTCCTTCCCATTTAGGTCACCGCAGAACATTGAGTAGAATTCCCTGTGCTATACAGTAGGTTTCCATTCGTTACCTATTTTTTGCACCGTAGTGTATATGTGTCTGTTCCAGTCTCCCAGTTCATCCCACTCTCCTTCTCCTCTCAGTATTCATACATTTGTGTCATTTGTGTCTCTATATCTGCTTTGCAAATAAGTTCATCTATACCATTTTTTTAGATTCCACACATAAGTGATATTATAAGATGTTTGTTTTTCTCTCCTCGACTTACTTCATTCTGTATGACAGTCTGTAGGTCTGTCTGCATGCATGCTCAGTCACTTCAGTCGTGTCCAATTCTTTGCAACCCTATGGACTATAGCCCACCAGGCTCTTCTGTCCCTGGAATTCTCCAGGCAAGTAGACTGGAGTGGGTTGCCATGCCCTGCTCCAGGGCATCTTCCCCACCCACGGGTCAAATTTGCATCTCCTGCATCGCAGGTGTATTCTTTACCCACTAAGCCACCTGAGAAGCCCCCTAGGTCTATCTACATCTCTGTAAATGGCACTGTTTCATCCCTCTTATGGCTGAGTAATATTCCATTGTATATATATGTAACACATCTTTATCCGTTCCTCTGTTGATAACATTTAGATTGCTTCCATGTAACTATTGTAAATAGTGCTGCAATGAACATTAGAGTCCATATATCTCTTTGAATTATGGTTTTCTCTGGGTATATGCCCAGGAGTGGGATTGCTGGGTCATAGGCAGATCTATTTTTAATTTTTCAAGGAACCTCCATACTCTTCTCCATGGTGGTTGTGCCAATTTACATTCCCACCAACAATGTAAGAGGGTTCCCTTTTCTCCATATTCTCTTCAACATTTATTGTTTGTGGATTTTTTGATGATTGCCATTCTGACCAATGCGAGGTGATACCTCATTGTGGTTTTGATTTGCATTTCTCTGATAATTAATGATGTTGAGCATCTTTTCATGTGTTTGTGGCTATATGTACATATTCTTTAGAGAAATGTCTGTTTGGATCTACCATCCATTTTTTTCATTGAGATGTTTGTTTTTTTAATATTGAGCTGCGTGAGCTGTTTGTATATTTTGGAGATTAATCTCGTTGGTTGCTTCATTTGCAAATATTTTCTCCCATTCTGAGGGTTGTCTTTTCATTTTATTTATGGTTTCCTTTGCTGTGCATAAGCTTTTGAGTTTATTTAGGTCCTGTTTATTTTTGTTTTTATTTTCATTACTTTAGAAAGTCGGTCAAAAAAGATCTTGCTGTGATTTTATGTCAAAATGAGTTTTTAAGGCAAATGTATGTCTGTGAAAATTTCTTTTTATTTATTATTTTTTTTAATTTTTATTTTTACTTTATTTTGCTTTACAATACTGTGTTGGTTTTGCCATACATTGACATGAATCCTCTTTTGGTTTTAACCCAAAATTTTTTTTCAAATTAAATCTAATATTGTCAATCACCAGGTTAACATATCTTCACCATATTTGTGGGAATTTTTCCGTACTATCTATTGTATCTGAATCAGGCATGAAGTGAACTTAATTCACAATTCTGCTTAATTTGGGCCTCTGTATAATCAACTACAGTCTATTAATTTGAAAATAAAAGCCCAGATACCCTTATTACCTGTTTGCCTTAAGTTGTGTTTTGTTCAGTGATGTGTACTTGATGGGATGAGGATCTTCCTCTGAAATAACTTACAAAGGAAATTTTGGTGGGTTTTCTCTTCCTTTCATGCATCAGTCATAGCCTTTCTCCATTTACAAAATCTCTTCATTGATGGGTAGTGGTACCTGGTTCTTGATAAAGCTTCCTCCCTTTGAAAAGGACTAAATGTTAATCCAAAATCATCATCATTATCATCTTACTCCACTCTGTCCAAGGGCAGGGAGTTTATAGATAGCACTCCAGAGTTGCATGTCTTTGCATATATCAGCTGTTCCTTGCTTCTGTGCAAATTTTCATTATTGAAAGGGGCTTGCACAGCACTTCTCTTGAAATCATGCTGTCAAGCTTAATTGGCCTAATTCCTTCAAAAACAAGAGCTTTCAGTACCAACATGTCACTTTTCAAGAAGTGGGATTCTTGTGTAACTTATTCTTAGCTCCTTGCTCTGAGCTGTGCCTATTATATCAGTTCTAAAAAACCAAAGAAAGATGTTTTTTTTTTTTAACAGAGAAGATAGTTTTTTAATAAATTTTTGAAGGAGTAATAGAGTTAAAATGTAGGATAGGTTTTCTACTTGACAGTGTTAACAGACTTTCAAAGACACATCCATGTTTGTGAAATAATCGGTTTTGTGCACGGTATGGAATTCCTCTAGGATTAGTGTTTTAAATCCACATCAGCACAGTGAATTCAGCCCTCAGGAAAAGTAATATTTTCCAGTAAGTTTTAGAGGATATATTTGGTAGACTGAATTGGAAGCTTGAAGGTTTTACTGATTCTGATTGTACTTTAGCTTTTGCTAGGACTGAAGTTTGCAAGGATTAAAAAAAAAAACCCTTGTATAGTTTTAATCAGTGAATTGGCAAAATGCATCATTAGTTGTTGACATTCTCATCATTTCCTGTGTTATTCAGAGTCAGCCTCAAGCCCTGTACTTCTTTTGCCATGATCACTGCTCTGGCTTTATAGATGTTTAATATCATGTGTGTTAGGAAGGCAACACATCCTTTTAAAGTAATCAGAACAAGAAGCTGAGGTGTAAAAACTAGGTCACTTTTCAATGAACCAGAAACCTTAAAAATCACAAATGAATAACCACTGTGTGAAGTTTATTCTGATATAGACATCATGTTTCCTTCTGTCCAGAGGGGCAGGGGTTGCAGGGAAACACAAGGCTTTCTGAATCTGGAGCCTAGGACGGGAAAGGAGAGAATGCCAAGGAGCGTTGAGATGGGGTGGGGGTTGTCCGTAGATAGTACATTTGATCAACGGAAGACACCTCTGAATATGTGATGACCACTCTCCAACTTCGCACTGAAAAAAGTTCAAACATTTTTAGGCCAACTTTAATGAAATATATAGATAACTACTTAGATAAAATATTAAATTTATCACTTTAGTCATATTTTAAATCATATAAAATGTATATAACACATTATGTGCTCAATCTCAGATGTAAAATTGAGGAGTATTACTATTAACTTATTCCCTGGGGCTTCCCAGGTGGCGCTAGTAATAAAGAACCCATCTACAAATGCAGGAAACCTAAGAGAAGCGAGTTTGATTCCTGAGTCAGGAAGATCCCCTGAAGGAGTGCATGGCAACCCACTCCAATATTCTTCCCTGGAGAATCCCATGGATAGAGGAGCCTGGTGGGCTATTGTCCATAGGGTTGCAAAGAATTAGACTGAAATGACAGCACAGCATGCACACTTATTTCCCACTCACAGTTTATGAGGTTTTTTTTAAACTTTTTATTTTATATTGGAGTATAGCACTTATATGCAGAATCTAAAAAGAAACGAACTCATTTATGAAATAGAAACAGACTCACAGACTTAGAGAATGAACTTACAGTTACTGGGGGAAGGGTGGACGGAAAGGACAGTTAGGGAGTTTGGTATTGACATGGACACATTGCTATATTTAAATATATAATCAACAAGGACCTATTGTTTAGCACAGGGAACTCTGCTCAATGTTATGTGGCAGCCAGGATATGAGCGGAGTTTGAGGAAGAAGGGATACATGTGCATGTATAGCTGAGGTGCTTTGTTGTCCCCCTGAAAATATCACAACATTCCCCAAACTCCCCTCATATCCTGGCTGCCACATAACATTGAGCAGAGTTCCCTGTGCTATATAGTAGGTCCTTGGTGATTACATATTTAAATGTAGCAATGTGTCCATGTCAATACCAAACTCCCTAACTGTCCTTTCCCCCCACCCTTTCCCCATTAACTGTAAGTTCACTCTCTAATTCTGTGAGTCTATTTCATAAATGAGTTCATTTCTTTTTAGATTCTGCATATAAGTGATATCATAATGATATTTCTCTTTCTCTGACTTATTTCAATTAGTATGATAATCTCTGGGTAGATTCATATTGCTGCAAATGACATTATTTTATTCTTTTTGATGGCTTAGTAATATTCCTGTGTGTGTGTGTGTACACCATATATGTACCACATCTTCTTTATCCATTCATCTATTGATGGACATGTGGGTTGCTTCCATGTCTTGGCTGTTCTTCAGAGTGCTGCTGTGAACACTGGGCTGCATGTGTCTTTTCGGGTTAGAGCTCTCCCAAGGCATATGCCCAGGTGTGGGATTGTAGGATCTGATGGAAGCTGTATGTTTTGTTTCTTAAGGAACCCCCATACCGTTTTCCATAATGGCTGTGCCAATTTACAGTCCCACCAACAGTGTAGGAAGATTCTCTTTTCTATTCACCCTCTCCAACATTTATTGTTTGTAGAGTTTTTGATGATGGCAGTTCTGTCTGGTGTGAGGTGATACCTCCTTGTAATTTTGATTTGCACGTCTTTAATAATTAGTGACGTTGAGCATCTTTTCATGTGCCTGTTGGCCATCCGTAAAATCCCTGGACATGTAGTGGTGAAGTGCTACGTCATTGCCTGTGCTGCTTATCTCCTCTGTGGGGAAGGTATGCCACAGAGGCACACAGACCTCTTTTGGATTACAGTCCCTTGTGTGTTTTATGATTGAGGACAAACCATCAACATCATTAATCATGCTCTAAATATTAATTTCATTGGATACAACATAATCATGCTTCATTATAATCATAACTCATTTGGTTAATAAATGCCTACATTTTTTTTTCCTTAGAGAATATCCTAGTGATTGGTTAAAATATGCTGATGACACTACATCCACTGAGTTTCAGATGATTTGAGTAGTTTCCTTGGCATTCTAGAAAGGAAGAGAGTCAAAAGGCCAGTTAAGAGGTGACTGCACTGGTCTGGAATAGAGATGATAATGGCTGAACCAGGGCCATGAAGAAGAGAGGTCATTTGTGACAGATTTTAAGAAAGCTTCATGAGCTAGTGGGTTCTACTCAGAAGCAATCTCTCAGAGCAGACAGGTGGATAGGAAACGCCAAGCTGTCTTGTGGCCATGCAGGTCAAGAGCTTAGCAGGGTGTCTGGGCTGGAGATGCTGCACTGGGTCTTGGCAGCTTTTGGTGGTGGTTGAAACCATGGGAGCAGGTAAGACAGCCCAGAAAGCTTATATGGTAGGAAGGAAATGGGCTCCAAATGCAGAGCTCTGAAGGCCACTGATAGTTAAGGGGTGTACAAAGGGGGAAGAATATGAGGGGCAAGCCCTCAAGTGTCTGGCATCTGAATTGTGTGTATCGGCTGGAAAGGTAGATGTCAGTGAAGTAATGCACATTGTCACTATTGATGTGGTTGGTAAAGCACCAGCTTCAGTATATTGCCAAAGAACTGGTGAGTATTTTATTGGAGAAGCACTGAAATTATACCACCCATTGAGAGAGGAAGTTAATTTACAAAACTCTTTTTGGTTTTGTTTATTTATAGGAATTCTTTTGTGTGTGTGTGTATTTTATACCTGTATATTTGAGATGTATAATGTGTTACTTTGATGTATTTATATTTTGTAGTATGTTTGTCAGTGAAGCGATATTTATCATGTTGCATTATTATAGTACAATATCATTGTCTGTATGCATTATACTGTGCATTAGTCAGGACTCTTACTTTGAAGTGAGGTGGGGGAGTACACTATTTCTGACAAACTGTAGTCGGATTTCTGTTACAGAAAGGACTACTGATCTTGTAAAGCTAGAAAGTGACAGGAGTCTGACTGCAAGACTAGTCTGGGTCCTCACCAGCTGGGCACTTCTCTGGTGTGGTGGCTGGTTGGAAGAGATGCGATCCTGTGCATGTCAGACATGGGGGGCGCGGTGCGCTGCTGCCAGCACCTCTCACTTCTGACTTCCCACTGAGCTGTTCATCACAAGTGATCGTTCTAAAGAACACTGTCTCCCTTCCTCTCCTTGGAAGGCATTCTATGAACAGAAGTTATCCTCACAGCTCTGGACTGTGAGAACCTTGTCTCTCACACTTCTTTGCAACATCTCTGAGCAAGTGAGGCTTGTTTATACTGACTAAGAAGTCAGAAGAGCTACTGGTTAGAAAAAAATTAGTCTAGTGGCCAACCTCCTTTATCTCTGAATGGTCTCTATACAAAGTCTTTTATTTAGAAACCAGTTGTGCTTCATTCACACCACTGGCACATAATAGAACTCTTGCTGGAGTTTCCACTTGGAAGTGGCTGTGCCGGACTACACACTTCTAAGTAACCATGGAAAGATCTTGTGGGTTTTCCTTTGTGCATGAGCTGTGTTTTCTGGGGTCAGTGGTTCTCCCTATCTAACAGGAGAAAGGAGGGGCTGAGGCTATAAAGACTCCCAGTGTCTCATGGAATTTTCAAGAGATGGCCCTAATCTCATTTCAGTTGTTTCATCAATGTGTCTACTTTTAGATGAGGAATTCCTTCCTAGTCTCTGTTCCTAAGCTGTACCAAATGGTTGTGTGACTGCAGCTTTCTTGGACATGTTCTTTAGAGGGGAAGACTCTAAAAATGTCAGAAATTAGCAGAGGTGCAGGTCTGTTCCTCCATTCTCTCTTTTCTTCCACTCCTGAAATTCCTAGGAAAGAACTTTATTTTTAAATATTTAGGCATCCAGACTTCACTCTAAGGCCTCCTTCCCCTTGACTACAGAAGATTTCACAGCGAACCAAGCCCACTACTCTCTTAAACTTTTCTTCTTAGCTTGATCTGGCTAAAATAAAACCACAGGCAAATATGCACATTGCCCTGAGGTTAGCAGGATTTTTCTATGAGTCCATTATAGTGACAGTTGAATGACAGTATAAAGCCAATGCACGACATGAAAGTTTCTAAACAGCAGTACTTGTTGAGAGGAACTGGTTTTTTCCTCTGTCGGGAACTTTCCTCTAGTGCCTAGTTGCAAGTATGTGTAAGGAACTAACAAAGAAAAAAATTGTCACACAGGAAAGTGCTACTTCAGACAAAAGGATATTTTGCTACTTAGAGATATTTGCAGAGGTTTGTTTTAGAGTTTCTACTCTTTCCCCAAATGTGAATCTTCTGTGTGCCTTCCAAGAAAACAAGCCTTGTCTAATTTAGTAAGATGTAAGTTCATTTCTTTTTTTTAATGTATTTTAATTTTTTAAATTTTTATTGAAGTATAATTTACAATGTTGCATTAGTTTCTGCTGTACAACCAAATGAATTAGCCATGCTTATACATATATCTACTCTCTTCCAAACTCCATTTACATATAGGTAATTACAGAGCACCAAATAGAGTTCCCTGTGCTATACAGTAAGTTATTTGTGTTTTTTTTTTTAATTTAATTTAATTTTATTTTACTTTACAATACTGTATTGGTTTTGCCATACATCAACATGAATCCGTCACAGGTAGGAAAGTGTTGTTGCACATTGAACATCAGACCAGATGTTTAAAACTCTTGATTGTCATAATGCCTGTCCTTCTGTTACAGGTGCAACAACGAGAGTGAGTGGTCCCAGATCCACGAGAATATCATCCGCAAGTCCAGCGCCAAGTACTCTGCCCCCAGTGCCAGTCATGGTAAGGTGCTTCTCTGGCTAGAAGACTTTGTGTTGTGTTTGCAATTGCTTATCATACACACCTTAGTTTATTTGTGCTGATCAGTTGCCAGATATAAAGTTGTTTCCTACAGACATTTATTCTCCTTTTCAGGCAGTTTCTATTTCCTTGTGTGATGATTTGAAACCTTCTCTAATTATTAATACTTCTTTTAAAAAAATTTTATTGGAGTATAGTTGATTTACTGGAGAAGGCAATGGCACCCCACTCCAGTACTCTTGCCTGGAAATTCCCATGGACAGAGGAGCCTGGTGAGCTGCAGTCCATGGGGTCGCAAAGAGTCAGACACAACTGAGCGACTTCACTTTCACTTTTCACTTTCATGCATTGGAGAAGGAAATGGCAACCCATTCCAGCATTCTTGCCTGGAGAATCCCAGGGACGGGGGAGCCTGGTGGGCTGCCGTCTATGGGGTCACACAGAGTCGGACACGACTGAAGCGACTTGGCAGCAGCAGCAGCAGCAGTTGGTTTACAGTGTTGTGTTAGTTTTAGGTTTACAGCAAAGTGAGTCAGCTGTGCATATACATATATGCACGCTTTTAAAGATTCTCTTTCCATTTAGGTCATTATAAAGTATTGCGTAGAGTTCCTTATGCTATACAGAAGGTCCTTATTGGTTTTCTATTTTATATATAGTGATGTGTATGTCAATCCCAATCTTTCCTTTCCCTCCTAGAATCCGTAAGTTTGTTTTCTACATCTGTGACTATTTCTGTTTTGTAAATAAGTTCATTTGTCTCATTTTTTTAGTCTCCACATACAAGTAGTATTATATAATATTTGTCTTTCTCTGTCTGACTTATTTCACTTAGTATGGTAATCTCTAGGTTTATTCATGTTGCTGTAAATGGCATCATTTTATTCTTCTTTTGACTGAGTAATCCATTCTTCTTTCAGTGGACACTGAAATTGCTTACAGGTCTTGGCTGTTGTAAACCATGCTGCAGTGAACATTTAGGTGCATTTATCCTTTCAGACTGTGCTTTTCTCCGGATATATGCCCAGGAGTAGGATTGCTAGACCATATGATAGTCCCGGTTTTTAGTTTTTTAAGGAACCTCCATATTGTTCTCCACAATGGCTGTACCAATTTACATTCCCATCAACAGTACAGGAGGGTTTTATGTTTTCCACACCCTCTCCAGTATTTGTAGACTTTTTGATGATGGCTATTCTGATTGATGTGAGTGATGAATACCTTGTTGTAGTTTTGATTTGCATTTCTCTGATAATCAGTGATGTTGAGCGTCTTTTCATGTGTTTTTTGGCCATTACTTCTGACCACAGTGCATTTTCTGCTCTTTCTGTAGTGAATTCCTTGTGCTTTAATAGGTAACTTGAGTTGCAGTTCGAATCCAGAGTGAACAAAAGTGTTGCAGGGTTTGTCACATTGTGAAGTCTGTGTTTTCCTGAACAAAGACTCATACGCAGTGCCCCCCCCCGCCAAAAGACACATATTAATATCGCTTTTCAGTGTTGGCATCACCGAGGAAGCCTGGCACTAATGAGAATCAATGATTAGTCTGCCATTATCAGTCATTTGGAAACTAAAATAGAAAATCTTTATTTCAAAGCAGCTTTCATCTTAGTTCAACTTCTCCTTTTCTTCCTGCTTTTATTTTAAAACTGTGTTTGATATGTATCTAAATCTTGGTGTAATTGTACATGTTAGCATTAATTCTAAACTGAATATGAAATGTTTAATTAAATTAGAAGCACTGTTTAAAAATCTATAAAACCTCCTGAATAGATATTTTTCCAAAGAAGACATACAGATGGCCAACAGACACATGAAAAGATGCTCAATATCATTAATCATCAGAGAAATGCAGATTAAAACCACAATGATATATCACCTCAAATCTGTCAAAATGGCTGTCATCAAAAAGGACACAAATAACAAACGTTAGCAAGGCTGTGGAGAAAATGGAACCCTCATATTCTGTTGGTGTGAATGTAAATTGGTGTAGCCTCTGTGGAAAACAGTACGGAGAATTCTCAAAAAACTGAAAACAGAACTACCATATGACCCCACAGTTTCATTGCTGGGTATATATCTGAAAAAATTTAAATGCTATTTTGAAAAGATGCTCGCACCCCAGTGTTCATAGAAGCATTATTTATAATTACCGAAGTATGAAAGCAACCTGTGTCCGTCACCAGATGCATGGATAAAGAAGATGTAGTGTACATGTACAAGAGAATAGTACTCAACCTTAAAAAAGAATGAAATTGTGCCATTTGCAGCTGCATAGGTGGAGTTGAAGGGTATTATGCCAAGTGACATAAGTTAGAGAAAGACAGATTACTTAATGATATCACTTACATGTGGAACTAAAATGTAAAACAAACCAGTAAATATAGCAAAAAAGAAACAGACTCAGATACAGAGAACAAGGTCTTGCTTTCCAGTGGGGAGAGGGACTTGGGGAGGCGTAAGGGACTAAGAGGTGCAAACCACTGTGTATAAAATAAACACGCTACAACAATATGTCAACACTGAGAATATAGCCAATATTTTATAACTACAAAAGGAACATACCTTTGAAAGTTGAGAATCACTCTGTTGTACACCTGATACTTACATAATATTATACATCTACTGCACCTCAATTAACATATAAATAAAAACATGTGAACTTTTAATATACTCTTGAAGATAACTATCAAATTTATATAGAACCATGTTTCTCCAGATAATTTTTACCTTGAAACTATTTCATAACTTCTTTTATATAACCTTCTTTGTTTTAATGTTATAAACCTGTTATAAATACAAAGTTGCCCTTGAAAGTGAAAGTCAGTCAGTCATTTCGGACCCTTTGTGACCCCATGGACTATACAGTCCATGGAATTCTCTAGACCAGAATACTGGAGTGGGTAGCCTTTCCCTTCTCCAGGGGATCTTCCCAACCCAAGGATTGAACCCAAGTCTCCCACATTGTGGCCGGATTCTTTACCAGCTGAGCCACAAGGGAAGCCCAAGAATACTGGAGTGGGTAGCCTGTCCCTTCTCCAGAGGATCTTCCTGACCCAGAAATCAAACTGAGGTGTCCTGCCTTGCAGGCAGATTCTTTATCAACTGAGCTATCAGGGAATTCCCCAAGTTGCTCTTAAATGACAGTGTAAAGCCACTGCAAGGCATGGCAGTTCTTAGAGTTGTTGAGAAGAACCTCTTATCAAGGTCAGCATATTTTCAGCTAGGAGGGTCCTCAGAGAAGTTCCAACCCAGAGGCTATAAAGTTTGAGATGCTCAGCTGGGAATACTTCAATTCTCTAAAACTCTGTAGCATGGGGTTCCTCAGGGCCTCTCTCACTGGTTTTAGGAGCCCGTTTTTCCTCATATGTGCCTGGATGCCAAGGAGCTACATACACGCAGTAGGTAAAGGGAGTTCATATCCCTCACCTAAAGCCGAACTAAAGCAAGAACCTTACTTTTTAACAAGACAAGTTGCAATTTGGAAGACTGTTCATGTCAATATTTATAGTGTTCTTTGCTGTATTTATGTATTTTATTTATAAAAAGCTACCCTTGGCTACAAGTTCTGAAGCTATGGTGTATTTAAAACATGGAAAACATTTTAAAAGAGGGATAGCGGTAATAATACATTAAAAGAAACAACCAAAAAGCAGTTTCCACCATCACCTAACAAGATTAGAAGGCTGAATTTTGTCTTCCTTCCCAGAATGACCAAAGTTTCCATGACACTGTCAGTGTCTTATGATTTTTGCCCATGACTCACAGACACTGGCCACGTAAACAGTGTTAGAAAAGCACCCCGCCCTCTGTGCTGGGAGCACCATAGGCTTCAGAGAGCCTCAGTTAGGACGGCCCTACTGAGGGCAGGTCTTCTTGCAGTTGTGGAAAACCCGGGAGGAGAAGTAGGTTGCTTTTCTTTGGAGTGTGTGTCTGACTGCATCTTGGCCAGGCTTAACTTGGAAGCTGTTTTGAAATCATGTTTCAACTCCCTCATTGAGTAAATGAAGAAACTGAAGCTCGATCAGATACTTTAGTGGCTAAACCAAGGAGCCCAGGTTTCGGGATGCTGGGGAGCAGAGAGGAGGGCACCTTGATCTCCCAGATCTCAGTCTGAGTTTTAATAGAATAGTCCTCTGGGTTTTTGAGATGGTTTTGACTTAGATTCTTTTAGGTTTTAAGAATTTTTTGCACAGATTTGTCTAAGATTTGGAATTCTAGAATATCTCTTCAGAATAATGTATACTTTCTGCCTCAAAACTTTTCTCAAGAAAAATGCTGAATTTTGCACATTTTTCTCTGGGTGGGGGGAACTCTTTATGTGTTTTCTAGGGTAGAAGTGTGATTCTGAGTTTAAAAATGCTTTTGTTTTTGTAGGTCTTATCATTTCTCTGCAGCTTCTTCGTGGAGACATGGAACAGATTAGGAGAGAAAACCCCATGATATTTAATAGGGGATTGGCAATTACAAGAAAATTGGGATTTCCTGATGTCATCATGCCAGGTAGGCAGAACCTCTTGGGGCTGGGGTGGGAGAAGGGTTAGGAGAACGGAGTTCGGTGCTCCCTTGGTGAGCAGGTGGCAAACCACCCTATGAGGAGCCCCGCAGCCATTGACAGCCTCTGCAGCCAGAGTCAGGTTGCTGACTGCAGTCTGCAGCCAGTGGCTCCTTTGGCTCTTGTTGGCATTTGTTCTTTTCCGCAAGCCCCCACATACCTTCACCAGGGCAACACAGTGCAATCTGGCACTTGAACCTTTTTGTCTCCTGTGGAGGCTGGCTGTTAGGAATCAACACAGAGCTCCTCACAGGGATGCCTTTTTCACACTCTTCCCTTCAGTTACATATCATAGAAGAGAATCCCCTGATAAGAACATCCTCTTTAAGGAAAATAATGCCTGTAGTGTCAGTGAATCTGGTTCATGTAGGAGTAGCAGATATATCTGTATCAGAAAAATGAATCATAACAATGAAAACACCATATCATATCAGGAAAACGGATTGGCAAATGGTATAGGTTAGGCAGTGTGAATAGTACCACCTGGCCAGAAATTGTTCTAACCACTTTCACCTAATCCCCGATGGAGAGCCAGGGCAGAAAGTGGGAATGCATTGGCTCTCAAGTGTGGTTCCAGCAGGTTAATCCAAAACTCGTGCTTCCTAGTGAGGCAGATGTGGGTCAAGCTAGAGCAGTGGATCCAAACAGGCCATCATAACCAGGGGGCTGTGGGAATGAGGGAAGGATAGAGGCGTGGCTCTGATGGATGGGAGGCAGTCTGGAACCAAAGAAGATGGGAACAAGGAGAAGGAAGGAAGAACAAGGAAACAGCTCCTTGTCTGGATGAATTACAGGAGGCGTGACCCTACCTTTTCCATTGAGTTTCATTCAGTGTTCTGCCAGAAGCTTATTCACTTTTTTTTTTTTAAAGAGCCAAGCCAGGCTAGACTGAACTGATAGTGACCACTCTAAATAATCACCTCTTTGGGATTCTCCATGGTCCTGAAAACTCCTCTTATTGGAAATATATGCCAGCATAAACCCAGGGGAGAGTATGACCTGAGCATACAGAAGGCTGTGTGATGGATTCCAGCTGTCCTTCTGCTCCCCACATTATGCCCAGACTTGTTTTCTGTCGCTTTTATTCTCTCTCCATAGACACTGTGACTGCAGAGCAAGCTGCTGTGAACAGCCTTTGTCTCTTGCTCATGCACACAGGAGGATCTTTTGAGTGACAGTCCTAGGCCATTTAATCAATTCCTTGTCAATTCTGTGTTTATTTTTAAATGTTTAGAAGACTCCATGCTTATGAAAGGCCCTCATCTAGTTGTTGTGGAGGGTGATATCCTCCACAGGACATGTCTCCCATCCTGTCCTGACAGTTTCTCAGCCCTCTGTGACCCTAGTAATCAGGAGAAGAGCCCAGACATCATCCCTAGCTTCTTGGCAACATGTCACTGAAGAAATAATTGGTGATTACCAAAACTGATCTGATGATCAGTTTTAA
This sequence comes from Oryx dammah, assembly GCF_014754425.2. Taxonomy (NCBI): domain Eukaryota; kingdom Metazoa; phylum Chordata; class Mammalia; order Artiodactyla; family Bovidae; genus Oryx; species Oryx dammah. Next base: position 11,019,419 of record NW_024070193.1, read on the forward strand.
ATGAGCTATCTAGGCTTATGATATAGAGTCATATATTCTGAAAGATATGCTTGAAGTCCTTTCTCTCTTTTAAGAACTAGTTTGTCTAAGATTTGGACATTGCCTTCCTCTTAGCCCTCACACAGTCATAGAATCAAAACAAAGTGAGCAGAGACTAGAAAGAAAAAAAGCTTCAGTCAGAAGTCTTTAAGCAGACTTTAAATTCAAGAGTTACAGCGCCCATACCTCACCTGTGGAAAGAGATCTTTTTGTGAGGACTCTGAATCTGTGTGTCATTGGCACACAGGTTGATCAAGGGCTTCTGAGAAAGTTGGATATGACCTTGGAAGTAAGCAATATCAGTATCATTGGTGAGGCAAGCGGAGTGTCAGGAGCATTTCCTCCACTGGGCAGCTGAGGCGTCACCATCTGATTTGCCCCACAAGACAGAGACACTGGCAGTCCTAGGGTGTCCAGACTGGGGCTGTGAATGTGCTCTTTGCTGAGTTGTTTGCCCTTGAAGTATTGAGTGCTGGAGCTGAAAGTGAGGATTAATTCACAGGCAGGAAGCAGTCCTCTCTATGTCTCTCCTCTCTTTTACCTTACCTCTCGAGGAAAGAATTTTTTTAAATGTAAATTTATTTATTTTAATTGGAGGTTAATTACTTTACAATATTGTATTGGTTTTGCCATATGAAACGAATCGAGGAAAGAATTTTTTGCACAGATGCCACTCTTCAGATTGTGCGCTAACAGCTGACAGTGCCTTTAATGCCCCCACAAGATATCATGAGAGTGGATTTGCCCTCCTTGGGTGAGGTGATAGGGCTGGCCCTGAAGGTTCTGCTAGATCAGCAGGAAAAGTGTGCAGCAGTGTTTCCAGGTGTGGCCCACCTGTCCTGGGAAACCATGTCTATGACAGGAAGTCCCTTTGTGAGGTCACCCTCCACCTGCAGCTGGTCCACTCTTCACCCGTGGGAATATTGGATCTGGGCTGCAGTGGTCCCTCGGCCCTCATGGTGCTGGTATGACCGAGTTACAAGAAATTGCAGCTTCTTGACACATGGTCATGAGAGAAATGAACAATGAAATGAATTATGTTAGTAACTGTGAGCATTTCAACACTGAAGTCTGAGAAATTAGAATACATGGAAAAATTAGAATGGTTCATATACTGTGGCTCTTATTTTGAAACTACCAGCATTTGGGAGAAACTACTAGATACTCATTTGGAGAGGTCCTTTATGTCAGATGGCCCAGACAGGTCCTTGTCAAAGCATATTGACAGAGCTTATAGGTCTGAGTTATAGCATTTAGACAAGTTCTAACCACACCAGTATCTGACACACAATTTCAGAAAGGGGCTTTCCAGTGGTCTCCTGTTGCTTTCCATGAGTGTGTAAGATATACCATGTGACTGCTGTGAACAGGAGATGTGCTACTCTTTGCCACAGCCAAGGCCCTGACTGCATAGGCACCCAGCTGTGTTCATGACTCACGGTAGTGAGCACGAGGCAAGACCACCATTGCTCGTGGTGTTCTGGGAGTCGCAGAGAAGGCACATAAACCTAGGAAACTCCATCCAAGATTATAGAAGAAGAAACCATATGGGAACTTAAGCCTGGTTTTGAAACTGAGCACCTAATAGCCTTTTGTTGGTTTACCGCCATATTTCTGTGGGTAGTTCCTCCTTTCCTCCCAACTCATTTTAGTTCATTACAGAAACTAATAACTCTACAACACACTTTTACTCCTTGAGATTTTTTTCAAGAAAATGGAGAGGAAATACTGGAGCAGGGCAGACGTTTCAGGTGAATGAGTTTTCTGTGACTCACTTGTCAGCATTAGCCCAATTAGAACTTTCAAGAAAACTGTCAGCCAAAAGACTGTAAACTGAAAGGTAATGATTTAAAACCTCTTGCTCAAGAGTGGTCTGTACCTCCTCCAAACCTCATCTAAGCCAGCAGGGGTGTGCCACCAGCTTCTGTGCAGTTTTCTGTCAGCTTTCTAGGAGAGTCTATTCCCTGGAGTCAGTAGGAATGCAGAGCTGTCATGGCTCTGTGGGAAAGATACCTTTTAACTTGTTTTCTAAGCCTTGAATTTGTAAAGCTATCATTTACTGTGGGCGTTATGGGTCAAGTTTCATATTAGTTAAATGAGCTTCTCTTTTGTCAGAAGAAATCTGCCCTGTGATTTTAATATATTCTAGCTAATGGCTAAGTTTTTTTTTTTTCCCCTAAACCAGTATTGCTCTAACTTTAGTATGTATCAGAATCACCTGCAGGGCTTGTGAAAAACACATTGCTAAACCCACCCTAAGAGTTTCTGATACAGGAGAATTGGGGTGGGAACTGAGCATTTGTATTCCTCACAGGCTATCAGGTGATGGTTTAGGGCCCCCTTTGAGAACCGTGTCCTAAAGAGTACTCTGCTTTAGGGATGCTTTGCCCCTCTCTGAATCAGACCTGGTACAAGCTCCTCTCTGGGTTGCCCTGACCTTGCCCTTTAGAAGGCAGCTATGCTGGCATGGCAGCCCTCAAGGGGGCCCCCCAACTCTTGCCCTTGTGCTCAGAAATACACTCTGTCCTTTGCTTTGACACCTGATATAAAGTGCATGCTTCATCACCAACCTGCAAGTGATGTTTTTTTCTCTTTTCCTGTTTGTCTTAATTGTTCTTGTTTCTCTCTGTGCTGTCCCCTCATTCTCGCCCCTTTCTTTCTGGTGCAGAGATGAAGATAGTTGGGTGTAAGTTCCTGCTTTTGTGTGTCCTGTCTGCTTTTGCCTGCTTTGTTTCCATCTTCATTTGTTTCATGGAATGTTGCAATACTGGGGTGGGGTGTCATTTACATTATTAATCCTTCATCAGCCTCACCTTTTGGGATAACTGACAAAATGTTAGGGAAGCTACCAGCCCAACCTAGAGACTGTGTATTACTTTAAGTGTTTATTAAGATCAGAGAAAACTAAGGACATGTTGGAATATTTAGAAAACTTTACAAAGCCCTAGGTGAATAGATACAGGAAAGGATTTTTATGAGGCAGATCAGCTATTCCCATTGAAAAGAAAATGAATAGGGCTTATCCCAAGTTGCAAAGAATCAGAAAGGCAGAAAGCTGCTCTTATCAGCTCTGCTGGACACATCTCATGACTTTTGAAAGAAAAGTTCTCCTCAAGAGAGTGATGACAGTATTTACCACAAGTAGATTCAAGATTGTGGTCAGTCTGAGTGTCACATGAAGCTTTGGCCGTATCTCTAAGGGATGGTTTAGGGATGATCATATCTGGTCCCACAACGGGTTGGAATATCCCCACATCCCTGACCCAGGAAAGGAATAACCATACACAGTGATGTTACACCGTGCCCATTCCTGTCATTCTGTTAGAGCAGAGAATGTCACTGACTTTGTAGCAATAGAAACCAATAGAAGTGTGACACTGAAGACTTGGTTAGAAAAACAAAGAACCTGTCTTTCCTGGGTACTCTAAAGAAATCTTCCCAAGAGCCTTTTTTTTTTTTAAGTCTCTTCCTCAGAATAAGAGCTACTCCGGCATATAAAACTTTGGTCACATGTCTGAAACTGTCCATACAAGATGGTAGTTAACATCTCCGTGAATGCTGTCAGGAGACTCCTGTTCTGCCAAGAGATAGAATTGGCCCCATCCCGAGCAGGCTGCAGTGTCTCCTTGGAGAAGATGTGTTCTAGTTTTACATGGTCTTAAGGGAAATAAAGCACTATCCACAGAAGCTCTTTCTAATCCTGTCTCAAATTGGACAAGTTCTAAATAATATAGTAGTTAACACTATTATCCTTGAACCCAGAGCCTCACATGTGGTGTGAGTCATTTGTACAGAAGGAACATGAATGTAATAAAGAATCCAAGCAAGATGTAGTGCCCCCCAAACTCCAAGTAAGGCTGGTGTGTCTGGCAAGAGACGATCTTGGTAACAGAGACTGTGGTGCCTGAGCTGGACCTCGAAGACTCAAACCTCTGTAGAGACTGCTTTCAGAGGAGACCTGCAAACATGTGATGAGCTGTTTCTCCAAAGTCGCACTAGGATGCAGGTCTTTGGATGATCAGGCCCGGCCGCTGAAGCACACGCTGTTCCCTCTGCTGGATGCAGCTGTGTCCCCATGCTTCCCAGCCCCTTGGGATTCTGGTAGCTGCAAAGCACTGCTTCCTTCTGAGACCTCTCTCTAAGGACCCCAGAATGTTTCAGGCCAATCCCTGACATCGTCAGACGGCCTCAGGTCCCTGACCTGGCTCCCTCCCCAGCAGCTGTTTTGTGTCGACTTCTAGGAATCCCGAGTGTTGCTGGGTAGTGACGCTACTCTGGACAGTTGAACGCTGTATCAGCAAACTATAGCCCATAGGCCAAATCCAGAAGCCTTTCATACTGTCCGCCAACTCAGAATGGTTTTTTGCGTTTTAAAAGGGTTGTGAAAACAAAGAACATGTGGCCCACAAAGCCTGAAAGGTACTTACTATCTGGCCTCTTCCAGAAAAAGTTTGCCAGCCTCTGCTGACTCTTAAGTCCCTAGTTCTCTGACATGCAGCTGTACCAACAGCTGTCACTGGCTGCTGTGTGAAACGGCAAAAGGGACAAAGATTATTTATTCTGAAGCCCTCTTACAAGAACAGCCTCATTCATTCATCTTCCCATTCAAGAAACTCTGTTGCGTGTCAACTGAGCACCAAGCATTCAGAGATGTAAGACATTGCTGATGGTCTTAGAGGCTCTGCCAATCTTAGGAAGCAGAGGACACCTAGCAAATGGAATCAGGGCTGGCCTCCACAATACATACTCCCACTTGCTTACAAAAAGCCTCCCCCTCGATACCCGTCCCATCAATCCTCCATGCTGCCCAAGAGCTACCCAGTTCTACACCCCCAGACAGACTTCACTAGCATCTTCCCAGCAGACCCACACTTTATGGTCCCCTGATGTTAAACCCTGGAGAGCATCGGAGTTACCTGATGCTTTTTAAAGATAGAAGTACACAAGCCCCACCCAAGACCTACTAGAATCTCTAAGGGTGAATATTAGAAATCTAGTTCTAACAAGCTCCCTAGATGATTGAGATATATGCAGTGGTCTCCAAACTAATCACAGAAACTGCTGCTCAGGCCTTCTCTTTCCCAACCTTATTGTAAGGTGCCTGTCCTCATGCCTCTCCTGCTAATATTTCCAGGCCACTGGTGCTAAAGTTTACACAAGCCTCATGGATACTGTTAACCCATGATCCTACCAGTAGTTTTTTAAACATGTAACGTGCGATCAGGATAGCTAGCGATCAGGATAGCTATGAACAGCAGGGACCCTGGGAAGCTCTCTGTAAGGCAGGCCTGGCTCATTAAATCCTGGAGCTCTTCACATTTGTTACTTCTAGTTCCTTGAGAATTAGTGGAGAGTTCAATTTAAATGATCCTCCAGAGAGCTTTTGAGGAGAAGGCCCCGGCTACATAACTGTTACAAAGAGCTGTTTTCAAAATTGAGGCCATAATTTACAAAATTGCAACTATTCTGACTGAGAATGGCCTTGGTTCTAGGCAGATCTATTCTCTAAATAAAGAAGAAAGATCTGATGAAATCAAGCTGCTTCAGTGTGTAACTCAGAGGGTACAGTTATGCGTATTTACACATTTTCTAAATGATCACAAAAGGCATTCTATTTAAATAGAAAATTTTAAAAGAATAAAACCTGTAAGAATATCTAGCTCAGTCCTTCATTTGAAATTGGCATTCTGGTTTAAAATACCCTAGAGAAGTGGCTCAGAAACTATGAACTCACTCTATAAAACCAAAACAGACCAAATTCTGTCATTATCCATCTGTAAGATGATGTCCAGTTTGATATTAGTATTTTATATCATACAATGCTAGGAAAGTTTGAAATGTTCCATTTAGGGACATACTTACTATAATATGTTACCTTTTGTATAGAGCCACAGAAATTTAAAATGCTTGTACAAGCTAGAATACTGTTGCTGGTAGCCAACATCTGCTTTGAAGAGTCACATAAATTGTCTTGAGAATAACTTCCAGAGAGTGCTGATTTAAACCAGGGTAATTTTAAACCAAGCACCTATTCTTTAGATATTAAAATTCTCTATTCACTTTATGCCAAATCATCCTAGAAATTGAATAATTACTTAAGTTCCATAGAAAAGCTAATATGTAACTAAGAGGCTATTATCAGGAGAAAGCTCTGAGGTGTCTGTTCCAGTTTTTAAAAATTTAAGGTGTAACCAACTCTGATTTCCCCCATTATAATGGCAATAACCTATAGTTAAGTTCCCAGTAATTTTGAATTTTACTTTCAGGGCTGATTTTTTTCATCCTCTGTTCTGACAGTAGCAAACTGATGCATTTGAGTTTTCCTTCTCCTCCTGCTCGCCTTCCCCACCCTACCTGCACACGAGTGCTCTTTTTAATGACCTGCTGCTGCTGCTAAGTCCCTTCAGTTGTGTCTGACTCTGTGCGACCCCGTAGATGGCAGCCCACCAGGCTCCACCATCCCTGGGATTCTCCAGGCAAGAACTCTGGAGTGGGTTGCCATTTCCTTCTCCAATGCAGGAAAGTGAAGGAGGACCCAAGTAGGATTGTTCAAAAGAGGAAGATTAAAGTTCCAGACTCACCAGAATTCAAAGTAGAGGTTCTGCTCAGCCCAGGAGGAAAGTCTGTACAGACTGCAAGGATGGACCCCCTGAAGTCGGTCCCACCGGCCCAGCAGTTGCATCTGCATGTGATTTTCAAGAATGCATTTTCCTCTTCCCTTCGTGAAGCCTCAGGGCTATTTGTTTAGGGAAATAGCTTTCGCATGTTAAAGTTCTCTGCATTGTCGGAGAATAATCGGTCCTCATGGACTGCTCTTTTGAGTATTATGTGACAGAAAAGCACATGACAGTACTCGTAGGGTAGGAAGGCAACATTAAGAATAGAGGGCTGAACACGAAGACCCCTAAAGCCCAAGATATGGGCCAGTCTTAGTCTATCACTGTTTCATGTGTAAAAGACACTCAGACACCCACAGTTAGAGAAGTGGGCAGTGCGGAAAAGAGGCTCTCATTAAGTACCTAGCCAAACCAGAAAGCTCGGTAGCTCACTGAAAGCAAAGCCTCTTTATGTCATTGTGATCCCAAGTAATGAACAGACTTAGATGTGCCAGTTTCTCTAGAAACTGAAGTGGAAAGACTTTGCTTTCTGAATTGGTTTGCTTTGCAAGTTAATGAATTGTTCCATTAACTTTCGATTGATCTCTTCAGGCTGCCAGCACATCCTCACTTTGGCCTCACCTGGTTTCCCTTGTCATTTTCTTCCTTTGAACATTCCCTCCCTGCCCCCCGCCCCCCACAGGCTTCACTTTTTTTTTTTTTGCAAGTCAAAAGCCCTTCTTTAGTTTGTGTTAAGTAAAATTGGTCACTTTGTGGGTTTAGAAGCTTAGAGCAGCCCATATAAGCTCCTTTTATACATGAACAGACAGTTCCATCCCCCCTTAAAGAAAAAGGCGTTTGAGACTTGGGTCATTTCAGACTTGCAGCTGGCTCCGCTCCTGCCCGCTCTAAAGCAGCCGGTGTGGGCTGCAGGGGCTGGACTCAAAGCACAGGAGCCCAACACTGTCGCCCCAGTGCTTTGGCACCTGTGCTTCTGCGGAGTCATCTGCTCCCAGAGCACTTGCTACAAAAAGAAGAAAACCTGACCATCCAGTGACCTCTGTTGGCACCCCAGCAGGGAATGAAACTAGGTAAGCCTGCAGAAGGAAGGAGCAGTGTATCCTCTAGGCAGACTCAGAAAGATGGAGGGCTGCCAAAAGAAAGGTAGGAAAGAGAGGGAAAGAACGAGGAATTAGTGGTTAAGACATAGATACGATTAAAGGAAGTGCTCTTCCTTTTGATTGTAAAACCTTTCCTCTTTTGGAAGATTAGATTACAGCCATTCTCTTGGAGGGGATAGAGGCTGAGCAGTCCCCCACAGTCTGCCTTTTCCCACCCTAGCCAAGCTGTGGTGAACAGCGTTAAGATTCAGACTTAGAAGGCACGTGACTAACCCACCTGAGTACTGCTGCACTGATACTGGTGGAACGTCCATTGTGATGAACCAAGCTTGGAATGCCCTGAGCACCTCCCTGAACCCTGGAGGATCCAGATGCTAGCCTTGTCCTCCACGCACATGGGGCACAGTGGCTTCTGCAGTCATGAATACGTGACACTTCTTTCCCCGCAGGTGATATCCGCAATGACCTGTACCTCACCCTGGAAAAGGGGGATTTTGAGAGAGGGGGAAAGAGCGTACAAAAGAATATTGAAGTGACCATGTATGTGCTTTACGCAGATGGCGAAATCTTGAAGGTAAGGTTTGCCAGTCAGTTTGAAGTGGCAGCTAATCCTGTAATAATTTTAGTTGTTTCTGTGGACTTCGTCCAGAGACCCATCGTCCTCAAGAGGGACTGAACTCAAATCACTTCCTAAGACTCTTCTCCACCTTAGCTTCTCTTCAAGGAAACCCTGCAGTATGCTCTGATAATGACTTCCAGGGTCATACAGCCTTTTCAGAAATTCTTCCTAGTGTCTGACCTGAATCCTTCCTGTCCTCATTTAGATCTATTCCCTCCAGTTCTGTCCTACATGTTACTTTTTCAGCCACATGTCTAGCATCCAGCTGCTTAGTTTTGGTAACTGTTATTAGGTCCCACTCTTTTGCACCTGTTATTAGGTCCTAGAGCTAATATAGAAAGTTATATTTGCTCTTTAGTAAACAGGTATACCCACTTGCTGTTACCAGGTTATGTGACAAGGAACAGCAGACTCAGGCCCCCAAAGGTGGTTTCCAGCCAGTGCAGCACAAGGACCCTCTGATACTCTTGATTAAAAGAGAAGACCTGGAGTGCTGTTTTTCTACTTTCATTATGTCAGTTTTTCCCTCAGTCAAGTCATGGTCAAGTCCTTGGCAAATGAGAAGGCATTGTTTGCATGCCACACGGTAGAAGGCAAATCAGTCTTTTACAAACCTTGCTTCTGTGTGTTGACAACAGCATCATGAGGTAGGCAGAACAGCAATGATCATCCACATTTTATAGAAGGAAAGAGGTAAAGTTAGTCACAGTCATCTCTCAAAGCTATTTAATAGAAATGGAGGGTAGATGTGGTATTAAAAACAGAGATATGTGTGTCATTAAAAAAACCCACCTCGAGGACTAAGGCAATTCTTGTTTGTGTGAATAATGTGGGGGTCAGCAGAGCTCTCAGCTGTTCACTCTGCCCTGTGTGGACAAGGAGCTGCTCCGGCTTGTATTGCCTGCAGCTTCCCAGGGGGCATGGTACTGCATTTTCACAGTAATATTTGGAAACTGGGGTCAAGTTAAATCTGGTCTACCTTGGTTATGTCCAAGAACAGTCAGCCACAGGCAACATAAAATGCCAGTGCACCTTTGGGCTGAAGATTAGAAAACTGGTTCTCTCTGTTTTGTTATTTAATTATTTCTCTGATCTGGAAAGCTCTGTGTATGGCTGACTTCGCTGAGTCCATTTCTTTCTTAATGAGGATGAAGAGTCTGCCTTAGTGATTCAGATGGCACCACTCAGCTTCCTTCAGGTGAACTGAGTGGTGTGTGCGGTTGCCTCTGCTCCAAGGAGAACAAGGAGCACTGTGACTGCTGGCTCCACATGCCATCTTCACAGTTGCCCCCAGAGTCTGAATTTCAGTCACCTGATAGATTTGGCCTGATGGAAAAATAAGACCGTCACAAAGGAAGAAGTGAAATGTCCAAGTGACAGAGAAATCCAAGGGACCCCTCCAGTAGGGTGGCATGTTGCTCTGCTTATCTCTTCCAGGACTGCATCAGCTTGGGTTCAGGAGAGCCCAACAGGAGTTCCTACCACTCCTTCGTCCTCTACCACAGCAACAGTCCTCGCTGGGGAGAGATTATCAAATTGCCCATCCCTATTGACCGGTTCCGGGGCTCCCACCTGCGCTTCGAGTTTAGACACTGTTCCAGTGAGTGAGATTTCTCTCTCCACATTGCTTTGAGAATATGAATATAAGTCTTCCTTCTCTGGGACAGAAATAACAGTTCTTACTAGTATCAGGGCAAGAAAATGAGGAGTTGTGTACACAGAGGTAGGATGTCATCAGAGACTGTTTTTTGGACAGTGATCCAAAAACGTGTGATCTGGGGACTTCCTTGGGTCCAGCAGTTAAGACTTCACATTCAGTTCCAGGGTTGTGGGTTCGATCCCTGGTTAGGTATTGTAACAAATTCAAAAAAGACCTTAAAAATGGTCCACATCAAAAAGAAATATTTTTAAAAAATGAGATCTGATGCTGTTGGCCTTTTGTAGTATCTGACTTGGACAGTGGATAATTGCCAGGGTCATTCCTCTTTGGGGGTTTCCTTCGTATATAGTAAACTCCTTCTTAAAGAGCCCCTGGTTTATCAAGACTAGCCATGTAGTTTCTTTTTGGTTCTAGGTAGCCTGTGTACCTTGCAATATAAATGGAAACTCAGCCTAGTACATTTCTGCTTGCCATCAGGTTGCTACCTATTTAATGAACAAAGTAAGGGACAAAGAAGTAAAGCACACAAGGTGATAAGGAAAAAGGGAATTTCTGTTGGAAAGGGAGGTGTGAGGCAGAACAACTCATGCTTGCCTCTGATTGCAGCAAAAGACAAAGGGGAAAAGAAGCTCTTTGGCTTTGCATTCTCACCCTTGATGCGGGACGATGGCACCACCCTCTCCGATGACATCCATGAGCTCTACGTGTACAAGGTACGGAGCCTGGGTCTGTCCCCCGCTCAGACCACTCTCACATGTGGTTCTCGGTCAGGTGGTTCCCCGAGTGGGCCAGAGGATCTAGGGTGGGGTGCAGGTGAAGACCGCAGGACACCCGTGGGCAGGCTTTTGTCTTTTCCCACAGATCACACCAGCAGGGCCTCTGTTTCCAACTTCCCACTCCACTAGTCATGGAAATCTATTATTCAGCCCCTTTGTGCCATTACAGCCTTGGCTCGTACATTTGGAGACCTGCCATTTGAGACTCTGATTCTGTCAGCTATCACAGCATAGCCGGTACCCAAAGGTTCCTGCACAACAGATAGAGGCCATGAGCTTCGCCATGTTTTCTTTAAAAGGCATGTGAGCCATTCTTGGGGAAGAAATGGAAAACAATTTTATTTATTTATTTATTTTTATTAAATTTATTTATTTTTTATTTTACTTTACAATTCTGTATTGGTTTTGCCATACATTGACATGAAAAGTGCTTAGGAAGCACTCTTCTAACAGGACCTGAGGTCCAAGGTCCAGCCTCAAGAACCCCAAAATCCCTGGGACCTGATGTTTTACACGTGGCACGGTTCCAGAAATATTCTGTGTCCCCTACTTATGCCTACAGTGTGATGAGAATAGCACGTTTAACAACCACGCTCTGTACCTGGGCCTGCCCTGCTGCAAAGAGGATTACAATGGCTGCCCTAACATCCCCTCCAGCCTCATCTTCCAGCGCAGCACCAAAGAGTCTTTCTTCATTTCCACACAGCTCTCCTCCACCAAGCTCACCCAGAACGGTAGGCCAGGGTGCCCGCAGGGTGGAGCCCTCCACTGTCCCCACTTGCTGCTTTGTGTTGCTGGTATTTGTCAAGAGACAGAAATTGTTGCTTCTGCTTTTTCATGCCACAATGAGGGGATTCTTCTCATTCCAAGTTGAAGGAATCACTTGGTAATAGCAAGCTATGGGGTTTTCCATGGTTTTACAGATGTGTCTGTAGCCTTGATCGCAGCACTCTGGAGGCCATTTCACTGCCTCCAGCTATTTCTGTCTCTCTAGATCCCACCCACCCTTGGCAGGGGGAGTCTAGGCTTTGCTTGCCCATGACATAGCCAGGCTTCACCATTTTGGGGGCTTGCTTCCTAGTGGATCTCCTTGCTCTGCTGAAATGGAAGGCCTTTCCAGACCGGATCATGGACATCCTTGGGCGGCTGCGGCATGTCAGTGGGGAGGAAATTGTTAAGGTATGGCTTTCACCCAATTCACACGTGCTAGCTGAGCAAGAATCTGGGCAGAGGGCCTTACTTCCCCTTGATTTCTGCCTATAAGCCTCTGAAACCACTTTTTAAGGTATATAGTTAAGTTGAGTAAAGTTATTTTTCTTTTTTTCAGTTAGCTTCTTTCTTTAAAGTAGGTATCACTTCAGGTTTATTACCTTTTAGAAACAATATTTAAGTTTTTAAACCCTATTTTCTGGCTTGTTTTTCTTCCCAGAAAGCAAAGTGATAATTAAAGGGCAGCCTCTCAGAAATAATCCCAGTGTGGGCTGCCGCCTGCATGCCTCTAGGTCTCCGCTCGCTTCCTTTCTTCGCTTATTCTGTAAACCTCTACCACAAACGCAGCCTGGTGTCCTCCTGGCCCCACTCTCTGGATTATCTAGAAGAACTCTAAATATTCTCCATGAACTGGAACTCCTGATTTTGCCCAGTCTCTCACTTAAGAGTCCAGACCAGGGAACTCTACCCTCTTCTCTGCCTCTTTGGCTTTCTCATGTGCTTTTGTGACACTTCCCACCTAATGGCCTGAGCAAACTGACAGCAACACTGCCCAACCCCAGTTGTTACCCTTAGGGCTTCTCCACACTGTAGAAGCCAGGTGTTTGCTCACCTGACTTTGAGCTCAAGAAGAACCCCAGGCACTTTTCCCAATGGTGAAAGCCTGGTAGGCAGATTCTGCACAATGGACTGAACTCGACTGAAGAGAATGGAGGTGCTTTAGGTGATCAGCAAGAGCAGTGGAATGTAGGCTAGAGATTGAATTTCAAAAAGGCACCTTGTCCATGTGTGGACATTCTTGGCTCCATCATTGCAAGGATCAAATCTGTTACCACTGCACTGTCTATACTTTTATTTTACAGCTCCATTGACTCAATAATACACAACATGGTGTCTCCAAATGAGGGATAATTTTAAAGTCAGTGTATTTCTTTGTACTTTTATGAAGTCTTGTATGAATTTTGTGTTAATTGATCAGAGTATCATAAATTTTTAAAAGAACTCTTTATACAAACAAGCTTTTGAAACTTTATACAAACTAGTTTTGAAACTTAAGATAAATTTACACTCAGGGCATTTTTTCCTTCTAAACATATTAAAAATTTCACCAGTAGAACAGACCACATACTATGAAAGCTCTGTGATCTTTTTAAGGTTGAGTTGTTACATTCCTGACAAGAGAACATCCTACCAGCATTTCTGGTTTTAGCATCAATATTTGTCTCAAGCCAGCCAGGAGAGAATGTAAAGGGAATATGCTAGCATTTTAATTATTTTTTACTTTTTATTGGAAAATTTCAAGCATCCAAAGATGCAGACAGAATAAATAACCCTACATCTCCCTGTCATTCATCCCTGACTGTCAGCAACCCCTGGCCAGTCCTGCCCATAAATCCCTCATCCATGCCTTCTACCTTATGTTGTTTTGAAGCAAGTTGTAAACATTATATCATTAAATTGCATTTTGACCAACAGAGTATTAGGTTTGATTTTTGAAGACTGGGAGCATCCATGAATATTTATTATTCTCTCCCTGGACTTTTGCATCTTAGAAAGAAAAAGGCACCTGCTCAAAAAAAGAAAAATGTTGTCTCCATATCTTTTACCCTCTTTGACAGCCCTCATCAGCTGCATTCTCTCTTCTCCTGGGATACTAATTTCTAGACCAAAAAATAAGTTTCTGTAGGTAAGGCCTAGCTTGTCACATCCTTATCCAGATGTCCTCTACAGAGGTAGGTCATAGTAGACAGTAAGAGACTACTGAATTTCGGGGTCCCAGGAAAGAAAGCACTTTTTCTCAAAAGTGAATTTGGCATCAAAATCAGTTATGTTGCCTTCAAGATTGCTATTCTTCATGGGTGGTCTAAATTTTTTATGTAATTGCTCTTTCCTTATAAGTTTAGCACTTACCCAACAGGAAGAGCCTCTTTAGGTCTCTTTTAGGGCCCTTTGGGCTATAATCAAACACCCAAAGTTCACCTAGTTATTTCTTGGCTAGGTGGAGATGGAATACCAGGTTATTTTTAAGTGGTAGTTTGAGGTCTTAGGAGATGTTTGATTTTGTTTGTTTGGGAGATAAATTCATTGGTGTTTGAACATCTGACTGTGTGTCCAAGGTCCTAAGACCTGAGCCCTCTGGTTTTTATGCTGTTGCAGTTTCTGCAGGACATCTTAGACACACTCTTTGTGATTTTGGATGATAACACAGAGAAATATGGCCTGCTGGTATTTCAGTCTTTGGTAAGTCTTACCTTTCCTGATTTTTATTGATTATTCCTGTCACATACTTTTTAAAAATCTGAGGAAAGCAGTTTATTTGAGTGAGTCAGCACAAGATGCAGATGTTCCCAACAGGAAAGGGACTGATGAGTGTCACCAAGGAAGACGAACAACCTGCCTACCTGGCACATCTCTATATGAGCAAATCTGGACCTCTGCTTTGTGGTTTTGATACTCAGTCTCATACTATCGCAGGGTGGCTGAAATAGTGACCTACACCAACAAAAGGCCCAGAGACCAATAAAAGAAACAAGACAGCTCGTTTTCCACTTACAAAGTAGGATACAGAAATTTTTCTGGTGGTCCAGTGGTTAAGATTGCACTCCCAGTGCAAGGGGCCTGGGTTCAATACCTGTTCAGGGAACTAGACCTCACATGCCACAACTAAAGATCCTATGTGCCACAGCTAAGACCCAGCACAGCCAAGTAAATAAATATTAAAAACAGAAACAAAGGATAAGCAGAGGCTCTCTGTGCTGGTCTGAGCATCACACCATCTCCCTGTAAACAGTTGTCTGGGAACCAGAGTCTCAGAAGGTTGCTCAGTGAGAAAAGACAGTGATCTGAATATTTAGTGCATTTTGTTGAACATGTCCAGTCCTCCAGAAGGACTGTGTGTTCAAGGACAACCAGATACTTTAAAGTCTGTATGATAGATGAGCAGCAGACACAAGAGTTAGAGTGATATTTTGCAAAGTTTGTCTCTGGCTTTTCTTCTTGCCTCCGTGGCCAGCCAACCCTAATTTCTGAAGGGTGCAACCTTTCATAGGATGATTTGGCTCAGAGGACAATATTTTTTTCTCTCTTTTCCAAGTTTTTGAGACACCTTAATGTTTGTGCCACAACACAGATATTGTTTTGTCTTCCCTTGGTCCATATTGTACCACTGAGCATTATTGTGAAGAGAGAAGGTCAGAGTCACTGGTGTTGACAAATGAGTCCCAAGTCTGGAATGGGAGGCCAGGGTTGTTAGCAGTAGAACAAACATGCCAGAAGTACGGACACTGCAGAAGAAACTGGTAGTTTGCCATCCCTTGAAGAATCAAGAGTTGTTTCCTTCTGGGGGTAGGTTTGAGGCCTCCGCTGAATTCTGCTACACCTTGTCTCTCCCAGGTATTCATCATCAACCTGCTCCGAGACATCAAATATTTCCACTTCCGACCTGTAATGGACACGTACATCCAGAAGCACTTTGCTGGAGCCCTGGCATACAAGTAAGTTGCATTTGGCGTCATCATTAGGACTTGTGTTTGAATAGAAAGACAGGCTTTTGCCATTGAGAATGATGTTAGCTGTGGGCTTTCTGCTGACATTTTATACTATAGTTTATTACATAGTTTTCATGCTTTTCCTTCTAAGAAATGATGGAAGAGCTGCTAAAAATGTCTTGTTTTTTCAGTAAAAAGCATGTGAATAGCTAAATATAGTATCCACAAATAAATATCAAAGGAAAGAAAAGACAGTCAATAAAAAAGATAATACAAAGAGTAAACATGGGAAGCACTCACAGGTTATCTAAAGCCATTAGAGCAATTTTAAAAGTCACCGTGTTATTCTATGGAATGAACATAAGTTTTGAAGAGATAAAACCTGAAGGGTGGTGAAGCTGTGGAATCACTGGACTCTGATACTTTAATGTCACTTTGGAGAGAGCACTTTGGAGAGGCACTGTGCTATAGATTTTACACATGTCATCTCATTAGAATTCACAGTAATTTGAGATGTACTATTGCTGCCTATATTTTAAATGAAGAGAGTGAGGACAGAGAGCTCACATAACTTGCTCAAGAATGCAGAGCTCAAGACTGATATGCCCCAGATGTGAACCCTGCTGTCTGCAGAGGGCCTGTTCTCTTGACCTCTGAATTCTTTGGTCATGTATATGTGCAGACTTTCTGACCCTGTAGTCCCAGGCCACTCAGATAACTTGGTCCTAAGGAAATAAGATGATTGGGATGGCAAGGAGAGGCACATGGGACCATACACCTTTATTCAGAGCCTGCTATTTACTAGTCATTGTTGTATATTCTGGAGGCTTAGCAGTTTTCAACAAAGAAAACACACATCCATCCCATGACTTTGGGAAAACTTTATTGTAATCAAAAGAAATGTGTCTCGGGGAAGTGGGAAAGAATGACTCCAACTGCTGATTGAAATGTGGCATCTCTTGGTCAGGAGTATTGTCTGGTCTCAGGTGGTCTAAATATTCCACAGCTGTAATGAATCCATCGCTCCATTCTAGCTTGTCAGCAGTATATTATTTCCTCTATGGCTAATTTAGGACTGCAGGTATTTCAGGCTGCATTGCTTTTGGATTAAAGTGGGGTTTCTGGACTGTTCTTTTTCCCAGGGAGCTAATCCGCTGTTTGAAGTGGTACATGGACTGCTCAGCAGAACTGATTCGTCAGGACCACATTCAGGAAGCCATGCGGGTAATGTCCTGAGAAGGGCCCACCCCTGCAGAACTTTGCAAGTAACCTCCGTGGAGTAGAGTGCGGGACAAGTGTAGACAGCGTGGAATGACTGCCTTGATCCACCTAACTGCCCTTTCCTCACTTTGATTTTGCCCTAAAAGGTCTTTATTCCTCATCATTGTATCTGAGAGCAGGAGGGAGGGATGATGTGCACGCGGCTGGTAGTCATCCCCACTGCCTCGCTTCTACCCTTAGTGTCAGTCTTTGCTTCCACTGGCTAAAGTATTGTATCTCCTTCTAAGCCAATGTTGGTTAGAAATAAGCCAACATTGATTAGAAATAAGATTATCTAATACTTTCCCCTTCTTCAGTATTTACTGAACACTATTTTGTAAAAAGAATTGAGTGAATGCACTGTATGTGGATATGTTGAGAAGAAGATAATCTTAAAGCCATGATCAGGCAGCGCTTTGCAGGGCTGGACAGCTCCCCTTTCCAGGGGACAGTCCACACTGTGAGTTAACTACACTTTCTGGTAACTTGTTTTCTCATGACTGCTGCTTCTGCTGTAGAGAACCACCTATGAGAATGTTGATTTCTCTCTTGCTCAGCAGTTCTCCATATTAACTATTTTTTTTTAAAAAACTCGTATCCTCTGAGAACTCACTTAAAGCAAGTTCATGGTTCCTTTCTTTCCTTTCGTCCCTGTCTTTTCTTGTTCTTGAATCACTTGTTTTAAGTTGCTTTTTAACCATGTCTTTCCCAGCCTTTCTAGTTAGTAATAAAAGAAGAATGGCAGCAAAGTAGTTCCGCTTTTTCTCTGTCCTCTTTGAATATCTCATCATCTGCTCTATGCTTGTGTTATTCGTGTGGTAACAGTTCAAACACATGTTCTCCTAAGTATCATCAGTTTAAAGAGGCAAAATCAAATCATAAATCTGTATTTTCCCTGCCTGTTCTCAGCACATTCTGTAAAAACCTGAGGCCGCAAGTCTCACTTCTGACCTTCATGCAATATTTGTTAGCTGAGCAACCAGCATGTCAGGGCTGCTGAGATGCAGAGAGGAGTAAGACTGCCCTCTCCCCTGGAAGAAGACATCCCCTGTGTCCTAAAGGGAATTAGGCTCAAACACAAGTGTAGAACAGAGTGCCAAGTGTGATGTGAGGACAGGGCCTGGCTTCTGTTATTCTCTGAACCCCAGCACCTGTGAGGTTCCCTGCATAATTGAAGGGTACATGTGGAGTTAAATGCAAAAAGTTCTGTGTGAGTTCAGAAATTAATTGCTTAAGGCCTTGGAGATGGTATCTTAGTTTTCTTCTAAGAGTCATTCATTCAGCCAGTATTGCTTGATACCTGCCATGTGTCAGACATTGGGTTACCCACTGGGGATACAGCAGGAACCCACACAGAAAGGTTCGGCCTTGATAGCACCTCCATTCAAGTGGGGAAAAGGCAGACAATAAACATATCCAACAGATAAACCATACAAAGTCAGTGAGGAAAAAATTAATTACGCTATTAAAAAAATAAGTAGGATCTTGGCATAGAATGGCTGAAGAGGAGGTTTTACTTCACATCAAGAGTTTAGGAAAAGCTTTTTTGAAGAGGTGGCCAGAGCTCCATATTTCATTCTTGGATAAGTTTCTCCTCAATGCTCCATAACTCTGCCTTTCCAGTGTCTGGGAGATCTTTAGCCTTTCTTTGATTAGAATGTATAGAATCTTGAATTCTCTTAAAAGAGAATTACTCAGCTCATAAGCATGGGCCAACCTCCAGGGGCTCCTCAGAATCAGATTCTGCTCCCAACACATGTTATGGAGTTTTGTCTCTTGTCTTGTTCATAAACAGTTGATGGCAGGTGTCCTGGTCTGGGAGAGGATGGTGAATGGGTGTGTTGGGTCTGCCAGCTCCTGTGCAACTAGAGGCTGATTTTCTCCAAACTGGACCCCTGGTGAGATGGCTGGCACATGTCAGGCGCCAGCTGTTTCTCAAAGATGCAGAAGGCTTCTTAAAGTACTCTTCCTTCTTGGAATAAATTTAAGAGAGGTTCTTATATCATTGCCTTTGTAGCCTTTTATTTCTAGACCTGAGAAAAATGAGAAAAATTAATTTTCTTTTGATCCTGTATCTTCTTGAATTCAGCTGCTTCCATAATAGTCTATGGTTATTCACTTCCACAGCTACATGAAATAATTTGGCAATTCTCTCAGTACATAGATACTTACTGCTCAAGGACCGTTTGGACTTTTGAGGAAAGGTTTTAAAAATTAAAGTAAAAAAGATTTTTCTAATTTAAAAAGATTAAAGTACTTCCCTACTATGTATAAAAGAGATAAGTAATAATAACCTGCTGTATAGCACAGGGAACTCTGCTCAATACTCTGTAATGGCCAATGTGGGAAAAGAATCTTTAAAAAGTATATATATATATATATATATATATAAACTGAGTCACTTTGCTATATACCGAAAACTAGTGTAATACAACATTGTAAATCAACCACATGCCAATAAAAATTTTAAAAAATATTAAAGTGCTTATCTCCAAGGTTGGAAATGTCCACCTCTCAAATTTAGTATATAATTTGCTGGTACTCTACCCTTCACTCCTTCATGTATTAGTTCCTGACCATTTTTATGTGCTAAGTCGTTTCAGTCATGTCCAACTCTTTGCACCCCTGTAGACTATAGCTTGCCAAGCTCCTCTGTCTATGGGATTCTCCAGGCAAGAATATTAGAGTGGGTTGCCATGCACTCCTCCAGGGGAATCTTCCCAACGCAGGGATTGAACCCACATCTCTTATGTCTCCTGCATTGTCAGGCGGGTTCTTTACCACTAGCGCCACCTGGGAAACCCATCTTTAACACCTCTCTATCCCTCTTTCTCCCACACCGCCAGGCGTTGGAGTACCTTTTCAAGTTTATCGTGCAGTCAAGGATCTTGTACTCACGTGCCACCTGTGGGATGGAAGAGGAACAGTTCCGGTCCAGCATCCAAGAGCTTTTCCAATCCATCCGGTTTGTGCTCAGTCTGGACAGCAGAAATTCAGAAACACTCCTTTTCACTCAGGTCTGTGAGCTGCAGGAAAGTTTGCTGCTGGATTCTTGTCTGTCTTAGCAGGTGGTTTCTTTGTCCCCTGGCTTCCAGAGTCAAAGCCCTGCCAAGTTTCTATGTTTTGGGTAAGGGTTGAGGTATAAGGAAATACCTGCTAGAATAAAATGCTGTTTTTACTTCAAAGCCAACTGTGTCCCAGCTTCCAAATATAAAACAGCCCCGTGTCTTTATGGTGGAGAAGAAGCTTAACTTTGTCCTCTTTTGGTCAGATTTATTTAGCTGCCACACTATTAGTTGTACATGAACATCTTATTTATAAAGGATATTCAGAATGCAAAGAGAATTTTATTTCCTAGTCACTGTATTAATTTTAACAACTTCAGGTTAGTATTGATCCATTCTAGAAGTTAAGAGTGAAATTGGTTGAAAAACAGCAGAAATAACTAGAAAACCTTGGCTAAGAATTAGGATTAGATTCTATTAGAAATAATAGTGTGGAAAGGAAGTTGGCTTCCTTATATTAAATATGTCTGGTCAGTTAATCAGTTACCTTTCCCATGCACCCATACCCTAGAAGGGATCAAGGATATTATTCTTTACCCCAGTCACAAAGAGGTTATTTTTTTCTTCCAGATAAATGTCAAGATTATATCTAATGAATTACACTTCTTTGGTTTCTTGAAGGCAATTGTCACATCAAAACTTAGAAACAGAGCCTAGACAGCCTCTCTCACGTCCACTCATTCCATCACTGCTAGGTCTGTCAGCACAAGTATATGTTCAAATGTCTTCTTTAAGATTAGAATAGTCCCAATTTTCTTTTTTGTTTCCCACTTCCTCCTATGTTGCCTCTAGACTCCAGTTGCCCATAGGCCCCTTGGCCCAGAAAACAAAAGAACAGCTGGGCGATAGCCTCTATAAAAGTGGAATACATCAAGGTCGCCAGGTATCTCTATAAGAAAGCCTCCTTCCATGGTCTCCCCTCCTGAATACCCCAGGCCAGTCATCTCTCTCCCCCAGCCTGTCAGTTCCTGCCAGCCAAGGCCCAGGACACCTGCTCATCTCTGAGCCTGTGGAGATCTGGGGAGCTCAGAGGTAGCTGGCGGAGCAAGGCAGGTTTGCTTTCTGAGAACTCAGCAATGCCCTCTTCTCGATAGCATGTTCCTCCCACATCGGGATAAATAGCTTAGATCTATTCTCAGCTTAGACCTGAGTCAGAATCAGACCTGCTTCTTTGGTACCAGGCTCATGTTTCATGAGTTTCAGCACCCTCCACAAGTATACAGTTCAGTCAGACTCTATGTCTTTGATTCTGACCACTAGGAGATGTTATGGTGCAAGTGTCCTTCTGTCCTGGTGCCATAAGATTAGAAAATTTCACCATTAAAGAGGGCAAATCAGTTACTGTTGGTCGCTGATTGTGAAATATTACCTGCTTTTCTGGGAATTCCCTCGGAGTCCAGTGGTTAGGACTTGGCACTTTCATTAACGTGGCCCCTGGTTTCACTACCAACCCCAGGTCAGGGAACTAAGGTTCTGCAAGGTTTGTGATACAGCCAAAAGAAATACCTGCTTCCTGCCTTTGTCTTTGTATCTAGTTTTTGTGCTGGTTCTCATTACTGAGAAATGGTCTCCTTGATATCTCAGGGAGTTATAAATCTGCAGGTAGAATTCACAGAAGTTCAGTCATGGTCCTGGCCTGAACATAGAGTGCAGTGTGACAGACCTGTTGCCCCATATAAATTTTCACTCAGTCAAGAACAGTGTCTTACTGCCTGAAAAACAGCTCCCCTCCCCTAACCTGCCACTTAGAAAGAGTGCACTCTCACCTCGCCTCAAGGCAACACTCCATTTCCCTTTGTAAATCTTGGGTTAATAATCTAAGAGGACTGAGCAGCATGAAGAGCCTCCTTCATGCTATTTCCATTTAGACGAGAGAGATTGAACAAGAGCCAGCATTTATTGAAGGCCTGGTATGTGTGCCAGGCAGTCTACTGGAAATTAACCTGGTGCACCTAAACAACTTCTTCATACCAATATGAGGAGATAAGTGATAGCTTCATCTCCATTTTATAGATGAGAAAAAGGAGGACTAGGCAGTAACTCACCCAGGGTTATGTGGCAGATAAGTGGTAATGCTGGGATTTAAACTCATGTCTGTCCAATTTCAAAACCCATTCTCTTTTTCCTAAACTACTCTGCCTCCCAGAGGCTCTGATTGTTCTCAAGAAGCCACCTCATGGGTCTCCCAGAGCTGAGATCCTAGGAGAGAAGTCTCCATACACACACAGACCACTTGTCTAGCCAGTCGAGGTTACTGAACGCTAGGCCAGCATCATCAGCAGTCTTCAGGATTTCATGGCTGACTAAATCCACACATTCTCCCTCCTTTTTGGATTTACACTTGAGACTGCCAGGCATGGCATGTGAAGGAAATAATTTACAAAGTCTTCAGACTTTATGGTTTCAAGTAAATGTCACTATTCTGGGGAAACGGTCCAGTTTTCAGAGCTGGACTGCTGGCTGCAGGACTGTGAATGGAGTTCACCTGCTGCTGCTTGATGGCACTCAGTTATGTTTGACCTCCTTTCTTTGCGAGTTTCCTGGCTTGAATTTGGGGCTGAAATTGGAAAGTCAAGAACTTGATCATAGAGACAGACAAATAAGTTAAATCCATTTTATGAGCAAAAACAGCTATGGATGTTAAGCTATAGAGTTAATTTCTCTATATAATTCCTTTCCTTGCCAACAAATGCCTTGGCAAGTTCTAAAGCTTCTAATGGCCTGGATCCCAGTAGATTCTCTTGTTTTGGTTTCCTTTTTGGTTCTCCTGCTTCAGCCCCAAGACTACTATGGGGTTGGATGGAATCACAGGCCAGGGAGGAGCCCATTCAAGACAGGGGTGCTGCAATTACCTCTCAACCTCTCACCACTGTGTGTCATTGTCTAAGCACACAGATAGATGCAGACCTAAGTCTGAGCTAACCAGACCTTCACATGCTTCTGCAGGCTGCACTCCTCAACTCCTTCCCAACCATCTTTGACGAGCTCCTGCAGATGTTCACTGTGCAGGAGGTGGCGGAGTTTGTGAGAGGGACTCTGGGGAGCATGCCGAGCACTGTACACATTGGGCAGTCGATGGATGTGGTGAAGCTGCAGTCCATTGCCAGAACTGTGGATAGCCGCCTGTTTTCTTTCTCAGGTAAATCAAGTTTCTTTCTCAGGTAAATCAAGTTGGGATGCGAGTCAGACTCACCTTTCTTCCTTATCAGGGTGTTGGCCAAGTGGTAAGCAAAGGCTCAGTTTTACCAGCCATCATGTGAGAAATCAGTGGACCTTAAAATGCAGAGTTTTTGGTAACCTCTGTTAGAGAATGCAGCCGAAACCTAGGCCTACTGCCTCCCTGACAGCTTATTTCTAGGGACCCACATGAGGTGGCCTGCAGAGCAACCTCCAGGCCCACAAGTTAGCCAGCTGCCAAAAAAGCAGTCTGCCACAGCCCCAGCAAGATGAAAAAGCAGAGAGAAAGGAGGGGGAACAAGAGAGAAAGGTCTAGCACAAGAAGGTAGGATGAGTCAAGGAAAGAAAAGAAACCCAGAAAGGAGGCCCTGAGGACCCACTGCACTTTGTTTCCTTGCCTTGCCAGACAGATAGATTCCTTTTCCTCCCTTTGGAGGAGCCTCTAAAGGTTAGACAAAGAGACAGACAGGGAGTCCTCCACACCTTAAATAGTGGTAAAGAACCTGCCTGCCAATGCAGGAGATGTAAGAGACGCAGGTTCGGTCACTGGGAAGGGAAGTTGCCCTGGAGGGGGAAATGGCAACCCACTCCAGTATTCTTGCCTGGGAAATCCCACATCCAGAGGATCCTGGCAGGCTACAGCCCATGGCACTGATGGCGGGGAGTCAGAAACTACTGAGCACCTGAGCACACCACACTCCAAAAGAGATCAGGAAAGCCTGACAAACTTAATACGATCAGGGAGTTCCCTGCTGGTGGTCCAGTGGCTAAGACTCCACACTCCCAATGCAGGGGGCCTGAGTTCAATTCCTGGTCTGGGAACTAGATCCCACATGCCACAACTAAGACCCGGTACAGTCATAGAAATAAAAAGTAAAAAGAATAGTAGGGGGAAAAAAAGCAATATAATACAATCAGCAGCCTAGACTGTCTTTCAGAAGGAACCTCTGGATTCATACCTGAGGCCACATTGAACATGATCAAATATTCAGTAGTCAAATATTATAATCAGCAAGAGTCTGGTCCTTTAAGCAGAATATCACACTGTGGAATAAACTTCTAGGGCACAGAAATAAACCTAAAATGCTAACAAAGCAATTATTATTAGAATGTTTATAATTAGAACTTCTTGATGGTCAAATTTTTTTGAGTTTGACTTTCAAAGTATGAGAACATTCATTTCTCATCCCAGAGCTACACACATCTGCAGTATAAAACAAATACCCCCTTTAACTTAACACTGCCTGTGTAAGGAATTACTGAGACTAAAGCTGCCGCCAAGAAATTCAGCTTTTCTCTACCTGTAACTGTTCATGGTAAGCACTTCTGTCTTCACCACTTCCTGGACTGAAGATAAAATCAATGGTTTGCACAGACTTTCACAGAAGCCACTGCATTCACTCAAGCTGTGAGCGCTGCTTCAAGCAGGTGCTTTCTTTTTTTCTTAATTAATTTATTTTTTATTGAAGGATAATTGCTTTATAAAATTTTGCTGTTTTCTGTCAAACCTCAACATGAATCAGCCATAGGTATACATATATCCCCTCCCTTTTGAACCTCCCTCCCATCTCCCTCCCCATCCCACCCCTCTAGTTGATACAGAGCCCTTGTTTGAGTTTCCTGAGCCATACAGCAACTTCCCATTGGCTGTCTATTTTACATATGGTAATGTAGGTTTCCATGTTACTCTTTGCAAACATCTCACTCTCTCCTCCCCTCTCCCCATGTGCATAAGTCTACTCTGTGTCTGCTTCTCCATTGTTGCCCTGTAAATAAATTCTTCAGTACCATTTTTCTAGATTCCATATATGTTAGAATACTGTATTTATCTTTCTCTTTCTGACTCACTTCACTCTGTTTAATAGGTTCTAGGTTCATCCACCTCATCAGAACTGACTCAAATGTGTTCCATTTTATGGCTGAGTAATAGTCCATTGTGTATATGTACCACAACTTCTTTATCCATTCATCTGTCGATGCACATCTAGGTTGCTTCTATGTTCTAGTTATTGTAATAGTGCTGCAGTGAACATTGGGATACATGTGTCTCTTTCAGTTTTGGTTTCCTCGGGGTATATGCCTAGGAGTGGGATTGCTGTGTCATATGGTGGTTTTATTCCTAGTTTTTTAAGGAATCTCCATAATGTCTTCCATAGTGGCTGTATGAATTTACATTCCCACCAACAGTGCAAGAGCGTTCCCTTTTCGCCACACCCTTTCCAGCATTTATTGTTTGTAGACTTTTTTGATGAGGGCCATTCTGACCGGTATGAGGTGATTTCTCATTGTGGATTTGATTTGCATTTCTATAATAGTGAGCAGTGTTGAGCATCTTTTCATGTGTTTGTTAGCCATCTGTATGTCTTCTTTGGAGAAATGTCTGTTTAGGTCTTTTTCCCACTTTTTGATTGGGTTGTTTGTTTTTCTGGTATTGAGTTGTATGAGCTGCTTGTATATTTTGGAAATTAATCCTTTGTCAGTTACTTCATTTGCTATTATTTTCTCCCATTCTGAGGATTGCCTTTTCACCTTGCTTATAGTTTCCTTTGCTGTGCAAAAGCTTTAAGTTTAATCAGGTCCCACTTGTTTACTTTTGTTTTTATTTCCGTTACTCTAGGAGGTGGGTCATAGAGGATCTTGCTTTGATTTATTTCTGCCTATGTTGTCCTCTAAGAAGGAGGTGGGTCACAGAGGATCTTGCTTTGATTTATTTCTGCCTATGTTGTCCTCTAAGAATTTTATAGTTTCTGGTCTTACATGTAGGTCTTTAATCCATTTTGAGTTTATCTTTGTGTATGGTGTTAGAAGTGTTCTAATTTCATTCTTTTATGTGTAGCTGTCCAGTTTTCCCAATACCATTTATTGAAGAGGCTGTCTTTGCCCCATTGTATATTCTTGCCTCCTTTGTCAAAAATAAGTTACCCATAGGTGCATGGGTTTATTTCTGGGCTTTCTGTCTTGTTCCATTGGTCTGTATTTCTGTTTTTGTGCCAGTACCATACTTTCTTGATGACTGTAGCTTTGTAGTATAACCTGAAATCAGGAAACTTGATTCCTCCAGCTCTATTCTTCTTTCTCAAGACTGCTTTGGTTATTCGGGATCTTTTGTGTTTCCATATGAATTGTGAAATTTTTTGTTCTAGTTCTGTGAAATATGCCATTGGTAATTTGATAGGGATTACATTAAATCTGTAGATTGCATTTGGTAGTATAGTCATTTTCACAATATTGATTCTTCCTAGGAACAATTTCAACAACAGTGTTCAATCCAGGAACATGAAATGTCTCTCCATCTGTTTATGTCATCTGATTGCTTTCATTAGTGTCTTATAATTTTCTGTGTACAGTTCTTTCATCTCCTTAGGTAAGTTTATTCCTAGATATTTAATTCTTTTTGTTGCAATGGTGAATGGGATTGATTCTTTAATTGCTCTTTCTGATTTTTCATTGTCAGTATATAGAAATGCAAGTTATTTCTGTGTATTAATTTTGTATCCTGCAACTTTACTAATTCACTGATTAGCTCTAGTAATTTTCTGATACTATCTTTAGGGTTTTCTGTGTACAGTATCATGTCATCTGCAAACAAGGAGAGCTTTACTTCTTTTCTGATCTGGATTCCTTTTATTTCTTTTTCTTCTCTGATTGCTGTAGCTAGGACTTCCAGAATTATGTTGAATAATAGTGGTGAAAGTAGACACCCTTATTGTGTTCCTGATCTTAGAGGGAATGCTTTCATTTTGTCACCATTGAGAATAATGTTTGCTATAGGCTTATCATATATGGCCATTACTGTGTTGAGGTAGGTTTCTTCTATGCCCATTTTTTGAAGAGTTTTAATCATAAATAGGTGCTGGATTTTGTCAAAGGCTTTTTTGCATCTATTGAGATGATCATATGGTTTTTATCTTTCAGTTTATGAATATGGTTGGTGTATCACATTGATTGATTTCCATATATTGAAGAATCCTTGCATCCCTGGAATAAACCCAACTTGATCATGGTGTATGAGCTTTTTGATGTGTTGCTGAATTCTGTTTACAAAAATTCTGTTGAGTGTTTTTGCATCTATGTTCATCAGTGATATTGGCCTATAGTTTTCTTTTTTTGTGTTGTCTTTGTCTGGTTTTGGTATCAGGGTGATGGTGGCCTCATAGAATGAATTTGGAAGTGTTCCTTCCTCTGCAATTTTTTGAAAGAGTTTAGAAGGATAGGCATTAGCTCTTCTCTAAATGTTTGATAGGATTATTCTGTGAAGCCATCTGGTCCTGGGCTTTTGTTTTTTGGGAGATTTTTGATCACAGCTTCAATTTCAGTGCTTTTAATTGGGTTGTTCATAATTTCTATTTCTTCCTGGTTCAGTCTTGGAAGATTGAGCTTTTCTAAGAATCTGTCCATTTCTTCCAGGCTCTCTATTTTATTGCCGTATAGTTGTTCCTAATAGTCTCTTATAATCCTTTGTATTTCTGCATTGTCTGTTGTAACCTCTCCTTTTTCATTTCTAATTTTGTTGATTTGATTCTTCTCTCTTTTTTTCCTGATGAGTCTGGCTAAAGGTTTTTGTCAATTTTGTTTATCTTCTCAAAAACCAGCATTTAGTTTTATTAATCTTTACTATTGTTTCTTTCATTTCTTTTTCATTTATTTCTGCTCAGATCTTTATGATTTCTTTCCTTCTACTAAATTTGGGGGGAGTTGTTCTTTTTCCCGTTGTTTTAGGTGTAAAGTTAGCTTGTCTGATGTTTTTCTTGTTTCTTGAGGTAGGATTGTATGGCTATAAACTTCCCTCTTAGAACTGCTTTTGCTGCATCCCATAGGTTTTGAGTTGTCGTGTTTTCATTGTCATTTGTTTCTAGAAAGTTTTTGATTTCCCTTTTGATTTCTTCAGTAACCTGTTGGTTATTTAGAAACATGTTGTTTAATCTCCATGTGTTTGTGTTTCTTACAGTTTTTTTCTTGTAATTGATATCTAGTCTCATAGCATTGTGGTCGGAGAAGATGCTTGATACGATTTCAATTTTCTTAAATTTACTGAGGTTCGATTTGTGACCCAAGATGTGGTCTTTCTGGAGAATGTTCCATGTGCACTTGAGAAGAAGGTGTATTCTTCTGCATTTGGATGGAATGTCCTAAAGATATCAGTGTATCATCTCATCTAATGTATCATTTAAGACTTGTGTTTCCTTATTAATTTTCTGTTTTGATGATCTGTCCATTGGTGTGAGTGGGGTGTTAAAGTCTCCTACTATTATTGTGTTACTATCGATTTCTCCTTTTATGTCTGTTAGTGTTTGTCTTATGTATTGAGGTGCTCTTATGTTGAGCAAGCAGGTTCTTTGTGAGTGTATGGGAAGGCGGACAGCAGACTGCCCTCACTGACATACTTTATTTCTAATACTTTTGCATCTAATAGCTGCTTCTCATAATCACTTAAGAAAAATTGTTTTTATGTGACTGGAACTATGTAATTGGATTTGGCAATAACAAGCCATCACCAAATTTTCCCTTGCATCTCACGTTCATTGAATGCCTGAGCCACAGTGTCTTTCTTGAGGCAGAAGGACTTTTACCAGTGATGTCTTGAACCCAACCCTTACATTTCCCAGAGCATATCAGTTTGGTTTCTTCATCAGCAGATTCCAATAACAAACTACTATTTTGTCTGCAGGCAGCTATTGGTTGGTACAAATCCTGCTCTGTTGGCATTTTGGTCTACAAAAGACAGTAGGGACTTCTCTTTTATCCAAGCATCCTTTTAAACATATAATAGTTGTCACTCCATTTTATTTCAACATGTTCTAAGTATTTGACAAGGCAGTCCCCCAGATCTCCTGTATATCACATAATTTGTCTTTTGCCAATAAAGATTTTCATTCTGAATTTCATCTAGAATACTTAATTATGGCCAAATATGAACAACAAATCCAAAATACCGTGGCTTGTTTATGTTACTGGTAGTCTGACTAAATCATGCTGACTGGCTGTGGTGCCACTTTAATCACACAGTCATTGACCACATAGGAGTGCAAGATACCAGAAACATGTCCACACTTATATTTCACCTTGTCTTCTCACCCCACCTGTGAAGTAAGTGCAGAAGGGGGCTGTTAGCACCTCATTGTACAGATGGGAGAAATCAAACCTGTAGAAGGAATCCACCTGCCTAAGGTCTTAGAGTGAATTGATAAAAGAGCTTGACTTAAGAACTTCCTGAATTCGGAGTTCTAAATATAGTCACCCCCTGATGAAGGTAGTTTTTAGGCAGCATTGAAGAAGAAAGAAAAGAAAAATATTTTAATGTATGCAGTGGGACTGGCAAAGAGGTTTAGCTAATTATCAAAGGCTTATGACCAGGTGGAAGTCCTCCTTCTGTCCCTTTCATTACTGTGGCGTCACACAGCGTCCCACAGGCCTGAGGGGGAAAGTACAGTAAAGGCTTAGGAGGGTGGGAGCTCCGGGCCGCCATCAGGGCATCATGAAGAGGAACCATTTATAATCCATATCAAGTCTGCTAGTTAGTTCCATCAGCATAGTTCATAGAACTAAGTGTGTCATTTAAATGGAGTTTAATTTGGAGTCTAGTCAATAAAGAGATTTCATTTGGAAGCAGTCTCCTAACATACATCCTGCATAAAAGGCCCTAGATAATTGAGGCCTGAAATGTGAAAAAAGAAAAGAGAGAGAGAAGGAAAATGCTGTGACGTGTCTTCAGATGTCCGGGAAGTGGGCTGTTAGGCCTGCCCACAGGCAGGGACTGGTTTCCAGCGTGGCTGCGGTCCTAGCCCCACCTGCCTGGAGACCAGCTGCATCCTGTATTGCCCCTGGCTTCCAAAGGTAGCTGGTTCTTCTCCAAAGGGCCGCTTCACCTTTGTGTTTTCTCCCCCAGAATCCCGCCGCATCCTGCTTCCAGTGGTTCTCCATCACATCCACCTTCACCTGAGGCAGCAGAAGGAGCTGCTCATCTGCTCAGGGATTCTCGGCAGCATCTTCTCCATCGTCAAGACCAGCTCTCTGGTAGTGGCCCTAGACCTGTGCCACCCCCGGCCCTAAGCTCTGTCCGCATCCTGTGTCAGTTTAACCAGAGGCAGACCAACAAAGATCATTTTGTTCACTTCCCAGTCAGAGAAGCTTTCATCAGTGACAGGAAGGTGCCCAAGTGAATGGAGGCCTGCCTGTGTGCCCAGCAGGCTTCTCAACACAACACGGTCTTGCTATTTAAAAAAACAAAAAACAAAAAAAGTACTACCGTAAATACACCCAGAAACGTAGTCATCTGTAGTACCAGAAAACCCCATCCCGTGCTGCTTGCTCTGTTTCTATCAAAAGACATTACTTCTGTATTCCTGGGAGTGTTCTGAGGATACTCAGGCACGAACGAGCACAAGGAGGCAGGCCCAGGCTGAGAGGCAGCTTGCTCATTCAGACTTTTCTGTCAGCTTCCTGGCAGCTTGATTCCACCCATATGGCATTCCTATACCATGCCAGATGAGACACGGTATACAAGCGATGCACATTGCCCGCAATAGTTCTCAGCCTCATGGGATGCTGGAACGGCACTTCAGGGCTCAGGTTTCAGCTGGTAGTGCTCTTGCCTATTTTCCTTCTTCTTTATTTTAAGTTTTTTAGAAGAGACCCATGTTAGAAGGGAGGGGAGATAAGGAAGGCAGAAAAACATGTATCAGGCATGGATAAGGGTAGGAATTTATTTTAATTATGTTATATGTTTATACTATGGAAGAAATGAGTATTTCTTTTAGAAAACTTTTAGAAAACTATAGGAAAGTATAAACAAATTTAAAATAAGACTGAGTCTTTATTTACACAATCTTCCTAAGTTGAGATAAGGTTTCTGGAGAATATAATTTCAAGTGCCTTTAAAATAAATACCAGGAACCAAGTGATACAAACATAGGAGGTTAGG
This sequence comes from Oryx dammah, assembly GCF_014754425.2. Taxonomy (NCBI): domain Eukaryota; kingdom Metazoa; phylum Chordata; class Mammalia; order Artiodactyla; family Bovidae; genus Oryx; species Oryx dammah. The sequence continues at coordinate 11,050,350 of NW_024070193.1, forward strand.
TTGTCTGTGAAGATAACATGGGAGAGGTGCAGAGAAGAAAAAATGTGCTTGGTTTGAACAGGATGCAAGGACTCCATAGGGTGCTGTGGCATCTGGTATCCCGACTTAAAGGACCACCTGGTGATAGCGGCCCACCTTGGCAGAGCGACTACGATGGCTGTAGTGGCCCTTTTGTTTGCTCTTGGCTCCAGGCAAGGCCCGGCAGCTCTCCTTCCCACCAGGCCTCAGAGAAGCAACACCAGGCACATAAGGTGTACTGGTGACCCAGGGTCAGGGGATGGGAGGCTGGTTGCTGGGGGAAAGAGATAAATTGCAGGGGAAAAGCAAGGGGAGGGGAGGGATGAAAGAGGAATGGGAGCAAGTGAAAATCTGAAGGAAGTGATCTGGTTGTATTTGTGGGGTTAGAGACTAACCCCACAGCTACTCAAAGAGCCATCACAGGTTTTAAAAGTGTTATAATTAGTTCAGCAAATGAGGAAGAAGACTGTGGTCCCAAGAGCCTTTCAAATCTTTCTTGCAGAATGGGACTCAGTAAAACTGCATTGAATGGACAGCTGGCCGGGGGGAGTCGGGAGTGCTGGGGTTGGGGGCTGGATGAAATTTAAGCTCCACTAAAGCAGAGATCTTAACCTTTCTTGATCACTTGTGTATGCTCAGGTTTTCAAACAGTTACTGGCCCATGGTAGATACTTAGTGAATGGTGGGTTGATAGATGGATGGACATTTGGACCGGTAATAGTATAAAGGGACTGGAGAAGAGGCAGTGGGAATCTCTTTGTGAGATCATGAAAATCAGGCGTAGGATGTGGATTGCATGTGAGAGGTCTAGAAAAGGATAGCACAGACTCATCCTAAAGTCAGAACTTGCTGACTGGGAAGCAGCCCTCAGTGAGGAAGCATGCTCCATTATTTTTGTGAGGCTACCTAAGAGGGACACACTGAGACTAGGGTCTTTCTGGTCGACCAAGGAACGTGAGCAGGAATGCCAAGGAGCTAGAGGGAGTGTGTCTGGGCAGCAGTCAGGCCTGGCAAAGAGTGAGGTCACGCACAGAGAAAATGGTCCTGAGGAAGACTGCGATACTTCTGTGTGCATTAGCAGTAGGGAAGCTGCTGCCTCCACACCCTGCGGTGTGAACTCTACCATTTTCTCAGAGTGATAGTCAGAAGTGTTGTGCTCTCTCCTGACTTTTCTAGGAAAATCAGAGAAGACATTTAACTTAGGATCTTCGTTTCGTCCTTTTGTATCAAGATTAATGCATCTGCCTGCGGTTCAGAACTGCAGGTGTCAGGGTGTTGCTGTGTGAGGCTCAGGCTCCAGCCCCCAAAACAGGGCAACAGCGGCAGGTGTGCCTCCCCTCCTCGCAGAGCCGTTGTTCCAGGTTCATTGACACTGCATGCCAGTGAGGCTGGGGGCTCAGTGTTGAGAGCTAAGTCAGAAGACCGCTCCTGACCATGGCTGATGTAGTAAGTACTGTCCACTGCGCGTCAGCCAGCCTGGCGCTGACGCTGTGCTCTCTCGCTGCTCGCTCCAGGAGGCAGATGTCATGGAGGAAGTAGAAATGATGGTGGAAAGCCTCTTGGACGTGCTCTTACAGACTCTGCTCACCATCATGAGCAAATCGCACGCGCAGGAGGCGGTAAGAGGGCAGCGGTGCCCACAGTGCACAGCGGAGATCACTGTTAGTAACTAACATTCAGGTTTTCTTGCTTTCTTTTCTAACCCGGGGCTCCTCCACACGGAACCTCATCTCACATCACACCACTCTCATCTCAGCTTCGCTCCCTGCATGGTTGTCTGCATGCTGCCCTTTTCCCCTCTCCAGTCGGACTCCATCTCCTCGCTAGGTTCATGCTCAGAGGAGTGTACTTAGGGACAGGCCCAGGGATGCTTCCTGTCCTGTTTTCCTGCACACAGTCTCCACTGGCCTTTGCCTTTGGACCAGGTTACTTTCTGTAATATGGAATAAAGCAGAGAACGAAGGTGACAGCTGTCGACTGTTCCTTCTAGGAGCAGGCTCTCACCAGTGATGTGTGCACCACAGTAATTTTCTCACAGTTTGCTTGTACCTACAGATTAGTTGCTTTTGGCCACAGTTCAGTTCAGTTCAGTTGCTCACAGTATTTGTATCTAAATGTCGAGCATCAGGGAAAACATGATGAGGTAGAATGGCACTGGCATTGTTGGACAGTGATCTCCCATGATCTAACTAGGAGAGAAACAGACTGGGAGAGCTTTGCAGGAGAGGCAGAGACACCCCCCAGACCCCCCTGTTCCTGTGCAGTGTGCACTTCTTAGCCCTGATGTTGGAACATGATAAACAGCTTGCTGGGGATCTTCCTGTTGGCAGGTGGGAGACTACAGCGATCCCTTTGTAGAAAAGCTCCTGTGGGAGCAAGCCAAGCTCCAGCACGTTAGGGAGAGCAGAGAGCAGATGTGTTCTAGAGCATATGGGCTTGGAAAGAATGTCTGCTCCCTTAGGAAGTCCTACACAGGACACTCTCACTATAGGTAAGAACATATGCTCCCTGGCATGTCCTGGTAGCCCATCCTTCTAACCAGCAATGACACAGTGCTGGCTGTGGGCCAGACCCTGCTTTATGCACTTTATAAACAGTAACTCACTAGCAATACTAAAGAAGTTATTTATTTCATATACATCTAATGACAATAACAACAGTTTATTGAGCACTTCTTTATGTGCTGGCCTTTTTACTTAAATGCTTTATGTACATTAATGCATCTGATTCTTGAAACAAATTATGGCTTATGTCCATTTCTTCAGATAAAACTGAGGTTCATGTACCTGTATATATTTTGCATACACATATGTCTGATAATTTCATGAATCACAAAAGGATGTGAGAGACTAAAAAAGAGTTGTCATAGTCCCACAAACTTAAAAACATTGGAAAACTGCCCAAATGAAGTCATTTTCCCTCCATCTCTTCTGAGAAGGCAACCTTGTGAGAGGAAACCATGCTCAGCTGCCCCATGACAGAAGTTTCCAAGAGATGGTAAAAGTCTCTGGAGCCCTTAAGCCAGGGTTTTCATCTGTGTACCCCAGTTGGAACCTGAAGAAATTTTAAAGACTCATTTTTTTTATCTTTAAATTTTTACTTAAAGCCATTAGCTCATCTTCTCAGAAAGGTCAGTTTTGACTCCTCTGCTTTCCTGAGGGTCATGTTGATCTACTGTGTTCCATCTCCAGCAATCACATGTCAGCTCTGGGAGTTCCCAGAGGAGATCCTTGTATAAAGACTGCTCCAGCCCAGTGGGATAGGCAGAGTCCAAATTCTGTCCAGAGAAGTCTGAGTTCCCTGTTCCCAGGGGCCCCTCCAGACTTTAGTATGGTGCCCTGGCAGCATATAATGACAAAGGACTATGCAGCCAAAAGTTCCCTAGGGAAAAAACTAGAATATCTGTCTCGTTTGGCAGTACTTCTTTCTTATGGGCTAAGATTTTTCAATTAGCCCCATGCTGCAGCAGTCTTACTAAAATTCCCAAGCCGTCCAGGCACCCCTTTAGCAGAAAAGAAAATTCATTTTCAGGACCAGAGTTGTCACCTTCCCTCTCATGATCATTGGGGCCATCTCAGACCCTTCCTTCTCTCCTTGCCCTTTGTGGATTGGGGGAACACAGCTCTTGGGATTGGCTTTGCTAAGTGTATTTTGGGTTGTTCCCCAGGGTGAGTATGTGTCCTGCCTTCTCTCGCTGCTCCGCCAGATGTGTGACACGCATTACCAGCACCTCCTGGACAACTTCCAGAGCAAAGATGAGCTCAAGGTAGGCCGAGAAACACTGACCTTTCACCCAGGAAAGGAAGCACACAGCTAAGACCGCCCAGCAGTTTTTCCCCCTGCCAGTAGAGAAGTGCAACTGGCCTGCCCTGCTGAGAGTGGAAGATTTACCAGCCTCGCTTTACAGCTGACCGTATGGCTTCCAAAAGCAGATAGCCAGCAGTGTTCCCATATAGCCAGACCCCAGGAACACTGGCAAGTCTTCCTTGACTGATGGCAACCCTGTGACCACGTGCCTCTAAGAGACACTTCTCTGGGCCACACTGATTATCAGTCAACCAGGACTCTTCCCTCTCTTATGAACACAGCAGTTGAGTTGTAGGTTACCCATGAAACAGGCTTCACTGTTTAATAACTGTAGTGATAATAATAATAATAATGACAACTTTTCTTCAGTAAAACATATTTCTGAAAGATTCATATTTGTAGAAAGCAAATACAAACACTGTCCATTGGCTATCACTCTGGATCTAGAGCACTGAGGGACAGATAGTCCAGAGAAATGGGCCCATGGTCCAGATGACAGGAGAGTGTTCCCAAACTTTGAAGGGTATCAGCTGCTGACAGACTCCCAAGGGCTTGTGTGTTTGCATTAGACCATGCTACTGAGTTCATCCCTGGATAAAGGAACTGTTGTAAACTTTATGTGTATGCTTTGCCTCCATCCAGAGTCAAGTCACTTGTCAATATTTCACAGTAATGCACTATACTGTTTTCCATTTGTGTAATCTTTATTAATCATATGAGTTAATCAATATCACTAACACATTAAAGTATCGGTAACACTTTCTGGTGTTTGATCTGGCCTACCTTTCCACAGATGTGGGTCTCTGCAGATTGTTACCCGTAACTTACTGCAGTGAGGCCGGCCTGTCTTCTCAGACGGATGAACTTGACAGCCCTTGAAGTGAGCCATAAGTTAACCAGGGCCTGGCGCTCATGTACAGGTCAAGCAATGCTTCATGTACAGGTTGAGCAATGCTTCATGTACAGGTCGAGCAATGCTTCATGTACAGGTCGAGCAATGCTTCGTGTACAGGTCAAGCAATGCTTCGTGTACAGGTCGAGCAATGCTTCGTGTACAGGTCAAGCAATGCTTCATGTACAGGTCAAGCAATGCTTGAGCTGGGGTGGACAGCTTGAAAATCCAGTCCTGACTGTTCTAGATCATTTTCATCATATGTGTGTTGTTTGTGAGAGAGAGAAGGACACTAACCAATTCTCAATCAGAAGCATCATTCCCTTACTTTTTAATTAAATGTTTGTTTTTATCACAGCAGTATGTATATACGATTTTAAAAGCCAAAGCATCTTACAAAGTGTGTAAATAAAACTGGTTCCTTGGCTCAACCTCACCATGTCTACCCACTACTCCCACAAAGCAGCCACTTTGAACTCTTCTTTTGTTCTTCAAGTAGCTTCTACTGCCATTTAAATTTTTAAAATGTTTAGTTATTGTTTATTTTCTTCTTCCCACAGAAAATGAGGCTGATTCTCCTGAATCAGCAAGCGTTTCATTAACCAGTCTTTTCACTGTTCTCATTGCTTTCACGGAGAAGCACATTTTTGGAGATACTTAACTCATCTGTCCCTGAAGTGCTTCTCCAGTCCATGTGTTCCTAATACCCAAGAAACAAGTTCTTACAATCCAGTGCTCGGGGGCCATCCCCCACAGGTTGAGGCCAGTGGTTTGGATGCCATGTCTGCTGGACCGCCTGTGTTCTGGCCTTTAGGCTCTGGGCTGAGCAGGTATATAGCTGCATCTCTTCTCCCCAGTTTGGGACTGGCCTGCGGCAGTGGCCAGACCTCACTGCCACGCAGCCCTTTAAGAGAAAAGCAGCTCATGGAGGGAGCCAGAGTGTCACCCACTGGTCCCCTCCATTCTCATGATCTAGAGGTCAGAGAACCTGTTGAGGAGGTATGTGCTGCAGTGGTAGAGGTGGCGTCTCACACCAGATTTTCCTCTCGGCCCAGGAATTCCTGCTGAAGATTTTCTGCGTATTCCGGAACCTGATGAAGATGAGTGTCTTTCCTCGGGACTGGATGGTGATGAGACTTCTTACAAGCAAGTGAGTGTGGAAGGGCCCTGCACCAGCCTCCACGCAGCTGTCCCCAGACTATTACATGTGAGAGAAGAAGCGAGATGGAAACTTGTCAAGGTCAAAGCTGTGGGGACAGAGAGGAGAGGGTTCAGATGTGAAAGTGTTTGGAAGCGCAGTCAGCAGGACTTTGCCATTTACCAAAGTTCAAGGAGGAGAAATAGTCAAAGATAGTTCAAAAGTAGAGCCTAAGTGCCTGGCAGATGGTGTCCTGGTAAGAGTAGGAGAGGAACTTTTATGAATGGGAACTGTGATACCAGAGGAGGGCTCCTGCCTCAGGAAGGCCTCATCATTGGCCTCTGTTGCTCTGCGGTTTCAGGCAGCATCACAAGCCTTCCGCTTGACTTGATTTGTGTTGTCTGCCAGACACTGCTCAACCCCCACAGCTAGTGCTAATTACCCACCCAAGACTATGAGGCTCTGCCCACCTCTGATGCTGGCCACAGAATTCACTCCAAGGTTGACCCCGCTTGTCTGCCCCATTCATATTTCTGCCCTGTGCTTCTCACTGGCAAAGCGAACAAGTCATGTGGGTGGTAGGGTGCTTGCTTGTTGGGTCCCCCTATACTCAGGAGAAGGCCACTTGGCGTCCACTCTCTAGCCTACTGCCTCCTCCTTCTGATCAGCCTTTTACATCAGCATTATGCAGAATGTAGTGAAATTATTTGTGTTAGATTTATTAGCAAAGTGTCAGGATGGTCTTTCTACTCTGTACGTTTTATAGTGCTCTTTTTTTGAAAACTGCAAACATTTCATACAGAACAGAAGAATGATTATAAACAGTGTTGCAGAGATATTTCCTTAAATAGTGGATTTTCCATTTGACCCCCTCTTGTTTCTGTCTCTTAGTTCTACTCAGAGCACTTCAGGCTCTCCAGCCCATTCTGCAGGAGCAAGCCTCTTCTTTCAAGGCTTTTACTTTTCAAATTTATTTGCTGGTAATGAGTCTCTCTAATGCACTGTTTTTGCCTTGCCCCTCTTCTGCACCAAAGCTTAGGTGGTCATTGTTAGGTGTAAGCTCCTTTGCCAGGCATCCAATGCCCTTGTTAATTAAACCCTTACTCACCTATCCCACTTCACTTTCTCTCTCCCTTAACCTGCGCTCTTGACTCTAGCAAGCCAGCCTCCCATTAACCCTTAAATGTGCCCAAGCAAAAATTGAGAGTGATATTCTAGATCAAAGGCTGAGGTCAAATTACTTACACATGAAAATAACAGTATATGATAAAAGTAGAGATTTAATAACTGTAAACCCCTGTTATCAAGTGGAGTAATAGAATAAAACTCTAAGTCCTCTGTTGGTCATAATACAGGTTCATTTTCCTAAGATCCCCGCAATACTAGAATCACTCTTTGAACTGGAAGAAGCCTGAAAGAACCATGAAACCTTACTCCCCTCCTTTTATAGGGAAACTGTGGCCAAAGAAAAGTAGTGCCAAGACCAGGTATCAGCAGAGCTTGGTCTAGAACCCACTGGTAGGGCACTTCTCCACAGAGGTTTTTTTGTGGGGTTTTTACATGTATTCCTCTCATATGGGCTTCCAGGTGGCTCAGTGCTAAAGAATCCACCTACCAATGCGGGAGACATGGGTGCTATCTCTGGGTTGGGAGGATCCCCTGGAGAAGAAAATGGCAGCCCCCTCCAGTATTCTTGCCTGGGAAATCCCATAGGGAGAGGAGCCTGGTGGGCTACGGTCCATGGGGCCGCAAAGAGGTGGACACAACTGAGCACACATGCACATCCTTCTCCCTTAAAGTCACATCTTACACGAGAGCTCCTTGTACTCAGGAAGCTTGCACACGGGCCGCAGACCGCGGGCGCTACGCGGCAGGGTGGCAGTGCCAGCCCTCTAACTCTCTGACGCCTTGCCCCCTGCAGCATCATAGTCACCACTGTCCAGTACCTCTCTTCTGCGCTGCACAAGAATTTCACAGAGACGGACTTCGACTTCAAGGTAGGGGCTCCTGAGATCCGTCACCAGCTTTGTAATAACCATAGAAAGCCAACAACCAGACTCCCTGTTTTTAGTTTTGTTTTTGTTTTACTTAAAACAGCTGTTTTATTTTGCTCACAGGTTTGCAGGTCAGGAATTTGAGAAGGATTCAGCTAAGTGTCTGATAGGTGGCTGGGGGCTTTCTTTATCTGTTCATAGTATCAAACAGCTTCCAGGCTTGATATTGATTAGAGTATAACCTAAGAAACCCCTGTTGGAGGTGCTGGGAGCCAGAAACCCATGAGTTTGTTTTCTAGTCCAGAATCAACACTGTTGATTTCAGAGAAGTCAAGAAAGCAGGGGAAAGTCCTGTTTGTAAAGATACTTTTCTAAAAACCAAGATCTTAACACTGAAATGAATTCTGTGCTACATGCATATATTTAGAATCTCTCCTTGCAAGGTTAAGAACTCAGGCTGTCACATATTTCCTCTTTCTCTCTCTCTCTCTCTAGGTGTGGAATTCTTATTTTAGCCTGGCAGTTCTGTTCATAAATCAGCCAAGCCTTCAGCTAGAAATCATTACTTCCACCAAGAGGAAGAAAATTCTAGATAAGTAAGACATATGTCTCTTATCCATCTTCCTACATGTGCCCAGATGGGGTTATGTTTCCAGGAGGGGCTCCTAGAGATGTCCACAAGGTTCTCATTGAGGAGCCAAGTGTAAGAGCTCAACTGAGAGCAAAATGACTTTGTCTTTTGGAAAACGCTAGAAACAGAGCTGAATCCTGGCCTCCTGTCTTCCTGGACCTTCTTGTGCTAATAGCTGGTTCCTGTGCTCTATTCCCAGGTATGGGGACATGCGTGTGATGATGGCTTATGAACTCTTCAGCATGTGGCAGAATTTGGGTAGGTCTTTTCTCCACACTCTTCCCTTACACATATTGTGTAGCCAAATAAGAAGTTACAAGACTAATGACTTCCCCCAGGTTTTATGAATGTTAATTCAGACCCAAGAGATCTTCACATATCTTTAGCATAACACCTCAGATGGATGGTATAGTGTAGCACATGTGCACAAAGCCCTTGGCAGGGAGAGTTAAGCTGAGAAATAAGACCCCAGCGATACATATGCACAGACCCTTTTTTGAGAACAAAAATCCAAAGGAGAAAAAGGAGATGAGGCTGTAAGAATATAAGTCTGAGGCTCTAAGAGTATAAGATCCTCTGGGCTGTCCATGTCCCAGTCCAGATGTCACAGGCCCAGAAGCCCAGTCAGCACATGGGCAAGGGCAGCTGTTCTTTTTAGTAAAGACTGAAACCCTCCTTGGGTCTCTGGCATTCAGGCATCCAGACGAGGTTCCTGCTGCCAGGTACGTGTATGAAGGGAACTGCCGCATCTAGGTGAGACTGACTTTAGTCTCCTTTCTTTCGACAGCTTTTCTTTGCAGCTTCTCTAGTATCCAGCACTTTGAATCTTGAAATTGTCAGGTTTTGGTGGAATCCTTGGGGTGCCCTGGAAACTAAGTGGGCTGTCCTTTGCTTCTGTCAGCTTCTTAGATAGGCCTGCCTGGATGCCAGAGAAGCTGCTGCTGTTCTTCCCAGTGAGAACTGCTTTCAACTAAGTTCATGACTCTGAAGTCTTAGGAAGGATGGCCATAAAATCTCATAGTCCTCCATCAACCATCCTAGTCACAACCCTAGAAGCAGCAAGCAAGATGCAAGGCATTTCTGCCAGCCTTGGGGCCTTCCATCCCTGAGTGGGGCTGCATTTCCCCAAACCAGCTGTCTAGCTTCAGTGCTCATACCCTCTGCATCCAACACAGTCCAGATATAAATGTTCACCCTGAAGTTGATTCTGAAATTACCAGAAACACAGGGGACCAGCACTATACCAAATACCAAGATTGGAATATGCAGAATCTGCCTCCAGGCTAGGTAACACTTGGTCCTTAGGTAGGCTTTCAACATGGAAGAATTAAAAAACCATGTCAGATTTCCCCCAAGAAAGCCATTGCTACCTCATTGTTTTTGGTGGAAATGATATTTTCTAGTTCTCAGGAACTGATTTTGCTTGATGGTAACAGTCACTACACAGGCCCACAGTTTGTCCCCTGAGTCTCTGAAGGACTGAAAACAGAGCTCTGGAAGATGGTTCACTCTGTTTCACCTTTACAAGGAAGAGAAAAGTTCTGTCCCATAGTCTTCAAGACTGGCCCTGGATTCTGGGAACATGCCCCAAATGACAGGCTAGTCAGGGAAATTCATATCACACTCTTCCCATGGACAGGCCTCATTAAGAAAATCGAAAGATGAGCCAAGCTGGTTTGAATAAATATAGTGCTACCATCAAAAATGCAATGTGAAGACAAGGGGTGGGATGGGAGGTACACGTAGAGAGTCTCTCAGCCAATCTGTCAAGGTACGGCTGTGCAGGAGGCTCCTGCTAACTCAAGAAGGGGACTCTTAGGCATGTTTGAGCACTGATGACGAAGAGGCCTGTGGACTTCAGACCTCCAGCAGACTGAACATCCTCATCACTTAAATGCCTCTGGGCTACAGGCAGAAACCCCAGGGTCAGTGCACTGTGTTTAAGTAGAAGTTGATGAATTTTCCTTGCTGAGTAAATACTGTGAACAGACTATTGGAAACTATTGCAGGGTACTCAGAAATCCTATTCTATCTAGAGTAGTGACTCTGCTCCTTGACCTCAGAATGATTTTCAGATAGTTTGTAGAACCTCCCAGCAAATTCTTTGGAAAGAACTTGTGCCTGTTGAATTTTCTTTCAACTGGACTGAGCCAGTTTATTCTGCAAACTCTTAAAAAGCCAAGGGAAGGGAATATCTCAGAAGCCCATAGAGGAGAGCTTTCTGTAATCTCTGATGCTCCCAGTGAAGGTCAGATCATGTGCTGTGGCCCTGCTTGGGAAGCTTCTGTGGCTGGAGCATAAACTTCTGTCTGCTGGGTTGTGTTGTTCAGGTGAACATAAGATCCACTTCATTCCGGGAATGATTGGCCCGTTCCTGGGTGTGACACTGGTCCCACAGCCTGAAGTGCGGAATATCATGATTCCCATCTTCCACGACATGATGGACTGGGAGCAGAGGAAAAATGGCAACTTCAAACAGGTGAGCCCCACCCCCCGGTGGTGTTAGGGGTACTCTTCCCTGCAATGGACCCCTTTGGCCCTGGCACATGGTACAGATGGCCAGGCTGTAGTTCTGGTGTAGTTCTTGGCCATCTTGAGTCCCATCCAAGGGTTTCCCGTCCTTGCTGGCCAGAAGTGATTTGTGGATTTTCTTCATGAAGTGCTACCAGAGAAGAATCAGAGGAAAGGAACCGCATCATGTGAAAGGACTTTTCTGATCAAGGAGAGAGTGACTGAGACTGTAACCTCCCAACTTCACTCAGAGGGCGCTCCCAGGAGTATGTTGTCTTTTCTCTCTGGAGGTTCCCCAGTGTATATGGTCCAGGCATTTCTGTGGCTAGAGCCCAGACCAGAAAACTTTTCAGAGCTGAGAACTTCACAGACTCCTGCACAGAGGGCTGGGCCCATGAGGGATAAGTGCTTGGTTTCTGACTGATGGCTTCAGGCTGTGCCTCTGGGCGGGTCCTCTGCCACCCCTAAAGTGGAGGAGAGGGCCCCTGCCTTGTATCTGTGGCTCCAAGGAATAGGGCTAGGAACAACAGATAGGAAACAGTGGCGGTGACACCAGATTTAGCCAGGAAAAGGAACAACTTGCCCGCAAAAAGTGATTTGCTATAAGCTGGCCTGCTTTCAGAGATGTGGAGGTCCTCTCTGTTGGTGGTTCTCAAACAGAAGCTCCCTGGAGTCTTCTAGGGGAGAGTTCTCTGTTGCCTTGGGGACTGTATTCACTCCCCTCTAAGCTCCCTCCCAACTCTGTGATTCTGGGAAGAACCAGTGGTCTTAGAGTGAGTGATCCTAACACTGACAACAGGCAGGGCAAACAGTAATTTTTAAATTTTTGTTTATGTATTTTTATATTTACAAAGAGTAAAATTCACTCTTTGGGATTTACAGCTCTGTAAATTTGGCAGACACATGAAAGTCATGTAACCACCATCACAATCAAAATTTAAAAAAAATTTTTTTAATTCCTAAAATTTCCATCTCACTACCCCTTTATAGTCAAACCCTTCCCCTACCTTTAACCTGTGGCAACCATTGATCTTTTCTCCATCACTGTCATTGTGCCTTTTCCAGAATATCATGTAAAGGGAATCATGTAGACTGTAGCCTCTGGAGACTGACTTCTTTCACTTAGAACAGTATGATTGTGTCAATTATCTTTGTTGTTATTCAGTCGATCAGTCGTGTCCAACTCTTTGCGACCCCTTGGACTGCAGCACACCAGGCTTCCCTGTCCTTCACCATCTCCCAGAGCTTTCTCAGACTCACGCCCATTGAGTCGGTGATGCCATCCAACCATCTTGTCCTCTGTCATCCCTTTCTCTTCCTGCCGTCAATCTTTCCCAGCATCAAGGTCTTTTCTAATGAGTTGGCTCTTCACATCAGGTTGCCAAAGTATTGAAGCTTCAGCTTTAGCATCAGTCCTTCCAATGAATATTCAGGACTGATCTCCTTTAGGATTGACTGGTTTGATCTTCTTGCAGTCCAGGGGACTCATGAATCTTCTCCAACACCACCACTCGGAAGCATCAATTCTTTGGTGCTCAGTCTTTTTTATGGTCCAACTCTGTCACTGTTTATGCTTTTTCCCCATCTATTTGCTATAAAGTGATGGAACCGGATGCCATGATCTTAGTTTTTTGAATGTTGAGTTTTAAACCAGCTTTTTCACTCTCCTTCCATAAATAAAAATTTCACTTTCATCAAGAGGGTCTTTAATTCCTCTTCACTTTCTGCCATAAGGGTGCTGTCATCTGTATATCTGGCAATCTTGATTCCAGCTTCTGCTTCATTCAACTGGCATTTCACATGATGTACTCTGCATATAAGTTAAATAAGCAGGGTGACAATATACAGCCTTGATGTACTCCTTTCCAATTTTGAACCAGTCCATTGTTCCATGTCCAGTACTAACTGCTGCGTCTTGACCTACATAGAGGTTTCGCAGGAGGCAGGTAAGGTGGTCTGGTATTCCCATCTCTTTTTAAGAATTTTCCACAGTCAAAGGCTTTATAGTCAATGAAGCAGAAGTAGATGTTCTTCTGGAATTCTCTTTTTCTCGGATCCAGTAGATGTTGGCAATTTGGTCTCTGGTTCCTCTCCCTTTTCTAAATCCAGCTTAAACATCTGAAAGTTCTTGATTCATGTACTGTTGAAGCCTTGCTTTTAGAATTTTGAGCATTACTTGGCTAGCATATGAAATGAGTGCAATTGTGCAGTAGTTTGAATGTTCTTTGGCATTGCCCTGCTTTGGGATTGGAATGAAAACTGACCTTTTCTTTGCAAGAACATTGGTTTTATAAAATAAAAGTAACTCCACAGACCTGAAATGTTCACTATTACCAATTATGACGTTATATTTGAAGACCTTAGCATTTTGTGTAACCTAAAGACATTGATTTTGCATACACTGATCTTTAGTGTCATGTTTTAGATTTCTCAGTTTCTCTTAGTAACTTCTCCCTTTATCAGCACTACAGAGAGTGAGGAAGTACTGTCCCTAAATCCTTCCATCACCAGCTCATACTAATACAGAAGTTCTGAACCTGGAATAGGCCTCAGAATGACCTGAGAGCTTGTTAAAACACAGATTGCTGACCCCCTACAAACCCTGAGTTTTTGATCCAGTGGAGCCTGGGAATTTGTGTTTCTAATAAGATCTCTGGTTACTTGCTTCTGCTGGCCAGGGAGCTATTTCGAGAACTCCAGGAAACGGCTGTGCCCATTTTTGCACCGTTGTACCTTCTGCTGCTCCAGGTCCCCTCCCACCTTTGCCCTGTTCTGGAAAGCACAACCTATACCTGCGTGTGTGAAGAGAGATCCCTACCTGACTTTGCATGACCCCAGGCAAGTCCCTGCTGGTGCCTTTTCTCCTTACAGAGAAAGGCGGACGACCTCAATCCCAAGGACCACAGTCCCGAAAAGTATATTCAAGCAGCTGACTCGTTAGAGGCCAAATGTAGATGTACAACCATCTCCGTCCTGGCCGTAGCAGACCGCTGTAAAAGGGCCATCCATTTTCATTTTCCACTGATAGGATTTCAAAAGCCATAATTGCCTTCAATGACTTTTCTAATTCAGTTATTCTTTTACTACTTCATTGCCTTAGGACCCTGGCCCTGTGTAGAATGAGGAAATGCCTTTTGTTATAGCTTATTATTAAATGGAGCTATGCCATTTTTTGTTGATATAAAATATACAAATAATTGCACAGGACCACATTTCAAAGGTTAATGAGCAGTTTAAAAGATTTTTTTTTATCTTACATCACTTTACAACTAATTTCTCACTTCAGAGTAAATGCATTGAGGCCTATTAGGAAAGTGGCTGAGCACTGTTGAAACCCACCTTGCAAATTGGTGGGTTAGGAATGGACGCAGTGTTTCTCCTCACAGTCTAAGAATCCAGTAACAAGTGCAGGGCCCTCAGTGACAAGGCAGCTGCAGGGGCAGCAGCAGTCCAGGGGCTCTAGGTCCTGTGAGGACAAAGAATGGAGGCTTTTCTCCTCAAGGACAATCTCTGAAGGAAACCCATCTCCCTCAGTGTAAACGAATGTCAGCCATTAATGTGAGGACCAGCCCCCAGCGAGCATCCTTTGTGACTGGCTGACGGAGGGTAAAGTTTTAACTAAGTATGTCTTATACATACAAATTCTCTTGAATGAGAATTTTTAAGAAAGAAAAACAACACTTGACAAAGGTCTCTTTGGGATCCAAAATACTTCTCTTTCCAGAGAGTCCTTGCCTTTTGCCCCTAGTCTGGGAAAAGAGTATCTGAGATGTATGTGTAAGTTCCAGCTCCTACTTAAACCCCCAGAGTGGGAGCCCTTCCTGATGGGGGGAGACAGGGTGGCTTCCCAGTGCTGTAGGTGAGATCCCACCTTCTCCAGGATTTCTTTGGTACAAGAACAAAAGCAGGAAGCAGTTCCCCAGCGTCCTTACCCATCACAGAGGGCTGGATTTCGCTTCCTTCCCCTGAGCTCATTCCGGGTTTACAAAATCTCTGCTTCCCTCTAGGTGGAGGCCGAGCTGATTGACAAGCTGGACAGCATGGTGTCAGAAGGGAAAGGCGATGAGAGCTACAGGGAGCTCTTCGGCCTGCTGTAAGCTGCTTCAGCCCGAGGCACCCCACAATGGGGTAGAGGGTGAAGTGGGCTAATGAAGGGTAGGGGTGCAGCCTGTTCTGGGCAGGCTTCAGAGCGTGGGTATCAGGAGAGACCCAGGTTGTTGCTGGTGGTAGCAATGCTCACCTTCTGTCAACAAGAAAGAGTCTTCATGACAGCAGGCTCTCTCAGGGATTATCGTAATTAACTGAAAGATGTAGACACAGATAGTAACTCTGAGCTCTTGGGTTTGCCAATAGGAAAAGGATCATCATATGTCTTCATACCATGTGCTGTATCCTGGTTGGGCAAACAGCTCATGGGGACTCAGTGAGGGCTCAGCACTGGCCTTTCTGGGGAGGGGAAGGGGTTTAAATCTGAGCTTTGTAAGATTGTACAGTCAGCTTGAAAAATACTACCATGCATTTTGTGACTTAAACAAGTTATATCCCCTTTCCAGACCAGTTTCACTTGTGAAACGGGGTGGCTGTACTGACTGAATGTCAAGGGTCCCAGGTCCACCAGTATGGCTTCTGTCCTGAGTTGATGGGGCCACAAAACCTGACAGGACCCAGCTATAGGGTTCAGTCTAAAGGAGGGACTCAGGAGAGCCGTGGTCCTCCCACATAGGCAGTAAATTGGGTTTTTTATCTTTCCAAAAAGCAAAATGTGAAGACATTCACAGCTTTAGAGCCCCCTCCTATCTCACTCATTGTTTCTAGCTGTGAGATTTTCTAGCTTTAGCATTTTGAAGATAAGCTTATAACATATTTTCTGTTAATTATACTGTACATTTGCTTAGAACTTTACAGTGGACAAAATATGTTGACATTTCTGACTTAATCCTCACAATACATCTGTGAGGTGGGCAGGGCACAGAGTATCCTGATGAGTAAAAATAATGCAGCTGAGCTTGGAGAGGTGGTGGCATTGCCCTCAGTTACATGGCCACTAAGAAGCATGTCTGGGGATACCACCCAGACGTTCCAGTTTCAAGAGGGGGAAATCCTTCTCCTGTACCCTGCGTATGTAGTTTGTTTCTTGATGAGTCATGCAATAAAATGTGAATTCATTTGAAACTTAAGTAATTTTAATTTGTGAAAATGAATCCATCCCTAGGATTTCTCTTTTGGCCAGAGATGTTTCTAATTATGGAAATAAGGAAGCGAAGTCTCTTCCTAAGCCACTCACTGATGATTTTACTACAAAGGAAAAAGCACAAAAATAACTTGGAGTTAGTAATTACCTGACAAAGAAGTGTTTCATAAACTCTTCTGAGTCATGTCTGAGAACTAAAAGCCACTGATAACCATGGAGCAGCCTTTCCCAGTTTGTGTTCAGGAGAAGATGTTTGTGTATGTACACTGGGGCATGTAGATCATGGGCCAATCAGTTTAGAAAAGATTCAGTGACAGAAAATTAAACGAAGCTCTGTATTATATAACTTCTCAAAGCCTTCAATATGCAGGAAGGTGTGAAAAATCTCTTCAGAGGAGGGTGTAGTGATCCACCACTTGCATGCGTGTTTGCTCACAGAACACCTCTCTGTCCCCAGGACAGCAGAGCTCTGCAGAACATAGTTTGGGAAATGTATACACAGTAGCTTTTCCCACACAGCTCAGAGGTGAGAACCAGTGATCCTGCCATCTTGCTCTAGGAACGTGGGTCACCTGGGGAACCCTCACTCTCTCGGAGGCCCCATCTCAGGTTAGATGCTCTGTGCAAGGAAGACAGTTGGCATCACTACAGCATTAACAACAGTCAGGCTATGGGTGTGAGTCCCCACTGCTGGTCCCTGGCTGAGCCCTCCACTCTAGGGGACTCTCATTACCTCAGGGAGCTCAGGCCAGTGTACAAAGGGGTCAGCAGCAAGACCTGCACCTGGGATCATCACTGGGAAGGTAGAGGATCTCAGAAGCCAGGTTCTTTGCAGAAGTCAGAGCCTACCTGGAGATAATAGGAGCACAGGCTGACAAGTGAGAAAAGGACCCAGGCATGCAGCTCTTGGCTCTGGCCATTTTCTATTTAAGTCTTCTGTGACAGTGGAGATGACCAGGTAAAACTCTTGTACTCACTCTCTGTCCTTCATGCTGCGCCCTCAAGACTGATTGCAGTCTTACCCTTGGTCTACATGGAAAGGCTGGTCAGCGTGTTTGCTGAGGATGCTTCTGAGCAGTGATAGAGGCGGCCAGCCAGTTGACAAAGCCAGGTCTCTCCCTCAGTGGACTGGTCCTCAGCTGCTTCCTCAGAACAAAGTGTGTACCCCTACAGGAGCTGGGGCTCTGAAGCTTCTCCCTCAGCTCAGGGGCATCCATAAGAGCTCACACAGGACAATGGAAGACATGTTCATTTGTTGCTGTCCACTCAGTAATTGCTTTGTCTTTGCTTTCTGCTGCATGGAGTAGAACCCAGCTGTTTGGGCCCTACCCCAGGTAAGACTGCCATGTGGTAAGTCTGCCGTCTCCAGATCCATCACAGGCCCCCCGGGCTCTGGGACCTTATTCTGGTGCCCCCGGGAGGCTCATGAATTGTGCGTTCTGTTTGCTTCTGTCAATAGCCTGCTAGAGAAGGTTGAACAGGAGACATGGCGCGAGACCGGCATTTCCTTTGTGACCTCAGTCACCCGCCTCATGGAGCGCCTTCTTGACTACAGGTATCTTCTCAGGAACCTACCTGACCTCTTCTCTGATCACGTGCTCTCCCCAGCAGGAGGATCCCCTGACCTTAAAATTGAGACCACGGGGCCACAGGAGGCAGGGCTGTTCTGGTGTTGTGTGCCATCACCAGTCATTAGGAATCTCCTGATAGCCAAGGAGGAAGGGGTGAAAGCCTTCTCTCAAGGGTAGGCCAGGATTTCCTGGGCTTACCCCTGATACATGGGCACATGTACCCTGGAGGTGTCATAGGGACATGTAGCCATCTGGCTTTTCATCCAGAAAAGTCAAGCCTCAGAGGGGTGGGCACAGCAGAGAGGAGGAGAAGGGCTGGGCACAGCAGAGAGGAGGAGAAGGGCTGTCTCCAGAGTAAGGGGGAACCTTAGTGCAGACCTTCCTCAGAGCCATATGGTAGGTGGGCAGAGAAATATCACCCAATACAGAACTGTTGTACTGGTTTGGACTTCCCTGGTGGCTCAGCAGTAAAGAATCTCCCTGCAATGCAGGAGACATGGATTGGACCCCCTGAGTTGGGCAGATCCCCTGGAAAAGGAAATGGCAACCCACTCCAGAATTCTTGACTGGAAAATCCCATGGACAGAGGAGCCTGGCAGACTGCAGCCCATGAGGTGGCAAAGAGTCAGACATGACTTAGCGACTACACAGCAGCAGAGCTGTGACCCAGGAGGACTTTCACTTCTTTTTTCCAGGGCAAGGGGTACCCGGTTTTCTCATGCCTCCATTCTTTGTGTAAAATCCATTTATTTCTGTCCCTTGACCCTGGCCAGGTGTAGATGAGAGGAGGCAGCATGTGAGCTCAGAGATCTTTATATGTGGAGTCTGGGAGTTCACATGTAATCCGTTTTTTCCTGAAAGCCTGCCTTCTCAGTCATATCATGGCTTTTGACTTAGCCTAAAAGGAACACTGCCACTGCCACTGGGGCCTTAGTTGTTCTCTCAGTAGAGTTCAGGTGAGCCAAGAGGGCCTTTTGGGAGGTTATAGGGGAAGGTGATAAGGAATGAGGAGGGATGATAGAGGAAACCAGCCCCAAGCAGTAGTTGTCTTCTCTGTGCTGTGTCTCGTGCAGATATCAGGGGGCTGCACCTGGGACTCGGGTGGCTGTGTGTACAGGAGGCTTCTTGCTGGATTCACAGTCTCGTCCTCATTCTTTCATCTCCTTGTGCTAGGCCGCCCCTCCTTGCTAGAGGAGCATGGATTTGATCAGTCCCCACTCTCCTTTGGCAAGGATCCATTCTCAGTGTTCCTATGTTCTGTGTCTGGCAGGCCAGCCGTGACCCCTCCTGCACCCAAGCCTGTTCAGCAAAAATGCAGCTCAGCCCTGGCTGAAGCTACCCCTAAATCCTCCCAGTTGGAGGGGAATGCCAAGTACTAGTGCATAAGAAGGACGCCACAGGGAGAAAAGTCAGTGAGATGATTTACGTGGCGGCTGTGCCATGGTTGCTGGGCTACTGGGTTCTGAAGGCAGGTCCCTGGAGTAGAGTATATTGGCTTCTCCTAAAAACTGTCCTACAAAATGAAAACTGCCCTTTAAGGACGGCTCTTATGACTGGTCCCTTCAGGGAACTTGAGGGTTTAAACTTCTACTTTACTGACATACTTATGCACTGAAGATGTTGGTAGGTGCTGCTGAATGCCCTGATATAGCCTCTAGGCCCTGTACTCTGCCACCAGAACAAGGGTCCAGCTGAACAGAGATATTTGAGCCCTAGGAATGGGTCCAGAGCCTGGAGGGAGCCCCATCTGTGGACAAGTTTCTGTTGGAGAGCATCCTCCTCTGGGGTTTGGACACACTGAAGCCTCGGAGACACTGCAGGTCTCTGTGTTGTCCCAGAGGCACCACTTCGTGCATTCATCTTCCTCTCCCCTCCAGGGATTGCATGAAAGGAGAGGAGACAGAGAATAAGAAGATTGGCTGCACTGTTAACCTGATGGTAAGAGAACCTGGGCTCTTCCTCCTCTCTGCCTCATGGAGTGGCTTCTGTCCCTCCCTGTGATCACCTTGTCCTTTCTGTAATACGTGGCTACAAGCCTAAGGGTTTGCATCAGGACATCAGCCCTGTCCCTGGAAACTCACATTCCTCCTCGGGAAAGGAATACAATGAGCCTCTCCTCAGACAGAGCTGTAGCCTGGCCTCTTGGCAAGGTCCCACCAACCCTGACATCCCGTTTCCACCACTGATACTCTTCCTCTTTCTCACCATTTAGGACCCCTGCAGACCTGCCAGGGGTTTTGCTCTCAGCAGGGGTGCCTTATGACTGGCCCCTTCTCTTTCTGGCGCTGGCCACCCCCATGGCCTGTCTCCTCCTTCCTGTCCAGCACTCCCAGGGTTTTGGCCATCTGCCTGGAGCTCAGCCTCCAGAGGGGGCGTCCCCTCTCGCCTTCATGTGTACTTCCTCCTCTCTTACAGAACTTCTACAAATCGGAGATTAATAAAGAGGAGATGTATATCCGCTATATCCATAAGCTCTGTGACATGCATTTGCAGGCAGAAAACTACACAGGTAAGAAGGAAGGGAGAGCCATGTGAGGCCTCCTCCCCGGAAAGGACTGGACAGACGTGCAGCTGACAGGGGAAAGCTCTGAGCTGGGGCCTGCCAGGTGTCAGCGGAGTGTCAGAGCGCCTGATGCCCATCCCCTCACCCCTTGCCCTCAACTCCTTTGTAACGTGTGGTGGAGAGAGAGCAGGGGGAGCTTGCCCTTGTGCCTGGCTGCTGAGGTTCTTCCAGTCCCTTTGCCTCCAGTTCCTGCCATCTGAGGGTGACCTCCAGATCCTGGGAGCCAGGTTCAGAGCCTCCTGAGCTCTTTGTTGCTCCTCACGAGCAGAGCCTTTTCGAGGACCTCACAGCTGGGCTGAGTGAGGCCACAGCCCAGGCTCTTCACCTGACTCTGGGGCCTCCAGAACGTGCTGGCGGACCTGCCTTGTGGTCTGGGCTCTTCCCCTGCAGCCACCCTGCAGCCCCACACTGAGCTCCCAGTGGAGAGGGTGGACAGTGTGCACCTGACTTTCTGACAGGCTGGACAGGGGCCCTTTCACTGCATCACAATTTCATCCATTACTAAGGCCTCTTCTAAAAGAAAAATCTAAAACCACAGCTGTCACACTGTTTACTGAGTGCTGCTCTGAGTCAGGAAGACAAGTGTATCCACACATGCCCTGGGTGATCACCTTGTGCCACAGTTCCCCCAGAAATAACCACTTCTTCACCATGGTGACAAGCCACCATATCTTAGCCCTTGAGCCACAGGTGGTGCGACAGTCCAGGAAATTCAGGCTGCTCTTGTCCACAGCGTTACTAGAATGAGATGAATTTGCAGAAATGCAGAAACCTCCTTCCCTATTTTCCGTTAGATGTTAGAGAGTGTTTCACGGAGATTCCACCTTTCCTGACACAGCTTGGCAAGAATTAACTCTGAAATGACTGGACTGAATCTGCTATCCTCTGCATCCACTTCCACCCATGATCCCAGCAACCCTTTGAGGGGGCAGTGAAGTGACAGACTGAAAAGTTCCATGTATCAATAGAGGCATTTACTAAACTCCTAGAGCACTGGGACGAGACTGAGAGGCTAGGTCGGGAATTCGGACGGAGAAGGTGCTAAGCCTTGCTTCTGGTGGCCTCAGGAATAACATCTAAAAAGAATATTGACAGGGAAGAAAAAGATTTCACATGATTTTCTAAGTTCCACAGAGAGGCCTGCAGGCCTCACAGGCTTGTACCCACAGTCAGAAAGGGCTTCTCAGCTCCAGTGAGGAGTCACGTGCGTCCCTGGGCAGGAAGCCTTGTTGCCAGGGCATAGGTGGAGAGGCAGAGGTGAGCAGGGCCTGGGAATGCTGTGGGCAAGCAAGCCTGGCTAAAACTGGAAGTGGGTCACAAGATAATTAGAAAAGAGATTTTCCACAGTCATGGGGAACAGATTTGAATGGGGCCTTGAAGTCCAGGCAGAAGCTCAAGCTAATTAAGTTGCCAGTAGGAGATGCCCACCAAAAGAAGCAAACAGAACAGGATGGAGCAGGCTGTGTGATGAGGACCCAGAGCAGCAGCTGTAATTCAGTGTGACTCACTCCCAGGGGTTAGGAAGCCATGGTATTGAGCTACAGCTGTTTTATAAACCCTCCCTAGCAGTTCCGTGGGTACAGGAGATGTCACCAATCCTCTGCCCTGGGCCCAACATCAGCTGTAGTTTCCTCTATGAGTGGAGCGCTTCACACAGTTATCACCATACACTCCTGCTCTCTGGTCCCTTTAGAAATGGTCGAGATGAGGAGAAAGGGTCATTCCCAGGGCCATGCTGAGGTCAGAAAGTGGAGCTGGAGGTATGGAGGCTGGCTGTGGGATGGCCAAGGAAAGCCTGTCAGAGCTCACCCCTCCGATCCAGTTCTGAGAAGGCTGGGAAAGAAGCACTAGTCCCTTGAGCAAAAGGGAACTCAGGAGCTCTCTCTGACATGGCAGTGTGCCCCAGAGCAAAGCGGCATGTGCACTGACCCTGGGGTACCTGAGCCACACCTTATCCAGAGCCCAGAGCAGGTGACCAGGCTGAGGAAGGACGGTGTCCACTAGGTCCCTTCATGCTGTGGCCAAGGGCTGGTGGGTGGCTGGGACAGCCCCTTTCTCAGGTGTGGTATCCGGCATCCCTGACCTGGGCTGTGCACACCGGGTCCCCGGGCACCTGGCTGCCCCGGGACCTCGCTAGAGCCTGTCCCCACAGAAGCTGCGTTCACTCTGCTCCTCTACTGCGAGCTGCTGCAGTGGGAGGAGCGGCCCCTGCGGGAGTTCCTCCACTACCCACCCCAGACGGAGTGGCAGCGGAAAGAGGGGCTGTGCCGCAAGATCATCCACTACTTCAGCAAAGGCAAGGTGGGTGTCCCCAGGCGAGGCTGCAGTGCCTCGGCCCCGACTGGGCTCTGTGGCACCTTAACCTGCAGGGGTGGCAGCAGTGCAGAGGCTGCTGTGAGGGCTGGTGAGGAGGTGGGCGCCCTTGTGCATGCATTGGATTTGGAGGCAGCATGACTTTCTCCAGGGAAAAAAATAACAGCTTAATTCTGTGGCTCAGAAGCCAGTTGCAAATTGAGGGTGTAAAAGACAACCCCACATGCCAGCTTTGCAAATCTGTAAATACTAATGCTCCAAGGTCAGGGGCTTCTGGGCCTCCTGCTTGTGTGTATTAGATTTGCTTAGGTTACTGTAGCATTCTGATCCACCATAGAAAACGTGAGCCGTAAAAATGCATGGATTTTAACCACAGCCGAAGGAGGGCCGTACTGCCTCCTGTCCATGTTCTTGTCTTGGGTTTCTCTTCCTTACAACACCATCCAGGTTCCTCTCACAGGCTTGTCCCCTGTTAAACTTGACTCTCTGGAATTAGCAGGCATTGTCAGCATTGGTTCAGACTTCCTTGGAACTTCCCTACCATCCTGCTCCAATCTCTGAGAGAGTTCCATGTGGGGCCCTCTGACCACCTGCTGTTGGGTGTGCCCCATACACAGGAAAGGCTAGGTTGGTGTAACTTGTTGAAGCTGTTCTCTCATTACTCAGCTTTGAGCACGTCTTAGAAAGCTAAACTAGGATCATGCAGGTAACTATAGTGGCTGAACACCAGACTTGAATGGAAAAAAAATTTTTAATGAGTTATTTCATCATAAAAAAGATTAAAACATTAATACCTTTTGCCCATAACTCAGAAAACATTCATCAGGTTTACACAGCATGGGAGACTTCTGTTTGCCAAAAACATCCACCCGCATTAGGGAATGCACTGGGAAGTGGGAACCTGTCCGAAACCTCAGGAGCTCTCATTCCACCCAGCCTGGAAGGGAGATCCATGCCTTGCTCTCAGCCAGCCACACATGACCGAGTGACGGAGCCAGCCCAGAGCATCCTCTCCTTGCTGGTCCAGAGGTGGACTGAGGGCTCCATGCCCACATGCTTGTAGGCCTGTCTTCCTGGCATGCGGTCCACCTGGAGCTGCCACCTACCCATGTGCCCAGTGAGCCCTCCCAGCTTGGAGGCACTGGCATAAGCATGGTGTGAATGTGCAGGAGTGCTGTTAGAATATTAGGTCTCTTT
The DNA here is from genome assembly GCF_014754425.2 of Oryx dammah. Lineage (NCBI taxonomy): Eukaryota > Metazoa > Chordata > Mammalia > Artiodactyla > Bovidae > Oryx > Oryx dammah. Next base: position 11,074,176 of record NW_024070193.1, read on the forward strand.
TCTTTCCATGAGCATAGAGCACAGAGAAGAGCTGTGCTTATCTGTTTGAGCCTACCTGTGGATCATTTGAGCATTCATGGTCCCCTTTTCACTCCACACTACAATAGTGTTAAGAAAGCAGGTTTAATGCTAAGTATGAACAAGGGAAGGGTTTCCCAGGTTGCTCAGTGGTAAAGAATCTGCCTGCCAATGCAGGAGACATGGGTTCGATCCCTGGGTTGGGAAGATCCCCTGGAGAAGGAAATGGCAACCGACTGCAGTATTCTTGCCTGGCAAGTCCCAAGGATAGAGGAGCCTGATGGGCTACTATCCCTGAGATTTCAAAAGAGTCAGACTCCACTTAACAACTAAACCACAACAGCAGCATCATGGACAAGGGAGGGTAATGCAAAGCCTGCTTGAGTATTGTGAATGAGCAGGAAGGGGAGAGGGACTGAGAAGCTCCATAGGCCACCTTCTCAGGAATCTCCCACTCCTTCTGCCTTTGCTGTGAATTGCTGGGGGAGCCACTTCTGTGCTCAGTACAGACCACTCAGTGAGCCCTTCCATGAGCTCATCCTCACAGGGTATTTATCAGAGGCCTTCTCCTGGGCTTGTATAGAAGGTTTCTGTTCCTCCATACCTGATGGAGTCAGTGGATAGGGCTAACCCATTCTCTTGAAAGCATTCAGGGCTTTTTTCCTAAAGGCTCCAGAAAAGCAAACCGCGGCTGATACAGAAAAAGTGCTTCCATACGGTTTTCAGTGCCAGGAGGAAAGTGAGCTTGGCAGTCAGAGGAGGGCAGGAACAGAGAAGACTGCAAGGGAGCAGGGACAGGCAATGAGGTTCTTGACCTCAGCACTTCTAGTACAGCCTGCCTCACAGCCCCTTTCCTCCCATTCCTCCTAGTCTCTCTGTTACCCACCACATACAGACAACCCCATCTCCTTTGGTCCCACGTTTCTCTCCTGAGTATCTAGAAAGACTGAACCAGAAGTCCATTTCATAGCCACAGCTTCGCCCTGGGTCATTCCCTCCAGTGGTAAGGTGGTCAGCCTAGGAACCTGGGCCAAGGTGAACTGGGTTGTGGTCACAGAGGTCAGCTCTCCCAGGCCAGACAAGGAGAGAGGGACATCCAAAGGGTGTGCCCAGATGGGAGTTAAAAGAATGAAGGGAAGATGAGAAGATGGGAGGCAGTCCTTCATCCCAGGGAAGAGGGAGCAGATAGGAAGGGAACCCCTGCTTATCTGGCACACAGACCATCAGGTATGAACCAGCCCTCCCTGTAGGGGTGGGCTTGGGCTCTGCTGTCGAGGGCTGCTGTTGCTCACACTCCTTGGAAGGAAGGACAGATCTGTTACTTCTGATACATTGTGTGTAAACAGAAGTGCAGAGACTGCCTGTCTGGAGTCCTGGCTTTTGCCTGCCTTTCCAGTTTGAGCAGAGTGAGCCAAGTGAGTACAGCTTCTGTTCCTGTGAGTGAGGGCAGCATGGATGTACAAACACACGTCTGCCAAGGTGGGTAGAAGTGACTGGATTTGAGACACCAGTTAGGAGTTGTGGGCTGCTTTGCCTCCTGCCTTTCTGGCAAGAGAAAAGAGGTAGATGGTATGCATCATACCTGCCGAGCATTCCCTCTCTGTGCTCTGAGGTTGCTCTCAGAACCCCCAGTATTCCAGCACAACCCTCAAAACTCACCCTTTGGGTGGGATGTGGGTGCAGGCTTGGAGCAGCAAGGCTACAAATGAGGACAGAGGTGCCAGTGAGGCAGATAAGCACTGATCCTCGTAGGAGTGGAGATTGGCTTTCCTAGGAGCTGCTGTCAGCAGGCAGAGCGCCCTGAGGCTCACGTGGGGCCGTCAGCACCTAAGTGAGCAGTTCCCCATGGGGTGCTCCTTGCAGGCTTGCTGGCTGTCTGCATACACACTGCTTAGCCAGGCTATGTGGAACTGCCTGCCAGGCAGACCCTTCACTAAAACCTGCCCAAGCAGCACTTGGAGCCAGAGAGAGGACAGAAACATGCCCCTTTAAAGCTGCAGTGTGGGGGCACAAGAGGCTTTCTAGCTCCCTGAGGCAGAGGAACTGTATTGGTGCAGAGAATCAGGGTCTATTTAAAATTCTCTTTGGTTTGTTTCAACATTTTTAATTGGTCCTGCAGGTCAATCCATATTGCATTAATTTCTTCAAAGGATAGAAATAATGTGCTCTTTTTAGGAAACACAGTCCTGAATAAAATAGTGTTGTCCTTCTCCCTGATGCTATTTCAAATCTATGTTTTTAATAAAGTCCTTATTAAACATTCATACTGAAACCCTGATGGGTGAAATTACATGATGTCTGAGATCTGCTTCCAAAACTGTAGGGAGGAGTAAGTGAGATGTGAATGATACAAAACTGACTCTGAGTTGGTCATGGTTGAGGCGGGGTTATGAGTACCTAGGGGTTCCTACTTCTGTGTTTCCATATGCTTAAAGTTTTCCTATAATACAAATTTTAATTAGTATTTAGAAGTTGGGGAGAAGAGCCTGTCTAAAATACCAAGTAAACCTTTGATTCCCAATCTCCCTAAGAGAGAAAGCGCTATATTAAAAAGAGGAGGAAATGGACAGTATTGCCCCTTGGTGAAAGCTGCCATTAGGTGGGCCTGCCACCATAATAGGAGCCACACCGCAGAAACAGCCTGAGACCTGATTAGACAAGGATTATCTGAAGCCTGCTCTAAAGAGAGAATATTTCTATAAAGGAAATTGTCAGACCTACTGCCAAGTCCTGGGATAGCCACTTCCTTCTTAGCTTCCACACTTCTTTCTAAGGTTAAACATCTTAACTTAAAAGTCCTTATTTGCTTCATTAACTCATTAAATAAATCTTGATTGAATACCTGCTCATGCCTGGCCTGGTTCTAGGCTCTGAAGATAAAGAATATAAACAGAGTCCCTGCCCTCATGCAGCTTTTCATCTAATTATGACTAGCACAACATAAAAATAAAGACTTCTTAGCCCAGAAATAAACCCATATACCAACAGTCAATTAATCTTTGACAAAGGAGGCAAGAATATACAATGAAGAAAAGACAGTCTCTTTGGCAATTTGGTGTTGGGAAAGCTTGACAGCCACATGGGGACCAATGAAGTTAGAACACTCCTGCACAAAAATACACTCAAAATGGCTTAAAGATTTAAATGTAAGACGTGACAGCATAAAGCTCCTAGGAGAGAATATAGGCAAAATATTCTCTGACATAAATTGTAGCAATGTTTTCTTCAATCACTCTCTCGAGCAAAAGAAATAAAAGTAAAAATAGATAGGGCCTGATCAAACTTAGAAGCTTTTGCACAGGAAAGGAAGCCATAAACAAAACAAAAAGATAACCTATGGACTGGCAGAAAGTATTTCAGACTATGCAACTGGCAAGGGCTTAATTTCCAAAGTGTACAAACAGCTCACAGAGCTCAATATCAAAAAAGCAAACAGCCCAATCAGAAAATGGGCAGAAGACCTAAATAGACATTTCTCCCAAAGAAACATACAGATAGCTGACAGGCACATGAAAAGATGTTTAACGCCACTAATTATTAAAGATGCAAATCATAACTTAATGTACAGTGGGTATCACCTCACACTGGGGAGAATGGCCATCATCAAGAAGTCTACAAATAATAAATTCCAGAGAGGGTGTGGATAAAGGGAACCCTCCTACACTCCTGGTGCAGCCAGTATGGAGAACAATATGGAGGTTCCTTAAGAAACTGAAGACAGAGTACGTTTTAGTCACGTGATCCGGTAGTCCCACTCCTGGGTGTATATCCAGAAAAGAAAATAACTCGAAATCAAAAAGATACATGCACCGAATGTTCACATCAGCGGTATTTATAATAGCCAAGGCATAGAAGCAACCTAAGTGTGCATCAGTATATGAATGGATAAAGATGTGTGGGGGGTGTGTGTATATAGGCATATGCAGTGGACTATTACTAAGCCATTAAAAAGAATGAAATACCACTATTTGCAGCAACATGGATGGACCTAGAGATTATCACACTAAGTGAAGCAAGTCGGAGAAAGATAAATACTATATGATATCACTTATGTGTGGAATCTAAGAAACTATACAGGTGAACTTATTAATAGAACAGAAACAGACTCAAGGACATAGAAAACAAACTTATTGTTAGCGAAGGGGAAAGGGTGGAGGAGGGATAAATTAGGAGTTTGGGAAAATAGATAAACAGCAAGGACCTACTGAATAGCACAGACAACTACATTCAATATCTTATAATAATCTATAGTGAAATCTAAAAAGGAAAAAATATATGTGTGTGTATGTGTTTATATATGTATATAGTCTTATTTATATAACTGGATCACTTTATACCTGAAACTAACACAGTATTGTAAATCAACCATATTTCAATTTTTAAAAGCAAATGCCTTTTTAAAGAAGATAGCTTCAGAGTAATGAAAAGAGAATAGATAGGGTGGGTGCTTGTCCTTGACAAGGTAGTCATAAAGAGGCCTCTTGGAGGGGGAAACATTTGAGTAAAAACCTGAAAGCTGTGCGCTGAGCCAGAGTGTCATAATTCTGTGTGTTCTCCACAAATTGGTTTTGAGCGTGTGTTCTTTGTGACATATGAGTTGCTGCAGGCCTTGAGTTGTGCCTTCTGATATGTCTGGCAAGGCTTGCACCATTCTGAGGCAGATGCCTGTGGTGCTAAAGCCTCGTTCCTGTTTCTGTTGCAGAGTTGGGAGTTCGGGATCCCACTGTGCAGGGAGCTGGCGTGTCAGTATGAGAGCCTCTACGACTATCAGAGCCTCAGTTGGATTCGGGTGAGCTTCGCCCCTCCCCCTGCCCCAGCCCTGACTGGCAGTGCTCATGCTTTCCTGGCATCAGCTTCTAAGGGAGCACTGACTGAGCAACTCAGCACTGGGCTGAGTGCTGTGGACAGTGCAGGGGAAGCAGAAGCCAAGGGTCCTGCTCTCAAGACGCAAGACACACACCTGACAGATGACTGCATGATCCAGACCCCAGGGGCCACTGGCGCTCAAGGAAGGGAGCAACAGCATATGCATGATAGGGTGGCGGTGGTTCAAGGAGGAGGTGGCAGTCCAAGAAGAAGCTTCTCCTGAAATAATTTCGTTCAGATATGCCTCATCTTAGTGTGTCCCTGCCTTGGCTTGTGGTCACTCCTAAGCATCCAAGTAAAGAAAGTTCTTCCTGTCTTTGATGCAAAATATTCAAAATTAAATGAAATGGACTTTGAAGGTCTCCACCAGATTTTTCCTTGTTTCTGGTGCTGGTTTTGAATCATAATAGCTGGTTAAGTCTTTGGCAAAGAGAAGTCAGTTCATCCGCCTCCTTCACCCTTGTCAGTGTGTCCCCTGATCCTGATCAGGCTCTGTATAATAGATGAGGTTCTACAACAGTAAATTTTTGCTCTGATCTTTGAAGGTCACTGCTCCCTGGAAGGCTGGCTGGATTGAATGCATTAGGGACATCTTCTCAGTCAAATTTCAGTGAGTTTTTCTCAATCTGAAGCCAGGTCAGCCAAGACTAAAAAACTTAACAATCTCGGTAATGCCAGACATCATGGATAGTAGTTCCACTTTTAAAATTTAAAATCTCCGAAATTGGGACCAGTACAGTGACTCTGGTAACGAAGCCTTCTTCATTTTGTTACCATCTTGAGTCAGATGGTAAATGAACTGGAGCAATGCAGTTGGACTGATGGTGACACCTATAGGCAACACTTGCTGTCAGTTGGTGTAGTGAGTATCATCATCAAAACCAGAAATTCCTGAACAAAAAAGAGGAAGTCCATGTTAAACGTGTGCCCCTGAAAGTACAGGAAGCCGGAGTCTGTGTGGGGCTGGGTCCGCTCACTGGGCAGAAGAGTCTGAGCAGCCTCTCGGGGCTGCCCCACCTCCAGGTGATGATGGGAAGGGAAGGCTTCCTTTCCATCCGGCAGGTCCCTGGCGAGGGGTTGATCGTGGCTAGGGGCTCACTTTTTATCTAGACTGAGTCGCCACGTTCTCTTTCCGAAAGGCAGTGTCTGCTTAGGCCTGGGAGAACTTGCTTTGGACACAGCACTAGCAGTCAAGCCAAGCTGCAGGCAACTGCCTTTCTCGTTCACAGAAAATGGAGGCCAGCTACTACGACAGCATCATGGAGCAGCAGCGGCTGGAGCCCGAGTTCTTCCGGGTCGGCTTCTATGGCCGGAAGTTCCCTTTCTTCCTTCGGGTGAGTCCGCTCAGGTAGTCACAAGAACTTCTATCGTATTTTACACATGATTTATAATCTGTTTGGTTTTCTTTCTGTTTCAACCTTTTTTCCTATTGGACTGAATAGTTTCTTATGAAGGACTGACCAGAGTGGCTTTATTTGACTGAACTGGGTACCAACTTTAGAGTCTTTCTGTCTGTAGTTAAACTGTTTTGCAGCTACCTGGAATATATGAGGGTGGTTTTCTTACCAAATCAACCAGGATCCTCCAGGAAATTACCAGAGTTTGAGAATATCCCATAGATAATGTTTAGAAACCTTCCACCCTCTGTTTCCAGGGCCTGGAATCCTCCGTTGTGACTCTTCTCTGCTAGACAGGACATCAGTGCAGCCCTGACCTCAGTAGTAGGCTTCACAGTCAGGGTGGAGAATCACTGAGTTGAGAGATCTCCCTTTTGAGGATAGTCCCTTTTGCTCCTGGGGTTTGCGGAGCAAACCAAACATTGGGTTTGGCTTGGGAAGAAGGCCTTTCCAAGGCAGCCAGTTCTCTTTTTGCTCCACCGCTGCTGGAAAGGCTGGGCAGGGATATAAATAGAGTAGAAGGATTGCCTGAGCACTGACATACTGACACCATTTGAACAGTTGTGATTGTTTTTTGTTTTTATTTAGCACAATCCAGAGGCTCCAGGAGCAGTCAGCCTGGGCTTGGAGGCTGTAGCCCACAAGTAGCTGTTCTCAGATGACCTAAATGAAGCCTTGCTGATGGAAGGACCCAGAGGCTGCATTTGAGACCTCAGATTAGCTCTGATTGTCCCCAGCTCCAATATCATACTAAGGTTCAGTGTCCACAAGTTTCAGGAAGCTGCTAGGAAAATTCATAGGATTTTGATGTTCTTGGGAGCCTGTCTTACTGGAGAAATTGCTTTAGCCAATGAGCAGTAATAAGCTTGGTATCTCATTGAAGATCAGCAGAACTTAATGGCTTCTTTTAAAAAGAAGCCAGTCTGCTAAGTGACAGAGTCCAGGCTGACCACATTTTGGATATAAGGCAGGTCAACACGGACATTTCCTGGGCAGTAATTAGTCTAGGCTAAGAAGAAAAATGATTTCTGTAGGAATTAGTAATAGTGACAGGGACAGCAAACACACCCTGCCTGACTGTGATCCCCAGAAGGCTCGAATTCTGTTCCGCAGAAGGGTTGCTAGTAGCAGAACATGCCTCAGTAGAGGCTCTCCGCAGGCTGCTGGACCTCCTTCACTCTCTAGGACCATCCAGCCCAGGCTTATCAGATGGGGCGTGTTTGTTGCCCCATCTATATAGATCATACAACAGCAATGGGGGACAGAGGTCAGCAGAAGAAGGAATAGTGCAAGAATCCCTGGGCCGGGAAGATGCCCTGGAGAAGCGAATGGCTTCCCACTGCAGTATTCTTGCCTGGAGAATTCCATGGACACAGGAGCCTGGCAGGCTACAGTCCATGGGATCTCAAAGAGCCAGACATGGCTGAGTGACTGACTCTTTCTTTCTCAGAACCAAAAGCATCTCTAGAAAGCCCTTCAGTAAGCTAATGATTCTAGTCTTGTAACTTCTTTCTCATTTTATCTTTGCAAGTTATGCTTTGTTGCCATTTTACTCTCCTTGTTTAGTCCCACGATTTGTAACAAAATCAACTAGATTTTACTCCAAAACATCGTTGTTTTGACTCTTACAAAATCAAGCACTGTCCCTGTCAAGCAAGGAAGTCTCCACTATGGTTTCACCTGGCTCCAACCTCCCATGCTCACGTCACAAGGAGCATCGGTGTCTTAGGGATCTGAGAGCTTTCTGACAGGTAGGACCTGGCATAAAACCTGCATCTGAGCCAGTTACAGTCTAAATATTCAAACGTGGTTTCAAGGGTGCCAGTGATAGAGGAAGAAGAGCCAGGAAACGTCACCCATCAGTCCATCCTCATCTCCACACCAGGAGCTATGTCACAGGCATACAGGACTGCCTGGCCTGGCCACATGCTGTCCTTGCTGCCTTAGCTGCTCAGTTCATCTGCAGCAGAGGGAATAAGGCCAGCAGAGATAGCCGTTCACCTTGTAAATGGCAAGGACAGAGGGGTAAGCAGTGGCAGCCAGATCCGTCCTACGTGGGGCTGCCGGGACTCTCGCCTGAGCAGACTGGAAACCAACAGCTAGCCTCAAGGTCAATGTGCTGTGCCGTTCCCCTGCTGGGTCCTCCCCGGAGCACTAGGCTGCTCTTTGACCCTCGCTGAACACAGAGACCGTCTATTACTCCAGCTCTGTCAGCTTGAATCCTCTGGACCATCTGCCTGCGTTGCTTCACAAATGTGATTATCTGCTAATCTGCATGGAGACAGGAAAACATCCAGCCCTCCCGTCTTGGGGGAGTTTCTTTTTCTCTTCATTTTACCCATGAACAGACACTGACGAGAATTGTATATTTTGCATGAAAAGGCCAGTTCTTCACAATTAACCTTCTTTGTCAGTTCTGCTTTTCAAGCAAAGAGCTTGTAAATGTCTCTGACTACTGGTCTGTTCCACTGGGGAGGCCAGCCTGCTTCCCCTGACCTTGACTTTCCTTCCACTGTTGCCCTTGCATTCTGATCCATCTGGACATGTGGCCAAACCTTACCTGAGTTCTCCCATAGTAAGAGAAAAAGTGAAAAGTGGGCAAAAATCTGATTCCAGAAAGATTGAGGTTATGCTGTATAGCACAGGGACTCTGCTCAATGTTATGTGGCAGCCTGGATGGGAGGGGAGTTTGGGGGAGAACGGATGTGTGTATATGTATGGCTGGGTCCCTCCACTGTTCACCTGAAACTATCACAACATTGTTAATTGGCTACACTCCAATACAAAATAAAAAACTTTTTTTAAAAAAGGCTGAGGTCACCCATGGCCTAGCCTGTGATAACTCCTCTACCAAGAAGCATAGGGCTGGCCCTGTGGAACCTCTCTCTTCCTCCCTCTGAAGACACATCAATGCCTAACACCATTTGTCAGAGTGAATCTGGTGAGGCAGACAGAGGTCACCAGAGGGCTTCCTAAGAGGCCCCTCCAGCCACGCACTCTGGACCAGCCGTGAGGCAGGCAGAGCAGAAGGGTTCAGGGTGCCTTCAGTCCACAGAGAGGAAAACTGAGACCTAACCCAAACTAAACATGACATAACATGAAGTCTTAAGAAGTGTGTAGTTGGAATGATGGTCTGCGGACACAGTTGCAGGGGAATTGCTGCTAGAGGAGTTGATAAATGCCCACGAAGCACTGGGCAGCGTTTAGACTGCCTTCTCCCAGCTGACAAGTCATCCTACAAAAGCACACATCTTATCGCCTTCCTGTTGTAAATTATCTGGTGGTTCCCATAGCGGTACTCGTGGACACACACGAGCAGCCCCTTCGTCGCCTCCCACCAGTGTTCCACAAGCACCTTCCTTCTAGCGGTGCCTTTTCCTGTCTTGGCTTGTTGCCCTGGTTGTCACTGTATGCACATAGATTGACCCCCGCTTCTCTACTCCGCTGACCAGGTGGACCTTCCAGGACCCACCCTCGTCCCCCCACTAGCGTTCCTTCCCGTGTGAAAAGCCCTCCCCTCCGCCACTGCGAGCTTTCTGCAGCTTCCACCCCGCTGCCACACCACACCATACCACTGCTGTCCCTCACCCTTCTTGACCGTGGTTTCCCTTAGGGCAGCATAGAGGGCAGAGTGCTGTGCCCCAGGCCTGCCCCAGGGGCTCCCAGGTTGAGGAGCTGAGGGTGGGCAGGTGAGGCATGGCATGTGCTCTCTCCTCTGTGGCAGAACAAAGAGTACGTGTGCCGGGGCCACGACTATGAGAGGCTGGAGGCCTTCCAGCAGAGGATGCTCAGCGAGTTCCCACAGGCCGTCGCCATGCAGCACCCCAACCACCCTGACGACGCCATCCTGCAGTGTGACGCCCAGTGTATCTTTTGACCCAAGAAGGGGAAGAGGGCTGGGACCGTGGGAGGGGAGGCCCACCCAGTCGATGCTCCTCTGTGACGCTGTTGGCTGTACAAGCCAGGTTATCCCCCAAGTCCCAAAGCAGAGGGTGCCACATCACTCACCGACCCTTAACGGGGCACTTGAGCCTCACAGAGGAGGCGAGGGCATGCCCTTAGCCTGGGGGGCCTGGTCATCAGCTAGCTTTTATCCCTCCAGTGGGCCACTGCCAGCACCTTAGTCCCCACCCTGCCCGTGAAGGGTCTCCTGGCGCCCAACTGCAGACACTGTGGATTCTCCCAGTATCCACAGGGATGCTCTACTCCCACGTGTGTCTGTTGATACCTCGAGCCTTTGTCAGAACTGAGGCACAGGGGATAGGGCGGAGGGGTGGAGGAGGAATGGGGAATTCCTGTGGTCTTGGGGGCACTTGGAAGTCTGAATGCAAACACCAGCCTGCCCCTCCTTCCCCGAACTCAGCTTCCATGACAGTCACTGTGGCTGTGGCAAGCTAGTCCACATCTCTTTAAGAAAGAAGAGGGCAGGCAGACGCCCATGTTTGCTCTCCACAAAGATCCTAAAGAGTATCTTGTTAAAATGTTGTTTGGCAGTGAAGACTGTGCAGTTTACCTGCAGTGGGCCGGCCTAGGCCCTTGTACCTTTTTTGTTCCTATGGGGTATCCTCCTGATGTCTTTCCCTTCCTTCTTAAAGGGGCACTAGGGAACCGCTGACTGCCAACACCTCACCTTGGCTGAGGGCTCCGGGCACTCACTGCTGGAGCGGGGTGGGTAGGGAGAGTCAGCCAAACCGTGTTTGATCCCATCTGCTCTTTGAAGTGCTGCTGCTGCCCTTTGAAGGGCTCTGTTGGTCTCCTCTTCCTTGGCGGGGGTGACAGGGGTCAGCCACTCAGGTCCGTCTCTCTTTCACGTCCGGTTTCCCTTCACCTCCTGCCCAGACCTGCAGATCTATGCAGTGACACCCATCCCAGAGTACGTGGACGTCCTGCAGATGGACAGGGTCCCGGACCGCGTCAAGAGCTTCTACCGCGTCAACAACGTAAGGAGGTTCCGGTACGACCGGCCTTTCCACAAAGGCCCCAAGGACAAGGAGAATGAGTTCAAGGTGAATGCATCTAGGGGAGCAGGATCAGTGCTCACAGTGGGGCTGGGGCTGGCCCCACTTTCGCGGGAGCTCATCAGTGACTCCCCCGTGGGCAGGTGGGGTGTGGGGAGAATCGCTTCATGGCTTGAACCTGCCTGTGCCCTCCCCGCAGAGCCTGTGGATCGAGCGCACCACGCTGACCCTGACCCACAGCTTGCCGGGCATCTCTCGGTGGTTCGAAGTGGAGAGGAGGGAGCTGGTGAGAAGCGATTCAGAGGGGCTGGTTTCACAGTGCTTCCTCAGTCCTTGCCTGGGGGGCTGTTCTCTGAGGAAGAAGAGAGAAAGAGTGCTTCAGCCACCCACAGGCAGTCGTACTGGAGGCTTCGCTTACCTTACTTCTCTCCTTTAATCTCCGCAACACCCCTAGGCAGCAGGCACTTACGTTCCCCCAGTTTAAAAATGCAGAAACTATTCCCTGAAGCTCAGGAAGCCAGAGACCTCTGCATTCAGAACTGACGTTGTTTTCTATTCACTGTACTTCCAAGTGCCTACAGATCAGAAGAGGAAATTAGAAAGGGCCCAGGGAGCCTCAGGTCCACAGGAACAAGAGTAGGGACTCAGTAGCACGGGTCACAGCCCCTTGCTGTCAGGCCTGTGAGGAGGGAGGGATTGTCGTTGGCCCTGGGCTGACACCATGTGCTGTGTGCCCCCAGGTGGAGGTGAGCCCCCTGGAGAATGCCATCCAAGTGGTTGAGAACAAGAACCAGGAGCTGCGGGCCCTGATCAGCCAGTATCAGCACAAGCAGGTGCACGGCAACATCAACCTGCTGAGCATGTGCCTGAACGGCGTCATTGACGCTGCTGTCAACGGAGGCATTGCACGCTACCAGGAGGTAAGCTGGCCCAGCCAGACCCGGCCAGGGACGCGGGTCTCAGTCCCTCTTCCTGAGGGCCCAGCCTCTGAAGGCAGCCTTTCCGGCACGCCCTCCCCGGCCGTGGCTCGGCCGACCGAGCATGGTCCTGAATGGTGTATATTAGCTGCTCAGTCATGTCAGATCCTTGGCAACCCATGGACTGTAACCCCCCAGGCTCCTCTGTCCATGGGATTTTCCAGGCAAGAATACTGGGGTGGGTAGCCATTCCCTCCTCCAGGAGCCCAGGTCTCCTGCATTGCAGGTGGATTCTTTACCATCTGAGCCACCACGGGTGAGGCTTTAGGCTCCCTGCTGTTCCCTGTCTCCATGGCTACGGCTCTCCCGTGGGAACTTTTCTTCCTTTTTATTCTCTGAACTCTGACAGAATGGGTAATCCATCTGATCATGGAAGGTGCCCCAGAGCCCAGCCCTTGACAAGGAGCGAGTTGTGGTCTGGCTGGGAGACTAACCCCCTCATCCTGGCCACCAGCCCTGCCTGCCCTGCCCAAGCCAGTTGGGACCAGCATGCAGGTTTAGATTACTTGGCCACCTTCAGTCCTCCTTAGATGTAAAAAGCACATGTGTGATTGCAGGAGGTTCAGCAGGCTGTGCTAGAGGAGCGTTGGTGTGTGCGCCTGTTAGGAGGCAATCCAGATGCCTTCCAGGTGGCACCTCAGACTGAGTGGTCACCCTGGGAAGTCTTCCAGACTTGACCTTTCCTTTCACAGGCCTTCTTTGATAAAGATTACATCACCAAGCACCCAGGAGATGCTGAGAAGATAACTCAGCTCAAGGAACTCATGCAGGAGCAGGTATGCCTTGCCAGAGCTGTGTGGAGGCACCACAGGATAGCTGCAGCACCTACTGTCTGCTCCCGCACTAACAGCATGGCCTTGTTTATCACCCTGATAGGTCCATGTCCTTGGAGTCGGGCTGGCAGTTCATGAGAAGTTTGTGCACCCAGAAATGCGCCCTCTGCATAAGAAGCTGATTGATCAGTTCCAGATGATGAGGGCCAGTCTCTACCATGTAAGCTGAGCCCTGTCCTGGCCCCGCTGCAGTCTAACCAGTGTCACCTCCTCCAGGCCTGGGACCTGTGCAGCAAGTCAGAGGAAAGGGGTGGGGAGGGGAGTGGGGAGAAGCATGACTGAAGGAAGATCTGTTCCTGCCACAGAACAGCATGAGGCAGGCGTGGGTGCTCAAGGCAGGAGAAAAATGCCCAGAACCCCTTTATCCACTTTCCCTTTAAGGAAGAGCCATATTCAGGACAGAGAATGTGTTTTTCAATGCACTGTGCTGGTGAACAGAGGTTTTCACATGAAGAGGAAAAGAGCTAAAGTGTATGTATGGCCCATATGCAGGAATCTCTTCAGGGATACTTTTCATCCCAGGAACCTACAGAAGTAAGGCTTAGCCGGACCAGCCTTCTTTCGTCCTTCTCCCTCTGTCTCCATCCCCTTCCCTTTTAACTCCCTGCCCCCTGCCCTGCACTTCCTCCTGTCTGGCGGCCCAGGCTCCCACCTGAGAAAGCCTGGGGTGGCAGTACTTTTGTACTGGCTTCTCTTCAAGGGCCCAGGCAGATCCTGGGGCTCGCCCAGGCCCTGGAAGGTCTCCCTGACTCTGACCTGGCTCCTCGGTCTCCCTGGCAGGGTTTGACCCAAGGACTGACGCACACGAGCAGAAGCAAGGCCTGTATCCAAGACTGGTTTCCTTGCAGGGGTCTTACAGGGAACGCTAGCTGGCTGAGAGTAGGGTTCAGATGGTCTTTTATGTTCCCTTTGGCTGAGTTGGGTCTTGGTTGGGGCATGTGGGATCTTCATTGCACTACATGGACCGTCTAGTTGTGGCATGCAGGCTCAGTAGTTGGGGTGCACAAGCTCCGGAGCACGTGGGCTCAGCAGAGGCAGTGCACAGGCTTAGCTGCTCCACAGCATTTGGGATCTTAGTTCCCAGACCAAGGATGGAACTCATGTCCCCTGCACTGCAAAGCAGATTCTTAACCACGGACCATCAGGGAAATCCCTAGGTAGTCTTGACGCAAACCTCTGGTCACTGTATGTAAAATTCCCCATCACAGCAGGTGACTCAGGCAAGCTAGAACCTGGCCACTGAGGGAGTGGGAGCTCCCTAGCATGCAGGCTGTCAGGTCACTGCAGGAAAAAGCACAGAATGCTCACTCACATATCTCAGGGTCTCCAAGGCACACATGGAGGTGTCCTGTCCAGCTGCAAAAGCGCAGTTCCACCTTCTACATGCTTTGAAAGAAGCAGGTGGAAAACTTCCTCCTCTTTCAGACCAAGCTCAGAAACATCCCCAGTGGACTTGGGGACCACAGATTGTGAAGGGCTTCTGGAAACTCGAGCAGTTGTGCTTTGTTGCCTCAGAGTTGCAAATAGTGACACAAACCAATGTGCTGTCCCCTAGGAGGATTTGGGACCAAAATTTCTGCCAAGATGTCTACGTACTTAATTTAATTATGCTAAAATAGAAGCGTGCTATTTTTCAGTTATCTGCATCAGGATTTTGTGTCCTGACACCCCATAGACTGTGTCACAGACAACTTAACCAAGGTCACTAAGAGTGGGGCCATTTAGCAGTCCAGTAAAACTCCCGTCCTTATGTCAGAGGTGCCCACTGCCTGACGGGTGATCACCAGCTCTTCCTCTCCTGTTGCCCAGCTCTTCTTCCACTTTTTCTACAGTGAGAAAGCCTATTAACACATTTTATGAACTCAGACCAACTCCACAGCCTGCTCTACATGTGCTCTCAGGGGTCCACCTAGGCCTCATGGCCTCTGGTCTAGGCTGTGTTGTGGTTAGGAGGGTACTTTAGTCGTGATGGGGTCACTGCCCGAAAGAAGCCAGTAGCTTAGGTTCAGCCAGTAGTATATGATTCTTTTTTTTTTCTTTTACATTCTGGCTACCAGCCTGCCTCTTCTCTTTTACCCCTTAATTACTTGGGGGGAAAAAAAAAGTGAAGTGAAAGTGTTAGTCACTCAGTCGCGTCTGACTCTTTGTGACCCCATAGACTGTAGCCCACGAGGCTCCTCTGTCCTTCGGATGCTCCAGGCAAGAATACTGGAGTGGGTTGCCATTCCCTTCTCCAGGGGATCTTCCCGACCCAGGGATCACACCTGAGTTTCCTGTACTGCAGGCAGATTCTTTAACGTCTGAGCTACCAATTACTTATTTATTCCCAGTTATTTATTATGAAGGGGCACTCATGTCTCAACAGGAGTTTCCGGGTTTGGACAAACTAAGTCCTGCGTGTTCAGGCACCAGCACCCCACGGGGAAATGTCCTAGCATCCCATAGCCCCATGAGCCCAGAGAACATCAAGATGACCCATCGGCACAGGTATGGCCTTAGGGCTGAGGAGGGTCCCCTCCACAGAGGTAAGTCCAGATGTCAGAGATCAGAGCAAGGGCGTCCAGAACACTGCTTGTGTGCACTCACGTGCCCCCTCACCCACACACACAGAAAACACACAGCTCCTGCCACAGGATCTGCACTCCGCATCTGGTCATCCAGGGTGCCAGAGGAGTGTACGTGGGGCATCGGGGTGAGTCCTTAGGGGTGAGTAGAAGTTTGCTGGGTGGAAAAGAACTGGTGTTAGGAAGATGACGGAGCAAGATTCAGGCAAAGTCACAAACATGCAGACACCTCAAGATCCTCATGCAGGCCAGTGTGGTCAGCACTGCAGGTAGAGCCAAGTGGCTGGAGTGTAGGATTCCAGGGCCTGGAAAGGGGCCAGGATTTCTCTGGATGGGCCCTGTTCACTCAGGCCTTGGGACCTGATCCCAGGGGAACGAGGATCCGCAGGTGGGTTTCAGGAAGAACAGCATGGTGGTGAAGGCATCAAGGTGTGCCTGCTCTGCACTCAGCAGACCTGTTACCGGGGCTCTGCAGGGAGGCTCCAGGTTGCCAGCACAGGAAGGCCAGGCAAGTGAAAACTCTGGAGAGGGGCCCTCACCGGGGTTTGTTTTCCACTGTGACCAGCAAGCCAGCAAAGGGTGGGCACTCAGCAAATGAGAAGGAGCAAATGAATGGGGGGAGCTGCTTAGAACTGACAGAAACTGCTGGCAAGCCTGTGGCCACAGCCATGGAAGGAAGTCAGCAGATGGTTCACAGGCAGCTGCTATGACAGCTTCCCCAAGTCAGGAAGACATCCTGAGCTGGGAGCAGATCCCAGTGCAGGGTGGGTGCTGACTTAAGTACACAGCCTGTGGATAGGAAGACCTGGGGTCCTTCACCTGATTCAGTGGGTCTCCTTCACTCCTCCTGAGACACTGCTGATGTCATCAGACTGAGTGGCCATAAGCTGTTTAACTCTGGGTTAAGGCTCTGCCTGGCTGCTGTTGGCCCTCCCAGACCAAGGGCCCCCCAAGCAGCAGGGTGGGGCTCAGGACGGCTCCAGGCCTCAGACAGGTGTGAACATTGGCTGTGGAACCTCCCCAGCCAGAGAGGTTGCGGCTTGGGGATGACTGTTTTACACACACCCATGACTCTCGCCCCCGCCGTCTAGCCAAGCACCTCAGCTCCAGCCCTGACTCCTGGCCGTCTCCCGCTCTTGTCCGCAGCCCCAT
Source organism: Oryx dammah (assembly GCF_014754425.2). NCBI lineage: Eukaryota > Metazoa > Chordata > Mammalia > Artiodactyla > Bovidae > Oryx > Oryx dammah. The sequence continues at coordinate 11,090,941 of NW_024070193.1, forward strand.
GAACTTGATGGGCACCGGCCGCCATTCATCGTCCTCCCTCTCTTCACACGCATCTAGTGAGGCTGGAAACGTGGTGATGCTGGGTGACAGCTCCATGGGCGAGGCTCCTGAAGACCTGTACCACCACATGCAGGTACCAGCGCAGCCCAGGAAGAGTGGGCCAGGGCCCGCACCTGAAGGACTCGGCTCTCTGCTGGCTGGTCTGGCCTGAGGACTGGCGTTGCTGCCTGGTTCTCCAGTTTCTGAATTCAGAACACCCAGAGCTAGCAGAATGGCCTTCCCTCCACACCTCCCCGTGTTGCACTTTCCAGGCCTAATTTCCCAAGAAGGAAATCTTCCTTTAGTCCTGGCTGCTCTTAGAGATCCCACGGGAAAGCTCCTCTGCCAAATTGCCCTCCTGCCTGGCATTCCTGATGGCTCAGTCCAGTCTCCTCCGTGGGTACCATCACTAGAGTCTACCCAGCAGCCCTGTACTATCGGGGTTATAGCTGACCCTTAGTGCTGGCCATCAGCCTGGCCTTCATCAGGGCAAGGGTACAGCATCAGACACTGGATCTGGGCACCTGGTGGCATGAAGAAGCCAACTCTGGGCCAGTCCTACCATCCTGGCCATTTGGACCTCTATCCTGCTAATTTTTCTCCCTTTGCAGCTCGTGTATCCCAACCCCAGGTACCAGGGCTCAGTCACCAACGTCTCTGTTCTGTCCTCGTCCCAGGCAAGCCCTTCTTCCTCCAGCCTGAGTTCCACTCACTCAGCACCATCCCAGATGATTACCTCTGCCCCTTCCAGTGCCCGAGGTAAGGACGGCAGGGCGCTGCTCGCAGAAGGGAGAGGAGAGAGCCTCTTGGGCGCCCCTTGTCCTCCTCTCATCTGTGGCTATGTCTTTGAAAGCGGCCCTGTGACTTAGCGAGTGCTCACCTATGCTTTTAGCATCAGGGACTCGAGGGCTCCTACCTCCAGACCTTTTTCTCTGGCTTCAGACCCTGATCAGGGCAGTGGTTGCAGCTGTGCTGCACCAAGGTAACCAGCCATCACATCTCCACTTCAGTAAGAGGACACACAGCCCAGGAGAAGGCTTAGCTCTTTCTCACTGAAGTGTTTGTGAGAATAAAGCACAAAGTTAGGGCAAAAGTGAGTTTTGTCTTGAGTAATCAAACATGATGAAAAAGTATGAAAACTAAATGTGAAGACTAAAATTAAGCCTGTAAAACATTATTCTATTCAACCAAAAAAACTTTGTTCAGCTGGGAAAGGCTTAATCAGGAGAGATGGCTCTGTAAAAGGCTACTTGTTGTTATTGCTTGATTTCTTATTCAATCGAATAAATACTGTTCTCTGAGAGGCAGAAGCTTTTCCTGACTCTAGTTCCTGCAGTCAGGTTTGGTTCTCTGTCCTTTTAGATAGAGATAGTTGCAGTGGAATGGAAATTAGCTGTGGTGACTAAGACCTAGTGCCCCCAGGGCGATCTGTGTAGCACAGCAGCAATAGCCAGCTACCAGTTGTTGCTTCCAGGCTTCAGACAGATGGAGTCTGTTCTTCTCATTATTATGAAGATGGAAATAACACAGCTGTATGACAGATGATCATGGGGGCGGGGTGGGGGGGAACCCTCTTCTTTCAAAGCACATAAGCCTCAATGAAAAGAAGTTGTTGCTTAGTTGTATCCGGCTCTTTGCAGCCCCATGGACTGTAGCCCCCATAGCTCCTCTGTCCATGGAATTCTCCAGGCAAGAATACTGGAATGGGTTGCCATTCCCTTCTCCAGGGGATCTTCCTGACCCAGGGATCAAACCTGAATCTTCCTGCATTGCAGGCAGATTCTTTACCATCTGAGTCATCCATGGCCCACAATAGGAGTGATAGAGAGAGAGATGCAGTGACCAGTGGGGCCATTGGGAAAAACCTCAACAGACAGCAGAAGGGGGGTTTAGGTCGCAACAAGAGCAGTTACAGACTTTCCCCAACAACGGCCCAGCCCCTCATTTCCTGTGGAAGAAAACAAGTCTGATGGGGGACTTAAGTCTATCCCATCAGTTCATGGCCAAGTAGAATTTGGAGCTTTGAGTCTTTACACTTGCAAGCCCCCAGTCTGGTGCTCATTCCACTTTGGTGATTGCCTTCCCAACGTGGACTAAGGTGCTAAAAGAGGGGAGCCAGCATCTGGGAGCAGGTATTTCTAGTATGAAAAATGAGAAATGACCCACTACATGGTACACGTGGAAGATGTGTCAGTATGTGAGGGCTGCAGACCTAGAGAAGGAATGGTGATTTGTGTTGGTAAAGAAGGCACATCAAAAGGTGGTTTGAGGAATGAGAAGGAAGGAAACCCTGAGAAGTAGGCTGGGAATGCTCTAGTGCAGGTTAGCATTTGCAGTGCCTAATGAGAGCTCCTGAACAAAGCTGCAGAAACAGATTTTGTAATCTAATCTGTTGTGTGGGTTCTTTCTTAACCTGAACACTGTCTCAGATATACTCAGCCATATCTAAGTCATCTCTGACCCATGATCGTTGATAAAAAAAAACAGAGGCAGCGAGGGGTGAGCATTGTACCTCACTTCCAGTCTGAGTGCTCAGACACTTCCTCTAGGCAGTGCCCAGCACTCGGTGCCCTGGAGAGGACAAAGACGCCATCAGGGACCTCACAGGCTGGCTGGTACCACCTTTGTCCTTCCAGCTAACCGTTTACTGGTGTATTCACTCATCAAGCTTTTACGAGTGCTCAGTGAGAAATGGGCATTGCTCTCGCACCATCAGGGTTGAATAGAGAGAAGTTATGTTCTCCCTGTTTGGAAGTAATCCCTCTTTATTTCAAATGACTTGGTTATCAGTTGTTGTTGTTCAGTCACTAAGTCATGTCTGACTCTGTGCCCCTGTGGATTGCAGCACACCAGGCTTCCCTGTCTTGTAAAACCACCAACCAGTGGCTTGAAACAATGTATTCTCATTTCACATGGTTCTGTGGGTTGATAGGGCTTCCTGAGCAAGTTCTCAGTTGCAGTCCCTCATGAGCTTGCTGTCAGATGTCACTGGGGGCTGGAGTCATCTCAAGACTCAACTAAACTGGACATCTAAGACAGCTCTCTCACGTGGCTGGCAGTCAGTTGTGCCCGTCCGCCGGGAGTTCAGCTGAGGCTGTCAACCTGAGTCGCTATGTTGCTTGAGCTTCTCACAGCATGCAGCTGACTTGCCCAGAGCAAGCATTCCAAGACACCCAGGCAAAAGCTGCAAGGCTTCTTACTCCCCAGCCTTGGAAGTCCCAGAACATCCTTTTTGCCACATTCTGTCAGTTGATCCCATCACTAAGGCCAACCCAAATAGCAGGGTAAAGAATAAGACTGCAGCTCATGATGCGAGGATGACGTGGTGTTTTAGGGAGGGAAGGCATCGATCGTCACCATCTCTGGGGATAAGCTATCATGATGGCCAAACTCCAGAATATCGTATAATGAAAGGCTTATACAAAAGTAAACCAAATGGTTAACTAGGTGGTAGTTGGTGGTTTAGTCACCAAGTCGTGTCTGACTCTTGCGACCCCATGGACTGTAGCCTGCCAGGCTCCTCTGTGAATGGCATTCTCCAGGCAAGAATACTGGAGTGGGTTGCCATTTCCTTGTCCAGGTGGTCTTCCCGACCAGGAACTGAACCCATGCCTTCCGCATTGGCCCTGGGCGGCCCGAAACGTGGTAGGCGCAGTAGCAGGTGCACCGAGGGCAGGGAAGAAACGGGCTGGCCCACGCTCGGGTTTGTGTCTGACATGACAGGTGCGGGGCGGGCGTTCGTGGAGAAGGTGCTCCAGAGAGTCCTTTCTGCTGGAGCCCCTTTCCCCGCTCCCGGGGGTGGTCATGACACCGGTAGCCTCCTTGCCGGGCCCGTTGAAGCTCTGCAGTGGTTCTTGCTGCTTGGGAAGCCTTCAAGGTGAATGGCCTGCAAGGCACAGTCTTGTACATCGGCGGCGCCCCCTGGTGGTCAAAGGCTGAGCGCGGCTAGGAGATTTTGATTGAACCTTGAATATATTCAGGACTTTCCTGGTGGCTCAGGCGGTAAAACCTACAATGTGGGAGAGCGGGGTTTGATCCCTGGATCGGGAAGATCCTTTGAAGAAGGAAATGGCAACCCACTCCAGTACTCTTGCCTGGAAAATCCATGGACGGAGGAGCCTAGTGGGCTACAGTCCATGGGGTTGCAAAGAGTTGGACACGACTGAGTGACTAAACTTTCTTTCTTTTCTTTGAATATACTCACTCATGCTGGGGACTCAGCCTCCCTGAGGTTCACCAGACTACAACTGAAATAGTTTGGAAGTCCTGTGATGCAGAAGCCCTTGTGGTATTTAAATGTTTCCCTGAAAAGTAGCCACCACTCTCACCTACTGTGGTTTTGGCCACCTAGGGAAAACAGCAGTGGGAAGGAAGCTAGAGTTGGAAAATCTAATGTTTACACAGAGCACCTGTCAGCCCCTGGGGCCGGGTGCTGCCCTCCAGCCTCACCCTGCAGCACGTATCAGGATGTTGAATACTCAGATCTAGGGTTGGCCTGGTGAGCCAGACCGTGAGCTCTGTCAGGTCAGGGACCAGGGCCAAGCTGAGCAGGGCAGCACACCATGTTCCAGCCATGTGTCTGGTACAGGGTGGGTATGTGACATGAGTTGGTGTAAAGAGCTGCCTCTCTGCACGCTACGTGCGGGCAGCCCTGTCCAGGGCTGTGGCCAACAAGATCCAGGGAGGTTTCACAGTTTCTTGCTGGGAAGGCACTGTGAAAATCAGTGGGAGGAACCCTTTTCTTTTTTTCTTTACACAGCCATCCTTTTGAGATTGCCTCAGAGCACAAGTTCTGAAAAAAAAAATATTGATAGGGGAGAAAAATCACCAAATAGTAGAAATTCAGGCCTAGTTTCTTTCTTTCTTTCTTTCTTTTTTAATAAAGCATAGTTTACTCATTCCCTTATCAATGAAGGATAGTTTTTACAACCAAGCCTTAAAGCCAGTTCTGAGGCTCTACAAACAGTATCACTCAGACCAGCTATGGAGGAAGTTTACATTAATAATAGCTGCATTATTAGTTTTTAGTATGCTGACCTCTTCAACATACTTAAGCCTCATCTTTGGGACTAAAATTAGTATTTAAAAGGCATTTCTCAAGAATTCCTGGCCACCTTTTTAGTTGTGCCCTGACAGTGCCTAGAGGGCACCCCCACAGGAAGGCCCACACAAAGCCTGTAGAGCTGCAGATTCACCTCTCAGATGAGCTTCACTAAGAGAGCACTACACAGGGGGAGTTCACCCACTTGAACCAGCCAGAGGCTGCCAGGCTTCCGGTGGACAAGTCGATAGCACTGGGGTCCAGGTGACCTTCCCACGAGGGATCCGGAAGACCCCAGTAGTTTGACATGGACATGCCGCTGTCTGGAACAATGAGTGATGCACATTTGGAGGGCCTTCTAATTATATATTCCCAAGGGAAGCCTGCAAGTTTTTTTCTCACCACTTGTGTGGAAGGTCCCTTTGAGGACCACCAGTTGACAGGTTACTGGGCGTGTAACCATGGCCTGCATCGATGGGGACTAAGCCACATCACATCTGGCTTCCATAACAGCCCCTCAGGCCTGAGGGGGTCTCATAAGCAAAGAGCATGAACCAAGTCAACTTTGGAGCCTGATAAGGCCCCACAAGTCCCTGAGTAGCTCCATGACTCCCGAGTTCACTGAAGGGCAAGTCTCAGAGTGAGGAACCCTGGAGAGCCCCCTGTGTGCAGGGCCCTGGGCCCTGAGCCGCTTGGGCTGAGTCTGCAGTATGATGGCCAGGAAGGCAGAGGCCAGGCACAGGAGGCCTGGAATCTGGGGAAGGGTGGAAGGGGCCAGCTGATACAGGGCCAGTGGTGTCTGGAGAAGGTAAGTGTGTGGAAACCATGTCCAATAAGAACTGTGCCTTTCTGTTACCTGAGTGTGTGTGTTTCTGTGTGATGGCTCCATTGCAAGCTCACCTGGGCCCCGAGAGAGCCCAGCACCCAGGCCACCCCCATTTCCCCTGAGTGCCGGAGACGCAGGGCTCCCAGGGCCCCAACTCCAACCCCCAGCTCTCCTCACGATCTGCCCCTGAGCAGGGATGGGGCCGCGTCAGCAAGTCCACGTCACCCCAGTCTGCAGTGTGCCTGCCTCGGCTGCGGCCCAGTGCAGCCCCCTCACCACCACCACCACCAAACCACCAGGCTCCACTTCATTCCTCCTGTGCTTGCCGAGCGCATCCTCACCCCAGCTGCGAGGGGACACCGACCCTGGGTCACTGGCTCCCCGGGATGCATGCCCTCTGGGCCGTCCATCTGTGGCGTGTCATCTGTGCGTGATTGTTCTCACTTGGTTACAGGCTCTCCCTCTCTGCCAGATAAGTACCGCCACGCCCGGGAAATGATGCTGCTGCTGCCCACGCACCGGGACCGCCCAAGCAGCGCCATGTATCCAGCAGCCATCCTGGAGAACGGACAGGTAACAGAGCCAGCCTGCTGACTGCCCTTTGCTGCGACTGTGTTGGCCTGAGCTCCCCTCATTGCACTTGCTGGGCTTTCTGCATTGTCCGTGCCTCCCTCACGCTGCCGTGAAGACCCTCCTGGATGGGAGCGGCAGTGAATGTGGAGACCAGCATCTGTACGCAGTCCAGATGGAGTACAGCTATGGGAAGAATGGCGGTGGGGTTGGACCCACCAGTGTCTGTGTGGCTGTCTGTTCTTCTGGCCAGCGTCCTGAACTCCTCATCTAAAAACAACCTGGCAGAGAAAACTGGTTCTTTTCTGTCCAGAGAAGGCAGTGGCAGACATGGGTCTAGAGACTGGCCTTCCTCCATGTGTGCATGAAGGACATCCCCACAGGGGCAAGCTCTGCCTCTTCCATTCATCCGTCCATCCGTTTTTCCATCTGTCCTCCCAAAGCCCCTCTCTTTCCTTCAGGACCCTCCGCACACCATTTCCAGAGCTCTGCAGATGTCCCGTATGGGGCCTTGAACAAGAAGCTGCAGCGACTAGCTCCTTCCCCCATCCAGTCTGCCCTGCCCTTCTCTCAGGGGCCATGAGAGTCACCTCCAGTGACTGTTACCCAGTCCCAGAGTGCCAGGACCTTCTCAGCTCCCTGTGCCTGGGCAGCCCTGCCAGGTGGAAGGAACAGGTCTGCCTGGCAGCTACCCATGGAACAGCGGGTCATGTCTGTGACCTCAGGCCTGAGTGCTGCCCTTCCCCTCACACGGGCCTGTGCACATGGGGCGTCTCCAGGAGGCCAAACCTGCCAGGCTCGGGTGCGAGGGGTCCCCGTATCCTTCCTACCCGTGGGTCTCTTGGCAGGACAGAAGGATGCAGTTAGATGCCCTCAGGTGCTTGTGTCCTCCTTGTTGGCCATGTACAGGACAGCCTGGAGCCCAGCCAGGCCCGGGGGCAGTGGGGGAGCCCCAGGCATTGCACAGTTGCACAGGGCAGGACTCGGAGCCAGACAGCATGGACAGTTTTCCAACCAGCCTGACATATGCAGCACACCTCAAGCATGAGCTGTCCCACGGCTTTGATTTTCCTGGTCTGGTCCTGGAATGCCCTGGCTCCTGGGGCCCATGATGCCCCCAAGATGTAGCTGATTGTTTCACCTTTTGATACTTTTCTCCTTCCCTCAGCTGCCAAACTCCCAGCGGGCCTTGTTCCAGCAAGTGGGCGGACCCTGCAAACCCTGCAGTGACCCCAATCTGTCTGTGGCCGAGAAAGGTACGACTCTTCTTCCCAGGTGGCCTCCTCTCCTGTCTGTCCCCATCCTGAGCGTCTGACTCTTGTCCCTGAGCACCAGCTGGCCAAGGCTGAGCCATACTTTTAACACCCAGGCCATTCTGTCTGTCCAGAGTCCTGACCAGTTCCTGTGTTCATTATTTAACCCATGTTTGGCTTGATGCTGAGGTCTAGATCTTGTTTGTATCTCCGGCTCCCTAGGGCCCACCCTCTGAGACACCCCAGCTGCCACCTGCCCTGAGCTCACCTTCATGGAAACTCAGTGGGCACCCACTCCCCAGGGCTCCTCCCCACCAGCCCCAGAATTTAGCAGGCCCTGTGGATTTGGTCCCTCTCCACTCAGGCCCACAGGGACCTCTCCTTGTTGTTCAGAAGAGGCCTGTGGCCAAGCACATCCATAAGAATAATGAGAAGCGACAGGTCATGGCAAAGTGAATTTCCCAGAGACAGTCCCAGGCACCCTGCAGGACTTCAGTCCTCCTGTAGCCACCCAGGCCCGCAATAGCTGAGCATCCCTTTTCCATGCTGCAAGTCCATCAGCTGTACCATGAAACCAGGCAATACTTAGAGGCTGGTTACAGAGAGAGTGGAGTTCTACTCTACGTTCTGCTCCCGCCAACTGATGGAAGAACCAGACTTGGGCCCGTATAACCCCAGCCCAAAGTCCCAGACATGGAGACCTGAGTTCCTTTTAACACAGGACAGTGCCCGTGTGGGGCCTATGCCCAGCCCACCTGCCACACACAACCAGGCCGAGCCTATCAGCCCCTCTCCTCCACCTGGTAAGTTTAGGGCACTCTTGGTCCCTAGCATTGCAACCTGTTGGCCCATCAGGACGTGTCCCTCCAAAGCCATTGTCACGTCATCACACCTCCTCACCATGTGCCGTCTGCTGTCTGCTGTCCCCACTGTCACTGCTCCTCCTTTGCTCAGCATGGAGGATGCACCTCCACATTGTATTTGAGAACACACCCGGGCTCCACAACCTCAGTGCCTGGGAGGCCTCAGCGCCTGGTGCTCGACCACAGTGGGCATGGAGATAAGATTCTGGCTGAAGACGCCTTCCTAGGATCAGAGTTGCACATCCCCAAAACACGTGGCTTTCCTGGACCCCCCTGCACTTGTGCCCCCAGACCGAGTGCTCTTGTGGCCTTGAGGGCTGGGAACCACAGCGGCTTCTCTTTGCCGGAGTTGTGGAGCAGTCGCAGATCTAGCTGAGAGCACAGACGGGCTCAGAGCTCAAGTGGGTGCTGGCAGCCAGACCAGGACCTGACGCCCGCCAGACCCAGAAGAGCTTCAGGCTTCAGACCAAGCTGCAGCAAGAAGCTGGATACGCCCACCCGCCATGTGTGGGGAGGAAAGGGTTGTCTCAAAGCGAAGGCGGAGCCCAGAGCAAGCCCATTTGAGCTGCAAGCCCATTTGAGCCGCAAGGCCAGAGCTTAGTAGGCAGTGAGCTAGACATTTGCCTGGGGGGACCCAGTGCCAGAGTCATGACTGCCCAGGTCTCTGCTGCTCCTCCAGAGCAGGAGCTGTGTGCTCTTGTCACCATTCTGTCATCGTCGGGATCTTGAGTCCCATGATGGCTCCACTTCTCATTTTAAGGATCTCTCTTTCCCAGGCAGTGACTCCCAGACCAGGGCAGTTGACCCTCGAGGCTGCTGTGCACAGGGGACCTCAGACTGGTGGTGGTCCACAGCAGAGAGAGAAAAGGCCAGGACACAGGCGGCGGCAGCGCTCTCCTAGGATAGGTGCAGCATCTGAGATTCTCCACCAGCCCCTGTGTGCTGGTGTGTGTTCACGCGTGCTCTCACGTCTGCAGCCCCACGGACTGTAGCCCACCAGGCTCCTCTGTCCACGGGATTTTTCAGGCAAGAATACTGGAGTGGGTTGCATTTCCTTCTCCAGGGGATCTTCGCGACCCAGGGATCGAACCATGCACCTCCTGCACTGGCAGGCAGGTTCTTAACCACTGAGCCACCCAGCAAGCCCCGGTGCTGTATGGCAGAGGCTCACTGGCCTCCCTGGTCAACAGGAGGCCGAGGGCAAGCTGGATGACTTCTGGCTGACGTGGAGTGGCTCTGGCAGGTGCCTTTTGTAAACCACTGCAGCGTTGCCAGCTTTCTTCCCCTCTAGCATTCCTGCCCGCTGTTTCCTTTGAGCTCTTGTGGGTGAATTTGTGCAGTCCTGCTGTTCTTCTAGGGACAGGATGTGCACATGAGAATTCAGGCTGTCAAGAGCCCCTTTGGGGAAGCTGCCCAGACCTGCCTCCAAGCTTCTTACTCCTCAAGGTGTGATGGCTTTCTGTGGAGATGGAACTTTTCCTTTTCAGGAGAGGGTGCCTTAGTGCTGAGGACCAGGAAGCTCCTGCCACATCTTGGGGAGAGCCTGTATGAGAGTAGGCCTGTCCTGGTCTCAGGGTGGTTCAGGCTCTCTGGGGAAGGCTTTCCGGTGGAATCCATCTGGCACTCACCAGAGTCAGAATGAATGCCTGTCCACCCAGTCACTGCCACCTCTCCCTTCCGCCCCCACCGCTGTCAGCCAGTCCATGAGACTGAGCCACGCTCCTGAGATGTGAGGCTGTGAGGCAGCCGAGTTCTAGCCTGACATTCTTCACCAGTGAGGAGGACCAGGATGGACGTCTCCCACCACCTCATCCTTCGACCATGTGGGGTCCAGCCCCTGCTGGCCACATCCTCCTCAAAGGCCAGGCTCCTTCCTTCCCAGGACCTCTCAGGTGCCCTTTAGGCCCTGGCATTGCATTCCCCACTCAGGCCCTGGAGTGGGAAAAGCCCAGTCCCTACCCTCCTCAACGCCCCCTTTAGCTGTGACTACCTCAAAACAAAGCCAGTGGGTCAGCCGCTTGTCTCTCGATACTGAGAGCTCTGTCAGAGAAAGGGCATAGTTCTCATCAGTGGCAGTGGTTCTCTAGCAATTGGCCAGTGGCATTCACGTATCCGCTGCTGCTCCTTAGACCCCGTGATCCAGCCATTCCCCCCCTCCATAGTCCTCCTCAGCTGTCGCTGAAGGGCCACTGTTCCAGCCCTAGACTCCTTCCCATCCACAGATGGACACCCTGTGTTACTCTTTGTCCAGGGCCCACTCTATCCATGGCATGTGGGTGCCAGGAACTGGGCCTCTATGCTTCAAAGCACCCAGGGGCTCCACCACCCTGCATCCTGTCTGGAAGCAGAGGTCCCTGCTAGACCCAGCCTGACCCCTGGCTTCATACTCTTTCCCACTGCAGGCACTGTATGAATACCAGTCCTGCCTAGAAAACTCCCGAGCATCCCAGGCCCAGCCAGTAGGCTCAGAAGCAACAGGGGTGGGCAGAGCTTGTAGCTTACCACAGGCTCTGTGAGGGCCCAGGCCACGTACCAGCTGTGGACACAGGCATCTGCTGCTGCTCACCCATCCTGCTCCCTGCTTCCCAGTGGGATCAGGCCCTGGGAGAGCCCTGACTCTTGACTTTTGTCAGAAGCTGTGGGGCGCACGGGCACACCTGTTCTCGCACGCACGCACTCGCCTGCATCTCCCTCTCCCTCTCTCTCTCCTCTCGATGTTACCAGCCTGCCCCACTCTCCTGTTCTCTCTTTCCCTCCTAGCAAGCCCAGGAGGCTGCCTCCTTGCTGTACTTCCTCTCGTCTTGCCTCCTCCCGAGTGCTTTTCAGACAGCAGCTGACTCTAGCCATCCTCTTCAGTGGCATCTGCTGCGGCCACTCTCCCCATGGGCCACCACTGTGTCTTGCTGGGCCAGTGTTTTCTGTCTCAGGAGCTGGCGTGCCGTGCCCGTGGGTGCTGTACTGAGTTCACACCTGGAGAAGGCCCAGGCAGTAGTAGAGGACTTCCCCCCCCACCCAGAGGCTGGCTCAAGAAGTAACCTCCCTTCATGCCATCTGTTTTCGCCCTTCAGCGGTGCCAGCAGCCCCCAGCAGCTGGAGCCTGGATAGCGGAGCCCGAGAGGCCCAGCCCTTCCTGTCTGCCCACACGGGGTGCATCCTGGCCCCCCCAGTGCCTCCCCGAAGCCTGCTGCATGGTAAGAAGACCTCCAGCGGGTCCCCCAGGTAGTCCCCAGTCTCAGATCCTGTTCAGGGGTGAGGGCAGGAGCCCTCCGGGCTGAGAAGACGAGCCGACTCAGCCGAAGAAAGAACCCCCTCACCGCAGCCTTGGGGTCAGTGAGGTCTCCAAGTGCAGCAGGTACACTCAGTAAGGCCTTCCTGACTGTGGAGGCTGAAGACGTCGGAAATGACTGTGCCAAGCGCGAGACTCCCCAGGCTGTCATCGCCCCGCAGCAGGCAGAGGGCCGCTGCTGTCTATGGTCTGCCATTCTGTGGGCTCTGACGCACTCGGACTTCTCGATCTCCTGTGTGGCATGGGTGTCTTTACTCCAGCAGCCTGTGTTTTGAAGAATGTCAGTGAAGGGAGAGGTTTTCCCATGGCTTCCAGTGCCGAGAGGTCGCAGGAGACTCCCATCTGTGCAGTTGGCCCCGCCAGCTCTGCTGTGATGCAGCCCAAGAAGGGCCCGACTGAGGCTCTGCTTCTGTGTCCTCTGCAGGTCATTACTCCCTACACTTCGACGCCTTCCACCACCCCTTGGGTGACACCCCCCCAGCCCTCCCCGCCCGGACCTTGCGCAAGGTAATGTTCTGAGGTGACAGCCCCAGGCTGTGAGGGGAGAGAGCCCTGAGGTCTGCCTCCCCTGTTCCTCCCAACAGCCCAGCCTGACAGAAGCTGGGGGTGTCCAGAGACATACTTGGGGTACAGGTGACCCACATGTTCTGTAACAGACGTGATGGGGGTGGAGAGGTCAGAGGGTCCTGCAGACAGCAACATACGGTACCCACTGTGTGAGCCAAGAGCAGTGAGAAGCCAGGGGGTAGATATCAACTCACCACCGTTCACAACGTGAGGAAATGTTAACTGTGGGAGGTCATAGAGCACTTTAAACTGGAGTCCACTCAAAACGAGAAGCATCACACACCAAACCTTTACGTAAACTCATTCATTTTTCTGCAAATTGGAGAAGACTGTCACAGGTTTTAGCAGCAGAAGGCACTCATCTGGTCCATGGCCCTCTAGGGTTCTTTCTGCCCTCCCCGACGGGCCTGCCGACCCGGCCCCTTCTGTCTGCGCCCCTAGAGCCACAGCCAGAAACCTGGGACCTGGCTTCACAGGGCACAAGGGCAGGGCCACTTGGGGGCCACAGAAATGCAGGTGACTCAGGGGCTCCATAGGCTTGCTGGGGCCAGGGGGAAGGCAGGGGCTTGCTGATGGCGAAACAAGAAATATGCTGCTGCTGCTAATTTTAAAGCTCATTAATAGAGGCGGCTCTGGGCCTTCTCGGCCCGGGGCGGGCATGTCAGCCTGTGTGGAAAGGCGATTTTCACGCTTCTTCCTTTTCTTTCACAGTCGCCCCTGCACCCTATCCCGGCCTCCCCGACCAGCCCCCAGTCGGGCCTGGATGGCAGCAACTCTACGCTGTCTGGCAGTGCCAGCAGTGGCGTGTCTTCCCTAAGCGAGAGTAACTTTGGGCACTCCTCAGAGGCCCCTCCCCGAACCGACACCATGGACTCCATGCCGAGCCAGGCCTGGAATGCTGACGAAGACCTTGACCCACCTTACCTCCCCGTCCACTACAGCCTCTCCGAGTCCGCCGTCCTGGACTCCATCAAGGCCCAGCCGTGCCGAAGCCACTCGGCCCCGGGATGTGTCATCCCTCAGGACCCCATGGACCCGCCCGCGCTGCCACCCAAGCCCTACCACCCCCGCCTGCCGGCCCTGGAGCACGACGAGGGTGTGCTGCTGCGAGAGGAGGCCGAGAGGCCTCGGGGCCTGCATCGCAAGGCCTCACTGCCTCCCGGGAGCACCAAGGAAGAACAGGCACGCATGGCCTGGGAGCACAGCCGAGGGGAACAGTGAGGGGCAGGGAGGCAGCTGGGACACCACCGTCAGTGAGCGGCTTGCCCAACCGCTCCGGGTCAGAAAAGCAAGTCCCCCCACAGGGAGCCGGAGAGGCCTGTCACTCAGGAGAGAACCGCCCGAGTCTACGTTCTGCTGCCGCGAACGCGTGTGTTGCCATGTGCAGAGGCCACAGCAGCATGAAGGGTTGTGGCTTCTCTTTTTATTTCATTTTCTACATTTCCATTTCTATGGGTTTTCCTCTTTCCTTTGTGCAGTAGATGGTGTCTTCCTCCTGCAGTTTCAGACCACATGGAGCTAGATGGAGATACTGCACCACAGAACCGCTTCGCAGCTTCGAGGGGCCCCTGGGGCAGGAGCCCAGGGCCTCCCTCCAGGGCAGCAATGCACAGAATGGAAATTGCACTAGGGACCTCTTCCTTTGCTGCGTAGACAGAAGAGCTCATGGTTGTATTCAGGGATTGCAAGGACCACGTGGACTATGTCACAGGTGGACAAGGGGGCTACCAGCCATTTTGCACAAATGCCTGCTCTTCCATCCAGGAGTGTGCCCCTGGGGCTGGCGAGGCCAACCTGCCGGCACAGGCATGTGACAGCCTAACTGCATGCCCCGGGCCTACTGCCAGGCTTCCGTGGGCCAGCCCCGCCTCCTCCTCTACCTTGAATTTCCCCTCCATCATTTCTATTTCTGACCCTTCACTCCCCTCCACTCCTAACATACCCCATGCCCTGCAGGAGCCCCCTGGCGCATGGATGTGCGGTGGTCGTCTCCTAGCCTCTGGAGCTTGAGTGGGGGTTGGAGCCAGAGGGACTGCCCTTACCACCTTCCTCCCCAGGGCCCGGGCAGCCATGTGTTGAGAGACAAGCTGATAGAGTGAGGCTGGGGTGTGGCAGGGCCGGAAATCCTCTGAGCTTTCGGCCAGCGTGCCTGTCCTCCAGCTCCTGAATCAGGGACTTTCAGCACTACCTCTGAGCAGCGGGGTGGCTGCCCAGCCAGGCTCCAAAGGCCTGAGGACTTGCAATCAGGTTCAGCAAGCTCCTGGGTAAAAAGCGCAGTTGGCAGGGAGGAGGGGGACTTCTCCTCCTAGAAGCAGAAAGCCACGCAGGCTGAATTACCCCTCCCAGTAGCCAAGTGCACGATCCCAGCTCCAGGCCCATGGGACCACCACTCAGGGTTCAGGGTGAGCAGGAGGGCAGTTTCTCCAGCCTCCCCAGTCTGTTGGGCAGAAGGCAGTGGTGTCTTTATAGGAAACTTTCAGATCAGGGCACTGATTTTTCTCTTGGCTTATTAGTTGGGGGAATAGGGTGGGGTGGCAATAGTATTTTACCAGGGTGCTTCCAAGTTACTTTTAAAAAGTCTACAAAACATTTATTTGCTTGAGTTCACAACTTGACAGTCACAAGGCTGCCTTCTCCTCGTTGAGCAGGTATGTTTTCCGTTAGTTCCTCTTCCACTGGCCCATCTGACTTCCCTGGTTAGGGTGTCTTTCACTTGTAAACAAATGCCAACTTGTTTAACATGAATGCCAGCAAGTAACTTATGAGCTAAGATGGGGGGTCACGTTACCTTCAGGGTGTCTGGGAGTGTTCTATCACCAGTGTAGGTCCTTTCTGATACTTGAAGGGTGACTCCAAGCAGAGTGGGTCAGTCCAGGCAGGCCTGAACCATCTGTGTTCCCAAGTGTAACAGTTGGGGACTAGCTTTGGATTTCTTAAGATAGTTCATATTTAGATTTTAGGGCACTCCTGAACCTCAATCCCTGGACAAGGCAGTCCTCCTGTAAGAACATCTTCCTTCTCCACCTGGTGGCGTGAGATGGGTAGAGGGGAGTGTGGGTTTGTTTGGTCTTGCCTTCTACAGGGTGAGCCAGGTTTGTCTTTTCCCTCTCCATTTTCCCAAATTCAATGAAAAGGACATATTCCAAATTCCTTTCCTTGGAGAATCAGCCAGTCTGAAGGGAAGTGGGAGGCCAGAGATGAGAATTCTCTGAAAAGATTGTGAAATACTGATTTTCATTCTTTCAAGCTTACTTGTAAATACCTATTTGAATGCTGTGTATTTGTACAGGAATTTGAGCAAAAAATGTATAGAGTGTGCTGTCCAATTGGTATTCAGCCCTATAAATGTGTTTTTAACCTCTGGCATTCTGTGCTTATTTAAAATAAGAAAACTTCTAACCATTTCTTTTGTGTATTTATGTTTAAAATAAGAAGTGACTTAATGGTCTTACCTGTATCAGAAAGCAAAGTTAAAAGAAAAAAAAAATTTGTACTAGTGTCCCAAAAAAGTATTTTACTGTATATATTGTGGTAGCATGTTCTCAATCCAGCAAGTAATGTGAATTTTAGATGTAAATATCTGCCACGTGACTTCCCCCCTTTCCCCACTCCCTTGACTGCTGTTATGTGAATTAAAGATGAATACCTGATACTGACCCACTGAATTCACTAAATGGGAGCAGCCGCAAAGTGCCCCCCTCCAACCCTTGTCGCTGGGCTCCAAGCCCTTTTAGCCCCATAAAAATCTCTTTTCCGTCCTGAGCACAGAGCCAACCTTTCCCACGTCCGGCCTTCAAGCACAGGGAGCCAAGACTTGCACCGGAAAGGAGGGCAGCCGAGGGCGCAGAGCGCTCAGCTGGAAAGCAAGAGAGAGAGCCAGCCACCTCGGCCAGGCTCCCAAGGCGTGTGAGTAAAAGGGGGAAGAAGAGGTCTTCCTGGCGTGGGGGACAAACCTCTGAAGCCGCCAATCTCCCCAGTAAAGCGGGATGCTTCCGAACTTAAAGCCAGGCAACGAGTCCTGGCCCGGGCGCCCCTCTGAGCTCTGGGAAGGCAGCCTGGAGGAGAGCCCCTCCTACCCGACATCTGTCCGCCCCGACTGGGCCCTCCTGTCTACCTGTCGGGGCAATCTGGACTCTCCTCAGCGGTTCCCCCAAAGGCTGGTTCCCCAGCCCACCTGGTCCCTTAAGAAAAAAGAAAGAAACCTCTTCGGAGCCTTGCCTGCGGCCGGCCGCCCTCCCTGCCTGTTGGGTTGTGGCTGACCACAGAGCCCCTGACCTGCACCACGAGTCGGGACCACAGCGGGGAAGTCCGTGGGGTTCTTCGGGAGGACTTGGGGCCCAGAACAGAGGGTACACAGAGCAACTGAGCAGGCGCCGGGCAGCGGCAGAATTCCACTTCAGCCTGACCGGGCTCCGCCTCGGCCTCAGCCCCTGCCCCTACCAAAGATGGCGACTGAGCTGCTTCCGCCGCCTCTGCGGCCTCTTCCTGCGAGTAGCCCCGGTTCAATCAGCGGTCGACAACTGTCTAGGGCGGAGGGCGGGCGATGCCATCAGCCAATGAGGAAGGGTAGCGTGGAGCCGCTCTTCTGGGCTCCGAGGCGCGTGGACCAATGGGGGAACGGTGTGTGGGAGAGCGTGGGGAGTGCCAGCCAATAGGAAGCCACGGCGCGCGGCCGGGACTTGGGGGCTGCGCCGCACGGCGGGCGCGGTTCAGTCCGGCGAAGGCGGCGGGTTGTGGAGGATGTGGGCCACCCACGGGCTGGCCGTGGCGCTGGCTCTGAGCGTGCTGCCGGCCAGCCGGGCGCTGCGACCGGGTGACTGCGAAGGTAAGGCGGAATTGGGGGTCCGAGCGCTGTCGCCGGCCTGGCGGCGGCGCTGAACTCATCCAAACCACCGAAAGGCTGAGAGGCCGGGGCTAATGCGGGCGGGGGCGGCCGGCCCCAGTGGGGTCTGCCAGAGGAGGGACCGACGCCGGGTCTAGAAAACATTTCCTGGGCCTAAAAAACATTGGTCTGACGAGGAAGTTAGGACTAAATCGTACAGACAGTTTGGCCTGAAACTGAGATAACGCCGGAGTTTTGGTCCTTTACCATCACTGGGCAGAAGCTCCTGGGAGCGGTTCTGGCTAAGGTGGGGAGTCCTGAGGGCCGCCCGTGGGCACCGCGCCTGGTGTGATAGGTTTGCAAAGACTCACGTTGGGGTTCGGTGTTGCGTTTGGAAATGAGTAGCGTTTGCATCGTTTTTTTCTCTTCGGCCTCTAGTTTGTCCATTTATGAGGTCACAGTGAGCCTATCTCAAGGACACGTGTTCAATCTGAGTTTAAACTTTATGGAAATAGCTGGGAGGAGCTGTTTGTGGGTCATTAGGTGATGCTCCTTTCCCGCATCCCCTGGGTGTACTCGGCGACCCCGCAACCCGGAGCACGGTTCTGTCTTACCTGTGGGCACCCGAGAAAATCCGGTGGTAGAAAAACTCCCCTTTTCTCCGTGTCTCCTATTAAAATTGCTGCTGGAGTTCCCGCCTGGTGAATTGGCCTGCAACTTGGTGATGACTGGAGCATCTTCCTTCTTTCTCTCTTTCAGTTTGTATTTCTTATCTGGGAAGATTTTACCAGGACCTCAAAGACAGAGATGTCACATTCTCTCCAGCCTCTATTGAAAAAGAACTTATAAAGTTCTGCCGTGAAGCAAGAGGCAAAGAGAATCGGTTGGTAAGTAGCTGTTTGGCCCTCCCCAGGCTGTTCCTGGCCAGCGTTTTAAGTATCCACTTCCCAGGCCTGGAGGTACAACACCCCGCCCACTTGTCTATGGAGGAGGCCAGCTGTTCTGTCAGTGAACTAATGTGGGTCTGAAGTGCTTTCTTTATTCGGCTGTTGGGGTGTTATCCTCTTAGTGTTGATTAAGCACCTACTGTGTGCTGGACACCGGAAATACCACGGGAGAGCAGTGACAGGCAAGTGATGGCAGTGGGATGCAAGTTGTGCAGAAAGTGGACCAGGAGGGTATGGTAGAGAGGGTGGGCACTAACTTAGACAGTAGTCAAGAATTTTTCTGAGACAGGGTCATCATTATGGAAGGGGAAAAGAACATTACAGGCAGAGGGAACAGCCAATGTGAGTGCCCAGAGGCCAGAGCAATCTTTGCATGAGTGAGGACCGATGATGATGATGGAATGGGCACAGGGGAGGCTAGGGCTGAATTAAGTACAAGAGCCCTAATGGAACAATAGTTTTGGTAGCCTCAGCTTCCCTGGCAGTCTCTGGTTTGTCTTTCTGTTTAAAGGTTTGAACCTTGGTGACTTCTAAATTCATCTGGTGGCTGTCAGTTCTGGGACCAAGAGTGTACTAAGAGCCTGGGGTTTATGCTGAATCTGACTGCCAGTACAGGCAGGGCCTGGGAAAATGAGGTCCTGGCAGAGACAGAAGATGTTTTGAGATGTCAGTGTGCCTTGGAGGAGATAGCTCTCAAGGGGCACCTCCTGAAGGCCGTTGTCCTTTCTTGCCACAGTGCTACTACATTGGGGCCACAGAGGATGCAGCCACCAAGATCATCAACGAGGTGTCCAAGCCCCTGTCCCACCACATCCCTGTGGAGAAGGTCTGTGAGAAGCTCAAGAAGAAAGACAGTCAGATCTGTGAACTAAAGTATGGTGAGTGTGGCATTATTTAACCAACACTAAACCCTCTCTGTGCTCAGGCATTAATGAAGTGTACTTTCTAGCTGGGGTAGACAGGTGATAAACTAGAGTCTTCATGAGTGAGTTATGTAGCAAGGTTGGTGGTGGTAAATGGGCAAGGGCACAGACTCAACCTTGCATCCTGGTGGATGGAGGTCAGAATCCGCCTCAGTGAAAGTGCAAGTTGCTCAGTCGTGTCTGACGCTTTACCACCCCATGGACTCCATGGAATTCTCCAGGCCACAATCCTGGAGTGGGTAGCCTTTCCCTTCTCCAGGGGCTCTTCCCAACCCAGGGATCAAACCCAGGTCTCCCATATTGCTCCAGGAGATCTTCCCGACCCAGGAGTTGAACTGGGGTCTCCTGCATTTCAGGTGGCTTCTTTACCAACTGAGCTATCAGGGAAGCCCAGAAGGTGACATTTCAACAGACTTTGAAAAGGAAGTGGGGGATTAGCGACTGGCACAGCTAAGGGAAGAGCATTTCAGGCAGATACAAAGGCAGGCAGTGCCATGACAAGTGGGTGGGCAGGTCATAGAGGGCCTTGCATGTTGGTGAAGATTTGGGTTTTAGTCTGAGGGAAGATGAGAATGTTGGGATTTGAGCAGAGAAGGGATGTCGTCTGACTTGGCTTTGATAAGCTTGTCCTGACTGCACACTCTGAAGGCTGAGTGACTTTGACTATTTTGAAAAGAATAGCTGTGTCCCAACAGGAAAGCCTAAGGTTATGGGTACACAGCACCTCTTTTGCTGAAGAAGTTTCCAGGGGCAAAAACAGTTCAGGTCTTCAGAAGGAATCGGAGCCAGAAGAGTTGTTCTCTTCCATAAAACTGAAACAGCACCAGCATGTTTTACCATGAATTGAGTGTCCAAGGGCTGCATCTTCCCCGTTGTGTCAGGGATAACTGGTCTTCTGAGAGTGATCCTAGTTCAGTGCTTCTGGCACAAGGTCTCTCTGATCACAGGTGGTCATGGAGAGTAAGCTCCTAATTCAAGAGCCTAACCAGGGTCTCTGTTGGGAAACTGAGGCTAGGGGATCTGTCTGCTCTGTCACCCTAGAACTCTCATTCTCCAGTGCCACGAGCTCTACCACGACTGTTTAGTAAAAGGCACTTGGAGTGGGCGCCATATTCCTCTTAGAAGGTTCCTTCTGTAAAGACCACATGGCCTCCATCTGTCCCTGCTGGCACTGCGTGTCTGGGGTGTACACTGCCAGCGTGCGACCCGCCTTCCTGGTGGAGGGGCCGGGGCCAGTCCCCGCCCGGGGGGCACTGCGCACTGACACCTGCATCACCTCTCCCCCACAGCCAGTGGGTCTGCTTGTTTCAAGTGACAGTTTGGCTGTGCAAGGACTGTTGGGGTCCACAGTTGCTCCCACCCAGCTGGTTATTCTCCCTGCTTTCTCCTCCAGACAAACAGATCGACCTGAGCACAGTGGACCTGAAGAAGCTCCGAGTTAAAGAGCTAAAGAAGATCCTGGACGACTGGGGGGAGACGTGCAAAGGCTGTGCGGAAAAGTCTGACTACATCCGGAAGATTAATGAACTGATGCCTAAATATGCTCCCAAGGCAGCTAGTTCACGGACTGATTTGTAGTCGGCTCGACCCTTGCTGCTCCTGAGGGAGAAAACACTTCATTTGTGTCTACCCCAAACAGCCTTTTTGTAATTTATTTTTTAGGCAGGCTCCTGACAAAGTCAGGTGTGAAGCCTGGAGCTTTCCTGATGATGCTGGGTGTACAGCGTCCCCTTGGGGGAGATTCACTTTGTTCTGTTGCCCATTTACTCTAGGACTTCAAAGTATGTCTGGGATTTTTTTATTAAAGGAAGAAAATTTCTAGCTGTCCTTGAAGAATTAAAGTGAATACTGAAATAGGGTTTTACCCATGATGAAGATTTCACCGGTTTATGCTTTCCAGTTTACAAAGTTTTCAGGTATATTCACATTTGTCCCTCAACCACCAGTCAATGCTGGGATGCCAGGACAGGACATGGGGCCTGCGGGGCTGTGCAAGAGTGGAGAGGTTCTCAGGGAGGAGGTGGGGCTTGATAACCCCCAGCCCACAGGGACTATCTCGAGAGGGGCTGGCATGGGGCTGGGTTGCAAGCAAGACGGGTTTAATGCAGGTTTCTGCAGTGATGACTTCAGTAACTGAGTATGTTCAGTACTGTCACATTTCTGAAGATGCTTGGCCTGGCTACCTCCATCAGCCACTGTTCAGATCTGGCCATCTGCTTGCTCAACTCAGTTTGTGGTCCAGTGTCAACCCTAAGCCTCTGGTACCTAGCTGGGATTTTGCAAGACTGGCAGGAGCTGCTTTGTACAAAGAGCCAGTGAGAGGCTGTCTTTTTGTTTACCCAAGATAGGCCTAACAGTTGAAGTCCTGAAAGGGTGTCCCTGGAGTCTGGTTTTTTAGTTGCTCTTTTTGGGTTTGGTGCACGGGAAACCCAGTGACCAGCATGAACTGTGACTCAGTGGACTGCCCCTCGTGCCCTCAGAGACCACCACAAGGGGAGGACTAAGAAACAGTGCCTGCATGCTCTGACCTCGGGTCACGTCATTTGGGCAGTTCCTAAATTCAGGTTGCCAACGTAAAGGGCCCTCAGCGGCTTTGGGGTCCACTGATGGCTGTGAGCAGCAGGCCCCCAGTTTTCATGTCTGAGAAAAGTAAGAATGTGCTTAGGCCACGTGTTCCCTATTTGAAGGAATTAGACGGGCTGTACGATCAGACAAAGTTTTCTGAGCCCCTGAAAGGTGTTGAGAAACTGCATGGCTAGAACCAGAAACCTTAATAGATGGAGCTGTTTAAACCTAGCAGCTGTGTTCTGGTGGCCTCTGTGTCCTCCAGGCTACACCAAACTGAGGACAGCCCAACTGCTACCTGAGGGTGATCCCCAAGGTTATCTTTAAAAGGGTTAACTCCTGGAAGCCGCCTGGAAGACCTGGAACGTTAACAGGTGTTTTTGTAAGACGTTAATCTAGTGCACCTGCGTTAGCTGCTGCAGGCGCTCCTCGCAAAGGCTTCTGGTCGTGGGAGGGCAGAAGACGCGCATGCGCTCTTCCCCGCGCCACGGTTACTGTGGCTTAAGTTGCGTCAGGTCTTGTGAAGCCTCTGGTTAACTCTCCATGGAAAATGAAAGTTTCCCTGAGGGGGCTTGGCACCTGAACAGGATTTCTTCTTCATGTCACCACCATGGAGGTGGATACGAGAGCACTGGCCAGGGAGAGGTAAGCATGGCAAACGGTAGCCGCTGGGTTTGGCCTTCTCTTCGCCCTTGGCTCCGTGACCCTGCCCTGTGTACTCGAATGTCCAAGCGGAGGGTGGGCCCCGTTGCTGTTCCCACCCTAGAAAGTGAAGTCTCTCAGTCGTGTCTGACTTTGCGACGCCATAGACTGTAACCTATCAGGCTTCTCTGTCCATGGGATTTTCCAGGCAATAGCACTGGAGTGGATTGCCATTTCCTTCTCCAGCGGATCTTCCCGACCCAGGGATCGAACCCAGGTGTCCCGCATTGTAGACAGACGCTTTGCCGTCTGAGCCACCAGGGAAATCCATCCTAGAAACCACAGGTTTTGGATTTCTGTGCCCAGCCAGGGACCCAACAGGTCTCAGCGGCTGAGTGCATAGCCATGGTTCTCAAGGCCTTTCGGGCGGCTGCCACAGGTGAACATGAACGGAGGGGATACTCGAGATACGGGGTGTGGGTTCAGGTTGTTAATGCCGGACCCAGTCAGTAGATGCCAAGGAAAGGCTTAGAGGTGGTCACCCAAACTTAGTCCTGGGATTGGGGGAGCATACCATAAAGTTCAAGGCCTGGCACACCCGCTCCTGTGAGGCCTCTAACCAGGAGACAGAGGCTTCTGTCCCTCTCCAGGGCTCAGTTTCTGTGGAGCCCCGGGCCTCGGCCACGCCATCCGCAAGGTGGCGCCAGAGCTCACAGTGCGGGCGGGCTCGCCAGCTAGCCACAGGGTCACGTGGTACGGGGCGGCGCAGCCCGATGACGCACACCCGGCGCTGCCCTCGCCCCGCCCTCCATGGGGTCACGTGGTAGGCCGGCGCAGCCTGATAACGCGGCGCCCAGGCCCTCAGCGCAGCTCCCGCCCCGCCCCGTCGCCGCGCCGAGTCCTTTTGTCCAAGATGGCGGCGCCGGGGGCGCTGCCTCCTCGGCCGCCGCCGCCGCCGCTGTGAGGGGCCTGCGGGCCGCCCGCCCGCCAGCCGCGCCGGCGCCATGAAGAGGCAGAGCGAGCGAGACTCCAGCCCGAGCGGGCGCGGCTCGTCATCGTCGGCGAAACGGCCGCGGGAGCGCGAACGGGAGGCGGAGGCGGGCGGGCGGCGGGCGGCGCACAAGGCCTCGGGCGGCGCCAAGCACCCCGTTCCAACGCGGGTCCGCGACAAACCTCGCGGTAGCGGGGGCAGCGGCGGTGGGCATCGCGAAGGCCGAGGCGCCGGGGACGCGAATCACCGTGCGAGCAGCGGCCGCTCCTCGGGCTCGGGCGCCGGCGGCGGGGGACGCGGCGGCAAGGCCTCAGGGGACCCAGGCGCTTCGGGCGCGTCGCCCCGCGCATCTCCACTACCGCCGCCTCCGCCGCCGCCCGGGGCCGAGCCCACGGGTCCCGGCTCCTCAGCGGCTGCACCCGAGTACAAGACGCTGCTCATCAGCAGCCTGAGCCCCGCGCTGCCTGCCGAGCACCTCGAAGATCGGCTCTTCCACCAGTTCAAGCGCTTCGGCGAGATCAGCCTGCGCCTGTCGCACACGCCTGAGCTGGGCCGCGTGGCCTACGTGAACTTCCGGCACCCGCAGGACGCGCGTGAGGCCCGCCAGCACGCCCTGGCCCGCCAGCTACTGCTCTACGACCGTCCGCTCAAGGTGGAGCCCGTGTACCTGCGAGGCGGCGGCGGCGGCGGCGGCAGCAGCAGGCGAAGCAGCAGCAGCAGCGCCGCCGCCTCCACTCCGCCCCCGGGCCCGCCCGCGCCCGCAGACCCGCTCGGCTACCTCCCGCTGCACGGCGGCTATCAGTACAAGCAGCGTTCGCTGTCCCCGGTTGCCGCCCCTCCGCTGCGGGAGCCCCGCGCCCGCCACGCTGCCGCAGCCTTTGCTCTAGATGCGGCCGCGGCCGCCGCCGCCGTAGGCCTGTCCCGGGAACGGGCCTTGGACTACTACGGGCTGTACGACGACCGCGGGCGACCCTACGGCTACCCGGCCGTGTGCGAGGAGGACCTGATGCCCGAGGACGACCAGCGGGCCACGCGCAACCTCTTCATTGGGAATTTGGACCACAGCGTGTCAGAGGTGGAGCTGCGACGGGCTTTCGAGAAGTACGGCATCATTGAGGAGGTGGTCATCAAGAGACCCGCCCGTGGGCAGGGCGGTGCGTATGCCTTCCTCAAGTTCCAGAACCTAGACATGGCCCACCGGGCCAAGGTCGGCATGTCGGGTCGGGTGATAGGCCGCAACCCCATTAAGATAGGGTACGGCAAGGCCAACCCCACTACGCGCCTCTGGGTGGGTGGCTTGGGACCTAACACCTCACTGGCGGCTCTGGCCCGGGAGTTTGACCGTTTTGGGAGCATTCGGACCATTGATCATGTCAAGGGAGATAGCTTTGCCTACATCCAGTACGAGAGCTTGGACGCAGCCCAGGCCGCCTGTGCTAAAATGAGGGGCTTTCCCCTGGGGGGTCCGGACCGCAGGCTGCGCGTGGATTTTGCCAAAGCAGAGGAGACTCGGTATCCCCAGCAGTACCAGCCCTCCCCGCTCCCTGTGCACTATGAGCTACTCCCCGACGGGTATACCCGGCACCGGAACCTGGATGCCGACCTGCGGGTGCGGGACAGGACCCCTCCGCACCTTCTGTACTCAGATCGAGAGCGGACCTTTTTGGAAGGGGACTGGACCAGCCCCAGTAAAAGCTCTGACCGCCGAAATAGCCTCGAAGGCTACAGCCGCTCAGTGCGCAGCCGGAGTGGTGAGCGCTGGGGAGATGGGGACCGGGGCCTGCCCAAGGCTTGGGAGGACAGGCGGAAGCGCCGGAGCCTCTCCAGTGATCGTGGCAGGGCCACCCACTCCCCGTACGAGGAACGGAGCAGGACCAAGGGTGGTGGGCAACCTGCGGACCGAGGCTCCGACCGCACCCCGGAGCGTAGCCGCAAGGAAAACCATTCCAGTGAAGGGA
Source organism: Oryx dammah (assembly GCF_014754425.2). NCBI lineage: Eukaryota > Metazoa > Chordata > Mammalia > Artiodactyla > Bovidae > Oryx > Oryx dammah. The sequence goes on from NW_024070193.1 coordinate 11,116,234, forward strand.
CCAAGGAGTCCGGCAGCAACTCCCTCAGCAACAGCCGACACGGGGTGGAGGAGCGGAGCCACCACCACCACCACGAGGCTCCCGACTCTTCCCACGGGAAGAAGACCCGAGAGAGCGAGCGCAATCATCGGACCACTGAGGCCGAGCCCAGGCCTCTGGAAGAGCCAAAACACGAGACCAAAAAGCTCAAGAATCTTTCAGAGTATGCCCAGACGCTGCAGTTGGGTTGGAATGGGCTTCTGGTGTTGAAAAACAGCTGCTTCCCGACATCTATGCACATCCTAGAGGGGGACCAGGGGGTGATCAGCAGTCTCCTCAAAGACCATACTTCCGGGAGTAAGCTGACCCAGCTGAAGATTGCCCAGCGCCTTCGCCTGGACCAACCCAAGCTCGATGAGGTCACACGACGCATCAAGCAGGGGAGCCCCAATGGCTACGCAGTGCTCCTGGCCACGCAGGCGACCCCCAGTGGGCCTGGCTCTGAGGGGATGCCTGCGGTGGAGCCTGGCCTACAGAGGCGGCTTCTCAGGAACCTGGTCTCCTACTTGAAACAGAAGCAGGCTGCTGGGGTGATCAGCCTGCCAGTGGGTGGATCCAAGGGCAGAGACAGCACAGGCATGCTCTACGCCTTCCCGCCCTGTGACTTCTCACAGCAGTACCTCCAGTCAGCGCTGAGGACACTGGGCAAGCTAGAGGAGGAGCATATGGTGATAGTCATAGTGAGAGACTCAGCCTAGCCCAAGCCTGGCTGCGCCAGCCTGTCTGTCACTCAAGCAGTTATTTTAAAATCTGACCATGGCTGCCCTGCACCCCCTGGCCCATCCTACACCCTTGATTTGAATTCTCTGCTGGGTTACTCCATTTCATTTGGTAGGGGACCAAAGTCCTATCTCCCCACCAAAAACTAAGTTCTTAGGTTTGGGTTTTCTGGTTTTGTTTTTTTTTTTTTTTTACCGTGATGAGAAGGGACTCCTGTCGTGTCAGCTTCTAGTGTATGAAATACTGTCTGCTGTGTTCTGTATTTTTTTATTTTTTGACTAACTGTATGGAAAATTGTCAGTAAAGCCTTTGTCAGAGGATGGATTTTTAATCCTGTTCAGAGTCCTGGTTTAATCACATGATTTTCTCGAAGGATGGAAGACTGTCCCCCGCTGCCTGCACGCAGATGCCTTCTGGCTTCTTTCCACTGCCGGCGTGTCTCCCAGCCCTGCTGCACTGGTGCCTGTCAGCCCTCAGCTCTTGGGGCTGTGGCGGGGCTCCATTCACAGGGGTTTCTAATTTGGTCTGAGAGCAAGTTGGTTTCATTTCAGACCCTGCCATGCCAGCCTCCATAGAGACCACTGCACAGGAAGGGGTTAAGCCTAAGTCTAGCCGCTGTGGTGGTTTTTGTTTTCCTGCCGTGAACAATCTGTGTGTCCGTCAGGTTGAAGAAAGCACCTAGTTTGCAGGAGTTTTTGAAAGCAGGTCGCCCTTCGCAGTCGTGGCGTGGTAGTCATGGGAGGAGCAGTGCGATATCGGGGTCCTGGTGCCTGGATGTGCCCAGCTTCCTCCTCTCGTTAGCCTCCCTTCTCCCCTTAATGCAGCAGCCTGGGGATACCCAGGTGGAGACAGCACTCCTTCAGACTCCCAGGGGCACTGGTGGTCCAACGTTGCAGGGGAGGGTGGGAGGCCACTTTCCTTGGTTAATCCCTGAACTTTTCCCAGTGCTTGTGAATTCTGGCTTTTCTTACGATTGTTCAGGGCTGGTGTGGGCCTCTGCCCGGCCACTGGAGCAGAGTGAGGGACATGGGATCCCTGGCCTGAAGAGTTTTTGGAGGACAGTGGGTTAGGAAGATGCTCTTGTAAACTGACATAACTTTCTTTCTCAGGTGCAAGGTGGGCGCTGGTGTCTAGGGCCTCCTGTCCTGATACTGCTGAGGTGGGGACCACTGGAAAATGGGGTTCCTCTCTGGGGAAATGTCACAGTTGCTGAGGTGTCGGGCAAAAGCCATGCAGGCTGGGGAGGGAAAGGTGGCTTGCAAACAGCCCTGAGTTCTCACCATGTGTCTCTACAGGCAGCATGGCCAGCGGGGCAGATGAAGCCAGCAGTGTCGGGGACCAGGGAGGGACAGCAGTCACACAGCAGTGGCCACCACAGAACAGCCCGGACACTTTTTCAGAATGTCTGTGGCGGTTTAGATGGTCCAAGAGCATCACTGTCAAGGCTGAGGGGGAAGAGACGCTCCAGTAAGGGAAATGAGCCCCCGGTGACCAGGAACCGAGCGTTCTGGTGACGCGCTGTCCCCTCTAGGTTTGGTCCACTACCCTGGCTGCCACGAGACAGCGTAGGTGATGGCGGAGATGTTTTGAAAGTTGGTGAGATGGAGGCTGGGGCTCAATGCGGACCTCGTGGAGAATACAGGCCTCTCCACAAGAGCAGTGAAAGGTGACTTTCTGAGGCCTTAGAGATTTAAATGGGAAGGGAGGTGCCTGGGAAAGCACTGCGCCCTGGGCTTCAGCTGTTGCTAATGAACAAGCGCGTTCATAATGAGCAACACAGGAAGTGTTGAATGTGTGTGTTTGTACTTGAGTTTCAGCCACATCTGCCAGGTATCTGAGCAAAGCAGTGTGGGATGCAGACCACAGCTGCACCATCCCAGCAGTGGGAAGCACTGGAAGCCAGAGCAGCCTCATCGTGCTTGAACAGGCGGCGGTGTTTACTCAGCATGTCTGACTCGGTGCGACCCCATGGACTGTAGCCTGCCAGGCCCCTCTGTCCCTGGGACTTCCCAGGCAGGAATGCTGGAATAGGTAGCCATGCCATCCTCCGGGGGATCTTCCCGACCCAGGGATCTCCTGCGTCGGCAGGCGCCTTCTTCACCACCAAGTCTTCAGGGTTAAAGCAGGTGAAGTCGGGACAAATGCCCAGATCACAGGCCAGAGCCGCTTTGCTGCCCCAAGTGTCTTTGGGCTGTTCTTCCGTAGAGTAGGTGGTCAGGACCCAGAGCACTACCTGGCTTTCCCCAAACAGAAGCCTGCTAGGAAGTCTGGTTGGAGAGGACACTAGGACCCGTGCCTTGTTCGCCCTTTTTCAGGGATAGGTGCTCTCGCCCCAAATTCAACTAGAGTTTTCCTGCATTGTGCTCATTCTCTGCCTCAACTCTCCTTCCGCTTTCGTCTTTTCCATCGGAGGGTAATTGCTTTACAGTGCTGTTGTGGCTTCTGCCACAGCGAAACAAATCATTATTAAGTATGTGTGTGTGTCTCCCCTCCCTCCGCCATCCCCATGGATTAAGGGATGCTTCCCCCCACAGGGAGGCAACCAGTACCTCCACCTGGGGTTCCTACCTGAGGTGTGGCTTAAAGGCAGAAACCAAGAGAAGGCGAGATTTGCCTCGTGGTGGTTTGGTGCGTTCTGCATGTTTCCTGAGGGACTGAGTCCTCGGCCTTGGCAGATAAAGAGGAGGGCTGATGTTCCCTTTGCCTCCTGGGGCGCTTCCCTAAGGGTGTGTTGTCAGGTCGACCAGGATTCTGCTTTCTTGCTGCAGGCCCCCATCTCCACCCCAGAGGCCCATGGGTGGGTGCTCCCAAGGGCTGCTGGCAGAGCTCGGGGAGACTGGGGCTTGGTCGAGTTAATGACTAGAATAGCAGTGCTTTGAGAGCTGCTTCTTAGCCTTTTTTTCCTGTAACGCACCAGCAGTCAGACTAGTCTACTGGTTAGGTGTTAGCAAACCATTTCAGCTGAGGCATGAAGCGGTTTAGGAGCTGAGACCTCTGCCCTCCAGAGGATCACGAGGTGCCTGGCGACACAGGCCCCTTCAGTGTGTGTGAGCTCTGGTGCTCTGAAGCCCAGTGGGGTTTAGCAGTCTCATCTCGTTTACTTCACAGACTTATCCTCTTATCTCAGCAAACAGAGGAAAAATCTCTTCAGTTAACAAATGCCTACAACAGAAACTGAGTAAACTCGGAGAGAGGCTAGGGTCTCCTACTTCTTGTGGGAAAGAAGGGGATGAGGATGAGTGAAGAGGTTAAGAGCATTTGGTACTTTACTTGGTGGGAACAGTGTGACCACAAGGCCAGCTGTAGAAGCCAGCGAAGTGCCTGCTAACCCAGCCTCCGCTGCCCCGAAACTGCCAGGGTCTCCTCTTGTCCTCCTCTAAGAAAACAGTAACAATGATGGTCACGATGCTTTCACTCCTTAGGTCGTCAGCTCATGGCTCACAACGTCCCAGGAGGGGCCCCTAACACTCCAGTTCCCCCACACTGGTACCCCGGAGCTGCCTTCTCACTTCAGAGCCCAGGATACTCGGCGGGGGGGCGGCACACAGTGGGTGGTGCCTTGAGGACCCCCTTTGCCCCGCGCCAGTAGACCAGGGCTAGATGCTGACGAGGCTGCTTTTCTCCCCAGAGTGCTTTGAGCAGAGCGTGCTCGCACCGTGTCTTAGGCTGCCTCTGGGAGGCATCTTCTCTGTTGCCTGGGCTAGAGCTGCAAGGTAAGGGACCCCACCCCACTTCAGTAAAAGAGAACAGGGAAAGGCCATAACAAGCAAAGACAGACTTGTAGTTTTATTTTGTATTTTTTTTTAAATAAATACACTTTACATTAAAGAAAAAAGGCCTTTGATTTGTAATTTCCACATTGGGGAGAAAGGAAGAAAAAAAGATTTTTGAAAAACTGAATCACAGAGAAAAATAGAGGGAGTGAACTTATATCCTAAGTTCCCTCAACTCCACAAAACCAATATCCACAATGACCTTGCTGCCCCCAAGCCGTGAAGGTGGGTGAACCTAGGCATTTACTCGGCAAACAAGCAGCGCCTCTTCCCCACCTCTGGCACGAAGGAAAACAAATTAACCTGACGGCATGAGGCAACAAAACAGGTTAAAAAATCATATATTATATTTATAATAAAATATTCTTAATCCTTATCAATTTAAGAAACCACGATTTTCCTTTTCATTTAAATATGTGTGTAAAAATGCCTCTATATTGTTCTTTAGACATCATTTTCTTTCATAGAAAATGAAGTGCAGGGACAGAGACCTGGTGGATATAAGTTCATACCCTCAGTTATAAATGCATTTTTTTTTTCTTTTTAAAGTTTTATAAAAAACTATTTCTTGTTCTTTAAGTAAAGAACATTATACAAAGAAAATATATTGTGAAATAACCCCAGAGACATGTTTTTTTTTTTTTTTTTTTCCCTTGAGGAAAGATATGTCCATCCTAGGAGAAGGGGAAAGCAGAATAGGGCCCAAGCCCTGCTGTCTTTTTGTGGTTGTCACTGTTCTTCGAAGGACTCTCAGACTCCAGTGAGACTCTAAACCACAATTCTCCGAATCCAGGGCCAGGGCATGCAGCTCCTTGCGAGAGCCCTGGGAGAAAGGGAACGGAAGATGTTCTGAATTAATCTGACTCAGTTTCTCTCCTGCCAAGAGTCTTTTCCACGTCGTGCTGACTCCTCACTCATTTAGAGATAAGATGATGTCATCTTCCAAATCAGAGTTGTCAGAGCTGTCGGCTGAAAGGTAAGGAGAGGAGAGACTAGATTACACACCAGGCTTCCAGGAAGAAAGCACCTGCATACACATTTATGCCTGAACAAGGTTCATTACCAGGTTCCAGAAAGAAGAAAACACTCCAATTATCTCCTTGGAGCTGGCTCTGGAGACTATACTATTTTGGCAGTGGTGGTTACCCCTGGGGTCTCTCGCTTCCTTTTCAAAAGACTTGGCTCTGTGGTGCCATCTTGCTTCCTAGAGCTTCCTCCTGCCTGAAATTCAAGCCCTAGAGAGATAGGCAAATGCCCTCTGAAGCTCTTACCCGTGGTGCTTCAAGAGGCTACAAAGGGGTGGGGCTGAAAGCGGGGTGAGTGAGTGAGCCCAAGGGGTCCTTTGGCTTCTGGAGTTCCTGGGCAGAGGCTGCCAAGGCCCCAGAACCCCTAAAAAAGGCAGGCTGATGCCAGTCAAGGATGACATTTCTGTTCAACTCCTCAGCCACTCTGTTCTCAGAAGATTTCATAAAGACACAGGCAGGCAACCTAGGATTCATAGGCATTTCTAAATAGAATCTGCAGGGAACGGATTTCCAAAAAGATACAGGCCAGAGTAAGCAGCAATAGGTGCCTAGCAGCTAGACCAGCAGGGAGTAGGTGTGACACCTGACAGGTGGCACTGTGTCTCTGGCCCTCTGCATGACCATCTGCCTACCAGGCAGTGAACAGACCACACGAACACATCTGGAAGGCTCGAGGAAGAGGTGACCGTAGGTGGTAACAGAACCCTCAAAATTACATAGATAGACTGTGTCACAGTGCCTAGCTCTAATATTTACTGAGTGAAGGTAAAGAAAAGGTCTTCGCGCCCAGTTTGATTGCTCACAGCTCAGGAAGCTGTGAGACAGTTTTTAACAAGGTTTTCAGGGAAGTAGGCCAACAGGTCCTGAGCTGGAGCCCTACAAATGCCCACAGGCCCTGGGGTTCCCAAGAGGAGAGGGACAGACGCTGATTCCAAAGAACCCCTCAGTGGCCCTTTGCCAGGCACCTTAGAGCCTCCTCTGGGGACAGCTGAGGGAGAAGGGCATGTCCCCAAACCTTCACTCACTACGGTCTCCTTTAGGAAGACAAGTGGACAAAGTAAAATGGAGAAAAGTGTGGCTGTGATAAAATGAAATCCTGAAGGTAAGCAAAAGTAATGGCTGGAAAAACCAGTGTTCCTGGGTCTGACAGGGCACAAGACGGCCTGACTTCACTGGTGAGGAGTGGGGAAGACAGAACAGAGATCAGACTACTACTATCAGACACAGCTAAACCACAAACTATGCCTCCACAGCTTGCTTGCTGCCAACAGCTCCAGGAGGAGATGTCAGCAGGGAAGGGGTGCCGAAGGACAGCACTGTGTCCTGCGCCCATGGCAGACCTTGGGGGAGCCCCTCTGTGTGATCTGTGAACCCACAGTGCCAGACCCTGAAGCTGAAGCTATCTTAACCACCAGCTGCAGAGCTATTAAGAATCTTAACTCATTACTGACCAGGAAATTTTTGCAGAAACTTGACGCCTGTAGCTGGCGATTTTTAGTTTGGCTGTCCAAAAATTATTTCTGTTATTTTACTAATACCTTTCAGGTTATTACATTTCAATAGTTAAACCTGTGTGTGTGTGTTAGCTGCTCAGTCATGTCTGACTCTCCAACTCCATGGATTGTAGCCCACCAGGTTCCTCTGTCCATGGAGTTTTCCAGACAAGAATACTGAAGTGGGTTGCCATTCCCTTCAGGACCCTCCTCACTCAAGGATCAAACCTGGGTCTCCCGCACTGCAGGCAGATTCTTACCCGTCCTGAGCCTCCAGGGAAGCACACCTATAAATCCAGCATCAGGAGTGTCAGTTTCACTTTCTCTCTCAGAGTCGATCACTAAGGATTTTTGTCTTTGTTGGTCTAATATTTACCATACCATGCTGTCTGAATCAGAACTATATTTGAAGAACTACCATCTGAGACACTAGTATATATGTCACTTGAACAATCAGAGGAACTATCTGTATACAATTCACCCCAAAATGCAGTGTCATTTTTGAAAATTTTAACAGTAATAAATGTGCATTTATAATATACAAGGCTGGGGGGGGACCTAATGGAGCAAAATGTGAATGATGATAATCCTAAGTTTTATAATAAACCCTTGATCAGTTTTTTTAAGTGTGGAGCATTTTAAAAGTCTTTATTGAATTTATTACAATATTGTTTCTGTTTATAGTTTGGTTTTTTGGCCACAAGGCATGTGGGGTCTTAGCTTCCTGACCTGGGATTGAACTCACACCCCTGCATTGAAAGTACAGAACCCTACCTCTGGGTCACCAGGGAAGTCCCATCCCTTGATTAGTTTTAAGATCTAGCAACTGCGGATGGTGATGTTAATTGTATCCCTCTCTAAAAATGTATTTATATGTCTCCGGCCAATAGTGTGTCGCATGTAAGGCCTAAGTGCAGCTGGATGAGGAGAACACAGCCTTCTTTAAGCAAGTAACTCTCAGGTACAAGGTCTGACAACCTTCAGGGGTCAGGCACCGATCTCCCCCACTCGTGGTCAGGTGGCAGGACTCCTTTCTCTACCTTCCTTAGCCTCTCATCCTCCAGAACAAGGGTGGAGTACACACTTTGTACAAGCCATCTCGACGCCACCACAGTCCAGAGCCCAGCCTGTCATATTCACATTATCAACACTCCCACCAAGTCAAAGTAACATTCTCTGATCGACTCAGGGTTTTCCAGATTACCTCTTGGACTTGAAAGAAGGAATTTCCTAGAATGAACAGTAAAAGGCTAAAAGAAGCAGGAATTTTACAGACCAAATAAAAATGTTACATTAACTAAAAATGATAAAAGATTAGTGATACTCTCAGGTCAGTCAGGGGTACCAGCTGCTCCCCTGACCTACCTCGTTTTACTGCAGGGAAACAAATTTGTGCCCATGTGTCACAGGTAACAAAAAAGTGGAGTAAAACTCTCCTTTTTATTCCCATCAATAGTGCATTTTTCCCTTGCTCCTTAGTCCCTCTTATCTAGCACTCTGACCATCGCTAGGGAAGAGAAGCCCTCCTTCACTGAATCACCTCAACCTCCAAGTACGAAAAAGTGGAAGTTGGCAAACAGCAGATGGGCAGACAGATACAAAGCACACCCTCCCAGCCCCATAAAGCATCCTCAAAATACAACTTGGCCGAGAGGACTTCATGGAAGAAAGATATTCTCCTTTCAGTCAACTGCCTACGGTCCTAAGAGCCAGATGTGTAAGATCCCACAGAAAACAGATTCTGGTCACTGTGGAATAGGAGACTCACCCAGACACACACACACACCCCCCTCACACCTACATACACACTCCCTTTCACCCCCAGCACCAAACACCAGTGACTGCAAAGACCAAACATCTACTCTGAAGAGGCCTGCACGTGTTGGGTCCGGACCAGCACGGTCGCTTGTCTGTGGCAATGCAGACGTTCTGGACCTGTGCTATATGGTCCTCTAATGAGCATTTGCAGTGGGGATGCGGAGATGAGGGACTGGGCATCCCAGTGGCCTAGGTGGTGACTGGCTACCTGACGCCTGCCGTGGCTGTGAGAACGCTGCCAGAGCGCTACGTGGAGAGTGGCGGCTGTCACAGGGTTACGCCCAGTCAGGCAGGGCAGCGCTAGGAAGAACCAGGACCGAGCAAGCATGAGTGGATTCATAGTGACACACGTCACCAGTGACGCTGCCAACCACGTCCTCTAAAAACAGGTGCAGCTGCAGAGCTTGCAGACCCTTGGAACTAGTAGCTGGTCTACTCAGGGTCCATTAGTATACTCGGGGGACAATCTGACTTCAGACATGTTCTAAGGGGAAGGACAAGAAAAACTGGAGCGTGTTCTTTAAAACTTAGAAAGAGAGGCAGCGGGGAGGAGAAACAAAACAAGCCCGAAAGAACAGTTGTCCCCCAGCCTTTAAGAGGGAGTAGGCAAAAGCAGGAAGTAGGTGTTCCAACGCGCAAGACAGCTTTTACTTCCCACAGCTTTGGGACGAGTAGAACAAGCAACCTGTGAGCAGCTGCGACCGACAACCCAGCTCTAACCTCTCGGGAGAACTGCCCTTCGGCGTTCCAGGCTAAGGCTGATCCTCTGAAACAGGTCAACAAACTCCAGCTCAGGCGCCAAACCAAGCCCATCAGCTACGTACTAGGACAGAGCCACGTCGTTACCTTACACCTCGCCTCTGGCTGCTCTCACGCTGCAACAGCAGAGATGAGTAGAGAACGGCCCACAAAACCTAAGTGATTTACTGTCCAGACTTTACAGAAAGTGCCGACCCCTGTTTTAAAGAGATGAGAGACAGCTGGTGACAGAGGCCACACCAGGAACACGGCGGAACAGAGACATGAGAGGACTTTTCCTCAAGGGCCTGGGCGGTGGCTCATTCCGGGCACAGGACCGCAGTGCGGCTGCCCTCGGGGCTGGGCAGGCACAGGGAAGGTGCCCAGGCTCACAGTGAGCCCCAGACTTACTGTCCCCCAGGATCAGTTCCACTTCCTCATCTGCGTCCGAGTCTTCGTCCTCCGCGTCCTCCCCCTCCTCCAGGAGGTTTGCCAGCTCCTCATCGGAGGGCGAGAAGTCGTTGTCCCCGTCCTCCCCTGCGTTCTCGTTGTTGTCGTCCTCCTCTAGCTCTGCCTCCAGCAGCTGATCTGTGTCCAGCTCGTCCAGGTCATCAGTGTCGTCGTCGTCTTCGTCGTCGTCTTCTTCCTCCTGCTCTTCCTCTTCCTGGGAAGAAAGATGAGGTCCGTTACCCAAGACACCAAGACCCAGGCCACCTTGGCCACACAGGGAGCCTCTCCCCAGCTTCCCAGAGGAGCAGCGGGAACAAGCAGTAGAGCGCGCGGCGATCCAGGTTTCAGCACCGACTTCACGGCCCAGCGTGACTCGTCAGTGACGGCTGAGACAGGCGCACACACGTCCCCCAAGACGCCAAGCGCTCCCTCAGCCAAGGACTGCTGGCCACCCACAAAGGCAGTGCTCGTCACGCAGCCCTTCTCCAAGGAAATGGATAACACACTCCACAGAGGTCTCTGCCATCAAGATTCTATGTTTCTAACTAATATAAACCCAAAGAGGCTCTTCTCTCTCTCTTGCATCAACCAAATCAAATAAAATCAGCTGAGGTACTGGAATAAGAGCTTCTATCTGGAATCTAAAAAGCAATGCTTAATAAAACAAGACAAATAACAGGTGCGACACTGGCTCCTAAGCCCTTTCAGTCCTCGCCCTCGATCTTACAATCACAGAGAAACCGTGGGTAAACCTCTGACACCGCCATCACACGCATCCCATGACCTGAATATGCAACAAAATAGACTTTTACTATGTATATAACACTAAGAAACTATATTTTCTGTTACAAGCCACATATTAACCCCCAGTATGCAAGAGAAACTGTCCATACTTCGTTCTTAAGAGATCTTCCCAAAGGTAAGAAGATACCAGGAAACTAAGGAAGCGCTTGGCCCTGGGTGCCCTGAGCTTTGGAAATGATACACTTTGGCATCTGCCGCCTTTCAGTTTTGCACCAAAATCCAAACCATTTCCCTTCAACCAAGAGAGGACACAAAGACACCTCTGATTTCCGAGGGATGGCAGCTGTTCCCAACATTCAATCACTAATCTTGCTGCTCAAACATCAACTGTGAGCATTGCCAGCAGCGACAGGATCCTAATTCCTGCAGTAATAAAATACAAGATTCACGGAACCAGAGCCTAACGAAAGTCACGACAGAACAAGCCATACACAGCAGAAGTAGTATTTTTTAAACATGTCTGAAAGTTCTGCTTCATGCCAATCACTTAAAAACCAAGTACGCGACTCATCCAGCCACTGATGCTCATCAGTGGTCGTGTGAACCAGGCTCCCATCAGCACAGCAGCTCTGCTCTATGAACCTTTGATAACTGGAGCCACCATTTAGAGACTTTTTGATTTGCTGTTTGGCCACTGATTGAGACTTTGCAACAATTTCTGGCAGCTATATGGGGAAAATGTTTAATACCCAGTATTCCTGATACCTGTACAAGTACGTTCCATACCAGAGTTTGTGTGTGTGTGACAGAACCCAGGACGACCTGCAACCCTTGCTGAACAGCCTCACCACACATCACCTACATGTGAACAGCTACTGAGCATTTATCCACTGGAAATGAACTGAAAGCGCTTAGAGGCATTAAAAATAAATTGACCCACAGACAAGCTCCTGGCCCCAAGTACAGCTCATACAAATTAACTGCGAAAGGAGAGAAGGGTCAAAATTCAGGAACTAATTCAGTGTTCACCAGATTGCAGACTCTTGCACCTTTTTCCAGGCATGTTTTCAGGGCCTTGGCCAAAATTAGTTCCAATTCATCAATAAAGTACCACAGTTAAAAACAAGTACATTAAAAAAGAGTATCCAGGGCCCTGTTTCTCCGGCTCTGGAACAGAAGATATACATGCTATTCCACGTGCAGACAGTGCTGCTTTTGGTTCAGAAGTGAATACGCAGTGAATGATACACACACGCTCCTCCCTGTCTTCAGAGTGCGTGACAGGAGAAGACGCCTAGGCTTTGGGCTCCAACAAGCAAGGGTGAGAATCCTGGCTCTGCCAATTACGTGCTGCATGAACTTGGGCAATTCATATACACTTTAAGTGTCTCAGGATGGCATAACTTTTAAAGGCCCGCAACTGAGTAAATAAAAGGGTAAACTGTTCACACAGGCATCCGTTATCCAGCAAATTTAAGGAAGATCAATCTTCATTTCTAAAAACATCAAAGCTCAGCTGATTCAGGAGAACTAAGAAAAAGCTCCAAAATCAAGAGCAATTCTAGAAAATAGGTCAACCAGTCTATTCACCATTCCAGATTCTTCCAGGAGCCTACAAACCCAACCTTTAATCGTGTAGCAGAATAATTTTGTATTTCTTCATCCCAGAAGGCCATGACGCTGTATGTGACCTCAACAGAAAAGGGGAAATGAACGGGAAGGAGAAATCTACCGGGACCTCCAGACACAGCACTCAGTCATCTTATACTCTGGATTTAACGGCCAGTGCTTTAACGTGTGTTTTGTTACACGTGGATATGACCATAAGCTCACTTTCTAACTTTTAAATCTGAAACCTGGAGCATGAAACAGAAGCTCACAACATCTATCCAAAATGCTGTGGTAAAATCTAATCCTGTGGTTGAACCCAAAACAGAGTTGAGGAAGCAATTTTAAGAGCATTCTTGCAGGTTTCAGTACCTGCTTTGTAAAATGCAAAGGCCCTCACCTTCGTATCTACAGAATAAAGCTTCCACTGAGTGGTCAAAAAAGCGATCCAGAAATTATTACTTAATGAAAGAAGCAATCTTGCTAGAATCCTGACTCAACTCCAGCCACATTTAGATCAAAGAGTATTGTTTTAATTCCCTAAGACCTCTCTTTCAGGGCTTAGAAACACGAATTCAGGGCCAGGCTGTTTTAAACTAATAAATTCTACAGAAAGAATTTCAAAGCTCTTCTTCTGGGTTCCATCTTAAGTCAATTTCATGGTTACCCAAAAGCCCCGAACCCCTGCACATAAACCAACCCACTCCCGTCTCCACTTGAAGGAGCAGACCGACTGGTGTGCACTCCCTCAGGGGCCCTCTCCAGCCAAGCATGGGTGTTTCCTGGCTCAACCCTAGTGTGAGGAAGAAGCCAGCCTTCCTTCCCGTTTCTGACCTCAGTCCAGCCCAGGTCCTTATTACCGCACCACACCTTTCTCATGCCCACTCCACGCACAACCACCCTCAGGTTTGTCTGCACCAGCTTCTCTTCTCTGAAGAGAGTCAGCTTCCCCAAAGCTAAACTTCTCAATCCACACAGGCTTCAAACTCGTTCCACCTGCAGACTTTTGAAAGTCTGATCCCTCCCTCCTGGCCTCCAGGTCCTCAGCTTGCTCCCTGATCCACTCCTTCAGTCTGTATTCCTCTAACCCTTGACAGTCCAGCTTCTACCCACAGCACTCCACAGGAGATGGTACGTGCCCTGGAGCCAGGCTGCCCCAAAGAATCCAAACTACTGTACTGTGCGTGACTGTGGGCGATCAGCTTAGCCACACAGGGCTGCTGTGGGGACAGGAGAGAGTATATGTATGTAACCTCCTTGGAAAGCGCCTGGCATATACTAAGTGGTCGGTAAGCCTGTTGCTCCTATTACAGTAACTAGAATCTTCCTAAAGGAACACAAAAGCCTGAACGGCCAAAAACGGGGCTTCTCTACAGTGACTGACCCTGACCAATCCTGGCCTCTGCACAGGGCTGCCCATCTTGACCGTGTCCGGACCAGATCTCCTAGGCATAAAGGTTCCTACAACTTTAAGTCAAATCCTGAAACTCTCATTAGATAGCTTTACCCATCTGTACCACAGAAACTTACTTCTAAAACTGAACTCAAAGCACCTTCTAAATCTAGCACCTTTTCCATACCTCTGCCAGTAACCAGATGAAATCTCAAACAGCTGTCGCTGCCCCTGCACAGCTTAACACCCAGTGCTGTTAAGGAGTGCTGCCCAACACTCCTTCCGATGCACTCACCTACTGCATTCTCCCCGCTCCTGTCTACCTCCAGTCTCTCTCAATCTCTGTGGTCTTATCCCTTCCAAGATTAAAAAACCCAGGAGAGCTCCATAATGCTGCCCAGGCTGCAGAATTACAACAGAAGCAGTGATTACTAAACAACAATTTAATGCCAACTTCTCTAAATAAATCTTAATTTCTTGTTACATGACACGATTTAATTACACTAGTGGTTCCTACTCATGTATGGCCATCAGAATGTATATTTTGGAGAACTGGGAAAGTTCTCCAAAGTAAACATGCCTAAATTCCACCCAGTGTCCAAGCTGACAGAACCAATCTTTACCAATGGGGCTTCCACAGGAGGATTTTGGAAAGGTGCCCCAGGAATTGTGGTGTCCACCATAAGGAAGAACCACTTAACAAAATGGATCTCAGTCAACCTCTGGTTCCAACTTGGACTTTTCTGTAGGAATATATCCTCCCCAAGACTCCTAATGACAGAACCAGAAAGGTGAATATAGGCATACCTTGTTTTTCTGTGATTATGCTTTGCAGATACTATGGTTTCTTCGTGTTTTAAAACAAATTGCTTGTTTGAAGCAACCCTGTGTCAAGCAACTCTATCAGCACCATCTTCTTCTGACAGCACCTGCTCACTTTGTGCCTCGTGCCACATTTTGTAATTCTCAGAATTTCCAACTGTTTCATTTTCATTATATTGGTTATAGAGCTCTGTCATCAGTGATCTTTGATGTTACAACTACTACTCACTGAAGGCTCAGATCATGGTTAGGATTTTTTGCCAATAAAATAAGCTATGTACACTGTTGTTTTTAGACACAACGCACACTCTTAATAGACACAGTACAGTGTAAACCTAACATTTACATGCACCGGGAAACCAAAAAACCTCACGTAACTGTGATATTGCACCACTGACTTTAACAGAGGAGTATGGACGTGAACCCACAATGTCCCCACGGTCTTCCTCTGCAGGTACTAACACCGACCTGCCCTCCCACTCAAGCTGTCTTGCTCTCTAGGGCTTAGTATGGGTTTTTAATTAGTGCAGCATTTGCTTCTACACCATTCAACATTCTTCTTAAACAGATGTCTATTTTCAAGAGAAATAGCTTTTAGCCTATACTGCCTTCAAAAATATAACCAATCTCTTAAAAAACCAAATCTCTGGCCCTACTTTTAAAACCGTTTATGTAAACACTAGGATTGCTTTTTTAAAACTACAGTTAAAACCTAAGCCTACTGTCCTGACATGGCAACATGTCATATTTGCAAGATTTAAACTCCTGCTTCTACTTCTGACACTTGTTCTTGGTGTTAACAATCTTTAAAAACTATAGATTCACTTCAGGATCATAAAAACGCTTGTGTTTTTCTCTCCTCACCAGCAAAATCTAATTCACCTACATTTTAAATTTCTTAGGATGGGCAGGGGGAGCCTTTCAGGAACCCCTGACCAAGCTTACAGCAGGTGTGTGATCGGTAAAGACTTTTACCATCCGCTTCTAGGCAGTGGAGAACACACAGAAAGCACAGCATACAGTGTGTGTGTCCCAGATTCCAAAATGGAGTGGAGAAAAGAAAGTATTATTCCCTTGTTTTGTTAAAGAAATTTAAGATTAACTATAATTTGTTGAAATGTATTGGCTTTTCAAAATCTAGGAACAATGATCAATTCTAATCCTTGGTTTTATAATCTTCCTGAAAGCCAACATCAAAGTCGACAGAATTGATTTTTTTAAGAAAACAACACACATACCCAAACTGGATAATACGAGTTTTAGTAAGTGAGTAGCTTATCTGCTTTCATCAAATGCCTGAAGACTGGCAAACTAGCAGCCTCAGGAATCAAATATTTACATGTTTTAATTCAGCTACACAGTGATACAGTTCATGCTTTGTTAATCTCCAAGCTTATTTAAACATAAAGGCAAAAGACAACCATTTTTATGGTATGTAAATTATATCAATAAAGCTTTTTCAATCAATAAAAACCATTTGTATGGGCACCTTATGCTGGGCCATCTCAGCACATGGCAGCTGACCATTCAGGCCTCTAAGTTTATTTTGCTAAGGTGAAAAGGCAAATTCAAAGGTGCCAGGCACAGGTGCCTGCACCCCTAAGCCATGTAAGTCATACCTGGAACATCTGAGAGGACCTAAGAGCAGATATCTGGACTAGGACAAAATTTTGAATAGCAAATGACATATGAAAATGAAGTCTCCAGTTTTAAAATCAGATGAAACAAAGGAAAATGAGTTAAAAAAAAACCAACCTGATACATGGAAGAGGCGATGAAAAGAAATCTGAACACCTTACGTGTTCCTCTGTGGTCATCTCTGGCCTCCACACCCTGCCACCCAAGATTCACTTCTCATCTATCACTCCACCTCTGCAAGAAGAATGAGGCCAATCCCAGTAACAGCCCCCCAGCATCCACAATACCTAGCTTCTCTTTTCTTGACCATCTCCTCAAACACAGACACCAGGAATCACATGGACCCACCTGAAAGCTCCTAAAGAAGACTGCTGCCCACTACTTTGTAAACTGCAAGGACGTGGAAGAGCAGGGATAATGGTATTGATAAGTAACTTCAGATAAACCCAGTTTTTGCTGCACATTTACAGTTCAACATGTAAAATCCAGGAAGCTTGAGACAAAACTGCTATCTGTAGTGATCTACAGTGATGGGGGTAGTGATCAATGAACAAGAACATTAGTCTGCAGTCACCTGTATCAACAGGTGTACTAATACACCAACTCCAGCTTGACACCACCACCTTCTGTACCTACTCAAGAATAAACTACATCCTGACCCATGACAGCTAAAGTGGAAAAGAACGTGCATCAGGGAAGGTGGTGTCTAAGAAGCGAAAGGCCACAAGAATAAAAGACCTGACTCAAAGCAACCACACAACATTTGGAGCATCTAATACCACGTGCAAGCTCTGGTACCGAGAAATACTAGCAACACGTCCAAGTTAAATACCACTGCAGTCAAGAAAACGTGAAGATCCATGTCCCAAATAAACCCAAGGTCTCAAGTATCCATGTGAAGACCTCTCCCTTTCACCCAGATCTCATAACTGAAATTTAAACACTACGGGACCCTCTCATCTATGACACCAAGGACAGGCATGAAGCCCAGAAAGCATTACCAGAAACCTTTCTATTATCGGGATTTCCTGGCTGCATTTGGTGAAGTGGTTTAAACTCCAGAGCCTAATCGTCCTTTAAAATAAATTCACCATTTAAGAGCCAGAAGCCTGAAGTTGCCATTCCACCTTAACAAGTAAAAGGTTGAACAAACTAAAAAAATCAGTAAGTCTTACATGTGACAAAAAAGTGGGGTGACAGGGCAAACCATTGCCCCTAAAATCGGAGGGACCAACATGCAAATACAGAGAATTACAACTTGCCACAGCACAGACCCAGAAACACACTTCCATAGGAACCAGCGTGAAGGAGGAAAACCGGAACTACAAAGGACTAGTGGCTGAAGACAGTGCTGAGCAATGAAAGACGTTATGGGTTTCACCTCCAGGAGCTTGACCTGGTTCTCCAGGTGAATGTTAGAGAAAAATTCCCTTGTGCCTCTGGCAGGGGGAAGGGGAAAAAATAACATGAAATACATCAGAATTCTGCTCTAAGGAGGGCTGCCCTGAGGAGAAACCATCTAACCAGACCCTGATCGATTGGGGGAAAGGGAAATACCCAATTCCAACACACTCCAGCCATCTGTACTACTGAAACAAAGCGGAAGAAACAGATGTGTAAAGTTCAGCATACTGAGGTAGAGACTCATTAAAAGAGTAGTTATAAGACCATAAACTGCTTTCCCTCCTCCACATCTTACCACCACATTACTAAAGGCCAACAACAGTTTTTTTTAAATCTAGCCCATCATGTCCAACTATCAAGAAAAATTATAAGACGTACTAAAAGAAAAAAAAAGTTTAAACAGACAATGTAATAAGTAAGCATCAGAAACAGATTCAGATATGGGAGGGATTAACAGACCAGGAATTTAAAACATCTGTGGTTAAGAAGCTACGGGTTCACTAATGGATTAGGTAGACAGCGTGCAACAACAGGTGCACAACAGAAGCGGAGAATGAGAACTCTAAGAGAGAACCAAAAAGAGATGCTGCTAGCAACCAAAACCACTGTGACGGAAAGCGGAGAATGCCTTGGACGGGCTTTATTAGTGGATGGACTCCGTTAAGGAAAGAATCTCGGAGCAGCAGGATATCTCGATAGACATCACCAAAACTCAAAAGGAAAGAGGACAAAGTGAAAAACACTGAACAGAATACCCAATAACAACTGTGGGATAACTAGAAAAGGCATGATGGGGAAACAGTGGAAACAGTGTCAGACTTTATTTTTCTGGGCTCCAAATTCACTGTGGATGGTGACTGCAGCCATGAAATTAAAAGACGCTTGCTCCTTGGAAGGAAAGTTATGACCAACCTAGATAGCATATTAAAAAGCAGAGACATTACTTTGCCAATAAAGGTCCGTCTAGTCAAGGCTATGGTTTTCTCAGTGGTCATGTATGGATGTGAGAGTTGGACTATAAAGAAAGCTGAGTATAGAATTGATGCTTTTGAACTGTGGTGTTGGACAAGACTCTTGAGAGTCCCTTGGACTGCAGAGATATCCAACCAGTCCGTCCTAAAGATCAGTCCTGGGTGTTCATTGGAAGGACTGATGTTGAAGCTGACACTCCAATACTTTGGCCACCTGATGCAGAGAACTGACTCGTGTGAAAAGACCCTGATGCTGGGAAAGACTGAGGGCAGGAGGAGAAGGGGACAACAAAGGATGAGAAGGTTGGATGGCGTCACCAACTCAAAGGACATGGGTTTGGGTAGACTCCGGGAGCTGGTGATGGACAGGGAGGCCTGGAGTACTGTGGTTCATGGGGTTGCAAAGAGTCGGACACAACTGAGCGACTGAACTGAACTGAACAGGTAATGAGAATTCTAGGAGAAGAAAAAAAGGAACAGAAGAAATGCTTGAAATAATGACTGAAAATGCCCCCAAATTAATGGTGGCCAGAAACCAAACCAAAGATCCAGGAAGCTCTGAAGAGAATAAACGCCCCCAAAGCCCACACCTAGTCACATCATTTTTAAATTACAGAAAATCAAAGAAAATATCCTGAAATAAGCCAGAGACAAAACCTATAAAGGAACAAAGAGTTATATCCACATCTCCTCAAAAACCAGGAAAGCAAGAGTAGGGTGGAATAGAGTATTAAACAAGCTTAGAGACCAAAACCAGCACCCTACAACTTCGTGCCCAGGAAAGGCGTGCTTCGTCAGTGAAGGGGAGCTACTTTTCAGATAAACAAAAACTGAGAAACTGTTGCCAGTACAGCTGTTTTGCAATAAATGTTAAAAGAAAGTTTTCAAAGAGAAGGAAGATTAGGTTAAAAACTCTGGAGGAAGAGCACTGGAGAAGGAATAAGTGAAGGTAGAATAAACACTTTTCTTAATTGATCTTCATTCAAAATAACAGTTTGTTCAAAATAGTAATACCAACAATGTATTCAATTATGCGCGCTTCTATGTAAGTGAAGTGAATGACAGCAGTGGAGCAAGGGACAGGAGGAAAGAATTAGGACTCTGTTTTGTTATTCTAAGTTACTTGCACCATTCGTGAAGAGCTACGGTGTTATTTCAAAGTGGACTTGGATTACCTGTAAATATAATCTTACAACCTCTAGGGTAACCACTGAAGAAAATGGAAAAAAAAAAAGTATAATTAATATGCTAATAAGGAAGAGAGGGGAATCCTATGAAATACTCAGTGCTTTCACTGCTGAGTTCGATCCCCTGGTTGGGAACCTAGGATTCCACATGCCATGTGGAAACAAAGGAAGGAAAGGAACAGGGGAGGAGGCAAGGAAGGCAGGCAAGAAAGCTTAGAGTTATCAGAGACAAAGGCGTTATACGGGATGTAATATCTGCACAGCAAAATAAACCATAAACAAAAAGGCAACTTACAGACCCAGAGAAAATACTTGCAAGCAATGTGACCTATTTCCAAAATATATAAAACAGCTCATACAACTCAATATCTAAAAAACAACCCAAGGTGAGCAGAACACCTTAATAGACATTTCTTCAAAGACATACAGGTGGCCAAACGGCACATAAAAAGATGCTTATCACCACCACTTATTAGAGAAATGCAAAGCAAAACTACCACGAGCTATCACCTCACACTGGTAAGAATGGCCATCATCAAAAAGTCTACAAATGACAAACGCTAAATAAGGAGGGTGTGCAGAAAAGGGAACCCTCTTACACTGCTGGTAGGAATGTAAACTGGTGCAGCCAGTATGGAAAACAGCATGAAAGTTCCTTTAAAAACTAATAATTGAGTTACCATATGATCCACCTATCCCACTCCTGGGCATATATCCTGAAAAGATGAAAATTCTAATTAAAAAAAATACATGTGCCCCAGTGTTCACTCACAGCAGCACTACAGCTAAGACATAGAAGCAGCCTATATATACAGTATATATACTGTACTATATACTTATATATTATATAATAAATTATACAAACAATACATATACCACTAAATATATAAATACAAAATAAAATACATATACCACTAAATATCACTGAATCCCTTTACTGTCCACCTGAAACTAATGCAACTTTATAAATCAACTATACTTCAATTAAAAAAAAGAAAAAAATCCAAGAACTAAATTCCTTTCCACTCAAAAAAACTTAAACCATACTTTTTGATTATTCAACTAAAGGAATAAAAGTCTATCAATATTTTAAGTATATAGTGAGACCGCTACATATCTATTAAAAAGGCCCAAATGGAAAACACTAACCGTACCTCATACAGGTGAGCACGTGGAGCGACAGGCACTCCAATTCGCTGACGGCAGAAACGTTACCATGGAACAGCAGCTTTGGTAGATGGTGTGGAAGTTTTTATGAAACTAAACGTACTTTTATCATGCAATCCAGAAATAGCACTCTGTGGTGTTTACACAAAGGAGCTGAAAACTGCTGCCTACATAAAACCCGCGCGTGGTACAATGTGCTGTTGTTGCTGTTGCTGAGGTGTGGTTACACAAGAGCTCTATTCTGAAGTGCCAAAACTTTATTCAAATTATGCCAGATAGACTGTGATACATCCAAACAATGGAATATTATTCAGCATTAAAATGAAATGAGGTACTAAGTCATGAGAACATATGAAACAAACTTAAGTGCATATTACTCACTGAAAGAAGTGAAGGTGAAAAGGCTACACACTGTATGATTCAACTGTAAGACACTCTGGAAAAGGCAGAGCTACGGAGACAGGAAAACGATGAGTGGCTGTCAGGGGCTGGGGGAGGAAGCAGTCGATCAGGGGAGCACAGGAGTTCTGGAGTGGTGAAACTACTCTGTACAATACCACAATGGGGACAGCGTCACTATACCTTTGTTCTAACCACAGAATGTCCTCACCAAGGTTGCACCTTAATGTAATCTATGGACTCGGGGTGACAATGATGTGTCCAAGTAGGTTCACCAGTTGTAACAAATGAACCACTCTGGTGTGGGATGCTGTTAATGGAGGAGGCTATGCTCACAGCAACAGGGTATTTATGGGAAAACTCTGGACCTTCTGCTCAGTTTTGCTGTTAACCCAAAACTGCTCTAAAAACTAAACTCTATCTAAGAAAAAGCAAAATTTTTGTACTAAGGATGCCATTTTCAGTAAAGTGCTTTATAAAGTAACATTTCCATGCTATCCAAGAAGGATCCTGACTCTCTTCATCTGTGCATGAGGAGAGAGGCTTCCCACAGAGGGAAGCACTGGCGCCTCTGGGTCAAGAAGCAAGGCCTGGGGAAGGCTCTGCCCTGACCCCACAGCGACCACTAACCCCAATACATACAAGTCTCCTCCTAGCTCTGCTCAGAAACACGTTTCTTTAGATTATGGATTATCTCTAAGCTCTAATAAAACGTATACTTAGCCAAGTTGGAACATTCTACCAGAGACGGTGGAGATCAGGAGAGCACACACAGAAGGCTGTAAGGTGAGTATGTTTCAGCTTGTTGACCCCAGGTGACAAGGTTCACTCAAGAGGTTCATAACCTACAAAGCCCAGCAGTGGAACACACACCGAAATCTCCAACTGGCACAGCAAATCACCCTTGCTCAGTCAGTGCTAAGCCCTGTCAGAAAAGCACATGAGTCATCAGCCCATAGTATCAGACTTGCACCAAAAAAAAAATACTCTTAAAATTACCACTTTCAAGAATTTTACTCTTAAAAATTATTTTAAATCTGAAGTATAAGCTGCTAGGGAAGGATGCCAGCAGAAAGCTATCCCATGAGCCCTCAGCTCACCAAGTGCAATTCGCCAAAGAACTAGGGGGGAAGGAGGGTGAACGCAGTGGCAGAGCGAGCAGAGGGAAGTGTGTGTCCTCCTGTCCCGTGGTGGCCTCTACCCTCACTCGGGGCACCCGGGTGGCCTTTAAAGAGGATACAGAGGATACCAAGACCAAACACCACCACAGTGGAAGAAAAGACGGAAATGAATCCAAATCTGGAAAAAAGACATTTTATCCACAGCATTTTATCTACAACAGGGAAGTAAAACTCCAGTCATTCATTTTCAACTTTATATCACTCAGCAATAAATATTTCTCAGATTTGTCTGAAGAATCAGGCCAAGAATGTAGTGTGAGCCTAAGAGACAGGAAAGAGCTGCCGAAACTCAGTAGTTTGAGAAACTCTTCATAAGTGGCATCAACTGACATACCGCACAGATAAGCACCCAGCATAACATGACTATAAATTAAAATCCCCTATAAAAAAGGAAAAGCTAAGATGCTGTGCGACATACCATCTACCCACACTTTACACATGTTTATCTGCAAGCTCCTTCTAAACTCTGAAAACAGGTTATGGCACAGAACTGAGAAAATGCAAACCAGAACTTTACAGAGGTTAAGCCGTCTGTGCGATACAGCTCAGCATCTCTGCTGTGTACTGGCAATGAGAGAACGGGGGCCTGCCAATACTGAAGGCAACCAAGGCACTGGTTTTGATGGTGAGTTCACGGAGATCTCTAAAACAAAATCAGAGATTGCTGACCTGCAAATTAATCTATAAAGGGGACTCACAGGACCATCAGGTACCGGTTAAAGTCTTATAAAACAAAAATCTGCTTTTTTCTGAAGAGTTTCAGTGATCAAGGACACACGACAGCCCTTAAGAATATGCCAAGAGGTTGCAAACACGCCTACAGCGAAAATCTTTAAAAATGAAGAAAGGCAACGCCCTACAGCTGACAGCAGAGTGCCCAACACTACCAGCAGCGCTCGGCAGCAGGCCCGCGGCCACTGACCTGGTCCTCCTCCTCGTCCTCGTCTTCCGCCAGGCGCTGCCTGCCCACTTCGTACAGTCTGCACACGGTGTCCATGTTCAGCGCGTCCATGCTGCCTTGGTTCTGAAACGGGACCCGGCCACAGGGAGAGATCAGTGTCCAGAAGGCCCACATCCACACCTCAGCCTCGACAGACCCTCAGAGAGGCAAAGACAGACACCAAGAAAAGGCCTGGGCCGCAAAGGAGAGGCCACCACCCCTGGAACAGCTCTGTTCCGAGGATGCGCAAGCAAGAGAGCAACTCCTTGAGAAAGGTCTGACAGTGAGTCCAGGATAAGAGCAGATGGACAGCCACACTGCTCTGTATCAGAAGTTCCCTATTACTCCTCTTGACGGTGTATCTCCCCATCAAACAAATAGATTATCACAGTCTATCACCACGAATGCATCAGCTTTAAAACACATCTTGTATCAGACAAAATGCCTGAAGTATAAGTTGAAGATGATCTTAAATATCAGGGTAAAACACTGAGATTTCTGCTAGCTCCCTTTACCTCGATGACAGCAAGATAGCAGTCTTTGGTGTCTGTACACAGGTCAAAAATATTCCGTTTCACGTCAATTGTCGCTGGAAAACAGAATGTGACAATGCTTAGGACTGGACTACTGCTGTGCTCTTAAAACCAGTCTTTCTGTTCAAGGAATTCAAGGTGACTGTTCATAAATATTTCCATAACTCATCTGCTTTTCAAAAGCAGAAAAATAATAATTTTCTTAGAAAATGGAGGATCTTAAATAAGGAACACCAATACAAGGCAAAATCATCAACGCCTGACACGTCGCACTTACCTATAGGTTTGTAGTCAGTCGCATTGAATGTTCGGAAGGATGATCCAAAAGGGCTTTTCATCCTCTCTTCCAACAGGTCGTCTTCATCATCTGCCTGCAACATAGCTAGTTGGGAGGGGAAGTGGGACAGGGGAGCGAAACATTATTAGAATCAGAAGCATCCCCTATTCACAAATGAGAAAATATCAATGGACAACCAAGACTTCAGAAAGTCTTTCAGACGCATACTACGCTTCAGAGCACAGTAAATTTCTCTCAAAGCATCTTCCTTGCATATCCAAACAACACCCTCAACCTCTCATCTAGATTCCAAGAACTGTTACAGCTGAAGGTACACAAAAATTGCAAGACAGAGAAGATTTTTCTATAAGTTCATAATGATACACATGGGTAATTAGTCATAAAATTTCTTTGTATACAAGATTTTATTGTCAAAGCCACTGGCCTTTCACGACAAATCAACATTATTCTCATCAACAAATTTCGTCACCATCTATACTACTAAAGCTTATTACCTCCATACATCACTGTCCCCGTGTGGTTGAACACCACGCGACACTGATCGAGAGCAGGAACTGTGTGTAAAAGATGGAAGGTTCGAAGGTCCCACTAGGAGGGGAGTGGTCAAGGAAAACTATTTTTCCCAAAACTTATCTAGTTTCATGAGGGAAATTCTGAAATATTTGAAAATCTGAAATATTCTTTTCCTCCTCCGTCTAGGTATTAACACTTTAAAAATCAATGAGATCAAGGTAAAACAAAAGCACGCGGAATGTCTATTTCTGAAGAATGGCTTGAACATCTCCTGTGATAGTCTCAGGAGCACCCTTTCTCCCAGTAATAGCACTTCACTTGACTCTTCTGACTAGCGTCCTTCCAGAGAGAGAAAACTCAACCTGGCACCAGGGGAAGAAGGAGGCAGTAATCTGGTCACTCTTTCCCCCTCAAAAAAAGAGCCAGTTAAAAGTCATCAATCATTACCAATATCAGTAAGAATCCACTGGAGACTCAGTAATACCTCACACCAAAGGGAAAAATCAGGTTATTTACCTGTACGGGCACTTCAACCAGGTATTGGTAGGAAGATAAAATTATTTCTGCATTACAAGCTAGATAACAAATGGCAAGGCAGGCAGGGGCACAAAGGATACAATCTCAGTATTAATGATGACCTCCAGCCCGTTCGGATGGAAGACGCCACTGATGTTCATGTTGAACTTGTCGAACTTGTGGATGGCCTGTGCAGAGCGGACATCCCACAGGACGCCATCATTTAAGACAAGATCGTCTGTAGGATTAAAGGTGGCGCAGTTCCTCTTGTAGTTGTTGGCAAGATCTGGGTTAAACAGAGTCAACAGCTTGTTGCCAGTCTGAATATCATAAATCTTTAGAGAAGAAGGGGTGGGAAGAGAAAAATCAGACCAATCCGTCCACTGACAAATTCAAACAGATGCTGCATAAAATAGCTCCCCCACACTTTTCAAAAGCCCATCAAAATCATAAAGGCCCTGATATTGAAAATAACTAAAAAATAGGAAGACCACACCCATCCAAGCAAAGTTTATATGCTTTGAGTCCCATTTCAGGTTTTTTGAGAAGTCTCTTTCCCACAAGTAAGAAAATGAGAAGTAAAACAGCAATAGGGGTAAGAAAACCCTCTTCTTCTCCATCCCCCTTTCAAGAAAAAGAAAACGTTTCTAAGATTGAAACTGAGAAACTCTCCATGTGGACTAACCAACATTACTCAGAGAATACTCTTATACAGGTTACTTTCTGGAGAAGGGTATCAATGAAATACCCTTTTCTCCTTAAAAATCTCCCAATATACTCTTTTAGTGCCCTACAACACTAAAAGTTCCAAAGTTGACAATGTGCAACCCATACAGAGACCAGCTCTTTCCCATCAGCTTACAGACATGCTGTAGTATTTCCAGTCTTTAAAAAAAAAAAACCTATTTTAACAGAGCAACAAATAAGGAGACACCACAAGGAAACAAACAAATCCAGATCATGGGACAAGACAACTAGCCTGGTCTCTTCAAAAGTCAATGTCATGAAAACTGGAGAAATGGTTCTTGGCTCTAAAACATTAGTGAGACACAACAACCAAATGCAATATGTGAATCTTGGCTGGATCCTGGTTCAAAAAACAAAAACAAAAACATTTGAAACCAAACACATCAGGAACAATCGGGAAAACTGAGAATGGGATGAAAATTAGGTGGCATTTGGGAATTACTGTAAATTTTCTTATATTTAATAATGAGTGTGATTATGTAATAAAATGTCATTAATGCTAGGATATACACGTTATAAGATATGAGATAAAATGTCACAGTGTTTGCAACTTACTTTCAATGATTCAGAAAAACACACACATTGACACAGAAAATATGGCAAAATACTAAACTGGTTAATCTAGGTGGCAGCTACCGGTACTACTGCTTCAACTTGTCTATGTATTTTAAAACTTTCAAATTTAGCTTAGGAGAAACCCTCCCTTCACCACTCCATACCACCACCCCACCTCAAGCTACTACTCTCACATCCCTGTTTTTCAGCAAACCATGTCAAAAGACTTGTCTGTATTGTGTCCACCTCTCTCCTCCTGCTCTCCCGTGAACCCACTGTAATCAGATTTTCACCACAGCACACAGAACTAGCTCCTGACATGGTTAACAATGACCTCCATATTGTTACTCAAAGATCATGTCTCAATTCTTTCTTTTTTTGTCATACCACATTGCTTATGGGCTCTTAGTTCCCCAACCAGGGACTGAACCCAGGCCCTGGGCAGTGAAAGCCTTGAGTCTTAACCACTGGACCAACAGGAAATTCCCTCAATTCTCATGTTATGCAACCTATCAGCAGTTTCTGACCCAGATCATCAATCCTTCCTCAAGAGTTTTCCCTTGCCTTCAATGGCACATCCTTTTCCTGAGCTCTCCTGCTACCTAACTGGCCACACTTTTTGTCCTCCTTCCCAAGTTCCTCCTCACACTGCAACTTCCAAATACTGGCCCAAGCCAGGACTCTGTCCTCACACTTCTCCAGCCTCCTTAATGATTTCATCCAAGATCATGGTTCATGCTATCAACAAGTAGACAATGCCCACATTTTTATCTCCCATCCCAGACTTTTCTCCTAAACCCCCATTAGTATATTCCCTACTTGAATGTCTAAGAGAATCACAAACTCCATGTATCAAAAGCCCAGGGCCCAGCTGTGTCACTTCGCATTGCCTCCCAGGCCCACCCAAGCCCAGGCTCCACTGCAGTGCTCACATTAGCTGGAACAACACCCTCCTCACTGGAAAGCCTCCTCTTGCTTCTCTCACAGAAACCAGACTCACACTTTAGGAATTTTACATCCAATCACATGCCTTCTTAGTCACCCTCCAGTGTCCATCTCATACTCAGGAAAAGCCAAAGGTCTTAAACAACACACTGCTACAAGAGGCTCCGGGGTATGCCCCCACTGACTTTGGTTATCACCCCCTCATTCTTTCCCACCTCCCAGGTATGGGCTTTTCCCTTGCCATTCTGCATCTCAGATCACTTTCCCCAAGGTATCTGCATGACGCCCAGGCTTCCTTCAAGATGTTGCTTAAACATTATCCAATCACTGACACTTATTTCCTGGATGAAAAAGAAGTCCCCCACACCACCACCAAGCATTTGCTATCTCTTACCCTGCTCTCTTTTCCTTGGTAGCACTCACCACCTAACATACCATATATTTGCTTCTTCTTGTTTATTGTCTCCCCATATGGATCCACCAAGACAGGAACTTTACTTCATAGTGTTTCAAGGTATCTTTTGTGCTAATGAAACAGTTCTCAAACTGTAAGATTGTTCAGTCTTTTTACATTTTTTCCATACAGCCTGAAACTACTTCATTACAATTCTAGATTTTATCTGGAAAGAATCATCACTGAGTAATTTCTGGTTGCCCACAGGACTTAAGTAATCAGACTCAGTCCAGAAAGTTTCAGTATAAACAGACAAATCACCCTGAAAAATGTGGATTCTTAAATACTCACATGGGCAATGTCTCCCTTCGTGCCTATGACCCGGTCCTGAGAATGCTTACTGAACTCAACATAATGATCTTCTGTAAAGGAATGCCTGCGAACAAACAACAGAAGTACTGCTGTAACTGATCTTCAGGACATAATTATTTAACTGACTAAAAAGAAAGTGATTCTCAGCCTCTGGCCTGACTATACTCACCTGAAGATTCTCAGCTCCCAAAGAGGAAAAAATTGTACACATAAGATTAAAAAGAAAATTCCCTCCATCAATTTGTCCAAGAAGATTCAAAATAAATGAATGGGAACTACTCGGTTAAAACAATGGCTAACAGGGTACATATGCCTCTGAAATATGCCCCAGCAAAGAACGCCACTATGATAAAATAGAAAGATGTGCCCTTCTGGATCAGTGAAGGGTCTGCTGTCTTATGGGAATGTATATACTCGGTAAGAATACCCAGGAACCAAGAAAAAAAAAATCTTACTAAACATGTACCACAGATGAGGAAGAGAGAAGTCAGCAATAAAACTTACAGCATTCCTCTCTTCCCCAAAAATGCTCTGAGTCAAAGAATCAGATGAAGGGGATGAACTGTAAAACAGAAACACTGAATTATAAAAGTAGATACATACTTCATATCAAATACTGATTTCATTCCCCAAAGTGCAGACAGAGGCTGGCTCCAGGTAGCCGATGTCAGCAGCAAGGATCCATCCTAAAAGAAGATAGGAAGCCCAAGATGGGTAATCATGTGTTTACATAAATGCCATCGTTCATTAGCACTCTAAAATATAACATATATTGTTGGATTATAAAGAAAACAGAAAAATTTTTAGGAATCAAGAAATGGTCAGAAGCTGCTAAGATTTAAGTAATATGCACCTCCTATGTCACAAAAAATCACTAAATTTGAGAATATTTAATCCTCCTGACCTAGTAACATGAAATACAATAGTTTCAAGGGTGTGGTGGGTGGGGGATGATGAGACTTAGATGTCAAACATGGTTTCTCCTTTCTTAATATTTGGCCTTATTTCTCCATCTCTCTCATCTGAAGTATCAGTAAACTGAAAACAGCTGTTAGACTCTGTAGCTAAGGATTCTTAAAAGATTTTTCAAAGAGAAAGCCCAATAAAAGATCAACTTGCTTTATTTTTCTTCCCAGCTCATCACCAAATTTACTTAATCTATATTCTCATGATTCCCCCATTATAATTTTTTCAAACTTTCTGTTTTGTACTGGGGTATAGCCAATCACCAATGTTGTTATAGTTTCAGGTGAACAGCGAAGGGATTCAGCCATGCACATACGTGTATCCCCTTTCCCCCAAACTCCCCACCCATCCAGGCTGCCACATAACATTGAGCAGAGTTCCCTGTGCTCTACAGCAGGTCCCTGTTGGTGATGCATTTTAAATGTAGCAACCTCCTTCACTTTTAAATGAGGGAAATTATCCTTGTCATCTTAACAGTCTTGACTTGTAGAAACAGCAAAAGCATTGATTTCATCCATAGAACAGTACTAATAACCCAGTTATATTTACAATGGATAACCAACAAGGTCCTCCTGTAGAGCACAGGGGACTCTGCTCCCTGTTATGCGGCAGCCTGGATGGGAGGGGAGTCTAGGGCACAATGGAAGCATGTATATGTATGGCTGAGTCCCTCTGCTGTCCACCTGAAACTATCACAACACTGCTTATCAGCTATACTCCAATATAAAGAATTAAATAGTACTACTAGACTATGACCTACCACTGGGATCATACAATGCTTATTTTCCTAAAAATTCACAGTACTTACAGATTTCCTTCCAACACAAAAACTTTTGTGGTCATAGTTGATAGATAATCTCCGTTTCTAAATAAAGCACATTAAAAATCTACCCATCTGTCTTTAAGTCTGGAAAACATAAGGGCCAGAGAGTACATACTCTAGGTTTTGCAGACCACACGGTCTGTGCTGCGTGCAACAATACTCAACTCTGCCGTTGTAGCACAGAGCAGCCAGGACACACATAAACATATGAGTATGGCTGTGTTCCAAACAAACTTTACACACAAATACAGGAAAGCTGTCAGCCCACACACCTGCAGTTCACCAACCTATCCTAGAAGCATGACTGAGCACAACCTAGAAAGGGAGCTTTACCCTGGAGGGCTCCAGGTGTGTGATGGCCGAGTTGTGACAGTTGTAGCTGGCCTCCTCCTGTCCACTGAACACGTTGTAGAGCTTCAGCTGCCCGGTGCAGGTGCCCAGCATCAGGAAGCGCTCTCGCGCAGAGAACGCACAGCAGGTGAGGCCACTCTCATCCTCGTTGGCTTCCCGGAACACTGAAATAGGACGGAACCTGAACAAACAAAAGAGAATCAGAGACAAAGAACATGCAAAGACTCGGAAGAACAAAACTTCGTTAGAAGGACAGAAAGAAAAACAGCCTTTCTGTTTCAAGCGGGTTCTTCCAAATTATCAGTGACCATCAGTGGTTCATCTTCATTTTACAAGAGAGAACTGGACCTTCACTTAAAAATGTTAACAACAAAAATTCCCATGTGAAAAACCTGAGATCCCATGACTTGTAAGATTTTCTGAAAAATATTTATTGGGCTGCGCTGGATCTTAGTTGTGGCATGTGATCTCTTAATTGCGGCATAGTTCCCTGACCAGGGATTGAACCCAGGGCCCCTGCACTGGCAGTGTGGACTCTTACCTACTGGACCAGCAGAGAAGCCCCAGTGTAAAATTTTTAAGGAATCAGAAGAGGTAACAACTTGGACCAGCACAAGTACAAACTTGAGAGCCTCGTCAGGGACAGAGTGTTGCATGGGTTCTAGAAAACAGACTAATGTAACAAGAACACAGTATCTTATATTGCCAGTAATTATACAAGGAACCCCTGGGTTCCCCTTGACAAAAGGGGGCACAGTCACACTGTTCAGGTATTCACACAAAATGATAATTCCTGGTATTTCAGGCCAACAAAAGGTTTTCTGGAGTTATTACTTTGTGCTGATATTGCCCACATACTCTGACTTACACAGAAAACGCATTCCAATTCCCAGGGAGTGAGTAACCTCTCCTTACCTGCTGAAGATAAGGTGCCTATCAAAGCAGCCGCCGTCGACCCCTCCATACTTTGGGAACGATGCCCTGCGGTTCAGCCTTGAGGTAAAGTTTATTGGCGCTTGTCGCCGCTGTTTTGGCTCAGGACACTGGTGAGGAGTAAAGAGAGAGAAGGGTGGGCAGGTGGCAACTGGGTTCTTGCAGCGAGCATGCTGCTCTCTAAGATATTCCGTGATGATACTGTCCAGCGTAGGCGGGGAGGGAAGGTGTCTGTCCAGCTGCTTTTTTATGGCTGGGCTCTGGCTGTAGGCGCCGTGGTCCGACTTCTGCCGCAACACTCTGATTTTCCTGCCATTGCAGGGTGATGGCCTCTCTCTGATAAAACTGATCCTACCAATCACAGGGGAGTTGCCTGCATGAGAGGGACCAGGCAGAGCTAGTGACGGCTGGGGGACCCGCGGCTGAGGATGAGCAGCGGGCGCAGAAGGGGCAGAGGCACCCACGGCAGCATGGCTGCCCAGTCGAGTCGCGATGCCATTGGCGATGCGAGGGGTGCGGGGAAGAGAGACAGGAGAAGCGGCAGCAGTGCCTGGGGTGAAGGCAGAAGAGTGGGAGGCAGCAGTCATGGGCAGGTCGGCCTCTTTAGTCAGCACAGTGGCCGTCTCCCCAAGGCCTTTAGAGATGAGATGGTTTCGGATCAGGAGAAGCAGCTCTTTCTCAGGAAAGGAGATCCGTGACTGGGCGACGACGTCAGCTTTCTGCAGACGTGCCAGGGACACGTCGGTGCCGATGAGCAGAGGCTTTCCTGACACCCGTTCGATGAGCTCGGCGGCGTACTTGCAGAACTTGACGTGGTCACTGCGCTTGTCCTGCAGCACAGGCTCTTTCATCAGCTGCTGGATCTGGCAGCTGCTGAAAAGGGGCAGTTTGCTGATGATCTGCCGCACGGTGCTACTGCGAGACAGGCCCACCAGGGCCTTGCAGGCTAGGGCCCGGATCTGGTCTGCATCTGTGATGGGCATCTTGACGGACAATAAGGACAGAAGCACCTTGATGCCGTTGTTGGACTGCACCACGTTCCACATCTTGGCCAGAGTGTGCTCACTGCTTTTGGGTGTCTGAGGCAGCTTCCTCCGAGGCGTTCCAGAGATAAACTTGCCAATACTAGAAATTCTGTTATCCGGGCCACACACACAATTGATGATAATCTGAAGT
This sequence comes from Oryx dammah, assembly GCF_014754425.2. Taxonomy (NCBI): domain Eukaryota; kingdom Metazoa; phylum Chordata; class Mammalia; order Artiodactyla; family Bovidae; genus Oryx; species Oryx dammah. Next base: position 11,148,866 of record NW_024070193.1, read on the forward strand.
GCTGACTTCTGAATTTCAGCATCATGAATAAAGAACTCACCCTCAGCCACTCCCAAAATAATGCTGATACCTATAGGGGGAAAAATTTTTTTATATTATTCCTCATAACACTAATGGCCAACTTCACTGGTTATTTCAGGGTCAAAATTTACAGTTCTATTCATTGTGTCCCAAAACCACTACAATACTGTAAAGTAATTACCCTCCAGTTAAAATAAAGAATTTTTTTTTTAAGTGTAGCAGTTTTCTCTTCAGTTCAATCACTGGGTCAAGCGGGACTCTTGCGACCCCATGGACTTAAGTGTAAGGAATAGTTTGTATAAAATGCAGTCAGTTCTGCTACAATGTATCTTTATGACAGAATACCTCATATGCAGTTTTTAAATATGGGAATGATGTCAGTATTATGTGGAAGTCACCAAGGTTCATGTATAAGCTTTCCTAGGTAAGGAAAGCAAAAACAGTGGGAATAAATAAAAACTTCCAGCAGGAAAGAAAAAGTCCTCAGCCTGGCTGCCTTTCTTCTACATATGAAGAAACTTAAAAGCAAGTGGCTAAGCCTCAGGCTCTCTCCCCAGGGCAGTGCATTCTAGGGCCCACAGCCTCTCACGTGACTTGCATGCTCGCCTTAGCAGCAGCCCTCATCGGCCCTGATCTTAGTAAAGGGTTTGTTCATTTGTGCTGCTTTCCAATTATTCATTTTGAGTTGCTTAAATTTTTTGCTATCTGCCCCAGCCCATTTTTGTTATAAATTCTATTTTTAGCATAACACTCTGCAGAGTGAAAGGTTTTCAGGAATGCACTTGTACTATTATAGCAAAAATGCCTGTACCACCCACAGTGAGTTCACTAACACGACTCCCTTATTTGAAACTGATGGCATGACTTAAAAGAACTTAAAGGGTACCCCCTCTTTTGCTATTTTCTGTTCTAGTACTGCAAAATTAGGTCAGTTAAGTAACCACAACCAGAATAGCAGAGGAAAACAAATTAAAACCGCGCAATGACAAAAATGGCAGGAGAACCCACCTACAGTGGAGACGGTGGAGCCAGCCTCATCTAGCACATCCACTGATTCTGCCAACTGGAGCTGAATTTTTGGCACAACAGTAAGAATAGCCAGAACATCCAAAGCAAAGCGCACAGTGTCGTTCCTGGACAGAAAGAAGAATTAGTCAAAGGGAAACTCGGATACAGCCACAAGAAACAGTCTCTGTTAAAAGAGAGACTGATAGCACAGACAGTGGGTCAGAACTACTCACTACCTGAATGACTCTGTCCCTAGCCATGGCATCAAGAGAGGATCTGTAAGTCACCACAACATTAACTTCAAAAAACATGGGTATGGAATTTTCATCTATCCAACTGCTAAGATTAAAAAACAAAGGATAATCTCCAATGCTGGTGAAGATGAGCAGAGACAAATGCTGTCAAACTTTTGGTAGGAGAAGAAAATATGATACTCCTCTTAGAAAATAATTTGGAAATATGACACAAGGTTCTTAAAATGTTTGTAACCTTTGGCCCAGGAATTTTACCTTTAGGAATTTGTCCTAAGGAAATAATCAGAAGTACAAACAAGTAATTATGGATTAAGATGTCCATTATCACATCATGTAAAACAGAAAAAGAATTAAGAAAACTTACACAGGAAATAGTTAAATTCTGGACTACTTTGCAGCTACTGACAATTATTTCAAAAAAACTCCTAAGGACAAATGAAAAGGCTCAAAAGACAACAAAACCAAGATAAAAAATTTTAAAGCCAACAATACCAAGCACTGGCAAGAAGGGAGAGAAAATGAAAACTCCCATAGACTGCTGTGGGAGAAGTCAACAGTATGAGCATTTTCCAAACAATCTGGCAACATCCACTAAAGATGAGATGCAGCCACATTACAACTCAAATTGTATATATCACATCCTCAAGAGAGACCTCAAAAAGAAGTTCGTGGTACCACTCATTTGACAGGAAAAAAAAGAGAAAAAAGACACTAAATGCCCATCAGTAGGAGAATAAACCATAGTATAGAAATGTGCTTAGTCACTCAGTCATGTCTGACTCTTTGCCACCCCATGGAGCCCACCAGGCTCCTCTGTCCATGGAATTTTCCAGGCAAGAATACTACAGTGAGTGGGTTTTTATTTCCTACTCCAGGGGATCTTCTCAACCCAGGGACTGAACCTGCATCTCCTGGGTCTCTTGCATTGGCAGGCAGATTTTTTACCACTGTGCCTCCTGGGAAACCCAATATACAAATAGAAGAATTCAAATACGTATCAACATGTAAATCTCAAACACTTAAGAGTGACTGAATACCTGAAACTTACATTAAAAAAATAAGTAAAAGTAAGGGTGAAGAAAGCAAGCACAGGTAAGAACTATACAATTTTAAAACATAAAAAGAGTACTATATCATTGATTACACACCCACACATATGCATAGCATAAAGAAAAAAAAGAATGGAAAGAACGCATACCAAATTCAGAAGACTGGTCACTCTGGGCTGGGCGGGAGCAGAAAACGGAAAGCAACCGAGAAAGCAACATAAACCCTGAGCATGGAGTAGCTGTCATATGATTCTCTGTACCTTCATATAATTTGAGGTATTTCATTTAAAAGATAAGTTTAATTAAACACTATAATCTTAATTATGTCTATTTACAGACTTATGGAAAAGAGATTAAAGAAATTAACAGAGGCTAAGAATAATTTCCACTTCTAAGGTTTTGTATATTCTAAGCAAGACCTTCTAGAACAAAATGATGTCCTTTTCATCATAAGGGACTGTAATGCAAAAGTAGTGAGTCAAGAGATACCTGTTTGGCATTGAAGGGACTTCAAAAAGAGGTTCATGGTACCACTCATTTGACAGGAAAAAGAAAAAAGACACTAAATGCCCATCAACAGGAGAATAAACTACAGTACAGATATGCTTGGCCTTGGAGCACAAAACAAAGCAGGGCAAAGGCCAACAGTTTTGCCAAGAGAACACACTGGTCATAACAAACACCGTCTTCCAACACAAGAGACGACTCTATACATGGACATCACCACATGGTCAATACCAAAATCAGACTGATTATATTCTTTGCAGCTGAAGATGCAAAAGCTCTATATAGTCAAAACAAGATGGGGAGCTGACTGTGCCTCAGATCACCAGCTCCTTAGTGCAAAATTCGGGCTCAAAATGAAGAAAGTAGGGAAAACCACTAGGCCATTCAGATATGACCTAAATCAAATCCCTTATGATTATACAGTAGAAGTGACAAATAGATTCAAGGGATTAGATCTGGTAGACAGAGTGTCTGAAGAACTATGGATGAAAGTCCCTAATATTATAAAGGAGGAGGTGGCCAAAACCATCCCCAAGAAAAGGAAATGCAAGAAAGAAAAGAGGTTGTCTGAGGATGCCTTACAAATAGCTGAGAAAATAAGAGAAAGGGAAAGATATACTCAACTGAATGCAGAGTTCCAGAGAATCGCAAGGAGAGATAAGAAAGCCTTAAGTGAAAATGCAAAGAAATAGAGAAAAACAATAGATTGGAAGAGACTAGAGATCTCTTAAAAAACCTCAGAGATTCCAAGGGAACATTTTGTGCAAAGATAGGCACAATAAAGGACAGAAACAGCAAGGACTTAACAGAAGCAGTAGAGATTAAGAAGAGGTAGCAAGAATATACAGATGAACTGTACAAAAAGTTATTAATGTCTTGGATAACCATGATGATGTGGTCACTCATCTAGAGGCAGACATCATGGAGCGCAAAGTCAACTGGGCCTTAGGAAGCATTACTACGAACAACACTACCGGAAGTGATGGAATTCCAGCTGAGCTATTTCAAATCCTAAAAGATGATGCTGTGAAAGTGCTGCACTCAGTATGCCAGCAAATTTAGAAAACTCAGCAGTGGCCACAGGACTGGAAAAGGTCAGTTTTCATTCCAATCCCAAAGAAGGGCGATGCCACAGAATGCTCAAACTACCATACATTTGCATTCATTTCACATGCTAGCAAGATTATGCTCAAAATCTTTCAAGCTAGGCTTCAGTAATATGTGAACTGAGAACTTCCATATGTACAAGCTAGATTTAGAAAGGCAGAACCACCAGAGACCAAACTGCCAACATCCACTGGATCATAGAAAAAGCAAGAAAATTCCAAAAAAACATCTATTTCTGCTTCACTGACCATGCTAAAGCCTTTGACTGTGTGGATCACAAGAAACTGTGGAAAATTCTTCAAGAGATGGGAATACTAGACCACCATACCTGCTTCCTGAGCAACCTGTATGCAGGTCAAGAAGCAATAGTTAGAACCAGACATGGAACAATGAACTGGCTCAAAACTGGGAAAGGAGTATGTCAAGGCTGTATATTGTCACCCTGCTTATTTAACTTATACGCAGAGTACATCATGCAAAATGCTGGGCTGGAAGCACAAGCTAGAAACAAGATTGCCAGGAGAAATATCAACAACCTCAGATAGGCAGATGATACCACTTTAATGGCAGAAAGTGAAAACTAAGTAAAGAACCTGAAGAAAAGTAACTAAAAAGCTGGCTTAAAACTCAACATTCAAAAAACTAAGATCATGGTATCTGGTCCCACTACTTCATGGAAACAGATGGGGAAACAGTGGCTGACTTTATTTTTTGGGGCTCCAAAACCACTGCAGATGGTGATTGCAGCCATGAAATTAAGACACTTTACTCCTTGGAAGGAAAGTTATGACCAACCTAGACAGCATATTAAAAAGCAGATATCACTTTATCAACAAAGGTCCATATAGTCAAAGCTATGGATTTTCCAGTAGTCATGTATGGATATGAGAGTTGGACCATAGAGAAAGCTCAAAGCCAAAGAACTGAGGCTTTCGAACTGTGATGTTGGAGAAGACTCTTGAAAGTCCTTTGGACAGCAAGATTAAACCAGTCAATCCTAAAGGAAATAAACTCTGAATATTCACTGGAAGGACTGATGCTGAAACTCCAATACTTTGGTCACTGAATGTGAAGAGCCGATTCGCTGGGAAAGATTGAAGGCAAGAAAAGAAGGAGGTGACAGAGGAAAAGATGGTTGGATCGCATCACCAACTCAACGGACGTGAGTTTGAGCAAACTCAGGGAGACAGTGAAGGACAAAGAAGCCTGGCGGGCTACAGTCCATGGGGTCACAAAGAGTTGGACACAATTTGGCCACTGAACAAGAACAAAGAATAATTTTTATTTCTAAGGTTTTTGTATATTCTAAGCAAAAACAAGTATTTAATTCTATTTTTAAAAATAAGCTTTTAAAGGACATATTTATTTTTCTTAAGTAATCCACATATGGATTTACCATTCAAAAAATGTATTTATAACCTTATTATCCTTTAAGTTTTCATCATCTTTAAAGCAATATTCTCCAAGTAAATATAATCACCTCCTTTAATACTCTAAAAACAGTGGTTCTGAAAGTGTGCTTGGGGACCCTAGGAGTCTCTAAGACCTTTTTGAAAGAGCGTGCTGAGATTTAAAAAAATATTTTCATAATAACACTAAGATATTATTTTTTCCTTTCTCACTCTCCTCTCCTGAGTGTATACAGAGCTTTCCAGAGGCTATGTCACGTGTGATGTCACAAAAGGTTGACTACAGAAGCAGATATGAGATCTATTAAGCCAGATACTTGCTGAAAATCAGCTGGCTTTATTTTGGAAACTTTTCATAAAAAATGCCAATAAGCAATGGGTTCAGATTATTTTTAAATAAGTTGGTAAATATATTTACATTTTCAGTTTTAATTTCTAATATGCTAAATATCAATAGGTAAAAAACAAAAGCTCTTAAGGGTCCTAATAATTTTTAGTACAGTAAAGGAATCTTGAGACCAAAAAGCTTGAAGATGGCCACTCCAAAAGTATTCCTCTAGATTTAACTATCCTAGGAATTAGAGTAAGAAACCACTGTCTTTATGGCAGTGGGTAGATAAGGCAAGGAGGTCAAGAACCACAGCTTATAAACTTTGTTTCTTTGTACCCTCCAGACTCCTTATCCAAAACATAGCTTTCTTTTTGCATCAGCCTCAAATAACCTACCCAACTGCGTGATTCCATTAGCTGTTTTTCCCTGAGCCTTGCCCAGCTTTGTTCTAACGGTGAAAAACCTACCAAAAGCAAAAAATACAGCTGTATGTGAAGGTCAAATAAACATCATATATGGTTGCCAAGCAATAGAGAGACATTTAAAGTCTAAGTACAAAAAATACTAGACTCCAGTCTCAGGACGACTTCAACACACCTCTGCAATCTGTAGCCACATAGGTTATGTAACTTCTCTAAGAGTACATGATCCTTATCTGTGGTGCAGTATTTATAATCACCAAGACCAAGCACTCTGTACCATGCTTAATTATCACACTTAATCTAGTTTCTCAGATTCAAGTCCAAAATTTGAATTCAATTCAACAAATATTTGTTAAGCATACACCATGTGAAAACCAACATTAACATTAGCAAAAAGCCAATCTTTGAAACCTCTCTCTGGTCCCACCTTGCATAATAGGTCTTCCAATTGCAAGCAATAGAAATAAGCTGCAACAAGAGCTGGACACAAGACAGCTTGAGGAAGACTTCAGCTGGCTCCCAATACAGCTGCGCTGGGCCATATTCTATCAGAAACTCCATCATTTCCACAATCTGTTCATGAGTATATGAACATGCCTAAAAGGACAGAGATATATTATTAAAGAGCTCTATCAATCTGCCTGCTGTTTTCTCCAGCACAGCTCAATCAATGCTCAAAAGATTTGAATAATAAAGCTAAGTAATAAGTCTTGACACACACTCTTGAGTCCACAGCCCACATGTGAAATAATAAATGATGCTGCTTCATCTTTTATTTGTAACTAGACTCATAATACATTCTGCCAAAAAAGGAAACAAAATGTTCAAATTATTGGTGCATGTATTTTACACCTTAAGAAGAAAAAGAAGCTCCACATAAAATAACTGATTTCTTTTCAATATGTGACTTTTAAAACATGCAGATACTCATCTTTGTACTAAAACACACTAATTTCAAAAATGACCGTGAAGTAAATTATAGATGCACCAGGTTTCAGAAGAAAATTCCACATAGAAGCAGCTAGAATATCTATCTAGTACTTTCCATAGAAAAAAGTCCTTACACACACATCTCAGTTTATCTTTTAAGTATCCCAGCGAAGCAGCAAACTTTTTTTCCTTTGGAGCGTACAGCTAGGATCTTAGTTTCCTGACCAGGGATTGAACCTGGGCCATGAAGTTGAGTCATATAACCACTGTACAGCTAGAGAAGTCCCTACACCCCTACATCCATTTCATTCTGCCTCCTCACAGGGCAAGTATAATCCACTAATGTATAGCCCACCTGGACTCCACTGATATGAATGTGCGTTTCAGGCCCAAGATGCTACAGACAATACTAACAATGTTTCTTTTTCAAACAAGGTTCTCTCACCTTGTATGGAGGTTGAGGATGAACAAGAATGCCACCTTCAGTCCTCTGAAGAGACTGCTTCACTTGTTCCAATTTAATGGCCAGGTGAGCTTCAAAGTACTTGCGCAGGGCCATGCAGGTATGTTTACCAGTTTGCCGGCTAGCAAATATTTCATCATCACTCAGAAGTGCACCCTGATCTTCCAAATTTAGAATCTCCAAAGTACTGATCTATTAAGAAAGGGGCAAAAGAAGGGGGCAAAAGAGAAGAAAGAACAAAGAGGAAAAGTAAAAGGAGAAGAAAGTAGAAAGATTTCAGTAGATTTTTATGCTCAAGAAGATTGATAAACATCAAAGTACATCTGTCTATACATCATGTTAAGAGCAGACATATGAAAACACTAAACCTATACTGAAAAATGACATAGCTTTCCATCATGTTGAAAGACAGAGAGGCACAAAACTGCTTTTAGAACAAGCAGTTCTCCCTGTACGATTACTATCCTCAAGGCAAGTCTGGCTTCCCTGGTGGCTCAGAGGTTAAAGCATCTGCCTGCAATGTGGGACAATGGCATAGTCCTCTGACCACTTAAAAGGAAGAAAAAGTTGTGAATGAAGGAGGAAAAAAGACTTTATCCACAAAAATGACAGAAACCCCCTCCAGTCAGAAGCTTCCTCTCTTCAGTGCTGCTGAAGGGCAGCCACATCAAGCAGGACCCCACTCCTCACAAAGAGAAGCCACCGAAGAACCTCACCAAGTTCACCAGACGGCGAAGACCATCATAGCGGTCAAAGAGTTCCAGCACAGCCCGGAAGGAGAAGCAGATTGAGAAAAACATGGTAGCGTGGCAGCAGCCTGAGGCATGCGAACATTCCATCAGCCACAGGGTGTAGTTCACCACGTCAGACAGAACATTGTGGGGATGCATGCAAACCTGCAAAGGATACAAATAAAACACAGTTTTTTAAAATGTGGGGGAAAGGAACTTTCAGAAGGTATAAAAAATTCACCAGTGTACGTAGGTATCTGCAAAATACAATAATCATTCCTGAGTAAGTCATTCTGATTTAAAGCTGTAAATAAAATTTTATGACAATCTATGCCAAGGCTGAAAACAATCTAGACACATATTTAAATTCCACCTAAGCTTCCGGAGTATCAAACTTTGCAAATATTTTTATCCTTTAATGCTCACAACACTCTGTTACACAGGTATTAGTATCACCACTTAACTAATGAAGTAGCTCAGAGATGTAAGGGACTTTCCCAGGCTGATAAACAGTTGATAAAAGTAACTGAGCCTCCTGATACTGAAGTCTACAAGTTCAGTATCCGCTCACTCACTGATTTGTTCACACGCATGGCGCTGACTCCTGTCAGACAATGGATTCTGAAGCATTACCCAGGTTTGTTTGGCACTTTTTAAAATCTTAACCACAATTAACTCTGAACAAATACACACAGATTAGGTTACTACTCTCAAAAGATTACATATCTTTGCAGAAAGCTAGATCTTAACGAGTAAAAAAATTGAAATCAGAAGATTACCCCATTAATAAATTTGCACAGAAGAATAAAGACACCACCCAAGAGGAATTTACCAACTTCACTCTACCAGAAAAGCTACAATTGCATAAAATATAGAATAATGCCCAGATATAGAAACAACAAGGGTTGCTGTGGTGTCTAGGGACCCATTTCTTTTCTAATGTATAACCCACTTACATCAAAAAAAAAAAAAAAGAAATAAAAAATCTTAACTGGAAAAACAGAAAAACCAGAGGGGTACGGTACCTCTTGAGCCCTAAGAACAACTGGAATGATTTTACTATCTCTACCACAAACTATCTTGTTAACATACACAAAGCATCATCTGTTGTTTTTATAACTGACTGACTCAAAAATGCAAAATGTAACTCTACTGAGGGACACCTGAGAAGAGCCTGAAAACAGAATGCTCAGTAAAGATCAGACATTCATGTTACTCGCTCCTTTCATTAAAGCCTAATCCAACTGTTTAATTTTCTTATCCAAAAGCTTTTCTGTAAATGCATGAGAGTAGTCCCCACCCTACACCATTCCCATACATCTGAATGGACTGGACTTACTCTTTCCATGGCATCCTGGTTGTAGGACAGGTAATACAAGCACATGGATACACCAGTTGCAGCCATAGAAGGACGAGGAATTTCCAGTAATTTCTGTACTCCACCGTGCGCAACAAATTCTGTGGCAAACTTATTGTGGAGCAGGAGAGACGCTAGGTGCTACACAAAGAGGATACATATTACCATGGAACAATCTAGTACAAATATCTCTTCACAGAATATTAAGTTGCTAAATACAAAGATTCCTTAGAAGCAGACAACCACCCCCTCAAAACATGAGTAAAACCAATACTGCTTCAGGGAAACAAAAAAATAAGCAAACAAAAACTGTAGAATTCCGTAACATTCCCTCCTAATACCAAAGGTTTTCATGACGGTGAAAAACAAGAAATGAAGAATACTACTGTACATTATGACACACTCCTATAATCATTTTACTATTACATATCTTCCCTAATGGATTTTTGTCACCCTTTCCATTTTAATCCTTTTAAACATAATCAGCTCTATGTTTTAGCTTTGGCCCAGTCACTGATTCACCCAAAACTGCTTTCTTTTAAACTGATACTTGCTTATATCCTCAAAAACAATCTTCAAAAACTAGTACATTTCTGGTACTAATCAGAATGCACTTTAAATAGAATTTATTAATAATACATTTCATTAAGTCTATATTAGACAAGTTTTTGTTGTCTTTTAAGTTTTGTTACCTTGCTATCCGATTCTTACTAGCCTCTCTGGGTGGACCTGAACTTCTGGGCAATTTAAAGGCAGGGAGTGCAATGCAAGCAGCAGGCTGCTCAATGACTTTGAATCCAGGCCAACATGGATGCAGCCTCATGAGAACTAGAGCTCCCTCTCCTGTTTCTCACACCAAAGTGTCTTCTGGGTCATGAGACAGGCAGCAGGTACAGACAAAATGATACAGATTTGTAACTGATACTTGTACAAATTTCACCCACGTCAACAAGTGTGTACCCTCTTCAGACATTCTCTCAATACACAGACTCGGACTAATCCTTATATATAATTCAAACCCCTTCCCTGTTTACTTTTCTTGTCTGATACACAAACCTCTACCACCAAGCCTTTCCCTAAGAAACAACTAAACCATGTGTGGTTCCCTCCCCAATACTCAGGCCACTGCATGTGGTTTTTTCTCAAAACCACCACCGTAAAGTGGCAGTTCCACTGCCAGAATCAGCAGCAGGGAAAACAGAGAACAAACAGGCTCAGTCTTTACCAAGAACCTTAATTCTAGTTGGCTCAACACAGCCCATACCTGGCTCACCTCACTCTTGTGGGCAAAGACTCTATTTTCACTCCTTATACTGTACCTCCGTATAAGGTCTAGTTCTTAATTTACTATTTTAATCCATTTTGTTTCTACTAACTTCAACACTTACCCCTTCTCCTGCACAACTGAGTCTTCCTTTTGAACAAAACTGTACAGACAACTTTCTACACTTTTTATTTCCCCATAAGAAAGATCTCTTATCTGGTTTTACCCTGTTCATCCTTATTCCATTTTCTCTAACCTCTTACATGATTCTGCATAGAAACAGGTGAATAATGACACCCATTATAGGTTCTCATACAAAGACCTACAGAAATAGCAACTGCCCAAAGCCCTTCTTCCACTATTTCCTTTTCAAGACAGGACGCTGCATCTGAAAGCAATACCTTGGGCCACTGGAGACAACTCCGACCTCCAGCTTCATCCCACTGTTCAAAGTAAAATCATGAGTTTGCACACTTTATACACACATACACACACACACTGCATTCCACACACAGGGATACATGTTACTTCAATTTATGTCTGATCTCCTCCAAACTTAAAATTTCTGGGGTCTGCAAGTCAAATTTCATCATTTCTATTTAATTCCAATACACTTTGGAACTATGCTGGCCAACACAGTAGTCATTGGCTACATGTGGCTAATTTCGTTAAAATTAAGTTAAAAACTCAAGGGCTCACTGGTACTAGCTACATTTTACATGCTCATTTGTGGCTAGTAGCCGCTGTACTGAAAAGCACAAAGAACATTTCCATCATCACGGAATGTTCTATTGGACAGTGTAGCTCTGGAATATCTATCAGGAATGAAATTATACCTTTAAAGAACAAGAACATCATCTCTTTTTCAGAGGTTTTGTCTAGAAGCTACTATTTCTCAAAGAGAACAGACCATTCCTTCCTTTGTGCCCCAATACTTCTGTCACAACATCTATAATGTTTAAAAAAAATCATAGGCTTACATGCCTGGCTCTCTCAACCACATGATAAACAGCAGAGACTTAACTTATTTGTCTAATACTATAAACATCACAGAACAGTACTGTGTCCATTAGTTACCTGTTAGGTAGAACTGTAACAGCCACAATGTTATTCATTCAACTTAACCTCTCTCCCTTCAGATTACCTTAATTATCATGAAGAGGTATGGATTTAGTGAGCTAGACATACCTGCCTGCCTATATTTAGCCCTTTTGCAACCTAGAAATTTCTTTACTTTCACTGAATTTGGGTATGTCTCTATTTCTTTATTCATTTTCTGATTTATACTCTAGATAACCTAACATCATACAATATGTATACAGTTAATAACTTGGTAAGCCTCAACTCTTCTGTTTAAACAAGAAATTTTCATTTGTTGCTACTGACACATCTGGTAATAAAAACATTCTAAACAATAAAATCCAGAGATGTTATATACCAAAACACATAGACAATCCACATTAATTAAATGCTCGGTAACTGATATTTTAAAGAACTTTACCTTGAGTGCCTCAAATGTAAGCAGGACATCATTAGTTTGTTTTAAGTCAATGTAGAACATCATCAACTCCCGTGATCCAAGCTGCATGAATATGGGAAGCAACTGAAATGAACACCAAAAACACGTCTTAACATTTGAATTTACTTTCACATATTTCCTGACAGAAGACTAAAGAAATCCTTCCTCCCTCCTTTATAAAGATAAGCATATAAGCACATTTTGTTCGAAAAGACCTTATCAGGAGTGACTTCCATAAGACTTTACCAGTTTGATGCAGACTTTTCTGTATTAGAATGAAAACACATCAATGTATAATATGCCACCACAAAATACCCCAGAAATAAACACAGTAGTCTTAACAATGAACACAACTTTTCCGAGTAAGCTTACCTCCTGATATTCTCCTAAAGGGGTCAAATACTGGAGAATAAGTCGCTGCTCAATAGCAGGAGTCATAGGATAAAGGGTATAATTGGTGCCAATCACCCAGGGGGACATTTCTGACCAGCTGCTATTGGACAATTCAACAAACATGCGGTCTGGATCGGATGATGAAAAACCCAACTTCTGCTTGGCTTTCCTGAAGCTCTCTCTGTCAGCCTGTTTTGTTGACTTGTTTTTCCTCAGTGCCCCTTCTTCAAGTTTGGTTGCTGAGTTCACTCTGCTACTGGTCTTGTGGCCTGACTCAAGATGAAAGGAGACCTCCATGTCTCCAGAAGCTTCCTCTTGTTCCCCATCCACCACATCTACAGCCATGGCGCCATAGTCCATATCCACAGCTTCTTCATCCAGAGGCAAAAGGGGTTCAGAGGAGAGCTTTCGTGGGCTAGGACGCTTGCTTTCTTGCCTTGAATTTACTTCCTGAAGCTGTAGCTCCCTCAATCTCCGAAGCACTATTGCCACCTATCAACAGATATTGGAATAAAACAGATTTATCTCTTCTGTATCTTAAAAGAGTCAAGTAATTCTTACTTCCATTTAAGGATACTCAGGCAGTTATCTCAATGACTGGTAAGAGCACAGATCTGACAAGTATGTTGACTTGATTCCTACAGCTTGATGAAATAAATAATGGCTAAAAGTCTCATTCCCCATAAAACTTCCAAGAATCTAAACCAGAAGATTTGCAGATAAAACCTAATTCACAGCACATCTGTCTGGATCATGCTGGAGCAGACCATCACACATTTGAAGGGGCAGATACTAGGTATATTCACAGATTTTTTACAAGTGTCTTTGAAAATCAAACATGAAGGTTTTTCAAACTTTTATCTGTATTCTGTTAAATACTGTCATCCACATTACACATAATTACATAAGCTATTTTTCAAGTTCACCACTTATGTTTTCCTTTAGGTACTCATTTTTTGGTCTGATCCAAAACTTTAGTATTATGCTTAGTTAAAAAAAAAAAAAAAAAAAAAGAGTGATCAGGCCTGCAACTTACTTTAAACTGCATTTAAAAAAAACAAATGGTGACTAGACGAGAAGAGGGGTGAATGGATGGATGAGTATGCCATAAATACAAATACAGTAAATGTTCACAATCAATGTAAGTGGTCTATATACAGCTGTTTGCTGTAAAATTGTATTTTGCTATATGTTTGAAATTTTTCATAATCCAAATGTGGGAAAGGAGGGAATGGTACTGTTTATCTGGTACCAACTATCATGATCTTTGACAAAATGAAAAACTGCTATATTCAAGTTAAAAAAAAGGGAAAGTCAAAACTCTTACATAAGGTAAGAGTTGAAATATTGATATTATAGCTATACTTTAGTACAATGAATAAGAATAAGATCTACTGACTCAACTTCAGGTAGCAAGAAAGAATGAGTGAATATACTATCTTACATGGAAAAGTCACTCTGACACGGCCCTTACCAGCTGTGAGTTCTCATCCCTGTAGTTGGCAGCAATGTCTTGATTCTCCATAGCACCTCCTAACAGACCAGTAGAGTATGTCCTCAGTGGCTGATCAGCCTCTCGGGCCCATTTGAAAAGGTTCTCAACAATTCCTTCCTTTAGTAAAGGAAATGAAAGAGTACAAATCAGGTGAGTCAAGATTTCCTAATTCAAGATATAAGCAATGACTTCAGTTGATAAAAAAAAGTTTTTAATAAAATATTTCAATATTGCTCATAAGATTACAATATCTAAGCAAACTAAATGTACTATAGTAGGTGGTTTAAAATAACTGTGCATCTGTGAAACAGTCCTATTTATCCACGAAAACTCAAGCTAAAGATCAACTATCACATAACGCAGCTATTAAGTCCCAAAAGGTTCCATAACCAAGCAGGGAGTGCTAAAAATTCTACATGCCTCCTTAAAGTTCACAATGCACAATTAACATTATCAATGTCTAAGAAGTCCTCCATCAAACAAGTGTTTAACTCCACATATCCCACTCTTAGTGTTTATTATGAAATCAAATACATAAACATGTATAGTCCAAAGAAAATGAAAATCCCCTCTGTGATTTACAATGAGTTTAAGAAACAGAAACCTCCCATGTGCCCCTCCCTACCACCTACCTCCTTCCTCTCCAAAGGGTATCCACCTTCCTAAATTTTAACAATTTCCTTGTAGAGCTCTTGTTAAAGGTTAGAGGCTCTGAACTGTATAAACTGTGTGTGTCATGTTCTGCAACTTGTTTCTTTTACTCAACTTTATGTTTTTTACATTCATCTATACTGTTATGTGTAATTGTCACACACAGTACCCAACATAAGACAGGCTTTACATACAATTTACTTAATCCTTGTATCAGCTTTGTATGATGGACAAAGTACTATATTTACAGAAGAGAACACTGTCACAATGAGGTTAAGTAACTTACCAAAAGTCACAAAACTAGTAAGTAGCAGAGCTGGGGTCTTATTCCAAGCAGCGTACCTCCAAATGCTCTGCACCTCCATGTTCTGCTGCTATTTTGTTCGCTTAGCTTTTACCTTTCTTTGTGTGCAAATATGTCCCTAGAGTAGACACCCAGGAACAGAACTACTAAGTCACAGGTGTGTATGTTCAACTTCACTAGAGGCAGCCAAACTGTTTTTCAAAGTAATCACGACAATTCACATTTCCGACATTGAATAGTCCAGTTTTAAATACATCTTTACTAAAAGTTGACCACTATCAGACTTTTTATTTTTTGTAATACGGTGGGTATGAAAATTTAATGATTCATTTAACTTGAATTTTCTCATTTACTAATGAGGTTTAGCATTTTTTTCATGCCTTGTGATCATTCATACTTCCATCTTCTGTGAAATACTCATGTCTTTTACCAGTGTTTCATGATAAGCACAAATTCTTAATTTTATGTAATCATATATAGTAATATTTTTTTTAAACTTTGTGCACTTTATATCTTAAATTCTTCCCTAAGGTCATGGTGTCATTCTCCTATATATTTCTAAATTTTAAACTTTCTTCAAAAAAGTTATTAACATAGAACAATACACTTTGAGAAGTTTTGTTTTAAAATACTTACTGATGTGAAAACAAACATCTCATCTACTTTAAGTGTCTTTCATTCTTCTTTCTGAACAGCATAAAAAACTTTAAATACTAACTCCAACCTATTCCCTTCCATCTACATGTTACCCAGAATATGTTCCCTCTTCTGTCCCCCCAAAATTGTAGTCAATATTTCTAGAAGTCTCTGAAGACATTTTCTACTATGGCCTCTACTGATGCTGTAGCAAAACTTGCTGTTTAATTTGCAGGAATCTTTTTTACTCTAGTTGCTTTTAAAATCTTTTGTCTTTGGTATTCTTCTTTGGGCTTTCTGAATCTGAGTGGTCATGTCTTTCATTTATTAAGATCCTAGCCTCATCTCTCTGAATACGGCCTTTCTATTCCGTGCGTGCGTGCGTACATGAGAGAGAGAGAAAGAGAATCTGAGTGGTCACATCTTTCATTTGTTTGTAAGATCCTAGCCTTGTCTCTGAATACGGCCTTTCTATTCTCTTGTGTATATGTGTATGTGATCTTTGCACCCTCACTGCACAGCATGCGGGATCATAGTTTCCCAACCAGAGACATAAACCCATACTCCCTGCAGCGGAAGCGGGGACTGTCTCAACCACTGGACCACCAGGGAAATTCCTTCCGTTCTTTTTCTGAAACTCCTGTTAGACACGTTCAAAATTTTCTAATTCTAGTCTCCATATCTCAACTTTAATTCGAGCAGTAGTTATGTGGAGACTTTGGTCTACGTCTATTAAATTTAAAAATTCAAAAACTGTAATTTTCATTCCCAGTAGTTCCTTGGTTCATTTTCCAAATGGCCGTTTTTTCCAGTCTTAGAATTCTGATTTTCTTTTTTACATTCAATAATTTTTAACAATTTTAACCATTTTAACTGTGCAATTCAGTGGGATTAAGTACATTCACAATGCTGTATAACCATTATCACTATATTTCTAGAATTTCATTGTCCCAAACAGAAACTCTTTATCCCAGTTTTCAATAATAGATAGAACTGAACAGAAAATCAACAAGGAAACAGAGGAGCTGAACAACACTGAAAATCAATTCAATCTAAAAGATATATAGAGAATACTCTATCCAACAAGAGCAGAATACACATTTTTCTCAAGTACAGGTGGAACATCTCCCAAAATAGACCATGTATTAGGCCACGAAACACATCTTAATAATTTTAAAAGGGCTGACCTCTTACAAAGAATTTTTTTCAATCACAATGGAATGAAATGCAAATCAATAACCCAAGAGAAAACTGGAAAATCCATCTGTAGAAATTAACAGTCATAACCAACCAATGGGTCAAATTAGAAATCACAGTGAAATTAGTACCTTGAGAAGAATGGAAACAAAAACACAACACAGCAAAATTGATGGGATGCTGCCAAAGCAGTGCAAAGAGCAAAATTTATAGCTACAAGTACATAAAAAGAAAAAAAGGTCACAAATCAATAACCTCGTTATATACTTCAAGAATGGTGGCTCAGACGGTAAAGCGTCTGCCTGCAATGCGGGAGACCTGGGTTCGATTCCTGGGTCAGGAAGATCCCCTGGAGCAGGAAATGGCAACCCACTCCAGTGCTCTTGCCTGGAAAATCCCATGGATGGGAGGAGCCTGATAGGCTACAGTCCATGGGGTCCAAAAGAGTCAGACATGACTTCACTTTCACTTTCACACTTCAAGAAACAAGAGCAAAGAAAACCCAAACATAACAAATATATAAAAATAATAATAAAGTTTAGAGTGGAGTTTATTTGATAAAAAGTTTATCAAAAGTTTGATTAAAAGTTTATCAAAAAGTTTATTTGATATCAAAGTTTATTTGATAAAATATCAAATAGAAAAATATAGAAAATTAATGAAACCAAAAGTTGTTTTTTTGAAAGGATAAAAAAAAAATTGACACAGGGCTTCCCTGGTGGTACAGTATTAGGAATTCACCTTGCAAAGCAAGGGACACAGGTTCAATCCCTGGTGCGAGAAGATCCCACAGGCCGAAAAGCAACTAAGCCCTTGCACCACGACTACGGAAGCGCATGAGCCCTAGAGCCCGTGCTGTGCAACAAGAGAAGCCAGCACAGTGAGAAGCCTGTGTACTGCAGTGAAGAGCAGCCCCAACTGGCCACAACTAGAGAAAGCCCAAGAGCAGCAACAAAGACCCAGCACAGCCAAAAATAAATAAGTAAATAATTTTTTTTAATTGACAAACCTTGAGGTAGACTGACCTCAAGAAAAAAGAAGACAGATTACTAGAACCAAAAATAAAAGGGAGACGGTATTACCAATTTTACAGAAACAGAAAGGACTATAAGGGAACTCACTGGCAGACCAGTGGTTAAGACTGTGCTTTCACGTTTGAGGGTACAGGTTAGGTCCCTGCTCAGGGAACTGAGGTCCTGCAAGCCATGTGCTGCACAGTCGAAAATATAGGGGAGGGAGGATTTCAGAACACTATAAACAAAACACTCAGTAACTTAGGTTAAATGGACAAACTTCTAGGAACACAATCTACAAAAACTGACTAATGAAGAAACAGAAAAACTGAACAGACCTGTAACCATTAAGGAGGGTTAAACTGTCATCAAACCCACCCCAAACAGGAAAACCGAGGACCAGATGGTTTACCTGGTAAAGTCTACCAAACATTTAAGGAATTAACACCAAGTCTTTTGAAACTCTTCCAAAAAATGGATGAAAAGGGAAAACGTCCCAACTAATTCTATGAAACCAGCATTACCCTTGGAGAAGGCAACAGCACCCCACTCCAGTACTCTTGCCTGGAAAATCCCATGGACGGAGGAGCCTGGTGGGCTGCAGTCCATGGGATCGCTAAGAGTCGGATACGACTGAGCAACTTCACTTTGACTTTCCACTTTCATGCATTGGAGAAGGAAATGGCAACCCACTCCAGTGTTCTTGCCTAGAGAATCCCAGGGATGGGAGAGCCCAGTGGGCTGCCATCTATTGGGTCGCACGGAGTCGGACACGACTAAAGCGACTTAACAGCAGCAGCAGCATTACCCTTGGCACTAAATACCTTGATACAAAGACAGTGCAAGAAAACTAGATATCCTTTATGACTATTGGTGCAAAAGTTCTCAAAAAATACTTGCAAACTGAATTAAACAGCATCGTAAGAGATTACTGTATATACCACAACCAAGTGAATCTACCCAAATGTGCATTTCAAAATGCAAAAATCAATCTATGTAACAGACCACATTAATTGAATTAGTGTGAATTAGCAGAAAATCACATGACAGTGTCAACTGATAAGAAAAAATCATTTGACAGAAGTAAAAGTCCTCTCATTAAAAAACACTTCATAGGGCTTCCCTGGTGGTCCAGTGCTTAAGAATCCACCTTGCAATGCAGAAGACACTGGTTCAATCCCTGGTCCAGGAAGATGCCACATGTCGCAGAACCCATGTGCCACAACTATCGGGCACTAGAGCCTGTGAGTTGCAGCTGAGCCCACGTGCCTAAAGCCCACACCTCACAACAGAAGTAACTGCAATGAGAAGCCTACACACTGCAACAAAGCGGAGGCGAGGAGTCCCCTGCTCACCTCAACTAGAGAAAGCACAGGCAAAGCAACACAGATCCCGCAAAGCCAAAAAAACCCCAAACAAAAACCACACTTCATGAACTAGGAACAGAAGGAAATTTCCTCAGCATGATTAAGGACAGTTATGAAAAACAACAGCAGCAAAACCAGAGCTAACATGACATGCAACAGTAAATTAAAGACTGACAGACTTTCTCCAAAGAAAAGAACAAGACAAGGACGCCTGCTTTCACCACTTCTATTCAACAGAGCTGTTGTTATTCAGTTGCCAAGTTGTGTCCAACTTGCAACTGGCAAGAAAAAGAAATTAAAGGCATTTATTTTGGAAAGAAAGAAATAAAACTAGCTCTGTTCACAAATGACGATCTTATACAAAAGAAAACTCTACAGGTTCAACAGCCCCCCCCCAAAAAAAACTTATTAGAACAAATGAATTCTGCAAAGTTGCAGAATACAAAATAAATACACAAAAATCAGTTACATTTCTATACCCTAGTAATGAAAAATCATAAAAGGAAACACATCCAATCATTATTTAACTGGTGACTCTTACTCATGGAGGATTATTTACTGGGATACTTTGTAATTTTTTTGAAAACTCACTTTTCCTGAAAATGGTTTTTTCTGTGAGAATCCCTTCTGGATTGTAAGAGCTTTCCCCCCAAGAGGAGTTTTATATTTGCTTCTGCCAGACAACCAAAGAACATCACTGATCCAGAACAATGTTGTTACTGTTGTTCATCGACTCTGGGGTTGCCAATCATGTAACAAAACTTTCAAGCATATACCCAAGTAAGCCCATGCCCAGGACCTGTCAGAGGAGAGAGACTACCTGCCCTGCCCCTAGACTGAAGTCAGAGACTGAGAAATCTGTCATCTTCCCACAGCATAAAGCAGATATTTTTCTTTTCCACTGCTTCAGTGAAGGTCCCTTGGGAGTCCCAGTTTTATGTGGAGGTCAAGATCCCTGTTCTAACTCCTCACCCAAGATTCTGTCTCTTGTCCTCAATTATCACTTCTGTTTTACAGTTCCATCTTCATTTCTGGCACCTAGGGATTTCAGTCTAAGAGTTTTTTGTTTTTTTTTTTTGGAGAAGGAAATGGCAACCCACTCCAGTGTTCTTCCCTGGAGAATCCCAGGGACGGCAGAGCCTGGAGGGCTGCCATCTATGGGGTCGCACAGAGTCAGACACAACTGAAGCGACTTAGCAGCAGCAGATGATTAAAAAACATTGCAAATACTGCATGTTGTTATTTATATAAAATCAGAAAGAAAACACTCATGTCAAGCTCCAAAATTTGTATATACTTTTAGGTCATAAGAGTTAATAGTTTTATTTATAACTTTGTAGATGTTACTTATGTATGAAAAAAGCAGGAAAATATATTGAGGAGTTCTGTTTACAGAGGACTTTAATATGTTACATTTCTTAAACGTACACATGTATTTTCTATGCATACTTAAGTAATACTTAAGGAAACCAAACAAAGTAATGATACAGTTGCATTGTTGCACATGTTATCAGTGTCCGAAATAAAACCTTTTTGGTGAAAAGAAAAAAAAAAAGAGGGTTTTTTTTTTTTTTTTTTTTTTTACAGTTTACCTGGAATTTGCATTGTGTGCAATAGGAGAGTTTATAGGTTACCCTGGTGAGTCAGCTTGACAGATCTGGGTCTCACCCCTTCTGTATTAAAACCATTTCTTTTCTCTCTCCTTCTGAAATACTATAGATCATGCTTTTCTTCCTACCTCATGGGATACTGTGAGAGTTAAGTGATAGATGCAAATAAAATGCTCAGCACAGGCCTGGCACTCAATAAATAGTAGCCATCTACCCAACTGACCCCTAACATGAAGGATATTTTTATCATAAAACACATATTAAAATTTTAGGGTAATTTTAATGTTTCAGAGTATGAAATCTTAGAAATGTTGACCTAAAAGTTACAATTTCTGAAATTTCATTCTCTTCAATTTTATCCCTCTGACCAATTCTCCAAGCCAGGCTTCAGCAGTACATGAACCGTGAACTTCCAGATGTTCAAGCTGGTTTTAGAAAAGACAGAGGAACCAGAGATCAAATTGCCAACATCCGCTGGATCATCAAAAAAGCAAGAGAGTTCCAGAAAAGCATCTGCTTCTGCTTTATTGACTATGCCAAAGCCTTTGACTGTGTGCATCACAATAAACTGTGGACAATTCTGAAAGAGATGGGCTTACCAGACCACCTGACCTGCCTCTTGAGAAATCTGTATGCAGGTCAGGAAACAACAGTTAGAACTGGACATGGAACAACAGACTGGTTCCAGATAGGAAAAGGAGTACGTCAAGGCTGTATATTGTCACCCTGCTTATTTAACTTATATGCAGAGTACATCATGAGAAACGCTGGGCTGGATGAAGCACAAACTGGAATCAAGATTGCTGGGAGAAATATCAATAACCTCAGATATGCAGATGACACCACCCTTATGGCAGAAAGTGAAGAGGAACTGAAAAGCCTCTTGATGAAAGTGAAAGTGGAGAGTGGAAAAGTTGGCTTAAAGCTCAACATTCGGAAAACGAAGATCATGGCATCTGGTCCCATCACTTCATGGCAAATAGAATGGGAAACAGTGGAAACAATGTCAGACTTTATTTTTTGGGCTCCAAAATCACTGCAGATGGTGACTGCAGCCATGAAAGTAAAAGACACTTACTCCTTGGAAGGAAAGTTATGACCAATCTAGATAGCATATTCAAAAGCAGAGATATTACTTTGCCAACAAAGGTCCGTCTAGTCAAGGCTATGGTTTTTCCAGTGGTCATATATGGATGTGAGAGTTGGACAGTGAAGAAAGCTGAGCACCGAAGAATTGATGTTTTTCAACTGTGGTGTTGGAGAAGACTCTTGAGAGGCCCTTGGACTGCAAGGAGATCCAACCAGTCCATTCTAAAGGAGATCAGTCCTGGGTGTTCACTGGAAGGACTGATGCTAAAGCTGAAACTCCAGTACTTTGGCCACCTCATGAGAAGAGTTGACTCATTGGAAAAGACTCTGATGCTGGGAGGGATTGAGGGCAGGAGGAGAAGGGGACGACAGAGGATGAGATGTCTGGATGGCATCACTGACTCGATGCACATGAGTTTGGGTGGACCGGGAAGCTTAGCATGCTGTGATTCATGGGGTCGCAAAGAGTAGGACACGACTGAGCGACTGAACTGAACTGACCTCAAATAACTTAAGACAACCTCAAAGAAATAAAAATGTTATTTTTATTATTTAAGACAGAACTCTTAAAGAATTAAATCCATAAAGGTTCTAATCTGACTGCATTAAAAGCATACACTGACAAACTAAACAGTGTGTGAAAAACCTGATATATATACATTATAATAGTACTCAGTTCCATAACACTTAATATAATGAAGAAACTATACAGCCAAATAATTTTAAATAAATTTAGGAAATCATGTAGGTGGCAGATGTCCTACTCACCTCACGTTCTCCTAATAAACAGATCAAAAATACACTTGCATGTGGAATAATTCTCACCAGAATACTTACTGAACGCTGGCAGAAGACCTCAGACTTCCAAAAGGACAAGAAAATCCCCAAGTAACTGGATAGGACAAAAGAAAAAGAGAGAAAGCAGGACAGACAGGACCTGTGCACCTGGGATGAAGCTGTGAAAAAGGGAAAGTTTCAAAACTCAGAAGACCCCTCACTGGCAAGGAAATAGCTAGGACAGAAGGGGAGCTTCAGAGATTCAGAGCAGAGTGCAGCAACCACTTTGCATAGGGCAAAGCAGAGCAAGACCTGCAGAGACAGTCGGGGCCGCCACCTGACACATCCCCCCCTTGACACTTGCCCTTCTGCTGAGGAGGGCAGGGGTGAGTACTGAGGCTTGTGCTCTGAAGCTGATAATTGGGGCAGGACTGGGTTTGGCTGCATGGTGACAGCCTGGGGGGACTAAGGTGTGGTGCACAATAACCAAAGGAGTACGGGAAGAAGCCTGGGCCCTCCAGAGAAGCAAGGCCTAGTTGCTGGGGGTGCTGTGAGGAAAGGGGTGGGTACTCCATAGAAGTTTCTTTCTCTGCACGCTCTCTCAGGTGGCAAGGCAACAACCTACACAAGCCTCAGAAGTAGGCACGAGCTAGCACTACCACCTCAGACTCCAGAGGCAGGTGCGGATGGCTGGCCAAGGGTTCCAGGACTGAGCGCCAACCAGTGCCCCCATCTCCCCAGGAGGCACAGGCAGAGTGCCAGCATCAAGGGTCCCACAGTCAGGTCATGCACCTGCATACCTTCTACCAAAGGGCTAACAGCCAGCCCACACTGAGCAAAGACTGTAAGGACCCAAACCAAAAACAGCCCTCATGCCAAAAAACAGTAAAACCGCACAAGCTACTCAGGGGAAACTCCCAAGAATAAATAAGCCCTCCAAGACTACAGTAGATAATTATTTCTCCTAAACTCACAGAATAAGATAAATATAAACAACATGAATAAGCAGACAAACCACTCCCAGTCAAAAGATCAAGAGAATTCCCCTGAAGGAACAAACAGTAAAACAGACCTCCTCAGTCTAACAGGCACCAAGTTTAAAAAGAAGGTAATGAAAATACTGAAGGAATTAAGAAAAACTATCATAAAAATTGCTGTAAAAAGGAACTAGAAATTATAAGGAGGAGCCAAGAAAACTTAGAAAATTTACTTGCCAAGGAGAAAGCGGATCACTGAGGAAGGCTTTCTTATCTCTCCTTGCTATTCTTTGGAACTCTGCATTCAAATGGATGTATCTTTCCTTTTCTCCTTTGCCTTTAGCTTCTCTTCTCAGCTATTTGTAAGGCCTCCCCTCGTTGCTCAGAGAGTAAAGCGTCTGTCTGCAAAGCAGGAGACCCGGGTTCGATCCCTGGGTTGGGAAGATCCCCTGGAGAAGGAAATGGCAGCCCACTCCAGTATTCTTCCCTGGAAAATCCCATGGACGGCTGAGCCTGGTAGGCTACTGTCCATAGGGTCGCAAAGAGTCGGACATGACTCAGCAACTTCACTTCACTTCACTTCCCCTCAACCATTTTAATCAAAGAATAGCAATAGAGATAAGAAAGCCTTCCTCAGTGATCAATGCAAAAAGTAGAGGAAAACAACAGAATGGGAAAGACTAGAGATCTCTTCAAGAAGATTAGAGATACCAAGGGAACATTTCATGCAAAGATGGGCACAATAAAGGATAGAAACAGTATGGACCTAACAGAAGCAGAAGATATTAAGAAGAACTGTACAAAAAAGATCTTGACAATCCAAATAACCACTATGGTGTGATCACCCACCTAGAGGCAGACATCCGGGAATGCGAAGTTAAGTGGGCCTTAGGAACCATCACTACAAACAAAGCTAGTGAAGGTGATGGAATTCCAGTTGAGCTATTTCAAATTCTAAAAGATGATGCTGTGAAAGTGCTGCACTCAATCTGCCAGCAAATTTGGAAAACTCAGCAGTGGCCACAGGACTGGAAAAGGTCAGTTTTCATTCCAATCCCCAAGAAAGGCAATGCCAAAGAATGCTCAAACTACTGCACAATTGCACTCATCTCACACGCTAGTAAAGTAATGCTCAAAATTCTCCAAGCCAGTCTTCAACAGTAGGGGAACCATGAACTTCCAGATGTTCAAGCTGGTTTTAGAAAAGGCAGAGGAACCAGTGATCAAACTGCCAACATTCATTGGATCATCAAAAAAGCCAGAGAGTTCCAGAAAAATATCTACTTCTGTTTTATTGACTACACCAAAGCCTTTGAACATGTGGATCACAACAGCCTGTGGAAAATTCTTAAAGACATACGAATACCAGACCACCTTATCTGTATGCAGGTCAAGAGGCAAGAGTTAGAACTGGACATGGAACAACAGACTGGTTCCAAATCGGGAAAGGAATATGTCAAGGTTGTATATTGTCACCCTACTCATTTAACTTCTATGCAGAGTATATCATGTGAAATGCTGGGCAGGGGGGTGAAGCACAAGCTGGAATCAAGATTGCCGGGAGAAATATCAATAACGTCAGATACGCAGATGACACAACCCTTATGGCAGAAAGCGAAGAACGTAAGTGCCTCTTGATGAAAGTGAAAGAGGAGAGTGAGAAAGTTGGCTTAAAACTCAACATTCAGAAAACTAAGATCATGGCATCCAGTCCCATCACTTCATGGCAAACAGATGGGGAAACAATGGAAACAGTGAGAAAGTAACTGAACTGAACTGAAAATCACTGCAGATGGTCGCTGCAGCCATGAAATTAAAAGACGCTTGCTCCTTAGAAGAAAAGCTATGACCAACCTAGACAGCATATTAAAAAGCAGAGATATTACTTCGCAGACAAAGGTCCCTATAGTCAAAGCAATGGTTTTTCCAGTAGTCATGTATGGATGTGAAAGCTGGACTATAAAGAAAGCTGAGTACTGAAGAACTGATGCTTTTAAACTACGGTGTTGGAGAAGACTCTTGAGAATCCCTTGAAATGCAGGGAGATCAAACCAGTCAATCCTAAATGAAATCAGTCCTGAATATTCACTGGAAGGAGTGATGCTGAAGCTGAAACTCCAATATTTTGGCCACCTGATGCAAAGAACTGACTCACTGGAAAAGACCCTGATACTGGGAAAGATTGAAAGCAGGAAGAGAAGGGGAAGACAGAAGATGAGATGGTTGGATGGCATCACCGACTCGATGGACATGAGTTTGAGCAAGCTCTGGAAGTTGGCGAAAGACAGGGAAGCCTGGTGTGCTGCAGTTCATGGGGTTCCAAAGAGTCAGACATGACTAAGCGACGGAACTGAAGGAGAAAGCTGAGCTCAAGGTAATGAACAGCAGAATGAATAATGCAGAAGGAAGAATAAGTGATCTGAAAGAACACTGGAAATTGCCCAAAGAGTAGACAGAAAACTAAATTTTTTTTTTTAAGTGAAAGCAACATAAGACACCTATGGGATAATATAAGCCAAATCTATGCATAATATGGATTCTAGAAGGAGAAGAAAGAGAAAAGGGGACTGAAAATGTATTTAAAGAAATTATGGCTGAAAACGTCCCAAACCTAAAGAACATTTGAGAAGCACAGACAGCCCCAAACAAGATGAGCCCATACCTACACTGAGAGACCCAAAAATAAAAACAGCAAAAAGTAAAGACAAGACCCTAAAAAGGGCCAGAGACAAGCAAGGAGTCAATTACAGGGAAACCCCCAGAAACACTGCAGGCCAGAAGAGAGTGCCAAAATATACTCAAAGTCTTGAAGAGGAAAAATCTGCAATCTAGAATATTCCACCAAGCAAAATCATTTAGAACAGGATGAAAAATAAAGAATTTATCACACAAGCAAAAAGTAAAAGAACACAGCAATATAAGCCTATTATCATACAAAAGAAATACGAAAGGTCTTCTCTATACAGGAAAGACGGAGAAGGCACTGGCACCCCACTCCAGCACTCTTGCCTGGAAAATCCCAGGGACGGGGGAGCCTGGTGGGCTGCCGTCCTTGGGGTCGCACATAGTCGGACACGACTAACGCGACTTAGCAGCAGCAGCAGCATACAGGAAAGAAGCAAGAAGATATAGAAAGATCAACAACTGGAAAGTCAGTCACTTAAATTAGCCAGTATACGATCAAAAAAAAAAAAAAAATCCTATTTGAGAAAGTGATGATAAACATAAGGAACAGCAAAAGGATAAAGATGAAGATAAAAGACATCAAAGTCATAAAATGCAGGGAAGGAGAGTAAGAAATACATTTTTTTTAGAATGTGGTCAGGCCTGTATGAGTATCAGTCTAAACGAAGCAAATAGGAAAGGGTTGCTGCTGCTGCTGCTAAGTCGCTTCAGTCGTGTCCTTCTCTGTGTGACCCCATAGACGGCAGCCCACCAGGCTCCCCCGTCTCTGAGATTCTCCAGGCAAAAACACTGGAGTGGGTTGCCAGTTCCTTCTCCAATGCAGGAAAGTGAAAAGTGAAAGTGAAGTCGCTCAATCTGGCCCGACTGTTAGCCCACCAGGCTCCTCCATCCATGGGATTTTCCAGGCAAGAGTATTGGAGTCGGGTTAACATATATGTAAAACAGGACAACCACAAATCAAAAATATACAACAGATTCACAAAAACCAAAAAGAAGAGAACATAAGCATAAAATAAAAGGAAGTAAAACAAAAAGAAAGAAAAAGGAAAATGGAACAAAGAACCAATTAGAAAACAAGGTTTAAAATGGCAATAAATATATATGTATCATTAATTACCTAAATGTCAATGAAATGACTGCTCCAATCAAAAGACATTAAGTAGCAGACTGGATTAAAAAACAAGAGCTTTGCTGCCTGAAAGAGACTTACCTTAGGGCAAAGGACACACACAGATAGAGAGTGAGAGGACTGAGAAAGACATTTCGGGCAAACGGAAATGCAAGAAAAGAGGAGTCAGTATTCGTATCAGACAAAACAGACTTAGGCCATAAAGCAGGACACTATAAAATGGTGAAAGAATCAATACAAGAGTTCACATCCATCAGTATGTATGCACCTAATATGCGTGCGTGCTTCGTCACTTGAGTGGAGTCCGACTTGCAGCCCTATGGACCGTGGCCCGCCGGGCTCCTCTGTCCATGGGATTCTCCAGGCAAGAATGCTGGAGTGTTGCCATTTCCTTCTCCATGCACCAATGTGGGAGTTCACCCAAATACAGAAAACAAATACTAACAGATATAAAGGGAGAAATTAATGGGAATACGATAGGAGACTTAAACACACCACATACATCAATGAACAGATCCTCTAGACAGAAAATCAAGAAGGCAACAGAAATCAAAAATGGTATAATAGAAAAGTTAGACTTAATTGATATTTTTCAAGACATTACATCCAAAAACACCCAGATCACACTGTTTTCAAGTTCACACGGAACCCTCTCTAGGTTTGATCACATACTAGGGCAGAAAATCTCAACATTTAAAAGAAATTATTTCAAGCATCTTCTCTGATCACAATGGCATGAAATTATTAACAGAAATCCACCAAAGGAAAACAAATGAGAAAATATTAATAGAAATTCACCATGAGAAGAGAAATGAGAAATAAACAATTGCGTGGAGACTAAACTATGTGCTACTAAAAAGCCAAAGGGTCAACAAAGAAATCAAAAAGGAAATGATAAAATTACTTGAAAACACAACAATGAAAACACAACCATACAAAATTTATACCATGCAGCAGTTCTTAAAAGAGACGTTCATAGCGATGTAGGCCTTTATCAGTTTAAAAAGAAGAAAAATCTCAAATAAATGACCTATCACCTAAAAGAATTAGAAAACCAAACAGAATCCGAAGTCACCAGAAGGAAGGAAATAAAGTTCAGAGAGTAAATAAATAAAACAGAGGTTTGAAAAACAGGGAATTCACCGGCAGCCCAGTGGATAGGACAGCACACTTTGACGGGCCCGGGCTGACCCCTGGTTGGGGAGCTAAGATCCCACAACCAGAACAGTGCAACCAAACAAAAGCAAAACAGAAAGGGAAACCAAGAGCTGGCTGGCTCTTTGAAAGGGTTAAAAAAAAAAATGTGACAAACCTCTGGCCATGTTCACCAAGAAGAGACAGAACGCAAGTAAAATTAAAAATCAAAAAGGAGAAATCTCAACCCACACTGCAGGAATACAAAAGAACTGGAAGAGAACTCTATGAACAATTATATGTCCATAATTTGATGTGACAACCTAGAAGAAGTAGACAACTTTCTACAAACTATACAGCCCAACAAAACCGAATCAAGAACAATTTGAGCCAACTGATCACTAGAAGTGAAACAGAATCTGTAATTAAAAAAAAAAACCTCCCTACAAAGAAAATCCAGGCCCAGGTGGCATCACAGGTAAACTGTATCAAACACAAAAGAACTTACACCAATCCTTCTCACATTCTTCTGAAAGACACAAGAGGAGGGGAAGCTCCTAAAGACATTCTAAGAAGCCACCATCACCCTGAGCACAAACCCCAAAAAAAAGGTATCACAAAAGAAAACCACATGCCAATATCTTTGATGAATATAGACGAGAAAAATTTCAACAAAAGAGCAACTGAATCCAACAACACATGAAAGATCACGCACCATGACCAAGTGGGACGCATCCCACATTCACAAGAATGGTTCAATGTATGCAAAGCAATCAATGCAATACGCCACATAAACAAAAGCAAAGTAAAAAAACCACATGATTATCTCAAAAGATGCAGCAAAGGCATTTGACAAAATTCAACATTCATTCGTGATAAAAACTCTAATCAACATTGAGTGTAGAGGAACAAATCTCAATATAATAAAAGTCATTTCTGACAAACCCATTGTCAACATGATGCTCAACGGTGAAAACCTGAAGCATTCCCACTAAAATCTGGAACAAGACAAAAAAATGCCATTCTTACCACTTCTATTCAACACAGTATTAGAAGTCCTAGCCTCAGCAATCAAAGAGAAAGAAATAAAAGATATCCAAATTGGACGGGAAGAGGTAAAGTTGTGGATATATGCAGATGACATGATACAATATATAGAAAACCCTAAGGACTTTACACAAAAATTACCAGATCTTATAAATGAATACAGCGAAGTAGTAGAGATTAACATGCAGAAATCAGTTACATAAATTTCTTCACACTACCAACAAAATATCAGAAAGGGGATGTAAAAAAAAAAGTTTCTTTTAAAATCACACTAAAAAGAAAAAACAACCTAGGAATAAACCTGATCACAGAAGTAAAAGACTGAGAACTATAAAAAATTAATAAAGGAAATTAAGAGAAATGGAAAGATATCTTATGCTTTTAGATTGGAAGAATTAATACTGTTAAAATGGTGATACTACTCAAAGCAATCTACATATTGAATGAATCCCTATCAAATTACCCATGATATTTTTTGCAGAACTAGAATAATCCAAAAATTCATATAGAACCATAAAAGATCCAGAATTGCCAAAGGAATCCTTGGGGGGAGTGGGGAATCAAGAGACATAACTATCCCAGAATTCACACAACACTACAAAGCTACAGTAATCAAATCAATGTGGTACTGGTACAAAAACAGACATCCACATCAACAGAACAGAACAGAGCCCAGAAATAAACCCACACACGAAGACTAGTCAACCAATCTTTGACCAAGGAGGTGAGAATATAAAATGGGAAAAAGTCTCTTCAGCAAGTGGTACTGGAAAGGCTGGAGTCGTTAGATTAATGAGGTTAGGACACAGCCACACATTATGCCCAAAAATAAACTCAAGACAGCTAAGACTTAAATGTAACTAGGACACCATAAAACTTCTAGAAGAGAGCATAGGCAAAACATTCTCTGACATAAACTGTAACAATGTTTTCTTAATCTACCAAGGCTTCCTGGTGGCAAACAATCCTGGAGACCCAGCTTCAATCCTTAAATTGGGAATATTTCCTAGAAGAGGAAATGGCAACCCGCTCCAGTATTCCTGCCGGGAGAATGCCATGGACAGAGGAGTCTGGAGGGCTACAGTCCATGGGATCGCAAAGAGTTGGACACGACTGAGCAACTAACATTTTCACTTTCACCAAGGTAACAGAAATAAAACCAAATGAGACCAAATCAAACTTAAAAGTTTTTGCCCAGCAAAGTAAATCATTAAAAAAAAAAGAACGAATAGAAACCCTACAGAAATATTTACAATGATGCAACCAACAAGGAATTTATCTCCAAAATATACAAACAGTTCATACAACTCAACAACAAAAGGCAAGTCAATTTTAAAAAAAACAAATGGGCAGATCTTAATAGACATTTCTCCGAAGAAGACACACAGACAGCCAGTAAGCACATGAAAAGATGCTCAATATCACTAATTATTAGAGAACTTAAAACTACAAGGAGGTACCATCTCACACCAGAGATGTGTGAATGGCCATCATTAAAAAGCCTACACACAGGATTTCCCTTGTGATACAGTGGATGGGAATCCACCTCACAATGCAGGGAACGCCAGTTCGATCCCTGGTCCAGGAAGAGCCCGCATGCAACTCAACACATGCACCACAGCCACTGAGCCCACTCACCCCGGAGCCTGCAACAGGAGAGGCAAAGCCACGATGAGAAGCCTGTGCACCACAGCGAGCAAGCAGCCCCACGCTCCACAAGTAGGAACAGCCTGCAGACAGCAAAGGGCCAGCACAACCAGAAGTAAACAGGTACAGAGATTATTCTGTTTAAAAGTCTACAAAAAAGAAATGCTAGAGAGGGTGTGGAGGAAACAGAAGCCTCCCACACTGTTGGTGGGAGTGTGAGTTGACGCAGCCACTACAGAAACGGTACGGAGGCTCCTCAAACACTGACACCAGAGTTGACGGGATCAAATCCCACGCCTGGGCAACATCCAGACCAAAGACGCCTGCATCCTGAGGCGCAGACAGCAGCCAAGATACGGAAACAGCCTGACTGCCCATCAATACATGAACGGGTGAAGAAGCTACGCGTCCATATGCAATGGAATACCACTAAGCCATAGAAAAGAGCAAAACAATGCCATTTGCAGCAACCCGGATACAATGAAAGATTTTGACATTAAACGAGGTCAGACAGAGAAAGACAAATACCATATGAGATAGAACTTACATGTGGTATCTAAAATACGGCACACAAATCCTGGGAATCCCCAGGGAATCCAGCCTTGATGGCCAGCAGGCTTTGATCACAGGCCTTCCATAGACTGCGGGAAACAGAGACTTAGTCTTGGGCCACAAACAAAGTACTGTGCACACCAAGGTCCAGAAGATGCAGCAGAGACCAGCGACTGAAGCAGGACTACTACGTGCCGGAAGGCCATCTGCGGAGACGTGGGCCAGCAGTGTGCGTGACCACACACAGGAGTCAAACAGACAAAGATTAAAGACAAAGGTAATACATTAAGAAGAATTGATTCTTTCGAGCTGTGGTGTTGGAGAAGACTCTTGAGAGTCCCTTGGGCTGCAAGGAGATCCAACCAGTCCAATTAAAGGAGATCAGTCCTGGGTGTTCATTGGAAGGACTGATGTTGAAGCTGAAACTCCAATGTTTTGCCTGATGCGAAGAGCTGACTTATTTGAAAAGACCCTGATGCTGGGAAAGACTGAAGGCAGGAGGAGAAAGGGATGCCAGAGGACGAGATGGTTAGATGGCATCACCAACTCAATGGACACGAGCCTGGGTAAACTCTGGGAGATGGTGATGGACAGGGAGGCCTGGTGTGGGTCACAAAGAGTCAGACACGACGGAGTAACTGAACTAGAACTGGAATATATTAAAAGCGATGGGAAAAAAGACAAAAAAATATCCAAGGGAACTCCCATTGCACTATCAGCTGAATTCTCAACAGAAACCCTACAAGCCAAAAGAGAATGGCACAATATATTTAAATGATGAAAAGGGGAGAAGCTATACCAAGAATACTCTACCCAGCAAGACTCTCATTCAAATTTGATGGAGAAATCAAAAGCTTTCCAGACAAGTAAAAGTTAAGAGAATTCAGCACCACCAAACCAGATTTACAACAAATGCTAAAGGCAAGAAACACAAGAGAAGGAAAACACCTACAGAAAACAAAACCAAACAATTAAGAAAACAGTAATAGGATCATACATATGGATGATTACTGTAAATGTAAATGGACTAAATGCAACAACCACAAGACACAGACTGGCTGGGTGGGTAAAAACATGTGCCTGTATGTACTTCCACTTACCGTATCACTGAGCTTGACCCCTGCAAGCTATGTAGTTATTTTATATTGTTAACTTAATCATGTTCCCATTATTGCTTGCAACTGTAATTATCTTTTATTTTTATTTTTTCTAACACTGACTGTGAAAACTGATAAATACCTTTTACTACTGTAATTATGTAATTATTACTCACTTATACCATTGTGTCATAGGTGGTCAACAGAAAAATAATAGAACTCTGTATCAAAGGTACAATAGGAAAAAATGTAATCATTTTTTAAAAATCCAGATAGATGCATAGCAAAATTATCCTCAAATTTTTTTAAACATACAAATGCTCAGGTATTGCTTTTTTCCCTCCAGAGATCCAGATATGTTTCTAATAAGCAGTCACGTTTAAAACCAACTGGACTATATGATGGTCCTTTACTTTCAGATAGTTTGCTTCACTTTTTCTCTTTCATATTCAGTGCTCCCAGTTCATTTAGTTTATGTTTTCCAATTTCTCCATCTCTTTTTTTATGTTCTTTCTCAAGTCTTTATCAAGAAAAGCTTTCCAATATTTATATGTTTTAGAAAACTTACGAACTTTTGCCTAAAAAATTCATGACATTCTGATTCCACCTGACTTACTATTAACAGAATGCTAGCTTTCTAATTAAAAAACAGATATGCAACAAGCAACAAAGGTTTACTGTATAGCATAGGGAACTATAATCAATATCTTATAATAACCTATAATGGAAACTAATTTCAAAAATAATATGTGTATAACTGAATCACCCTGCTGTGCACCTGAAACATTGCAAGTCAACTATACTTCAATAATATATATATATAGTGAGGAAAAAAATAAATATAGCACAAATGGACCTATCTACAAAACAGAAACAGGCTTAGAGAACAGACTTGTGGTTGCCAAGTGGGCACGTGGGAGGATGACAAGGGATAGACTAGGAGTTTGGGGGTAGTAGATATAAACTATTACATTTAGAATAAATAAACAACATCCTGGTGCATAGCACAGGGAACTAGATCCAATCTTCTGAGATATACCATAATGGAAAAGAAAATGGAAATTTACATATATATATATAAAAGAATGTATATGTGTCTATCATTGAGTCACCTTGTTGTATAACAGAAGTTAACAACACGTTAAATCAACTATATTTCTACTGAAAAAAAAAAAGCAAGCATAAACAAAAGAATAAAACAAAACTTAAAGGTATTCCAACATCTCAGAAAGTGCAAGCCAGCAACTTTTTTTTTTAAACAACAGCTAGAGCAGAATCAGTTTAGTACCTTACAACCAGTTTTTAAATAAAAAGAAACTATAAGGATATATAGAACAAAGGGATAAACAATGTTCAAGAAAACTCTTCCATACATATAATATATGAGTTTCAATGTAAAATGTGCAACTATGGGTTCACAAAGTCTGAGTAACATAGCTCTAATGAGCCTTAACAGTAGCTCTGTGAAACACCAGTAGCCAATCTGTCTAAAAAATAATAATTTTTCTTTTTTGGCTATGCCCCCACAGCATTCAGGATCCAAGTTCCCCAACCAGGTATTGAACCCATGCACCCCACAGTGGAAGCAGAGTCTTAACCACTGGGCCACCAGCAAAGTCCCCTAAAATAATCATTTCTGACTCATTAATTTACACTCAGCAGTGCCCACAGAACTGGAAATGGTCAGTTTTCATTCCAATCCCAAGGAACGTCAATGCCAAAGAATCCTCAAACTACTGCACAATTGCACTCATTTCACATGATAGCAAGGTAATGCTCAAAATCCTTCAAGCCAGGCTTCAACAGTACATGAACCAAGAACTTCCAGATGTATAAGCTGGATTTAGAAAAGGCAGAGACAAACCAAATTACCAACACCCCTAGATCATAGAAAAAGCAAGATAATTCAGAAAAGCATCTACTTCTGCTTCACTGACCACACCAAAGCCTTTGACTGTGTGGATCACAACAAACTGTGAAAAATTCTTCAAGAGATGGGAATACCAGACCACCTTACCTGCCTCCTGAGAAACCTGCAGGCAGGTCAACAAGCAACAGTAAGAACCGGACACGGAACAACAGGCTGGTTCCAGACTGGGAAAGGAGAACGTCAAGGCTGTATGTTGTCACCTTGTTTATTTATATGCAGAGTACATCATGTGAAATGCTGGGCTGGATGAAGCACAAGCTGCAATCAAGATTGCTATGAAAATTATTGATAACCTCAGATATGCAGATGACACCACCCTAATGGCAGAAAGTAAAGAGGAACTCAAGAGCTTTTTGATGAAGGTGAAAGAGGAGAGTGAAAAAGCTAGCTTAAAACTCAACATTCAAAAAACTAAGATCGTGGCATCCAATCTCATCATTTCATAACAAATAGATGGAAGAAAAATAAAAACAGTGACAGACTTTATTTTCTTGGATTCCAAAACTACTGCAGACAGTGACTGCAGCCATGAAACTAAAAGATGCCTGCTCCTTGGAAGAAAAGCTATGACAAACCCAGATAACATATTAAAAAGCGGAAACATCACTTTGCTGACAAATGTCCCTATAGTCAAAGCTATGGGTTTTCCAGTAGTCATGTATGGATGTGAGAGTTGGACCATAAAAAAAGCTGAAGCCAAAGAATCTATGCTTTTGTACCACAGCGTTGGAGAAGCCTCTTGAGAGTCTTTTGGACTGCAAGGACATCCAACCAGTCAATCCTAAAGGAAATCAGTCCTGAATACTCATTGGAAGGACTGATGCTGAAGCTGAAACTCCAATACTTTGGCCACCTGATGCAAAGAACTGACTCACTGGAAAAGACCCCAATGCTGGCAAAGATTGAAGGTGGGAGAAGGGGATGACAGAGGATGAGATGGTTGGATGGCATCACTGACTCAATGGACATGAGTCTGAGTAAACTCCAGGAGGTGGTGATGGACAGGGAGGCCTGGTGTGCTGCAAAGTGTCAGACACGACTGAGCTACTGAACCGAGAGAGAATTTGCCTACAGTGACAACCAGAAAACTTTTACAAAGACCAGTAAACACATCGGTAATCATCTACAAATCTTGTATATACAGATACACTGTTGTAAATGTCTCATTTTCATCATGCTTTTCAAAAGAACTCAACATTAAAACATTTTTCACAGAAGATAGATTTCTTTTGGTCTCCCACAATGGTTAACTAATGAGAAATTTTTTAATCCAGTCTGCATAATACTGCAAACTATAGCATTAATAACAATGTTATTCTCTAAAATGCATTATATGGTACAATTATGTAATAAAATTCTTAATTGTTAAGAAAAATCTATTTCCAGATCTTTCACTTGGTTTACACATTTAACTATATTGAGACTTCCAGATTGCTTCAGAAGATTAAATTTTTAGTATCTAAAGAAAGCTATGTGGCATACCCAGTTCACACTGCAAATTCTTAAAGGCAAGAGACAAAATATTCACATTACTTCTAAAATTGAGCAACTAACGTTTTATAACTCAAGTATACAGTCACTATCAAATTACCATTTTCTGGTTTTCATAGCATTCTTATTTGAAAGTATCAGTTTGTGTTTGTCCATCCAAATACATATATAAATACAAGCTCTTATCTTGCTGACTAATTATTCTCAGCACATAACATAAACAGCCTTCAAATGTGAACTAAGTGAATATAAAATACCATCAAGAACAGGACAGGCTTCCTCAGGATGGAATGTCCTTCATCACTGGGGAAGACTACTCATCATTAAGAATACCAGTTTGAATTATTGCAGAAATGCAGATCAAACTTACAACGAGGGGCTTTCCTGGCGACTCAGTGGTAAAGAATCCGCCTGCCAATGCAGGAGACATTGGTTTGATCCCTGATCTGGGAAGATCTCACATACCAGGGAGCAATGAACACCGTGCACCCCAACTATCGAGCCTGTGCTCTAGAGCCCAGGAGGTGCAACCACTGAGCCCACATATACCACAGCTATTGAAACCCACGCACTGAGAGCCTATGTTCCGCAAGAGAAGCCACTGCAATGAGAAGCCCTTGCCCAGTAAGTGGTGAGTAGCCCCCGCTCCCCAAAACGAAAGAAAGGCCCACATATCAACAAACATCCAGCACAGCCAAAAATTATTTTTTTTTAAAATATCTTGATAAACACAACCATACAAAACCTATGGGAGGCAGCAAAAGCAATTCTCAGAGGGAAGTTCAGAGTGATGCAAGCATTCTTCAAAAACAAAAGAAAAATCTCAAGCTAACTTATCACCTAAAAAAATTAGGAAAAAAGAACAAACAAAACCCAAAGTCAGCAGGAGGAAGGAAATAACAAAGATAAGGGAGGAAATAAATACAATAGAGGTTGAAAAAACAGAAAGGGAATTCTAAGGAGCCCGCCCACCGCAACAAGAGAAGCCACAGCAGGAAGCCCAGTGGTCCAGTGGTTAAGACTCTGCACTTTCACTGCCAAGAGCCTGGGTTTGATCCCTGGTTGGGGAACTAAGATCCCACAATCCTCGTGGCACAAAAAAAAAAAAAAAAGAAGGAACCAAGAGTTCATGCTTTGAAATAATAAATAAAACTAACAAACCTCTGGTCAGGTTCACCAAGAAGAGAAGAGAGAACCCAAACAAACAGAATAAGAAATGAAAAAAGAGAAACCTCAATCCGTACCATAGAAGTACAAAAAACCTTAAGAGAAATTTACAAACAATTATATGCCAACAAATTTGACAACCTAGAAGAAACAGACAACTTTCTAGAAACATACAGCCCTCCAAAACGGACTAAGAAGAGACAATTTGAACAGACTGCTCACTAAAAGTGAAATAAAATCTGTAATTTAAAAAACAACAACAGAAAAACTCCCTACAAACAAAAGTCCAGGACCACATGACTTCACAGGCAAGTTCTACCAAACATACAAAGAAGAATTTATATTGATCCTTCTCAAATTCCTTCAAAAGACTGAAGAGGAGACTCCCAAGGACATTCTATGAAGTTACCATCTCCCTGATAGCAAAACCTAGACAAAGACACCATCAAAAAAGAAAATTACAGGGCTTCCTTGGTGGCTCAGGGGTAAAGAATCCACCTGCCAGTGCAGATGACACGGGTTTGATCCCTGATGAAGATTCCACATGCCCCTAGAGAGTAGACCCCGCCTGCCATAACTAGAAAAAAATTCATGCAACAACAAACACCCAATACAGCCAAAAAAATTTTTGAGGAGAAAAAAAAAAGAAAAGATTACAGGTCAATATCCCTGATGAATATAGACACAAAACTTCTCCACAAAATATTAGCAAACCGAATCCAACAACAACTGAAAAAGATGACATACCACAACCAAGTAGGATTCATCCCAAGTTAACAAAGATGGTTCACCATATGCAAACCAATGTAATACACCATATAAACAAAAGAAATTTTGAAAA
Organism: Oryx dammah; assembly: GCF_014754425.2. Lineage (NCBI taxonomy): Eukaryota > Metazoa > Chordata > Mammalia > Artiodactyla > Bovidae > Oryx > Oryx dammah. The sequence goes on from NW_024070193.1 coordinate 11,187,467, forward strand.
CCACACAATCATTTCAATAGACACAGAGAAAACATTTGAGAAAATTTATATCATTCACGACAAAAACTTACTGGGGCTTCCCTGGTGGCTCAGAGGTAAAGAATATACCTGCCGATAAAGGAGATACAGGTCCAACCCCTGATCTGGGAAGATCCCACAGGCAGCAGAGCAACGAGGCCTATGCACCAACTACTGAGCCTGTCCTCCAGAGGCCAGGAGCCGCAACTGCTCAGTCCAAATGCTGCAACGAGTGCAGCCTGAACACCCTCTAACCCATGCTCCCCAGTAAGAGAAGCCACTGCAATCAGAAGGCCATGAGCCACAGTGAGTAGCCTCCACTCACTGAAACTAGAGAAAAGCCGGTGCAGCAATGAAGACCCAACAAAGCCAAAAATAAAATGATTAAATATTTAAATGAATTTTAAAAAACCCCTCTTACCAAAGTGAGTACAGAGGGGAATATATCTCAACATAATAAAAGCTATTTCTGACAGTCAGTCAGTCAATATAAAGCTCAACGGTGAAAACCTGAAAGCATCCCCACTAAAATCTGGAACAAGGCAAGGATGCCAGCTCTTACCACTTCTACTCAACATAGTATGGGAAGTCCAAGCCTCAGCAGTCAGACAAAAGAAAGAAAGAAGAGGTAAACTGGAAGGGAAGAGGTAAAGCTGTCACTATATGCACATGACATGGTACAATATATAGAAAACCCTAAGGACCTTCACACAAAGACTACTCGATCTTATAAATGAATTCAGTAAGGCAGCAGGATATAAGATTAACATTTAGAAATCAGTTGTGTAAATTTCTTCTCATTACCAATGAAATATCGGATCGGGAATGTTAAAAAAAATGATACTTTTCAAAATCACACCAAAAAAATAAAATACCTAGGAATAAACCTGACCGAAAAGTCAAAAGACTTATACACTAAGAACTGTAATATTTCAGTAAAGGAAATTAAAGAGAATTCAAAGAAATCAGGAAATATCCCATGCTCCTGAACTGAGAAAATATGCATTGTTAAAACAACAATGCTACCCAAAACAATTTACAGACTGAATGCAACTCTTAGCAAATTACATTTTTTGCAGAACTAAATTATTTGGAATAAATAATCCAAAAGTTCACATGGAACCATAAAAGAACCAGAATTGCCAAAGGAATCCTGAGGGAAAACAACAAACCAGGAGACATAACTCTCCCAGACTTCACACAATACTACAAAGCTATGTAATCAAAACCATGTGATATTGATACAAAAATAGACATCCAGATCAACAGAACAGAACAGACAGCCCCAAAATAAACCCACACACCTAACATCAATGAATCTTCGACCAAGGAGTCAAGAATATAAAATGGGAAAAAGACAGTCTCTTCAGCAACTGGTATTGGGAAAGTTGGAGCTGTATGTAAATCAATGAAATTGGGATAAACCCTCACATCATGCACAAAGATAAACTCAAAATGGCTTAAAGACAAACATAATACATAATGCCATACAATTTCTAGAAGGAAGCATGGACAAAAAAGTCTCTAATATAAATCGTACCAATATTTTCTTAGGTCAGTCTACCAAGGCAATAGAAATAAAAACAAAATAAACAAATGGAAACTAATGAAACTTAAAAGCTTTTCCATAGCAAAGGAAATCATTTAAAAAAAATGAAAAAACAACCTACAGAAGGGGAGAAAATACATGCTGCTGTTGCTGTTTAGTTGCTAAGTCGTGTCCAACTCTTTGCGACCCATGGATTATAACCTGCCAGGCTCCCATGTTCATGGGATTTTCCAGGCAAGAATATTGGAGTGGGTTGCCATTTCCTTCTCCAGGGGATGTTTCCAACCTAGGGATCAAACTTGGGTCTCCTGCTTAGGAGGCAGATTCTTTACCACTGAGCTGCCTGGGAAACCCAAAGACGACATAAAGGGGCAGTAAGCACATAAGAAGATGCTTAACATAACTATTAGAGAAACGCAAAACAAAACTACAGTGAGGGCTTCCCCAGTGGCTGAGGGGTAAAGAATCCACCGGGCCGTGCAGAAGACACAGGCTGGATCCCTGATCTGGGAAGATCCCGCATGTTGAATAACTAAGCCCATTCGCCACAACTATGGAGCCTGTGCTCTGGAGCCCAGGAGCAGTAACTACTGAGCTTGGAAGCTTCAACTACTGAAGCCGAAGAGCCCTACAGGCCGTGCTCCTCAACATGAGAAGCCACCACAGTGAGAAGCCCTAGAGCACAGCTAGAGAGCAGCCCCTGCTTTGCGCTACTAGAGAAAAGCCCAGACAGCAACAAAGACCCAGCATGGCCACAAATAAATAAACAGAGATAAAATGATTAAAAACAAACAAACAAACAATGAAGTATCACCTCACACTGGTCAGAATGGCCATCATTAGGGGGAAAAAAAGAACAGTCATCATTAAAGTCTATAAAATAACAAATTCTGGAGAGGGTGTGGAGAAAATGGAAGCCTCCTAACTGTTGGGGAGAATGTAAGTTCATGCAGCTACTATGGAAAACAGCACAGAGGTTCCTCAAAAAATAAAAACAGAGTTACCACAATCCAGCAATCCCAGTCCTGGGCGCATACACCTAGACAAAAGTATAATCTACAAGCACCCCTGTGCTCATAGCAGTACTATTCACACAACAGCTACGACCAGGAAACAACCAAAACGTCCAGTGACAGATGAATGGATAAAGATGATGTGGTACATATACACAACAGAATACTACTCAACCATTAGAAAGAATGTCATAATGTCGTTTGCAGCAACATGGATGGCCTGGAGATTATCACTCTAAGTGAAGTAAGTTTGACAGACAAAAGCAAATATACAATATCACTTATACGTGGAATCTAAAATATGGCACAAATGAACTATTTACAGGCTCAAATGGCAGAAAGTGAAAAGGAACTAAAAAGCCTCTTGATGAAAGTGAAAGAGGAGAGTGAAAAAGTTGGCTTAAAGCTCAACATTCAGAAAACGAAGATCATGGCATCTGGTCCCATCACTTCATGGCAAATAGATGGGCAAACAGTGGAAACAGTATCAGACTTTATTTTGGGGGGCTCCAAAATCACTGCAAATGGTGATTGCAGCCATGAAAGTAAAAGACACTTACTCCTTGGAAGGAAAGTTATGACCAACCTAGACAGCATATTCAAAAGCAGAGACATTACTTTGTCAACAAAGGTCTGTCTAGTCAAGGCTATGGTTTTTCCAGTGGTCATGTATGGATGTGAGAGTTGGACTGTGAAGAAAGCTGAGCACCGAAGAACTGATGCTTTTGAACTGTGGTGTTGGAGAAGATTCTTGAGAGTCCCTTGGACTGCAAGGAGATCCAACCAGTCCATTCTAAAGGAGATCAGCCTTGGGTGTTCTTTGGAAGGAATTGATGCTAAAGCTGAAACTCCAGTACTCTGGCCACCTCATGCAAAGAGTTGACTCACTGGAAAAGACTCTGATGCTGGGAGGGATTGGGGGCAGGAGGAGAAGAGAACGACAGAGGATGAAATGGCTGGATGGCATCACCGACTCGATGGACGTGAGTCTGAGTGAACTCCGGGAGTTGGTGATGGACAGGGAGGCCTGGCGTGCTGCGATTCATGGGGTCGCAAAGAATCAGACACGACTGAGCTGAACTGAACTGAACTGAACAAGCTCAAAGACATAGAGAACAGACCTGTGGTTGCCAAGAAGGGCGGGTAGAGGGAGCGGGAAGGACTGGGAGTTTGGGGTTAGTAGATATAAACTATACAGGCCATAGGGCTGCATAGAGTTGGACTCGACTGAAGCAACTTAGCACTCATGCATGCATGCCTGCATTTAGAATGAATAAATAACAATGTCCTAGTGCATAGCAAGGGAACTAGATCCAATCTCCTGGGATATACCATAATGGAAAAGAATACATATATATATTAAAAAAGAATGCATATAGTGTATAACTGAGTCACCTTATTGTATAGCAGAAATTAACATAACACTATAAATCAACTATACTTCTACTAAAAATAAAAAGCAGCAAGCATAAACAGGAAAAAAAGGAAAAAATAAAACAAACTCTTGTGTCTCCTGCATTGGCAAGCAGATTCTTTACCACTAGCGCCACCTGGGAAGTCCTAAAGTTCTTCCAATATCTCTAAAGTACAAGCAAGCAAACTTTTTTAATAGCAGTTTGAAAAGCATCAACTTAGTAAATTACAACCAGCTTTTAAATAAAGAAATAAAACAAAACTATAAGGACACACTGCCCAAACAGGTAAACAATGTTCAAGAAAATTCTTTCACACATATAATATATGGGTTCCAATGTAAAATTAAGATCATGGGTCCCAACACTTCATGGCAAATAGATGAGGAAACAGTGGAAACAGTGGCTGACTTTATTTTGTTGGGGGGGGGGGGCTCCAAAATCACTGCAGATGGTGACTGAAGCCATGAAATTAAAAGAGACTTGCTCCTTCAAAGAAAAGTTATGACCAACCTAGACAGCATATTAAAAAGCAGAGACATTACTTTGCCCACAAAGGTCCATCTAGTCAAAGCTATGGTTTTTCCAGTAGTCATGTATGGATGTGAGAGTTAGACTATAAAGAAAGCTAAGTGCCAAAGAATTGATGGTTTTGAACTGTAGTGTTGGAGAAGACTCTTGAGAGTCCCTTGGACTGCAAACAGATCAAACCAGTCAATCGTAAAGGAAATCAGTCCTCTATATTCATTGGAAGGACTGATGCTGAAGCTGAAACTCCAATACTTTGGCCACCTGATGCAAAGAACTGACTCACTGGAAAAGACCCTGATGCAGGGAAACACTTAAGGCAAGAGGAGAAGGGAATGACAGAGGATGAGATGGCTGGAAGGCATCACCAACTCGATGGTCATGAGTTTGAGTAAACTCCAGGAGTTGGTGATGGACAGGGACGCCTGGTGTGCTACAGTCCATGGGGTCACAAAGAGTCAGACACAACTGAGCAACTGAACTGAATGTAAAATTAACCCCACCAAACTCTAGGACTGGGCTGCCTCAGGCCAAACTACAGGGAGAGAACACAGCCCCACCCATAAGCAGGATATTGGACTAAAGATTTACTGAGCATGGCCCTGCCCACCGGAGGAAGACTCTGTGTTCCCCACAGCCGGTCCCTCCTATGAGAAGTTTGCACAAGCCTCTTATCCTCATCCATCAGAGCACAGACAGAATGAAGACCAGAATCACAGAAAACTAACCAAAATGATCACATGGGTCACAGCCTTGTCAGTGAATCTATGAGCCACCCAAGACGAACGGGTCAAAGTGGGGAGTTCTAACAAAACGTGGTCCACTGGAGAAAAAAATGGCAAACCAGTTCAGCATCATTGTCTTTGAGAACCCCATGAACAGCATGAAAAGGCAAAAAGATATGACACTGAAAGATGAACCCTCCAGCAGGTCAGTAGGTGTCCAATATGCTACTGGAGAAGAATGGAGAAATAGCTCCAGAAAGAATGAGGAAGCTGAACCAAAGGGGAAACGACGTCCAGTTGTGGATGTGTCTGGTGGTGAGAGAAAAGTTCAATGCTATGAAGAGCAATACTGCATAGGAACCTGGAATGTCAGGCCCATGAATCAAAGTAAATTGGAAGTGGTCAAGCGGGATGGCAAGGGTGAACACAGACATCTTAGGAATCAGTGAACTAAAATGGATGGGAATGGGTGGATTTAATTCAGATGACCGTTATACCTATTGTGAGCAAGAATCCTTTAGAAGAAATGGAGTAGCCCTCATAGTCAACAGAAGAGCCCAAAATGCAGTACTTGGGTGCAATCTCAAGAATGACAGAAAGATCTCATTTCCAAGGCAAACCATTCAATATCACAGTAATCCAAGTCTATGCCCCAACCACTAATGCCGATGAAGCTGAAGTTGAACGGTTCTATGATGATCTACAAGACCTAGAACTAACAGCCAAAAAAGATGTCCTTTTCATCATGAAGTGAAGTTGCTCAGTTGTGTCCGATTCTTTGTGACACAATGGACTGTAGCCTAAGAGGCTCCTCCATTCATGGGATTTTCCAGGCAAGAGTACTGCAGTGGGTTGCCATTTCCTTCTCCAGGAGATCTTCCCAACCCAGGGATGAACTCAGGTCTCCCACGTTGCAGGCAGACGCTTTACCATCTGAGCCACCAGGGAAGTCCTTTTCATCATAGGGGACTGGAATGCAAAAGTAGGAAGTCAAGAGATACCTGGAGTAAAAGGCAAGTTTGACCTTGGAGCACAAAATGAAGCAGGGCAAAGGCTAACAGAGTTTTGCCAAGAGAACACACTGTTCATAGCAAACACCCTCTTCCCAACAACACCAGAGATGACTCTACATATGGACATCACCAGATGGTCAATACAGAAATCAGACTGATTATATTCTTTGCAGCTGAGAATGGAGAAACTCTATACAGTCAGCAAAAACAAGACATGGAGCTGACTGGCTCAGACCATGAGCTCCTTAATGCAAAATTCAGGCTTAAATAGAAGAAAGTAGGGAAAATCACTAGGCCATTCAAGTATGACCTAAATCAAATCCCTTAGGATTATACAGTAGAAGGTACAAATAGATTCCACGGATTAATCTGACACAGAGTGCCTGAAGAACTATGGACGGAGGTTCCTAACACTGTATAGGAAGTGGTGACTAAAACCATCCCCAAGAAAAAGAAATGAAGCAAGACAAAATGGTTGTCTGAGGAGGACTTACAAATAGCTGAAAAAGAAGAGAAGCAAAAGACAAAGGAGAAAAGGAAGAATATACCAAACTGAATGCAGAGTTCCAAAGAACAGCAAGGAAAGATAAGAAAACCTTCTTAAGTGAACAATGCAAAGAAATAAAGGAAAATAAGAGACTGGGAAAGACTCGAGATCTCTTCAAGAAAATTAGAGATACCAAGGGAAAATTTCATGCAAAAATGGACAGAAATGGTATAGATACAACAGAAGCAGAAGATATTAAGAAAAGGTGGCAAGAATACACAGAGCTATACAAAATGATATTAATGACCCTGATAACCAAGATAGTGTAATCACCTACCTAGAGCCAGACATCCTGGAGAATGAAGTCCAGTTGGCCATAGGAAGCATTACTACTAACAAAGCTGGTGGAGGTGATGGAATTCCAGCTGAGCTATTTCAAATCCTAAAAGATGATGCTGTGAAAGTGCTCCATTCAATATGCCAGCAGATTTGGAAAATTCAGCAGTGGCCACAGGACTGGAAAAGGTCAGTTTTCATTCTAATCCCAAAAAAGGAGAAAGCCAAGGAATGTTCAAACTACCACACAATCGCATGCTAGCAAAGTAACGCTCCAAATTCTCCAAGCGAGGCTTCAGCAGTACATGAATGAAGAACTTCCAGATGTACAAGCCAGATTTAGAAAAGGCATCAAATTGCCAACATACATTGGATCATAGAGAAAGCAAGGGAATTCCAGAAAAACATGTACTTCTGTCTCATTGACACTGCTAAAACTTTTGACTGTGTGGATCACAACAAACCATGCTTCTGCTGCTGCTGCTAAGTCGCTTCAGTCATGTCCAACTCTGTGCGACCCCATAGACGGCAGCCCACTAGGCTCCCCATCCAGGGATTCTCAAGGCAAGAACACCGGAGTGGATTGCCAGTTCCTTCTCCACAACAAACCATGGAAAATTCTTAAAGAGATGCAAATACCAGTCAGTCCACCTTACCTGCCTCCTGAGAAACCTGCATGCAGGTCAAGAAGCAACAGTTAGAACCAGACATGGAACAAAGACTGGTTCCAAATTGGGGAAGGAGTACATCAAGGCTGTATATTGTCACCCTGTTTATTTAACTTACGTGCAGAGTACATCAGAGTACATCATGCAAAATGTTGGGCTAGATAAAGCACAAGCTGCAATAACTTCAGGTACACAGATGACACCACCCTAATGGCAAAAAGCGAAGAGGAACTAAACAGCCTCTTGATGAGAGTCAAAGAGGAGAGTGAAAAAGCTGGCTTAAATCTCAACGTTCAAAAAACTAAGATCATGGCATCCGGTCCCATCAGTCCCATTACTTCATGGCAAATAGATGGGGAAAAAGTGTAAACAGTGACAGATTTTATTTTCCTGGGCTCCTAATGTCTGTTGACAGTGACTGCAGCCATGAAATTAAAAGACGCTTACTCCTTGGAAGAAAAGTTATGACAAACCTAGACAGCTTATTTAAAAGCACAGACATTACTTTGCTGACAAAGGTCCATACAGTCAAACCTATGGCTTTTCAAGTATTTATGTACGGATGTGAGAGTTGGAACATAAAGAAGGCTGAGCACTGAGGAATTGATGCTTTTGAACCATGGTGTTGGAGAAGAGTCTTGAGAGTTCTTTGGATGGCAAGGAGATCAAACCAGTCAATCCTAAAGGAAACTAATCCTGAATATTCATTGGAAGCACTGATACAGAAGCTGAAGCTCTAATACTGTGACCACCTGATGGGAAGAGCTGACTCACTGGAAAAGACCCTGATGCTGGGAAAGACTGGAGGCAAGAGAAGACTATAAGACTATACCTAACATTACTAACTAAACCAATAATTGCTAGAAGTAATTATGATCCTGCTATGCCATGATGACACTACATAAGTTCTTCTGCCACTTTAAAGTCAAATTCCCTTCAAACAACAACTCAGAACCACAGAGCCCACACGCCGCAACTTAAGACTGAAGATCCCTCATGCCACAACTAAGATCCAGCACAGCCAAATAAATAAGTAAATAAAAATAAATATTTTTTAAAAACTACAATGAGGTATCACCTCACACTGGTCTGAACAGCCATCATCAAAGAATCTATAAAGTATAAATGCTGGAGACGGTGTGGAGAAAAGGGAAACTCCTACATTGTTGGTAGGAATGTAAACTGGTACAGCCACTATGGAACATGGAGGCTCCTGAAAAACCTAGAAATAGAGCTACCATATGAGCCAGCAATCCCACTCCTGGATATATAACCGAGAAAACCGTACTTCAAAAGGATGCCCACACTGTGATGCAGCACTGTTTGCAATAGCCGGGACATGGAAGCAACCTCAACATCCGTCAACAGAGGACTAAAGAAGATGCAGTGCACGTGCACACAGAACAGAGCTCAGCGATAAAGAGGACTAAACCACGCCATCTGCAGCAGCATGAGTGGACCCAGAGACTGGCGTACAGAGTGCGGTCAGTCAGTATGAGAAAGGTAAGGATAACATAGCTTATATGCGGAATCTAGAAAAATGGTACAGATGAATTTATCTGCAAAGCAGAAACAGAGTCACAAATTACACGTGGAAAACAAACCTATGGTTGCCAAGGAGGAGAGGGGAAGGTGGGATGAAACGGGAGACTGGGATTGACACATATATGTCATATTACTATATATAAAATAGCTAGCTAATGAGAACGTACTGTATCGCACAGGGAACTCTACTCAATGCTCTGCAGTGACCTAAACGGAAAGAAAATCTAAAAAAGGGTGGCTATATGCATACACATAACTGATTTATCTTGCTGTACAACAGAAACTAACACAACATTGTGAAGAAACAATTAAAAAAATTTTTAACTAAAAAAAATAAGAGTTTGGATAGGATCAAAAATCCATTCTAAAAACATATGAGCTTAAGATTTTAAAAATACTGTACACACAAGCAGCAAGTACTATTTAAGTACTCACTAAATAGTTACTTTAATTTTTTCTTGTTTTCTTAAGTTTTTATAATATAGATTACTTACTACTAGAATAAAGTAAGAAAAACTGTAACAATTATTTTAATAAAGAAAAATCAAACAGAGCACCACTCAATTAAATAATAAAATGATGGGACATCCCCCTGGTTGTCCAGTAGTTAAGAACCCACCAAGCAATGCAGGGGATGCAGGTTTGATCCCTGGTCAGGAAACTAAGGGGCTTTGTGGTGGATTAAGCAGGAAAGAATGTGCCTGCAATGCAGGAAACCCAGGTTCAATCCCTGGGTTGAAAAGATCCTCTGGAGAAGGGAATGGATCCCCATTCCAGTTTTCTTGCCTGGAGAACGCCATCGACAGAGGAGCCTGGCAGGCTACAGTTCATGGGGTGGCAAAGAGTCCGACACAACTGAGCAACTAAGACACACACACACACACAGGAAACTAAGACTCCACATGCTGCAGAGCAACTAAGCCCGAGAGCCACAACTTGGAGCCCACCAGCCACAACCAGAGAGTTCGTGCGCTGCAACAGAAGACCCCACACGACGCAGCAGCGGCCCCACGCACCAGGTACCACAACTAAGACCTGACGCAACCAATAAACAAACATTTTTTTGAAAATTTAATAAAACAATGCCTTTTCTTTTTAGGAAGTACCTTTTCTTGAAAGACAACAGCAGTTTCCAGCCCGGGCATGATGTCCAGTAGGAGTCTGCAAGCTGCAGTGTTTAAAGGGGGCTCTCGGCTTGTCATCACATATGCATTCACCAGCTGTAAAGAAGAGCAATACTTTTCATCTGAAATTCAACCCAATCAAATTAATGAAGTTTAATAAATCCATACCATATTCCCATAGCTTGCCTAAAGAATATTAAAGATTGTAAGGCTACACCTAACATTACTAACTAAACCTATAATTATTGGAAATAATTATGATCCTGCTATGCCATGATACCATACAAGTTCTTCTGCCATTTTAAAGTCAAATTCCCTTCAAACAACAACTCAGCAACCACAGAAATTAAAACTCAAGAGTTATCACAAAAAAATCACCTCCCATCCTTATACTTTTTCAGAAAGATAAAACAGGGCAAGACAAGCCTCCCCTCACCTCTCCCTGATTCTTGACAATGATTAATGAAAAAACTTTGAGGTTTATATTTTATATAAATATATTAATAATGCTTTCTTTTTGGCACTCATCAGATAAAAAAACACTGGATCTCTAAGTGGCACTGTGTTCTGTTACTGGATATACAATAGTGGATAAGATACAGTCCCATCACCAAAAGGTTCATAATCCAAAAAAGATGACAGCTGGGAAAAACAAGTATCGTACAAGTACAGGATGCTACAGAAGCCTGGAGGAGATCATAAACCTTGCAAAGGAATCAGAAAAGGCCTCAGAGAGGAAGGGGTGCCAAGCAAGACCATGAAGAACAAGGAGGAACAGCTAACAAGGGGTGAAAAGGAAAGGAGGCAAAGGGCAAGAACTAAAAATTGAAAGAACAAAGGCCACGAAAAACAGGTTTATAAACCAAAATAAGAAATTTAAAGTTCATCGTGAGAGCAATGGGAAACCACTAATGCATTTTAAGCAAGACAGTGAGTGCCATGATCACTTTTTGCATTTGATAAAGAATGGGCTGGAGGAAGACAAGAAGAGAAACCAATTAAGAGGCTATTGTAGTACCAACAGAGGTATGGTGGTGGTTAGCCTAGGGTCTGGGAACAAGGGCAGAAAGAAGTCGAGGGATTTGTGAAGGCTAAGGGGTAGGGACCCATAAGAGCTGTAACTTCACTGAAGGAAGCTGTAACTTCAGCTTAGAGGAACAAAGAGGGCTTTCCAGGTGGCGCCAGTGGTAAAGAATCAGGAGATGCCAATGCAGGAGACTCAAGAGATGCAGGTTTCATTTCTGGGTCGGGAAGATCCCCTGGAGGAGGAAATGGCAACCTGCTCCAGTATTCTTGCTGGGAAAAATCCCATGGACAGAAGAGCCCAGTGGGCTACAGTCCATGGGGTTGCAAAGATGAGTCAGACATGACTGAGCATGCACACACGCTAGAGGAATAAAGGAACTTCTAGCTGGTTAGGAAAGGACACCATCACTGAGCTAGAGAATAAGAGAAACAGACTACGGGGCAAGCAATTAGACATGCAGAACTCAAGGTGCCTTTGGGAAATATCCATGTGGGGATCAGAAGGCAAGCTGGAAGTGATCTGAAGCAGAGGAGAGATGCCAGTGAAAGAGAAGTAAAACCGAGAATTAATATAGATAGTAACTACTGAGCCCTCATGTGCCAGGTTCTACACCAAGCACTTTCGGACTTAATCTCATTCAAGTATTACAAAAATATTTTAAGGTTAATCATTATCATCCCCATTTTATAGATTAGGGAAATAAAGCTTGGAGGGGCTTAAGCTGCCCAAAGATCAAAATGTCAAAGAAGAGAAGAGCTGCATTTAAACCCCAAACATGGACCCCAAAGCCCATGAGCTCAAGTATCATGCTATTTGCCTCCAAAAGCAAACATAATTATTACTATGAGTTATTACTATGTTTAGGAGCTGTAATACATACTTTTTCCCCCTCATTTACTCAACAGACATGAGTGAAATAACTCAGGTTATTTAACTTCCTTTCCTTTCTTTCCTCCTCCACATGTCCAGTGCATAGCATGCACACACATAGTGTGCACACCCACATAGTATGCACACCCACAGTGTCAGCGCAGAAGCATGCTGCACACATCACTCTTAATTTTTTATTCAGGAATCCAACAGAGCTTCTGTATTTCCAAATTCAAAATCATCTCACTCCAGTATGAGCAGAGATGCCTTGAGAACCCTCATCAATATGCAACTGAACACCAAAGAGAAAATACCCTGGCCACGGCCAGGACTTTGGTAATAAAGAAGTCCATAATTAGTCTTATTTCATTGAACCAATACCAGATTAAAAAATCTATCCACTCTATTCCCAACTTTGTCAAGGCCTCAGGAGAAAGTACAGAAAAATAAAGGTAAAGCATCTGTCGATGATAATCTCTGGAGAAAAGTAAGAAGCAAACCTACTGCATTCATGAAATCATCATTCTTGAAGAGTATTCTCAGCAAATGGCCCAGCATACACTCTGGATCAGCTCGACCTGCCGAGAGAAGAGGGGAGGAGCAAAGGAATGAGTAAGTCGTCCCAGTTAAGCAGCTCAGACCTCTGGAAAGGAACCAGGGTGGTTTTAAGTACCATTAAACGGCCAGCAAAAATTAACAGAAACAAAGAAAAGATTCTCTTGATGAACTAGATCTCATAAGAAGCAGTCTTTAAAACTAAAAATGACAATAAAAAACTTCAAACACTGCTTTCTAACCTTCCCATCTCCCAGTATACTGTCTACACATCAAGGCCAAATTAAACAAATGAGCACAAGACCCAGAGCAGCATCACTCAGAGTATACAAGGTCTATGGAAGAATCATAAAGGATCCCAAGAGAACGAAAATGCCTGACCTCCCAAAGAGAAAAAGGAAGGAAGCATAGCTTCTCTTGATGGGTGGCCTGGACTGAAAACAGGCTCCAAGCCCAGTCTCTCAGCTATAATGCCAACAGCAGCAGCAGCAGCACGTCCTCAAACCTGTAACAACAGGCCAGGTCTGAGGGAGAGGGGAGTCCCACCAAGCAATTGCTAAAGATAAAGTGAACTTGGTCATCTTGGTCATCAACTTCTGAGCTCCTAGAAAGAGAAAGGAGGCCAGGAATCTAGGATTTACTCAATACACAGCCTAAAAATGAAAGAATTCGCTAATCGTTGGGAAAATTATTGGTTTGCTTTTAAAACAGGTGTCATCTATTTTATTTAATTTTCCTTTTAGAGTGGCAAGTTTAGTCAAAGGATACAGTTTCAGATGAAGATATAAGTTGCTGATAAAAAGTTTTTACCAAGCTGTAATTAATACCGCAAAGTAATTCACAAAACAGAAGTTAGAGAATGGCATCAGAAAAACAAATGTGGACCTCAGATTACCTAACTTTCTCTGTTTATAAATGATGAAACTAAGACCCTTATTCTTTTTTAAAGAAATTATGCCTAGTGACAAATACGTTTTAATATAAGAGACAGAGAGGAAATAAATTGTCTTTAAATCTCTACTGAAAAAAGGCATTCTTCTCTCCCTTCTTCCTTGTTACCATTTCATCCTTTCGAAGGCAATGTCACTAACCATAATAATCTCTTTTAATTCTTTTCACAATCCCATGAATTAATTTATTTTCACTTTTCCACTTTTTATTGCTCTTACTGCTTTACTGAAGATGTGAGTTCAAAAAGCAAATAGTTCTCAAAGTCACAAGTGGGGATATCTAGGACAAGAGCAGCAGGTAACATCACATAATAACTAGACGCTCAATCTGAAATGCCTAGCTTACTTACATTTGGGAATAAAAGTCTAAGAAACAGAAGTATAACACTGGTATATTCAGGTGGATAGACAATGTTCTTATTTTTATTAAGTTCCACTCATTCTCACTGTCTCTCCAGTTACAAGACCTCAGTCTCTTCTCTCCAAAAAGAACTGCTTCTGGTTTTATAAAGAGAAAATCTGTATGCCACGTGGACCTATATGACTTAAGATGTGCCCCCTGGTAATCTACCTTCGAACATAAAATGGCAGTCTCGAGTCCCACATAGTTCTGTATTGTAGCAAATTCCATGCCAAGGCAGGCTGGGTCTTCATGGCTCACTGACCCAAAAGAAAACCACGTTAACCTGAGGTAGCATATTTTAGCTACTGGAACATTAAAGTAGACACCAAGAAGTCCATTTATTATTCAATGTTCCAAGTATCAATTTCATAACTAAAAGGCATTAAATGCATTTCAACCACATTTCCCCACTAGTAAAAGGATAACTATTGTTGTTAGAAAGATGAAGGCACACAAAGTATAGCATCTTTTGGTTCAAAAGTCAAAAAGAGAGAACATTTCTTTTTCTTTTTAAATCTTTGTAATCATTTCAACTAATAAGGTATATCTATATAATTCCTTTAAGTACTTGATAAATATTAAAAATATTTCCATTTTTCCAGTAATGTATTTTTCCTTGCTGCCCCCACCTTGAGCAATATTTTAAGAAATTCTATTTCAACTGAAAAATAGTCCTTATAGTAAGCAGTTTTCTTTTGTAAGAAAATTAGAGCCAGAATTAAGAAAACACAGATCTCACCAGGATGCCGATCATCAAATGGGTCTGGATCCCCCTTACGATATTCTTCAGTTTCTTTTTCAATCAATTCAGACATCCTAATACAAAGGGAAGACAAGGTCAATGCTAAACAAGCATACAAAAGAAAGATATACCACCACCTACAATAGTCAATGTTAACAGTCAAGGTACAAAATAAAAGCAAAAAATTAGAAAGAGGGTGTTGTCCTGACAAACATAAAGATCTAACCAACCATCTCATAAAACAATTTCCACTCCCAAATTCATTCTTCTCTCCAACTCTCCTGTCTCAAAAAAGAGCACTACTATCCCCTCAGAAGCCAAAAACCCAGGAGACATCCTTAAGTTTCTTTTTCTTCATCCTTCCTTTTTCTCCCCTTCCCCACTGCAATAATTCTTATTAGCTCTACCTAACAAAGTATCTCCTGACTTCAATCATTTCTTTTAAGTCTTGACCAGAAATGTCCAGACCATACTGTTTTGGACTCTCTACTCTCAAAACAGCAGACTTCAGACCTCTTCTACTGTTCTTGACTTTGTTCAAATTACTTACCCTCTCGGTTCCTAACATGTAATATCAGGATAACAGTGCCTATCTTAGAGTTTCCCTGAGGTTTAAGTTAATATATATGTACTCTGCTTAGAACAGAGCTTGACATCAGAGCTACTTAGGTGTTGTTCCTATGAAAACTGGGAATCAAAAACAAAAGGGGGGGTTCATGAGGGAGGGGACATATGTATACTTATGGCTGATTCATGTGGATATATGGCAGAAACCAACGCAATATTGTAAAGCAATTATCCTCCAATTAAAAATAAACAAATTAGGGGGAAAAAAAGAACAAATGGAGCTCCCTCAATGGCTTAGTGGTAAAGGATTCACCTGCGAATACAGGAGACATGGGTTCATCTTTGATCCAGGAAGAACCCACAAGGTCCCAGAAGACTCAGAGCAATTATAAGTCCATACACCACCATTATTGAGCCTAGGAGCTGCAATTACTGAGCCCATGCACCCTAGAGCTGGTACCACCCAAGCAAAGCTCACACGCTGCAATGAAGACCCAGCACAGCCAAAAATAAATAAATAAAATTATTATTTAAAAAAAATAGAAAACCAGTTAATCTAAGGCAGATACTGATGTGATACAGCAGGAGGGAGGCTTCTGGAGGTAGTTCTCAAGTTCTATAACTTGATCTAGGTGATGATTTTACAAGTAAAGAATCCATCAGAGCATTATACAACACACAGTCATCGCTTGGTATCTGTAAGGAATTGGTTCCAGGACCTCCCAGGGACACTAAAATCCTGTCAAGTCCTTTACATAAAAATGGCATAGTACAGTTGGCCCTCCACATTCACAGATTCAAGCAACCATGAGCCAACTATAAATTACTGCACTGGCCAAAATGTTCATTCAGGTTTTTCTATAACCTCTTACAGAAAATACTGTAGGAAATAATCAGTGAACTAACAGACCCACAGTTTGGAGGATGGTAGGCATTTGCCCCATCTAAAACATACTTTTAACTCATCCTATTGCATCTTTAAATTCTCAGTCTAGCCTTGAAGATACCTTTTACGATCTTGCTCCATGTAATTTTAGCTTCCAATCCTAACATATATTCACCCTGCACTCTGGTGGAGCCCATTTCCTCTGTGCCACAGAAACATGCCGTTCATTCTCCCCTAGACAGATACCCTTTTCAGGCACATTTTCACTGTTCCTAGAAAACCTTGTCTTCTTTGCTTTTCATCAATATATGTTCTACCAACTTTCAAGCCCCTGTTCCAAGGAACCTTTACCACATACTATATTGGAAAGCCCACTGGATTTGGAGTTAAAACCCAGTACCCTAACCTTAGCTTTCTACTGCCTGGCTATACAGGCAGTCTTTTTCAAGTAGCTCAGAGGATGGCTATCTTTTAACAATGTGGCTGTCAGTGATACTTTTACTAACAAAAGAAGAAGCTGTCCTGATAAACAAAAGGTCCTCAAACACTTGAGTGAACAGATGAAACAGGCTTATTCAAATCCTTTCCAGTTTTCTAACCCCCGGAATATTCACAAACCATCTGCCCGATCTAGCACTTCGTTACCGTTACATACTATTCTGTACCACTACCCACTTTTTTTAGATCCATTTAGTTGCCTCCCAGATAGTTATCTCCTTGAACATAGGGTTCCTCTAGTTTAGGCTTTGCACTGCTGAATACCACAGTATAATGACAAAGTTCAGGGTCAAACATGATAAGTAATATGAAATAATCCTGAAAATAAAGTTACTTGTTTTTGGCCTCACCGCACAGCATGCAGGATCTTAGTTCCCCAATCAGGGATTGAAGCTGGGCCCTTGGCAGTGGAAGTGCCGAGTCCTAACTACTGGACCACCAGGGAATTCCCAAAAATAAAACATTAAAAAACATTTTTTGAGAAATTTAGTGAGTCTACCATGAACAGTACCATTTATCACTCTCTCCTCCTTTCAAAATTACATCAATCAATAATCCACATGAGGACAATATTTAAGATTCTTTAATTCATATGGCTACATTTCAAGTGGCTTGTGATTAGTAATTCTTAACCTCCAATGCCTCTACAAATGAAAATCCACTTTCCACCAGTCAGCAAAAATCCTTTCCCTAAAATAAAAACATTCACGTTTCGCATCTATCAAGAGCAGTTATGAACAAAGCATTTATCCCTGTTTAACCTTTCATAAGACCATAGTTTTCTTTACCCCTAGAGAATAGATCATTGCGCAAACAAAAGTTTTTTTCTGTTATATCAAAGTTAGATGTAAAAGAGCCTGTTGTTTCAAAGGCTTCCTGTTAACAAAAATCACAGGTATCCCTCCCTAGTCTATTTTTCACTCTCTCTCCTCAACGCAGTCATTCAATAAAATTATGTACCACACACTTCACTATGTACAAGGCAAAGGGCAAGTCTTCACTGTTTGAAGAGACACGAGGAGACACCAATAAAAATCAGAAGTACTTGCCCTCAGAAAACTTACACTTTAGTAAGGAGACACATGTAAAATGATAATTACAATACAAGTGGTAATTATTTTACCACTTGAGAAAGACTTTTTAATCAAAATATAGTTGATTTACAATGTTAATTACCACTGTACAGCAAAGTGATTCAGTTATACATATTTATACATGTATTCCATTTTTAAATATCCTTTTCCATTATGGTTTATCATATGATATTGAATATAATTCTCTGTGCTACAGTAGGACCTTTTTGTTTATCTATCCTATATATAGAAGACTAGATTTGCTAACCCCAACCTCCCATTCTACCCCACTCCCAACTCCCTCCCCTCCCCTCAGCAAACACCAGTCTGTTTTTCTATGTCCATGATTCCATTTCTGCTTCATAGACAGGTTCATTTGGGTCGTACTTTGTCATATTTTAGATTTCACATGTAAGTGGTATCATATGGTATTTACAGACGTGATTCTTGAACTGCTTCCTGAAAGGACTAGAGCTTGCCAGGCAGATATACCAAAGAAAGGCTTTTCAAGCCAAAGAAACAGCAAGTATAAAGGCGAACACTGGAAAATATGGTGCTGTTCCTCACTAAAAAAGAACAACACTATGAGGCAGAAAAGGAAGTAGGGGCCAAATCATAAACAGCATCATAAGCCACTCTAAAAAGTTTACATTTCATTTTGTAGGAAAAGAAAGCCAGAAAAGAATTACGGGTTGAGGTATGACAATCAGATTTGTGTGTGAAAAAGATAAATCTTTCAGCAAAGAGGATGTTGTATTAGAAGAGGGTACACTGGAGACAGAGATGGCGCACACTGCCTAGTAAGTCAGCCAAGATATGATCAACCCTAATGAAGATAGGGGGAAGGGGAGAGGAGGAAGCAGAAATCCTCAGGGCTTGGTGACTAGGCTGTGCTAGGAAAGGAATACACTAGGGAGAATGGTTTTCAGAGTTTAGTTTAAAACCATTTGCACCAAGGGAGGGAGTACAAAAGCACATGCTGTGAATGAAGACGGAGGCAGGATGATGGTAAGAAGCTCTATTTTGGACACAGTGTGTTTCCAGTGTCTGTGGAACAACCAGGAAAGGATGTATACACCAAGTAGCTGAGAAATGGGTCTACAATTTTTATAAAGAGGAGCCTGAGGTAGAAAAAGAGACTGTGAATAATTTTTTAAATCATGGACAGAGGTGAAACTATCTAGGTAAAATACCTAGGGTGAAGAGAGAAGAGAACCACCAACAGAACTCTGGAGCTAAAACACTGGCAGGAGAAGAACCTAGAAAAGAGCAGGACAACAAAAGAGCCTGACAGGAAAAGGAAGCGATTTTAAAAGCTTCAAGACGTAGAGACATAAAGACTAGTTCTGACAGGGAAAGAAAATGTATTTAGAATTCACAAAGTGATAATGTTCTCCAGTGTTTTTCTTTTTTGGCCACATTGCACAGCTTGCAGAATCTCAGTTCACCAACTAGGTGCTGAGCCTGTGCCCCTGGCAGTGAAAGCCACTGGACCACCTGGAAATTCCCGAATTTCCTTTAAAAAAAAAAAACAACACTTAATCGGTCCTACCTGGTAAGGAGGGGTACCATGTCCTGCCCACTGCCATGTTCCTTCTCCCACTGCTCCAGCAGGGCAGTGAGCTCGGCTTTGGAGTCCACGTGTACCGCTACTGTAGTCATGGCTTGACCTAGGGGGAAGCAAAACACACACACGAATGAACACAGGCGAAGAAACCCGACAAACTGCCTACAAAAAGCAAAGTGAGGAGGGAAGGGAAAGGATGAGCAAACAAGGAAAACCGAAGTACGGGAAACTGAACCCTGGGATAATTTTATTTGTGGTACAGTGCAAAATCTGGGACTGGGGACCTGGACACTCAAAAGGTCTTTTCACCTTTCTCAAGCTGCTTGCTAGGCTTTGGGAACTGGATCAAAATCATGATTTTTAACCTTTCTATGAGCAGACTTCCTGAGAATCAGGCAAAACGTATGGTTTCTTTCTCCTCTCAGAAACACACATACATGTATCTCTGCTTTTCAGAAGTTCACTTTATGCCACATCATTTTTATGGCATCAGCAACTCAATGGACATGAGTCTGAGCAAACTCCGGGAGACAGTGAAGGACAGGGAAGCCTGGCATGCTGCAGTTCTCTCAGCTCAGAAGTCAAACACAGCTTAGCAACTGAACAACAGTTTTTATGAAAGACCTACATAAGTATCTGTTTTTGCTAACCCAAAGAAATCTGAAGAGGATATTGAGTTGGTTTCGCAGCAAGCCATTCTCACTGCTGCAACCCCAAGCAGAGAAAGGTGCCACCAAGCTCCTTTCATACGAACTACACTCAGCAATAAGCTACTATAGCTCTGAACTGTGCCTACACGCATCTGGGCTTTATCTCAATTTTTGTGCATCCATTAGCAAGACATGGCCTAAGGCAACTGCTTCACTTTATGTCATTTCAGTTCATGAAAGGTCTCACAGGGACAGTCTACAACCCGTACCTGCACATTATTATGTACAATAATCCCAAACCTAGATCTGAGGTCCAAAACCTGGGAATCCCAAATTTAGATCTGAGGTCCAAACCTGAGAAGCTGCTCTTTAAAAAAAAAAGATAAAAAATATAGCAAATACTCCCAGAAAGACTGTGTTCTTGTAAGTCTTCAGGGGAAAATTCTATTAAAGATAAGCAACACATTCCTGTTAATTCTTAACAAAAGATCAAGAAATGAAGTGGTTATCATTACCAATATGAAAGCTGGGAAGGAATATTATAAACGAATTTGTTCTTCAGGCTTCCTAATCTACCTCACAGCTCCTGGAAGGAGGATAACAGACTGGAGAAAGGCAGAAAAAGTTGCTGAGCTGAGTGATGAGCCCAGGGGTACAGGACAGGGAGCTGAGACAGGCTCTGGAGGAGCCACATGAGACATCGACTTGGGGAAGAGAGGTTTACAAGGGATTCCAGAAGGGATAAATGAGACCCAAATGTTCAGATGGTTTATTTCTCTTGCCAAAGCAGTCTTAGGATCAAAATGTCAAATCCTGACATGCAAATGTATATTTTCACAGACACAGCAACCATAAAAAACTTTGTCCAAAAAAAAAATTCACTAGCTCATCTAGGATTATTTTGTTCATTCTTCCAAAGGCATCTAACATAAGAGCAAAAGAAATACATTTACCATCAACTCTCTAAATTTTGGGCTTCCCTCATAGCTCAGTCGGTAAAGAATCTGCCTGCAGTGCAGGAGACCTGGGTTCGATTCCTGGGTCGCCAAGATTCCCTGGAAAAGGAAACGGCAACCCACTCCAGTATTCTTGCCTGGAGAATCTCATGGACAGAGGAGCCTGGCAGGCTACAGTCCATGGGGTTGCAAGAGTCGGACACAACTTAGAGACTAAACCACCACCACCACTCTAAATTTAAACATTTATCTTTTAATCAAATTGAGGCAATTCTAATAGTAGACAGTGATTCATGTCACCTGAGCTACCCATATATCCAAAGAATATTTTCAAAACAAAGTTAAAATGCTTCTTTTCTACAAAGAATCCACATTTTCCATTTTCTAGCCAAAGACACAAGAGAAATACTGCAAATGTGACCAAATAATATGGACTTGTGACTTCAACTTGAGAGGACCCAAGGTATATTTCTGACTGCAATCTATAAATGCATTTTTAAAAACAAACTTACTTAGAATGAAGTGAAGTCACTCAGTCGTGTCCGACTCTTTGCGACCCCATGGACTGTGCATGGTATTCTCCAGGCAAGAATCCTGGAATGGGTCGCCGTTCCCTTCTCCAGGGGATCTTCCCAACCCAGGGATTGAACCCAGGTCTCTCATACTGCAGGTGGATTCTTTACCACCAGGGAAGCCCCAGAATAATTACAGGTTTATTTTTTTTTTAAGTTGTGAAGACAGTAGAGAGAATTCCCATATACCCATCACTCAGTTCAGGTTCCCCTAATGTTATCTTATAGGGACGTGATGTCAAAATCAAGAAACTAAAAATCAGTACATTACTTTTAACTAAACTCCAGATCTGACTCACATTTCACCAGCTTTTCCATTCACATTCTTTTTCTGTTCCAAGATCTCATCCAGGATACATTACTTTTAGTTGTCAGGTCTCCCTTTGGTCTGTGACAGTTTTTGAATCTTCCCTTGTTTTTTTTTTTTTTGAATCTTCCCTTGTTTTTATGACCTTGACAATCTGGAGGAGTATTAGCCAAGGGGTAGAATGGGGCAATGATTTTATCAAAGTTTCCCCCAATTTTATTAATGTTTTCCTCAGTAAAATTTTATGCTGAGGTAAGAGATCTAAAGACTGAGGAAGGTAGTAACATATGGTAACAGCAAAGTTAATCTCTTACAACACATCCTAAAAGTGCAGGAGAAACGGCTTTACTGGTGCATTCTACCCAACACTTTAAAGAACTAAGATTACTCCTCAAATTATTCCAAAGAATTGAAGAAAAGGCAGACTTCCTAATGTACATAAAGCCAATAATACCCTGATACTAAAGACAGAAAATGATATCATTAGCAATCTACAGACTGATATGCTTTATGAAAATAGATGTAAAAATCCTTAACAAAATACTAGAAAGATGAAAACAGCAGGACATTAAGAGGATGAGATACCACGACCAAGTGGGATTTAGCCCAGGAATACAATGGTGGTTTGATATATGCAAATCAATTAAAGTAATACAATAGATTAATAGAATGAAGCCGGGCGGTGAGCCTGTGAGTGATATAGAAGAAGCATCTGACAAAATCCAACATCCAAACACTCACTAAACCAGGAACAGAACTTCCTCAGTAGGGCACGGTAAAGAGCATTAATTACAAAAACTCACAGCTGACATGGGCTTCCCAGACGGCTCAGTGAGTAAAGAATCCACCTGCAAAAAAAAATAAAAAAAAAAAAAAAAAAAAGAATCCACCTGCAATGCAAGAAACACGAGTTTGACCCCTGGGGCGGGAAGAGTCCCCGGGAGGAGGGGATGGAAAGACACTCCAATGTTCCTGCCTGCAGAATCCCATGGACAGAGGAGCCTGGAGGGCTACAGGGCCCATAAGGTCGCAAAGAGTCAGACACAACTGAAGCAACTAACAGCTAACGCATGCTCAATGGTGAAAAGACTGAAAGCTTTCCCCCGAAAATCTGAAACAAAACAAAGATGTCTGCTTTCACAACCTAAGCACTGTGCTGTGAAGTTCCAGCCAGAGGAATTAAGACCAAAAAATTAAAAAGCATCCAAGTTGGAAAGAAGTAGTAAAATTATCTTTATTGACAGATGATATGACCCAATATATAGTAAATCCTAAAGAACTTTGTCGACAAATAAATACTACTGGAATTAATAAACAAGTTAGTAAAGTTATAGAATACAACATTAACACAAAAATTACTTGTATTGCTGCACACTAGCAATAAATAATCCAATATGAAATTAACAAAACAATTTCTCTCAAAATAGCACTAAAAAGAATAAAATGCTAAAGAATCAATTTAAGCCAAAAAGGCAAACAACTTCCTCAAAGAAAATTACAAAACATTGCTGGAAAAAATAAAATTAAAAAAGACCTAAATAAAGGCAAAGACATCCTGGAGTCAGGAATTAGAACACTTAATATTGTGAAGATAGCAATATTCTCCAAAATGGGCAATTGTCAACACAATCCCTACAAAATCTAATGATCTTCTTTGCATTAGAGCAAATATCAATTCTAAAATTTATGTGTAACTGCAAGGAATCCCAAATGACCAAAACATCTTGAAAAAGCAGAATTCACACATCTGACATCAAAACTACTATGTAAAATAATCAAAATACTGTGATACAGGCATAAGGAAAGACATATATACCAATGCAACGGAACTAAGAGTCCGGAAATAAAACCTTACACTCATGCTCAACTGATATTCAACAAGTAGGCCAAACCCAGTCAACAGCGAAAGAATTTGTTGAAAGACCGTTACTAGAAAGATTAATGGTCTTTCAACAAATTGTGCTGAGACAACTGAATATTCACGTACCAAGGAATGAAGCTGGATCCTTGCTTCACATCACATACAAAAATTATCTCAAAATAGATATAAGAGTTCAATATAAGAGTTTAAACCATAAAACTCTTAGAGGTAAACACAGGGGTAAATCTTCACGACCTTGAAATTGGCAAGAGATGTTCACCTGACATCAAAAGAATAAGCAACAAAGGAACAGATAAATTGGACTTCAACATTTAAAACTTTTGTGCCAAATACATTATCAAGAAAGTGAAAAGACAACCCATAGAACGGAAGAAAATATTTGCAAATCAGAGCTGATAAGGATCAAGTATTCATAATATATATAAGAACGCCTACAACTCAACAACAACAAAGAAACCTGATTCAAAAATGGGCAAAGAAGTGGCCAAAACAGCTCAGGTGGGAGAGTATCAGACTGAAAAATGGGCAAAGTACTCGAACAGGCATTTCTCCAGTGAAGATGTACAAGTAGCCAATAAGTACACGAAAAAAATGTTCAACATAGTTAGCAATTAGGGAAATAAAAATCAAAACTACAATAAGATACCAATCATACCTACTAGGATGATCAAAACCAAAAAATTGTAAAGGTAGCACTAGCAAGGATATAGATAAACCGGAATGAACACTGCTGATAGGAATGTAAAACAATACAACAGCTATAGAAAACAGTTCGATGGCTCCTCAAAAAATTTATAAGAAAAAGTTAAACACAGAATTACCGTGACCCAGCAGTTCCACTTCAAGGAATATAACCAAAAGAAGTGAAAACAGATATTCAAACAATTGTACACAAATGTTCAAAGCATACTCACAATATTCAAAGGATGAAAACAACCCCAAAGGTTCATCAACAGATGAATGGATAAACAAAATGTGACTATATTCATACAATGCAGTTATTATTCAGCCACAGAAAGGAATGAAGTACTGAGACATGTTACAGCTGTAGATGAACACCAGGCAAAAAAACCCCAACAGAGAAGGTCACATACTCTATGATTCTATTTCTATGAAACATTCAGAATAGGTAAATCCATATACAGAAAGCTGCCGAATGGTTGCCAGGAGCTTGGGGGAGGGAGAAGTAGGGAGTGACTGCTTAATGGATATAGGGTTTCCTTGTGAGGTGATAAAAATTTCTTGGAACTAAAAGAGGTGATGGTTGCACAACACTGCTAATCTACTATCTGATTAATGGTTAATTTATGGTATATGAATTTTACCATTTTTTTTAATGGGGGGGAAAAGGTCCAAGAAGGAATGCCTCATGGATAACTTAAGCACTCAGCCTAGTAGGGCTTGTAAAAGCAAAGTTTAAAGGAAATAATATCTCTATTGAAGGTCAACTCAAGTGCATTAAAATAGTAAAATTTTAGCGTTCAATTTAAAAACACACACGGACTTCTAGTATCATTTTCAAAATTTCAAGTTAACTATGCCCAAATAACTATAACTTTGGGAAAATCATTTGCCTAGGGAAAATATAAACTTAAACTAAGATAATAATAGCAATGAAAATTCATTTTACTCTCTATAAAAGACTATTAACAAAGTTCAAAAGGTGTTGCCATCTTGTTATGGACAAGACAGTGAAGGTACATTACTCATTCCATGTTCCAAAGTGAGTTCTTCCAGTGGTATGCAGAATTTATGGCCAGTCTAATGATACAATAGTTACCAATCACTGAATACTAGTATGAAATAGACACTTGATTATTATCCTGAAATTTTACAGACATATTGTCCTTATTTTACAGATGAGGAAAGGGGCTTAGAGAGGTCCCCAAGGCCATTCAACTGGTACTTGGTAGAAAAGGGGTTCAAGCATTCAAATTCCAACTCTGCCAACATACCTGTGAGATCTTGGTCAAGTTATTTAACTTCTCTAAACCTCAATTTCCTTATCTGTAAAAGGGAAATGGTTGTTGTAAGAGTTAAACAATAATCCTGTCCATAAAATGGAATAATATAAAGCTCTACAGAAAATACGTAGAGGGAATTTACTGGTGATCCAGTGGTTAGGACTCAAGCACTCTAACCACCAGGGCCCTGGGTTCAATCCCTGTTAGGGAACTAAGATGTCTCAAGCTGCACAATGAAGATAAAAAGTAGAAAGTCCTTTATCCCAAAGGATGCCTGCCGAAGTATTTAGGGGTGCTGCACCTGCAACTTATTTTCAAATGGTTCCACAAAACACATATCACACTACAAGGCAAAATAATAACAAGTGTTGACTCTAGATGGATAAACAAGTATTCATTTTATTATTCTCTCAACTTTTTAATATACTTGAATTTTTTTCTAGTTAAAAAACAGAAGAAAACTAAGAAGCATTTCCTTTCCTATATGGACCAACTCTCAGTACATTGTCAAGTGATAAAAACAAAGTGTGTGTGTGTGTGTGTCTGTCTGTCTGTCTGTCCCTGGAAGAATATGTAAGAAACAGAAAATATTACTTTTTGGCAGGTAACTGACTTTCTGAAGGATAAAGGTAGAAGAAAAATTTTTCACTATGTCACTATCCTAGCTCTACCACTGTCCCACTGTTTTGTTACCTTTTGTAACTTTTGAATTAAACCATAAAATCTTGTCTTTTCCTAATACACAGTACTGTATAGCCTATTCGCTTAATTAAAAACTACCCCAAAGCCTAAAAAATGTTCACTGTAAGGACAGATCCCATAAGGTTACAATTCTGAAACAAATACTTGTAAAGCAATCTTCCTTATTTAAAACACACACACACACTGGGGGGAAAAAAGCAAACTTGGAGCTTCAAGTAAAATGTACCTAATAATTAGTACGACATGTGAGTTCCTGTATAGCAGTAGTCTATTACTGTTCATAACCATGACAGATACAACATAAATAATTTGGTAAGAAACCAACTTACCTCAATCACTTCAAACTAACAAGTGGTTCATTCTAACAGACTCCTCCTCTATTAAGTCTCACGACTGTACAACAGAACAGTAAAACACTGTGCTCAACAACTGAAATATTTTGAGCATAAAAGGACTTCCTTTACAGTTCCCAAATTCTGTATCAATTTCCTTTATACTAAAAAACATATTACCACTAGAAAATGGATAACTGCAATATACAAAACCCAAATTTTGACAGCATCAAGCAGAAAAGCAGCAAATTCCTAGAATACAAGCTTACATAAACCTTTTAAGGTTTAATGAGACAAGAAAACTACAGAACATTGCCAATGAACCTCATTCCGTACATTAACAAAGCGTTTAGAACAAGATGTTACTAATAATTAAAACAAGGAGACTAATTTAAAGGCTTCATTGAAAAGACAAGAGTAAGGAAAAACTGAGGCCAACGTGACATGGACGAGTCATCTGGGACTCAAAAAGAACCTCTACAAACAGCCCCAAACTACTTCCTCAACAAAAAAGATACCGAGCGCTAACAGTGCAATAAGAGGAAGTGAGACGCAAACCGTCTAAAAGGGGAGAATTAAGCAAACGAATGACTCTCAGTTAAAAACTATAACCCTCGTTAACAGGATCCCGGGAAGGTTGGCGGGCGCTCCAACGTTTGGCTGTAATCTGCAGAACCTCACACCTCGCCTTCCGCCCCTCCCCTCCACCAGGGGAGTGGGAGGAGTCCCGGGAGAGCCCCGCCCCACCTCGCCCGAAAGAGAGCCGGGCGGGTGCAAGAGGGAGGTGGCACGAGGCCGAGGGAGGAGAGAGCCCGCCCAGGTGACTGGAGCTAGAGGCGGAGACACAGAATGGGAAGGGGGCCGCCGTAGGGCAAAGAAGATGGAGACCAGCCCCCCCCAACTCCACCCCGTACAGATCGAAGACTAGGAGGACTGGGAAGTAAAAGGTGATGAGTGGAATGAGAGGCGCCCCTCCCCCAGGCAGGGGCGGGCACACCCTTGCTCCCCACTCCGGGCGGAAGAGTTACTCTTGGGAAGCTTCTTTTGCGGACTGGAGGAAGAACGTGGAGGCCCCGCCCCCGAGCCCAAAATCTGGAGGAGTAAAAGTCTAATCAGGCCCTGGACCAAGCCTCCCGGGAGGCCCGGCCCGCCCCCTCCCAGCCGGCGGCCCAGGCAGGTGCCGCCCCTCCCCCAGCCCGGCGCCCACTCTCCCGCCCGCCCGGCCACGCGCCCAGTGTCCTCGAGCCCCTCTCAAAGAGCCGTCCCCCTTCCTTCCCCACTCACCTTCCCGGGCGGCTCCGCCGCTCCCCCTGACCCCGCCAGCGGCCACAGTTCACCCACACTGCCTCAGGTCCCGCACTCACTCTCACTCACACACAGCGCGACCACGGCTCCGGAGCGGCCCACATATTATGCGTCACTCGCATGCTACGTGCCCTGCGCGCGCGCGCGCGCTCCTCCCGACTTGGCGCGGGGACTGCCGGCAGGAGGCGGGAGGAGAACACCAGGGCCAGCCCCGGCGCCGCCGGGGAAATAAAGTTCCGCCCCTAGGGCCGGCACCCACCGAGTCGTGGTTGGCGCGTGGGCATTTTGCCCCGCGCGTTGACTTCTGGGGTTTGTAGTTTTAGTATAAACGCGAACTGCTACGTACTTATTGGCTGTTCAGGAAGACGGAAGCGAAAAGTGAGGCTCGATCCTCCCAGACCAACACCGGAACTGCTGGATACCGTCTTAGTATTTTATTCGGCCCTGTGTGACATGTAGAAGCCTTTTAGTCTCCCATTTGCTCCATTGGACCTAGAACATACCAGGATCTAAGAAAATATTTCCCAAAGCGTGTGAGAAATCACAACACTCATTAAACAAAAGGCTTTAGTTTTTGTCTTTCTGTTCAAGACTTAGCCTGTAGAGTCAATAAAAATTCGTCCTAGGTATTATATGTGAAGCAGAGAAAAGGAAATAGATTAAGGGAGAGCTGACTTCGGACGTCATCTAATTTCTTTATTTTGCAGCTGGGAAAAGTGAGACCGAGAGAGTGAGTGACTTGACTAACATCACACAACCAATTAGCAACAGAACCAGAACGACTCTTGACTCTGACTCGGGGATTCCTTTTTGGAGACGTGAAAGGTAAGCCCCACAGCTGAGCATACTCTCCCTAACGAGGTCCTGCTGCTGCTAAGTCGCTTCAGTCGTGTCCGACTCTGTGCGACCCCATAGACAGCAGCCCACCAGGCTTCCCCGTCTCTGGGATTCTCCAGGCAAGAACCCAGCCTTTATTCCTAGGAGTCCTGAGCAAGTTCCTATGCATTTTTATGCGTCCTCACAGCGATTTCACATGGGAAATATGGGGCACAGCAAGCTTGCTGCCATGCTCAGGTTCCATAGCTAGTAAGAAGCTAGCCAGAGCCTGGGTGCTGGGGCTCTTAGTTCTGTTGCTCACAGGGCCCCATTACCTGCCTTTAAGAAGAGACCTCCCTCCTTCACTTAGGTGTGTAAGTTTAAACAGCTGATGCTCAGGCGCAAAATTCTAGAATGTTGGGTGGCAGTACGCAGACATGTCACCTCTCTGCAATGCCACACAGTTCTGTTCTCTGTGCTTCTGGGATTTTGCCTCTCAGTAATAGCCACTAGCATTTCCTTTGACTTCATAGCTCTGCTGCTGTTAAGTCGCTTCAGTCGTGTTTGAGTCTGTGCGACCCCATAGACGGCAGCCCACCAGGCTCCCCCGTCGAGCCAAGTGTTTACCCACACTTTTTCATATAACCCTCACTACCACCCCCACAGAAGAGAAATCTGAGCCCAGATTGGTTCCCCACGGAATGGGGCCCAGGTTTGTGGGTGCAGAGGCTGGACCAATAACTTTCCTACATCCGTCTTCCAGCACTCCTTCAGCTGACTTTCCTGTTGTGATTCCGTGGACCATGAACCCAAAATGCGTGAGCCTGAAGCATTCAACCCTTAGATACCCTCCCTCTATCCATGATCCAGCCAGTGCAGTGCAGCTTCCCCATTGGCTGGGGTCCTGAAAGGCCGACCTCTTATGGAAACCCAGGTTCGCAGCTCCTTTTCTCCTGTCACAGCCTCAGCCTGCCACCAGATGGCGCTGCTTATCTTCAGAAAATCAGCCTGGGGTGCTGGGTAAATGATGGGAATAAGGGGTATATCCCAGAGGGCCTTTGGAGAAACCAGGGCCCAGGGGGCTGCAGAAGCAGAACAGGAGCTATACAGAGCCTATCTAGCAACTTCTCCCTCCATAATCTGTTCTGTAATGCCTGCGGCCCCCCTGTCTCTGCCAAAAGCTCCCCACGTATGCAGCCACACTCCTGCAGGCACTCCTAGACTCCCCTGGGCTGCACATATGTTTCATGCACGCTCACTGACACATTTCATAGGTCAAGCACAGGTGCCAGAGACTCAAGGACTCCCGCGCACTGGCACCAGTCCTCACAGCCAGCCTTTTCACATTTAAGCACATGCAAACACAAAGCTACAAATAATCGGGCTCACACTCTCAGCTTGGCCTGGCACATCACGCCTGAGTCATTGGAAAAAGAGATTCCTTGGCCTCTTTGGAAGAACATTTCTGTACTCTGTCTCCCTCCGCTCTGCCTGTGCCCTTCTTCCACTGTGGTACACATCAAAAAGAAGCATCCAAAGGGCAAAAAGTCATGCTTGCAGGGCTGCCCAGTGGCAGAGGAAGGGCAAGAGCAGCTCAGCGCCAAGTCCCACAGACTTAGGTATGCTCCATCTGGCCTTCCTCCCCACACATGCCCATGCACTGGGCTAGAAAAAAACTGATAACATCAAGTCCTCTGCATTTTGGCATTCTCCTCCCCTTTCCCTTGTCTCCTCTATCCCTCCCTCTTCCCTTTTCCCCTTCCCCTTCTCTCCCATCACATGCTTCCGTGTTCACTGGACCCAGGTGCTCCCATTACCCACTCCCACCCGGTGTCATCACAACTCCTGTGCTGCCGCCTCTCCCCCGCATCTCTTCCCGCTCTGCTGTTGGTTGAACAAGACTATCTCGTCTCCAGGAGTAACAGGTCCAAGCTCCGGGGACCGCAGCCTTGGCCAAAAGGGAATTCGAATCATTCCCTGGGTGACTTCCCCCTTCCTGGGAGCCCCGTACAGCCCCCTAGGAAGATGGAACACTGCCCTCATTGCAAAGGTGGTGTGCAAAGCAAGTACCCCTGCATGACTGCATCCAAGTCCACTAATTCCATTTCACAGAGTGAAAAACCACCGAGGCTATACCTCATCCAGTGGTCACAGACACTGCAGTCTCCAGAAGTCAGCCCCTTGCCCCTGCCTCCAGCCTACACAGGAGTCAGCTAAGAAATGAAACAGCAGCCCCGCTGCAAGCCCTGCTATAACTCCCATGCAACCAGGGCCCCAGCCAGAATGAGGAGCTCCCTGCAATATTTAAGACAGATTTCTCTATTTTTAGTTGTTCTTCATCTGAAATTAAAATGGAATTGGACGTGCTATATTTTATCTAGCAACCCCACCTCAGAACCACTGCTCAGCCACAGACCACCCCCAGGACTCCCCTTCGTGATTCCCCGTGTCTCGCTTAAATCATCTGCAAAATAGTTAGGAACAGCTGCCTCCCAGTGGGTCTCGTTAAAGATTAGACCAGCCAGGCAGTCCAGGCTGCCTTATCCAAAAGCTCATCTGGGTGATATCAGGTTCAAAGTCCTCCGTTGTCTCTTGAACACTGTCATTGATGGTCACAGATAAGAAAAGTTTCTTTTCCTCTTCATTGGGAAGTTTGCAGAAGGAGATAAGTCATCGGCTGAGTCCAGCTTTGGAGGTCCATAGCCCTGTGTCCCAATTCTGCTGCTCCCATTGCCCTGCTGTGGGACCTTGACCTTCACCTCTCAAGAAAGGTGAGTTTCTCCAGCTGGAGAAAGGGAATAGTGCCTCCTTCCAGCCTTGCTGAGGACCAAGTGTGATCATGCCCGTGAAGTGCTCAGCTCAGGGCCTGGCGCACAGGAAGTCCTAGCTAAGTGGTGGCTATTTCTATCCTAATTTTTCTTGGCCTCTGGCTGTCCCTGCTGCCATCCTGCAGACCACATCAGCCCTGGTTGATTTCTGTTTGCTCCCGGTATTACTGCCTGCTGGAAGAGCTCATCAAAATGAGAAATGAGAAATGAGCTCCTTCCCAGAAAAATCCTAAGGCATATTTTCAGACACACTGGGAAGCAGTGGAGTAACCATCCTTAGGGATCATCTGTCCACTCTCTGGCCCAGCATAGAACTCTGAGTGGGTCAGAGGGTAGATTTAAGAGGATCAGCTCCTAGGCCTCCTCATGCCTGAAAAGGCTGCCATTGATCAAGGGTGAGGGCGGTCAAGGCCACGTTGCCATCCCCAAACCAGCCTGTCAACCCTGCCTCCCTGCAGAGGTGAAGCCTGCATCTGGAATCCTGCCCAGGGCACACTTACTCCTTTCCCTGGGCTCCTCTGCCTGGATGGCTATGTCACAATCAAAGTAGAGGCCATGGGAATGGCCAGAGATTATGTCCCCGGGCCACCCTCACAATGGACCTGCCCAGCACACACAGGGGCTGGAGCATGCAAAGGCCCAAACTCTGTCCTCCAGGTGCTCCCAGGACCTGTCAGATCCCTGAGCCTGGCTGCCCGTCTTCATCCTTCCTGACTCCTGGGGCCCTGCTCTTCCCAGAGGCGGTGCTCCAGGTAAGAGTTCAAGGTTGGCGAACAGGTACAGGCAAGGTAGGGAGAAAGCAGCCCCGGCCTCTTTTGCCTTAGGTTTCTAGAATTGTAAATCCTTCGGAAAAGAAACAGCAGCAAAGTCAGCATTAAGGAGAGATGCTGTTGCTCTTTTGACAATGCCTGTTTGTAGCTACGAGACTTCTACAGGATTCAGGACACTCTGGCCTTCAACTATCACTTGAAGGTACTCTGCGGACTGCTCGGGGAGACCCTGATGAAGACTCAGGTCAGATAAAGCTTCCCACCCCATCAGTTCCTTCACTGGGAGGGGAGTCTGGGAGCAAAATGACTTTGTTTGAGGAGCAGAAGCTGGCCTGACCCCCAATTCAGAGAGATCCACCACCACCACCACCTGGAGTAATCACTAACTGCCCCACCCCCAAATTCAGCGGCGATGAACTTGGACCCCAGAGAGATACTGGCAGATGTGAGCAGGAGCTCAGTTAGACCTAGGATCCGAAGCCATCAAGATATGTGGCGGGGGTGGGGGGATCGGTGCGGTGTGCTTCTAAGTGCAGAAGATGCCCTGGGCTCTTACCATGAGGCACTTCCTCTTCATTCCCTCAGAGGCAGGTGGTGTCTCTCCATGAAAAGTCACATGATGTTCCTGAGGGGAGCCCCTCGGCCCACCTCCTGCTTCACCAGCCCAGACTTGTCACAGGGGGCCTTTTGTGAAGTCACAAAGCTGGCTGCCTCCTGCCAGGACCAGAGACCAGGATAGCCAGGGACGACTAACTGGGCATGACTTGGGGGGATGGAAGTCTTCATTCAGAAATGCCCTTTGGACTCTTGACAGGGGTCTGGAGGGGCTCAGGTTGTAGGGAATGTGGGATTCTGTTGGAGACCCAGGAAAGCAGGCAGTGTCTCAGATCCTGGTCATTGCCAGGAAATGAGAACAGTTGGGGCTGTTTGGCGGTGGGTTTATCCCTCAAGGGCCAGGGGTAGTGGGGAAGGAGCATAGGTTGCAGCTGAATGCATACAGAGGTCCTAATCACTGATGTTCTGGGGGTTTCGTGGCAAAGAGAGGTTAAGACCTCCGTCTGAATGGGGGACCAGATCTTCCCCTCGGTGCAATCCATCCATGATCATCTGCTTATTGATTCCACCTGCTTCTTGGGCAATGCAGTCAAATTCTGCTGCGTTAATAAGCAGCCTTGATGGCCTTGGCAGCACCTTGGCCTGTGGGATGCTCAGAGGTAGAAGACTGTCAGAAGAAATGCAAGGCCCCATGTTCACTCTCTCCAGAGTGTTGACATTCCCACCCCAAGGAGCCAACTCAGGAGAGGAAACGGGAGAGAGGAGAAAACCCCACTCCAAGAAGTGTGGGAAGTCAGCCACTATTGTCAAAGGTCACGGTGGGTACAGGGAGGGTGGGGGAGCCACTTGCCAGGAGCCCTGTTCTAAAAACTGATGAACGAAGTCTTTTTCCCTGGAGGATTCCTGTGCCTAGCAATATAACCGAGTCCCTTGGACTGGGAGGCTGCAGCACCCAGTGAAGACGACAGGTCCTGTCTGCAAGGGCCCACAGTCCAGGAGCTGAGTGACCGAGCCTGGCTGCCCCCCTTACAGAGAAGGCAAAGGTCCCAGAAAATGGTGGGGCAGCCGGGAATCGGGCCCGCCTCCCAGGCCAAGGCCTTACATTTCCCTGAAGATAAGAACAGACTAGAATCTTGAGGGCTTTTAACAGTTAAGCCCAGACAGCTTCACACCACCCATGAGTGCCTGCAAGTTTGAGTCTTGGGGTCGCTCATTCTTTGGAGAGTGGCTCCTCCCCTGGCCATTTTTGTTGCTGCATTCAAATCAGGCCTCCAGAGAGAACCTCCTGCTGTCTGCTCCATGAAGCCCATGGGGTGCTGTGGGGACAGACCTGGCCTGAGGGGTGAGTGACTAGAGGGTGACTCTGGGCGAGTTTCCCCACCCATTCCTCATAACTTTACTAGATCCATGGTTTTCAAACCTTGGTAGCATTATTTCAGCACAGAATTTTTTTTTTTTTTGACCTAGTTACATCCTGTCTTGTTCATTGAGTAGGTAAAGGAACCATACTGGAAGTCACAAGGTGTGTTGTGCCAAAGTCCCTGCCAATTCTGAGAAACCCCCCACAATTCCAATAAACTCAGTTTTGGAAAAACACATGCCACAGGACTTCCAGACCCTTCCAGGTTTGGCCTGCATGTGAAGCTTCAGAGCCCAGGCTTCCAAGGAGGATGAGAACAGGAAAGGCCATGTTTAGTGGCCACCTCGAAGCCCTGCCCCAAGTAGCTTCCCCACAACCACTTTGAGTTTCTGGTTCTGACTTATTTACACCTGCCTGTGCATCCTCAGCCCCCCTCTTACCTGACCTTCTCCTGCGAACATTGCTTCTCCATTGCAGGCTCTAAAGTCAGCATCCAACCCTCTGTGGCGCAAAGGCCACATAGGAGTCCTGAGTCAGGAACACACCAGGCACCTTTCTGTAGCTGAGGTCAGTAGGCAGCAAACAGGAGACTCTTCCTTCAAGCTTTGCTTTATTCTCTCCTGACACCCTTGTAGCTTCCAGAATTGTCTTTTTTTTTTTAATTACAGAATATATCCGATTTCATGCGACTGATAGTCTCACCTGAGAGCCAAGAAAGGCCCAGGGCAGCCTGAGCTGGGGACAAACCCTGTCTTCCCCATTTCTCTTCCCCTAAAATGCAGAGCAGAGGGGACATGGGCAAGGTGGGCTCTCCATGCCACAGGCCAGTAGAGGCCTGGATTCCAGGCACTTTTGTTCCAGAGAATCTCTGAGAAGCATCACATCCTTGGCTTCTCCCAGGAGGACCACAAATTCAGGAGAGCAGAGTAAAGATGCTGCGGCGCTTGTTCCAGAGAAAGGCAGCTACACAGTGGCTGAGAAGAGAGGCTGCTCTGCCCTGCCTTCGTGGCTGGGGCCTCAGGGCAAAGAGCAGACACTAGCTCTTGCCAGGATGGTGAGGGAACAAACAGCGACCCTCAGTAAGCAGACAGACAAATGGTAGTTTCTAGCCCTGGCCACACATTTGAATCACCTGTGGCATTCTTCTGACCAACCAGTGCGAAGACCTTATTAATTCCACACCAATTAAATCAGTATCTTTACAGATGGGGCTCAGCCATTTTTGTTTTCCAAAGCCCCCCAGGTGACTAATTCACAGCCGAGGCAGAGAACCCATGGCCTAGGTGGAGAGATTAGCATCAGACAGAATTTCGGTGTAACGGTCTTCACCTTGAGGTGGGGCCTCGTGGCTTGAAATCCTGGAGGCCAAGTAAGCTCGGCTCTGCTGTCACTGGAATCCGTGGGGGCCCCTCTTACCCACCTACATTCACACCCATCCACCTGCCACACAGACCCCAGAGCACCTCTTTGGGGAAAGGCAAGACAAAAGGCTCAAGGATCCAGCCCCAGGGAAGAAGAGTGTACACTCTGGTTTAGAATCTTTTCTTTTCCAAGATTCTTTGATGTGGCCCACTTTT
This sequence comes from Oryx dammah, assembly GCF_014754425.2. Taxonomy (NCBI): domain Eukaryota; kingdom Metazoa; phylum Chordata; class Mammalia; order Artiodactyla; family Bovidae; genus Oryx; species Oryx dammah. The sequence continues at coordinate 11,223,599 of NW_024070193.1, forward strand.
AACATCTTTGTTGAATTTGTTATGACATTGCTTCTGTTTTGTTTTGTTTTGTTTTGTTTTTGCAGACAGACGTGTGGGATCTTAACTTCCCCTACCAGGGATGACCAGGGAGCGAACCCATACCCCCTGCATTGGAAGCACAGAGTCATCCACTGGGCCACCAGGAAAATCCCCTCTAGTTCAGAATCTTGACCGTTTCTTTCTAGCTGTGTGGCCCTGACAGCCCTTCTGAGTCTCCATCTTCATCTGTCAAACGGGGCAGTATTGAGTGTGGTTGTAAGGAACACCCAGCTCATAGGAAGAGCCCCAGAGATGGGGCTGTTAGCAGCAGTTAGCCCAACTCAGTCCGTCAGCCCAGACAGGGCCCTAGTGATCACCTGTCTAGACCCTTGCTTTTTGCACAAACACCTGAAAATCCAGAGGGGAGAAATTTTCCCAGGCCATGCAGCTAGCCAGAACCTTAATCTCCCTCCACCCAGGCAGCTTTGCATCAGAGCGCCCTTCCTTATCTCTTCTCATCCAGCAAAACTCCAAAAATGATCACTGGGACTTCTAAAGAAGTGAGGATTTTAACACATCTTTCTAATGTCTTAATTGAGATGCCGGGTTGACCTTTGGGGCAGAGGGTATACTCTGCTCGTTTGGCCTCTTGACCCTAATATGCTGTTTGTCTCCTGTTGCTTCTGACATTCTTAGTAGTCTGATGCCAACTGTGTGGGCCCCTGGTTATGTAAGATGGATGCCACTGGGGCCTGGGCCTGGGGTTAGGAAAGGCAGAGAGGTCAGGGAAGAGGCATGGCTGGTTTTCCATATAAGCCTCTTTTGTACTCTGAAGCCACTGAACTTGTACTAATAAAAATAAAATTGGTATTGAAAAATAAAGCTATGCATGTCATTGCATGTCATTTCTCAAAGCCCATAGAATGGTCAGGCACCAAGAGTGAACGCTAACATAAACTGTGGACATTGGGTAACAGTGATGTGTCAATGTAGGTTCATTGATTGTGAAAAGCATACCTCTGTTTTGGGGGATGCTGATATGTGGGAGGCTGTTCATGTGTGGGGAAAGGAGTTTGGGGGCAACCCTAGTTTCTGCTCAGTTTGGCTGTGAACCTAAAGTTGCTCTTAGAAAAGAGTCTAATTTATAAAGAAGCAAGTAAAGTAAAACTGACAGATTCAGAGACTGGAACCCTCCCCCCAAGGATTATATGATCTAATGGACATAAAGGGCTTGGCCTGACCCCGGTGATTGCTCAGCATGAACTGACTCTCGTGTTTTATTCTGAAGCCATCTCTGTTGCATGGTTCCCTCTCAGGTGCCACACTCATGGGAGGAAGCTTTATCTCAGGATGCTGAGACACCAGAGGCTTTGTCACTAGCTCAGTCACATGGTTGAACTGGTGATGCTACAGCCAGGCCTCGGGGGACAGTTACTAACCTCCGCTGGGGCTGAAGTTCTGCACTCGGTCCAGGCTCCTGCCAGGCACTGAGCACTACTTTGCATGGTTCTTCGAAGTGTTCCCTCAGCAGTCCTGTGAGGGCAGGCACCAGGCTCCATTTTGAGAGATGAGTAAGCTGTGGCTTGGTCACACACTGTGACTCAGTGTGCAAGACTGCTCAGCTCTGTGCACAAAGAGAACAGAGGTCCTCTCTGGAGAGGAGGCACCGGAAGTAGGCCTTCAGTCTGCACACCAGGGACTTCTCGGCCCATGGCACTCAACCTTGCCCCCACCTCCCAGCGGCCTAGTGAAGATGCCACCTTGGACAAAACAGCTTCTTCCCAGAGGGGCTGAAGCGGCCCAGTGACCTCCGCCAGGTGTTGGGACACCTGTCCTGGGGAGGCTTGAGAAGCATGCCAGCTCCCCCGCTTTGAGGGCCTGGGACTGAAGGTGCCGGAGCAAGAAACCTGACCCCCTCCAGCCTCTCACACCCATTGTAGGGGGCTCATGCCTCCTTTTGTGCACCCTTGCCGGCTGCCTTCTCCAGGTGAGAGGGAGATGAGCAGGACGAACTCTGCTGGAGAGCCAGACCTTCAATGCGGTAGCTTGGCGCAATCTGGGAAGGCTACCTATAGGTGGTGTGAGGACTAGGCTGCGAAGGAGGGAAGAGAAATTGATGAAGGGAACCACAGGAAGAAGCCCAACTCAGATTTCCGGGCCACCTTTGAACTGCAGGTGCACCTCCCTCCTGCTGCTCACTCATTTGCTGAGTCCTTCATTGATTCATTGAGCATCATGTGCTGGGCGGGAAACAGGGTTCTGCCTGATGTTCACAGGCTCCCAGGAGAGACAGCCACACAAACAGCCGTACAGCATGACGAAGACTGTGATTAATGTGTTCTGGGACCCCCACAGGCTGCCTGAGCGGTCAGAGAATCCAGGACAGTTGGCATGTAGCTCTTGAAAGACCAAGTTTATGTTTGTGCTTAGTCTTAAGTCACATCAAACTTTGCGATGGGACTGTAGCCCCACCAGGCTCAATAGGATTTTTTCCAAGTCCATAGGATTTTTCAGGCAAGAATACTGGAGTAGGTTGCCATTTCCTTCTCTAGGAGATCTTCCTGACCCAGGGATCAAACATGCATCTCCTGTGTCTGCTGCACTGCAGGCAGATTCTTTACCCACTGAGCCATCAGGAAAACCCAAGTTTATGTTACTTAACTCCCAAATATGCTTACTAAGCAAATGAATCCCTTTTATAGGAAAAAGATGGTACTCTACTCTTAAACAATATTGAGTTCTCCAATGTGTTTGTAAGCTCCACATCCAACTATAGAACATTGTTTCTGGATCCTAGTGACTTAGCTTTTCTTTTTTTCCGTTTAGAATTGTGATAAAGTACACAGAACATGAAATTGACCATCTTAGCCATTTTAAGGGTACAGTTCAGTGGCATTAAATACATTCATAATGTGTAACCATCACCACTGTCTGTCTCCATAATCTTAAGTCTTTTCATCTTGTAAAACTGCAACTCTGTACACATTAAACAATGCTTCCCTGGTGGCTCAATTGAAAAAGAATCTCCCTGCCATGCAGGAGACCTGGGTTCAATCCCTGTGTCAGGAAGATCCCCTGGAGAAGGAATTGGCAACCCACTCCAGTACTCTTGCCTGGAGAATCCCATGGACAGAGGAGCCTGGCAGGCTACAGTTCACGGGGTCGCAAAAAGACGGACATGACTGAGCAACTTTCACTTCACTTCACTTCATCCCATTCTCTACTCCCCCCAGCTCCTGGCAACCACTGTTCTACTTTCTGTTCTATGAATTTGGCTAATGCAGATGCTTCATGTAAGTGGAATCATACAGCGTTTGTCTTCCTTTGACTGGCTTATTTCATTAGTGTAATGTCCTCAAGGTTCATTCACGCTATAGCATATGTCAGAATTTCCTTTGTAAAGCTGAATATATTCCATTGTATATTTATACCATATTTTTGTTTATCTGTTTTATCTGTTGATGGACACTTGGTTTGCCTCCACATTTTAGCTATTGTGAGTAATGCTGCTATGAACACGGGTATGTAAATTTCTGCTTTCCATTTTTTGCGTACATATTCAGCAGTGGAATTGCTGGATCATATGATAATTCCATTTAAAATTCTTTGAACAACTGCCATATTGTTTTCCATAGCAGCCGTGCCATTTTACATTCCTACCAACAGCATTCAAGGGTTGAGATTTCTCCACATCCTTGCCAACGCTTGTTATTCTTGTTTATTTCATTGCTACCACATAGAAACACACAGTTGTGTATTCAGTTTGTAATTTTCTGAATTCATTTATTACTTCTGACAGTTTCTTGTGTGGAATCTTTAGTGTTTTATACACATAAGGGCCTACCATCTGCAAACAGAGATGATTTTACTTCTTCCTTTCCAACTTGGATGCCTTTATTTCTTTTTCTTGCCTAATTGCTCTGGTTATCAATTTCAGTTCTGAAATGGCAAAAGCAGGCATCATTGCCCTTTTCCTGATGTTAGAAGGAAAGCCTTCAGATTTTCAGACATTGATGATTTTTGCTATGGGTTTCGCATTTATGGGTTTTTTTTTTTATTATGTTGAAGTAGTTTCCATCTGTTCCTAGTTTGCTGAGTGTTTTTATTTTTAATAATTTTATTTATTTATTTGTTGGCTGTGCTGGGTCTTCATCGCCGTGTGGGCTTTTCTCTAATTGCAGCGAGCAGGGGCTCCTCTCTAGTCGCAGGGCCCAGGCTTCTTACAGCGGTGGCTCCTCTTGTTGCTGAGCACAGGCTCTAGGGAGTGCAGCCTTCAGTAGCTGTCACCCTCGGGCTCCGTAGTGTGGTTCCTGGGCTCTAGAGCACAGGCTCACTGGTTGTGGCGCACAGGCTCAGTTGCTCCTCGGCATGTGGATCTTCCCAGATCAGGGATTGAACCCGTGTCTCCTGCATTGGATTCTTTACCGCTGAGCCACCAGGGAAGCCCTGTTGAGCGTTTTAATCATGAAAAGGTGTTGAATTCCGTTGAATGCCCTTTCTGCAACAATTGAGATGATCATGTGTTTTTCCCCCTTCATTCCTTTCATGTGGTATGTTCCATCGACCCATTTTAGAATGATGAAACACTTTGCATTTCAGAAAGAAATCACACTTGGTTGTGATATATAGTCCTCTTAATAGGCTGCTAAATTTAGTTTGCTAGTATTTTGTTGCAGATTTTTACATCAGTATTCATATGGGATAGTGGTGTGCAGTTTCCTTGTAGTGTCTGTGTCTGGATTTGGTATCAGGGCCTCACAGAATGAGTTAGCAAGTGTTCCGCCTCTTCAATTTTTTGGAAAAGTTTTAAAAGGATTGGTTTTAGGTCTTTAAATGTTTGGTAGAATTCACAAGCGAAGCCATCAGGGCCAGGGCTTTTCTTTGTTGGAGACTTTTGATGACTGATTCAATATCCTTACTAGTGATAGGTCTATTCAGATTTTCCATTTCTTCATTATTTCGTCTTGCTAGGTTTTGTGTGTCTAAGGAACTCATCCATTGCATTTAGGTTATCCAAGTTGTTGGCATACAATTATTCATAGTCATTTACTCTTAAAATCTTTTGTATTTCTGCGAAATTGGTAGTAATATTCCCAGTTTCATTTCTGATTTTAGTAATTAGAATCTTCTTTTTTTCTCCGTGGTCAGTGTAGCTAAAGCTTTGTCAGTTTTATTGATCTCTCATAGAACCAACTTTCAGTTTCATTGACTTTCTCTGTTTTTCTGTTTTCTACTTATTTTCTAGGTCCTTAGCTTGCTATGGGTCCTCTCCCCAGAAAACTGCCAACATACATCAAAGACTGCACGCACATTCAGCCTCCACAGATCCCTGGAACCCAAGGATCTCCGTTTACAAATTTTGGTGCTGAAGGGCTTAAAATTCCATTGGTCCCTGGAAGATTAAACTGGGTGAAGGGGAAGGCACGAGAAAAGTGGAGGGACCAGCACTGACCAGCTGCCCCATCAGTGAGGGCCTCTTGCACTTTATTGTGGTTGGCTTGGGACCTAAGTATCTGCATTTCTCAGGAACTCCTGAGTGAGGCCAGGCTGTTTGTTCTGGTCACGTTTGCCTCTTTTGAGCTCTGCTTCTCAGGTAAGTTCCCTTCAGCACAAAAGGCATCCTCGGGTAGGCAGGTGTCATCCTGCCTCCTCCCTTCTCTTAACCCCATTTTCAGTTGCCCAGCCCTGACAATGTCGTTTTCTAAACATCTCTGGCTCCGTTTGTCCCCTTTGTGCCCCGCACTTCAGTTTAGTTCACCAGCGTCCCATGCCTGGACCATTGTCCAAAGTCCCCTTACCCCTAGGTGTGATTCCCCACCACCACCTTTGATGCAATTTCAAAGACAAGTTGTCTTAAACTTTTACTGTGACTTACCAGAGCCCGTGTGACCCTAGCCCTGTTCACATCACCCTTGTTTCTTTGCCTCTTACTCATGCAGCTTCCACCTCTTGGCCTTTACCTATCCTGTGTGCCCTACTCAGAATCCTCTTACCCATTTTTTCACCGAACTCCCACTCCTGCTCCTGACCAGGCTTGCCTGTTCCTTCCCTCCTTTCACTCCAATCTAGGCTGAGAGACTGACTGGCCAATCCTCTCTGAATTAGAGCTGTTGTGATGATATCCAAAGCCTCTGATGCTCTTTTAAACAAAACAAGGGCCTGATTATCAGAGATGGGAGGGGAATATTTTTTGGACTCCACAGGCTGGGACCCTGGTTCTTTCTTCCCTTTCTCCTTTGGGACTTTAAGCTCAGTGCCCTTTAACTGGTCACTTCTGCATCTTTGAAACTTGACTCCAAATTTAGGGGGTCCCAAAATCCAATTTTTCTGTGATTAGGTATTCTCCCTGGGCCAATCACCTGTTGCTAGGGAACTGAGACTGTGTAAACCTGCTCTATAAGCCTTGCTCCTGACTGGGTAGGCACTATTGGAAAGGAGAGTAAGAGCTAAGCAGACCCTAAAAGTGCCTCCTGCCACCCTTAGGGTATTGATCCTGTGTTTCCCTCTTGTTATGTAACTGCCCTCTAATGGGCTGCCTCCCCCAGAGGACACAGTCTCTTAGGACAGATGCCAAGTTGCATGTCTATGGGGCCAAAACAGAATGTGCCCAATAAATATTTGTGGATTGGAGTGCCAAGAAAGCCCAAAGAAAGGACTGGCTCTCAGATTCATGGAGGCATCACAGAAGAGATGACATTTGGGCCAGGCATGAAGTGTAAGTGAGAGCAGAGGTTTAGCAAGAGGGAACGGCGGCCCTGAGGCCTGAATTGGTCCAGCCACACACTATTGAGCACCCAATGAATGAGCAATATATTGAGTGATGTTGTGGGAGTAGGGTTAGGCCTAGAAATAAGTGAAAAGTAGCTGAAGGAAAGATTAAAATTCTGAAGTGTTTGAACCAAATGTTTCCTCCTCTTGAGCTCCTGCTGAGAGTTGGTTCTCATAGGAGTTAAGACTGTATTATAATTATGTTTGTGTGCCTGTATCCTCTAGCTTCAGGGCCTGTGTGCTTTTCATCTTTCTATAACAAATCTCCAGGGTTTTTTTTTCCCCCCAAGGGTTTTTTTTTTTTTAATGAAACTGAATACCCTCATGATAAATGGGGGCTGTGGAAAACTCTAATATTCTATTCAGTACGTGATCATGTGGCCCAGTCATGTGCTAGACTTTGAGGCTACTGAGATGGGCCAGTCTGGTCCCATCTGCAAGAGTCAGACACAATCCCAGTAGGAATGAGGTTGGTCCTATAACCAAGATAATTACAAAAGTGCAGCTGAGTTTGGGGAATCCCAGCCAATCTCACATTGAAGTGAGTAAGAGCTTAAAAGTCCTCTAGAAGGAGATGGTGGAATTGACTTAAAACAGCAAAGATGTTAGCCAGATTTTCTCTGAACTAAATAAACCTGAACATACATTTGGCACTTTCAAAGACTGTTCATAGCTGTCCTTCCATTTCTTTCTCACCATTGCAAGTATGTTATTCCCATTTTACAAATAAAGAGCCCATCCCAGGCAGGTGAAGTGATTTGTCCAAGGTCATACAGCATGTAAGAGGAGCTGCCTCTGCCCCTCCACCACTGTCCCTGAGGAAAGATCCCTCACTGGGGGGAGTTTCAGCTCCTCCCAGACTCTCCCAAGTTCTTTCCAGACCTTGGAGTCTGTGAGCGGAGACCATTCTTCCTCCTTGACTCAGAAAAACGTGTATTGATCATCTACTATGTGGAAGGCATCATCCTTACCCCCTTGTTGTAACATGCTCTCAGAAAAGCACCAGCATAAGTCATCTACCTCTCGTGCATGATTCCATTCATAGATATTCAGAATAGGCAAATTCATGGAGACAGAGAACAGATTGGTGGTTGCCAGGAGATGAAGGAGGTGGGGGTGGTGCACAATGGGGAATAAATACCTCTGGATTAGTAAATACTTCGCTCATTGTGTAGCTTACAATGTATATATGTTCTTAGATTGGGTTTGGATTCGAACTCCATCAGTTACCAGCTGTGTAACTCAACCTCTCTGAGCTTCCATTTCTTTTAAATTGAAGTAAAATTCGTGTAACATAAAATTAACCATTTTCAGTGAACAACTCAAAAATAATGTATGTATATGTGTATGACCAAGTCACTTTGCTGTATACAGAAATTAATACAACATTGTAAGTCAACTATACTTCAATAATACTTTGGCCATCTAATACAAAGAGCCAACTCTTTGCATTGGAAAAGACGCTGATGCTGTGAAAGATTGAGGGCAGAAGGAGAAGGGGGCGACAGAGGATGAGATGGTTGGATGGCATCACTGACTCAATGGACATGAGTTTGAGCAAACTCTGGGAGACAGTGAAGGACAGGGAAGCCTGGCGTGCTGCAGTTCACTGGGTCGCAAAGAGTCAGACATGACTTAGTGACTAACAACAGCAACAACACTTCAATAAATAAAATGAACAACTCAGTTGCATTTAGAATATTCACGTCATGAAATCACATATCTAATTTCAAAACATTTTAATTGCCCCCAAATGAAGCCTCATACCCATTAAGTACTTATTCTCCATTGTCCCCGCTTCCTCACCACCTCCTTCAGCTCTTGGCAACCACCAGTCTGTTTTTCTGTCTCTATGGATTTGCCTGTTCTGAATATTTCACATAAATGGAATCATGCAGTATGTGACCTTTTGTGTCTGGCTTCTTTCACTTAGCATATTGTTTTCAATATGTTGCTATATGTTGTAGTTCAGTTCAGTCACTCTGTAGTATGTATCAGCATTTCATTCCTGTTATGGGTAAAATACCATTTCACTCTGTAGATATAACACATGTTTTAAGTCCATTTATCTGTTGATGAACACTTTACCTTTTGGCTATTGTGAGTAAGGCTACAGTGAACATTGGCATACAAGTATCTGTTTGAGTCCCTTTTTCAGTTATTTTGGGTATATACCTAGAAGTGAAATTACTGGCTCATATCATAATTCTATCTTTAACTTTTTGAGAAACCACTAGTTTTCCACTGTGACTGTGACATTTTATATTCTTATCAGCATTATGTGAGGGTTCCAATTTCCCTATATCTTTGCTAACACTTGTGATTTTCTGTGTTTTTTTTTTACATTATTATTTTATAATAGCCATCCTAATGGGTATAAAGTGGTGTATCATTGTGGTGGTTTTGATTTGTATTTTCCAAATGATTAATTAAGCATCTATTAAAATGTTTATAGGCTATTTGTATATCTTCTTTGGAAAAATGTCTGTTCAATTCCTTGGCCTATTTTTGAAGTGGCTTGCTTGGTTTATTTACTTAATATTTTTTTTAATTGTAGCAATTCTTTATATGCATTCTAGACATCAATTCCTTATCAGATATATGATTTGCAAATCTTTTTTTCCATTCCATGGGTTGCCTTTTCACTTTGTTGAGAGTGGCTTTTGATGCACAGTGGTTTTCATGAAGTCCAATTTGTCTGTTTTTTTCTTCTGTTGTCTGTTCCTTTTTGGTGTCACATTCAAGAAATTATTGCCAAATCCAATGTCCTGAAGCTTTTCTCATTTGTTTTCTTCTAAGAGTTTTAAGGTTTTAGATTTTACATTAGGTCTTTGATCCACTTTGAGTTATTTCTTGTATGTAGTGTAAGGTAAGGATGTATTTTCATTCTTTTGTGTGTGGATATCAATTTCCCAGCGTCGTCTGTTGAAAAGACTGTCCTTTCCCCCACTGAATGATCTTGACATCCTTGTCAAAAATTGTTTGATTATATATGCAAGGGTTTGTTTCTGAACTCGATTCTATTCTGTGACTCTCTATATGCCAGTAGGTCTTTATGCCAGTACCATGCTGTTTTAATTACTATAGCTTTGTGTAGTAAGTTTGGAAATCAGGACATTTTGAAATCAGCTTTGTTTTATTATTTTCAGGTTGATTTTGGCTCTTTGGGGTCCCTTGAGACTGCATATGAACTTTGTGAATGGATTTTTCTATTTCTGCAAAGATGTTGGAAGTTGATAGGGTTCGCATTAAATTTGCATATTGCTTTGGATAGTATTGTCAATCCATAAGGGCTTCCCCAGTGGCTCAGTGGTACAGAATCCTCCTGCAAAGCAGGAGACTCGGGTTTGATCCCTGGGTTGGAAAGATCCCACTGGAGGAGGGCATGGCAACCCACTCCAGTATTCTTTCCTGGAGAATCCCATGGACAGAGGAGCCTGACAGGCTGCAGTTCACTGGGTTGTGAAGAGTCAGATATGACTGTAGCAACTGAGCATTCATGCATGCATGACAATCCCTGAACACAGTGTCTTTCCACTCACTTATATCTTCTCTAGTTTTTTTGGTGTGTGTATACTAGTCTTTTCTCTCTTTGGTTAATTTATTACCAAGTACTTTATTCTTTTTGATGCTAGTGTAAATAAAATTGTTTTCTTAATTTCCTTTTCATGTTGTTCAGTGTTAGTGTATGAATACATAACTGATTTTTTTTGTATGTGGGTTTGTATCCTGCACCTTTGTCAAATTCATTTATTAGTTATAACTCTTTGGGGTGTAATCTTTAGAGTTTTATATATATAAGATCATGTCATTTGTGAACAGAAGTAATTTTACTTATTTTTCAGTTTGGATGTGTTTTATTTCTTTTTACTGGAGAGAATGGAATTATTCTCTGTAGAAGTTTTTAACAGTATCTGTTTCTATGACATCTATCTATTGACTTGGCAAATGTACATGGTCCTTTACCATGTACTACAGCAATCTCTGCTACTTCCCTAGAAGTCTATCAGCAATACTTTTCATATCTTCATGAAATGTGGGAGCAGAGCTACAGGCTACTTGTCCACTCTCCATGGCAGTCATCTGGAGGTTCCTACCCCACCCTATGCTACTCCTGAGCTCGGGTCCTTCTGCCTAGAATTGTCCTTTCTGGAGCCTTCACATGTTTCTCTGTATCATTCTTGACATTCAGATTTCAGCTCACAGGTCTCCTCATCAGGGTGGTCTTACCCAATTCCTCCCTCTCCTGACACCCTCTCTCCCACGTAGGTCTCCGGTTTTGTTCTTTTCAGCACTGATTAGAATTTTTTGAATTTATGTATTTGTTGACTGGCTGCATTGGATCTTTGTTGCTGCACTGAGTGCAGGCTTTCTCCAGTTGTGGTGAGAGAGGATTTCTCTTGCTATGAAGCATAGGCTGTAGGTGCAGGGACTAAATAGTTGCAGCAAGCAGGCTCAGTAGCTGCAGTTCACAGACTTAGTGGCCCCATGACATGTGGGATCTTCTTCCTGGAACAGGGATTAAGCCTGTTTCCCCTGCACTGGCGGGTGGATTCTTAACCACTGGACCACCAGGAAAGCCCCAGCACTTATTAGAATTTTAAATTATTTTGTAATATTTGTCTCCCCTGTTTAGAAGGTAAGGTACGTTATGGCAGAGGCCTGTATTCTCTTATTCAGTGCTAGATTAGCATCTGAAATACAGTTTGGGGACAACAAATGTCTGCACAGCCACATGGGACAGGTTTTTATTAGTTTCACTTTGCATATCAGAATACGCCATGCTCAACTTTGAGTATAGTTCTTCATTCACTTCAATGCACGATTATAAGAGTGGCCTGTACTCAAATCCACCCCTTTCTTAAGTCCCAGCTTCAGTCTTTCCATCTTTGAAGTGGGGTGATACTTGTACACACCTCACAATGTCGATATGTGGATCAAATGCATTAATAGCTGTAAAATGCTTACACTTAGGGTTGGCACATCTAATTGGTATTCCCCAGCATCCAGCACGGTGCTGGTACAAGGTAGGAACCCAGTAAATAATTGCTGAAAGGGGGAAATTATGGTGCAGCAGTTTTACCAAGTCTTCAATAAACATTGGAGTGGATTTTTTTTCAAGCATCCTAGAGATTATAATGTAGTATAAGAGAAGCCACATATAAGGGAAAGGTTTTTTAAAAATCTCGGTAGGCTGGCTGTTGAAGAAAGAGAAACAACTATCACCTTGGAACCTGGTTCAGAATGATCATGTGTTTGGCATCCAGAAGTGGGAGTGGGTTGGAAATCTGGCTGGTGGGAAAAGGACTGAGCTGGCTTTCATGGAAAGAAGAGGTGAAGCAGGTGAAAGGAAGAGGGTGTTTCTCCAGGTGTGAATTCACAGTGATGAAGGCCGAGTTCTAGTTTTTTTATTATAAGTCACTGTTAATCCCAGCAGGAAGACCCCAACCTAAGTTAGATTTTTCAACCTAACTTGTAGGCAGAGCAATCAGTAGGCAGCTGTGTGAATCCCACTCTAGAGATTCCTCCTTCCTCCCTAATATAACCCATTTTCTTATAGGTGAACTGGGGGGCAGGCACACAGCATGCTCACCAAAGGTGGCTATAAGGGCATAACATCATCCAACTTGTCAGGGAAGCTCCCAGAGGGCAAGGAAGCAGTGATGTCACAGAAGGGCAATGGGAATCTTCAGGGAGAGAACAAGAGGGGGTTCCATCACCAGGGGAGCCAGCCCTGACCCTTGCTGCTCAACCTCAGTGACAGAGGAGGCAAGTAAGTATGGGTGTCTTTTTTTTTTTGGCTGTGCTGGGTCTCAGTTGTGGCATCCAGGATCTTTAGTTTGATGCGAACTCCTAGCTGTGGCATGTGGGATCCAGTTCCCCAATCAGGGATCGAAGCCAGGCCCCCTGCATTGGGAGCATAGAGTCCCAGGCACTGGACCACCAGGGAAGTCCCAGTTTGGGTGTCTTTGATGCTTGTATATTAGGTCTTTTGGGAGAAGGGAGGGAGGTAATAAGACTTCTTTCTCAACTTTCTGCCCCACTTCCCTGGTCCCTTTTTCCTCTGTTTGGTCTTTTTTAGGGCTCTCACTCAAACCTACTTCAACACTTGAGACCAAATCTGCTTTATTTATCACACAGGGAGTCCAAGCTAAGAGGCCAACTGGGGAAAATGTAAGGCATGGATCAGGGAGGGGTTGGAGTGGTGATGTGACCTTGGGATTCAGAGAAAAGTGAACCAGCTTTTGAGACGTCCTTTAAGATCATAGTATGAAGTCTCCTTACTTGAATAGGCAGAGAACTTCCAGAGGTTTTGAGAATGCTGCTCTCTGCTTAGAAGCCTGCTATTTTCAGGTGGTTACGAAAACGTCTTTAGGCAGATGAGCCCTTTCCTTCCAGAGGATAATCTAGTTGGAAATCCATGTGTATATATGTATGACACAGTGACAAAATTTAACTTAGGTTCAGGTAACTGATATCAGATCCTTTCTGGAAAGTCTCTTCAGACAAAGGAGAAGGGTATCAAGGTAAAATTTCCTGAGTCTTAGAAACCAAGGGGTGAGGCGAGAATGGAAAAGTTGAGGCCATGTGACCGCTATGATACTTTTGGAGCACCTTCTGCAGATCTAAATTCCCATCAGTAGTTTGGGAACATGAACTCCCAGGTTGGTAGGTGCCCACTATGCTACTAGAGATCAGGGGAGAAATAACTGCAGAAAGAATGAAGGGATGGAGCCAAAGCAAAAACAACACCCAGCTGTGGATGTGACTGGTGATGGAAGCAAGGGCGGATGCTGTAAGGAGCAATGTTGTAGAGGAACATGGAATGTCAGGTCCATGAATCAAGGCATATTGAGAGTGGTCAAACAGGAGATGGCAAGAGTAAACGTCAACATTCTAGGAATCAGTGAATTAAAATGGACTGGAATGGGTGAATTTAACTCAGATGACCATTATATCTACTACTGTGGGCAAGAATCCCTTAGAAGAAATGGAGTAGCCATCATAGTCAATAAGAGTCTGAAATGCAGTACTTGGATGCAATCTCAAAAACAACAGAATGATCTCTGTTCCTTTCCAAGGCAAATCATTCAATATCACGGTAATCCAAGTCTATGTCCCGACCAGTAATGCTGAAGAAGCTGAAGTTGAATGGGTCTATGAAGTCCTACAAGACCTTCTAGAACTAACACCCCAAAGAGATGTCCTTTTCATTATAGGGGACTGGAATGCAAAAGTAGGAAGTCAAGAAACACTTGGAGTAACAAGCAAATTTGGCCTTGGAGTACAGAATGAAGCAGGACAAAGGCTAACAGAGATTTGCCAAGAAGGCGGCACTGGTCATAGCAAACACCCTCTTCCAACAACACAAGAGAAGACTCTCCACATGGACATCACCAGATGGTCAACACCGAAATCAGATTGATTATATTCTTTGCAACCAAAGATGGAGAAGCTCTATACAGTCAGCAAAAACAAGACCAGGAGCTGACTGTGGCTCAGAGCATGAACTCCTTATTGCCAAATTCAGACTTAAATTGAAGAACGTAGGGATCATTCAGGTATGACCTAAATTAAATCCCTAACAATTATACAGTGGAAGTGAGAAATAGATTTAAGGGACTAGATCTGATAGAGTGCCTGAAGAACTATGGATAGAGATTCATGACATTGTACAGGAGACAGGGAGCAAGACCGTCCCCAAGAAAAAGAAATGCAAAAAAGCAAAATGGTTGTCTGAGGAGGGCTTATAAATAGCTGTGAAAAGAAGAGATACAAAAAGCAAAGGAGAAAAGGAAAGATATATCCATTTGAATGCAGAGTTCCAAAGAATAGCAAGGAGAGATAAGAAAGCCTTCCTCAGTGATCAGTGCAAAGAAATAAAAGGAAAACAATAGAACGGGAAAGACTAGAGATCTCTTCAAGAAGATTAGAGATACCAAGGGAACATTTCATGCAAAGATGGGCTCAATAAAGGACAGAAATGGTATGGACCTAACAGAAGCAGAAGATATTAAGAAGAGGTGGCAAGAATACACAGAAGAACTGTACAAAAAAGATCTGCACAACCCAGATAATCACAATGGTGTGATCACTCACCTAGAGCCAGACATCCTGGAATGTGAAGTCAAGTGGGCCTTAGGAAGCATCACTATGAACAAAGGTAGTGGAGGTGATGGAATTCCAGTTGAGCTATTTCAAATCCTGGAAGATGATGCTGTGAAAGTGCTGCACTCAATATGCCAGTAAATTTGGAAAACTCAGCAGTGGCCATAGGACTGGAAAAGGTCAGTTTTCACTCCAATCCCAAAGAAAGGCAATGCCAAAGAATGCTCAGAGTACCACACAATTGCACTCATCTCACACGCTAGTAAAGTAATGCTCAAAATTCTCTAAGCCAGGCTTCAACAATACGTGAACCGTGAAATTCCAGATGTTCAAGCTGGATTTAGAAAAGGCAGAGGAACCAGAGATCAAATTGCCAACATCCGCTGGATCACCGAAAAAGCAAGGGAGTTCCAGAAAAACATCTATTTCTACTTTGTTGACTATGCCAAAGCCTTTGACTGTATGGATCACAATAAACTGGACAATTCTGAAAGAGATGGTAATACCAGACCACCTGACCTGCCTCTTGAGAAAGCTGTATGCAGGTCAGGAAGCAACATTTAGAACTGGACATGGAACAACAGACTGGTTCCAAATAGGAAAAGGAGTACATCAAGGCTGTATATTGTCACCCTGCTTATTTAACTTATATGCAGGGTACATCATGAGAAATGCTGGGCTGGATGAAGCACAAACTGGAATCAAGATTGCTGGGAGAAATATCAGTAACCTTAGATATGCAGATAGCACCACACTTATGACAAAAAGTGAAAGAACTAAAGAGCCTCTTGATGAAAGTGAAAGAGGAAGTGAAAAAGTTGGCTTAAAACTCAACATTCAGAAAACGAAGATCATGGCATCCGGTCCCATCACTTTATGGCAAATAGATGGGGAAACAGTGGAAATGGTGGCAGACTTTATTTTTTGGGCTCCAAAATCACTGCAGATGGTGACTGCAGCCATGAAATTAAGTTAAGACGCTTACTCCTTGGAAGGAAAGTTATGACCAACCTAAACAGCATATTGAAAAGCAGAGACGTTACTTTGCCATCAAAGGTCTGTCTAGTCAAGGCTATGTTTTTTCCAGTAGTCATGTATAGATGTGAGAGTTGGACTATAAAGAAAGCTGAGCACCAAAGAATTGATGCTTTTTGAACTATGGTGTTGGAGAAGACTCTTGAGAGTCCCTTGGACTGCAAGGAGATCCAACCAATCAATCCTAAAGAAAATCAGTCCTGAATATTCATTGGAAGGACTGATGTTGAAGCTGAAACTCCAATACTTTGTCCACCTGATGCAAAGAGCTGACTCATTGGAAAAGACCCTGATGCTGGGAAAGATTGAGGGCAGGAAGAGAAGGGGAAGAGAGGATGAGATGGTTGGATGGCATCACCGACTCAATGGACATGAGTTTGAGTAGACTCCAGGAGTTGGTGACTGACTGACAGGCAGGCCTGGCATGTTGCAGTCCATGGGGTCTCAAACAGTCAGACAGGATTTAGCGACTAAACAACAGAGGTGTGAAGGCCTAGAAGAAAAAGGAAGAGGGAAGAATAATTTTTTTTATTGTCTTGATTTTATGCGGAAAAAAAAGCCCACTTTCTGAATTTTTTCATCATTTCGTCCATATTCATTTCTTGAAAGAGGGAGAAGGAAGGGAACCCTGGGCCTGTTGTGTAGCTGACACAGTTCGCTCTTCCCCTTAACTGGGGCCCCTACGGCAATAATTCCCAACTTGAGGGAAGAGAACCTGAATCTTTAACTTCCCTCTCAGTATCAGCGTTCAAGAAAGCCCTTTTTGTCCTTGCTTTTTTTCCAGCTTCAGTCAACAGGAAACCGGTCGGGAGGGAGAAAAACCTAGTTATATGGTGCACATCAATTTCAAGAGTCCTTGAAATCTGTGCCCAAGCTCTGTAGGAAGCGATAGCAGTAGTAACAGTCATCATTGGCAGCGTCAGCAATGACCGAGACCCAATGTTGAGTCGCACATCTCCGCGCCAGGCACTTGCAACATTTAATATAGTCTTAACAAGCCTCCAAGTTTATCCCCAAGTGAGGGATGAGGAGGAACCGAGACTCACTTGAACCGCTGACTTTCCAACGTGCCTCTCTGATGGCTAGCGGGGTGCAAACTCATTCTGTTGGACACACCACTAAAATCATTCTCAGGTTTCCGGCCTGGGATTTTTGTGCTTCATTCACTGCTGAAAAAGTTAGCATAGATGGCTCTGTAGAGGAAGGAGTCGCAATCCATCCGGCGTGGGGGAACAGCGGCTTCCGACAGGCTCTCAGCGGAACTTTCCTGTCCCCGGCGCGTGTTCCCGTCCGGGCGGCCGGGCGCGCGGGCCGGGAGGGGGAAGCTTTCTGGCGCGGACCGCCAGCGGAGGCTGAGAGCGCCGCCGCCGGAGAAGACGGACGCTTAGCCGGAGCCAGCCCGTGGCGCCCGGGCCTGGCCGGTTGCCTCCCTCCATCTCCGCTGCCACTGCCGCAGGCACTGCCAAGGCGGGCGCAGCGGAGCGCTCGGCCCCTCGGCCCTACCCGGCCCGGCGCGGCCCCGAGCCGCGGCGCGGGAGGTGAGTGCGGTTGCCGGCCCCCGGGCTCCCTACTCGGGCCGCCGGGACCCTCAACAATGGGGGCCGAGTGGAGAGACGGCCCGGGCCCCTGGCGTTCAGCGGCCTGGGGCAGCAAGCCGGTCCTGGTGGCCCAGGCCTTGGGGCTCTGGATCCCACCTGGGAAACTCCGGTGGCTGGAGGCTTGGCGGGGGTCTTGGCCTCCACCTGGGGCCTTATTGGCTTGGTATTTAGGACCTTTGTACCCGGGAAAGGGAGTCGTAGGGACACGGAGACTTAACTGTAGTGGCGTGCGCTCTTAGCGCCTGATGCAGACGGCCTGGAGTCTGGCCATAGCGGGTGGGTTGGGGGGAGGGTGCGTTTGGAATTCTAGGGGGCCTCAGTGTGCCTGCCTGGTCCGTAAGGCGAATCGAGATGCGTCTCTCCTTGCCCTCCTCCCCACCCGCTCAGGTCTGTGAAGTTGGCAGGCCGGGATCTGGCTGAGGAGAAAAGGGTATTGAGTATTTAGCTTCCCTGAGGTAACCGGTGATTAGTTCCTGGAAAGGCAAGGAGCTCAGCTGGGCACAGGGGAGTTGAGCGAAGAGATGGATGCTCCAGGGCCCAGCATCCCAAAGTTGAGTGATTCTCAGAAAGGGAACTTGTCACAAGAGTGTCACAGTAAGTCATGTTGGCTACCTTGGCGCTAGGGTGAAGCCCGAGTTGTGAACTGAAGAGTATAGAGGAGGGTTGGTAGGCTGCTGAGGTTGGAGAATTGGCTTTTTGTGGGCCGTGGTGGTGGCAGCCTGTGAGATAAACAAGGGACCTTTGCAGAGTGGGCTTCCTGATAGAGAATGACCTCTTTCTGCGGGGGAGGGGTGACTCAGATCTATTAGAATTCCTGCCACTTGCTAGTGGTTGAGGCTGAGTATGTTGGTGGCTGGGCACTGAGGTAGATGGGACTGGAAGGGGGCGTCTGGAGGTTAAATTGAGTTTGTTCCTAAATAGAAGTGTGGACCATTCCTTTTTACTGCGAGTCAGACTGGTAGCTGTCATTAACTGTGTTTTAAGTAAAAAATTTCTTTGTGGTATTTGGACCCAAAGCATTCCTCTGTTCATTTTTTTTTCCCTTTGTTTTTGAATTGTGACTCATGGTTTCTTTTCAACACTGTGGCTGTTGTTTATAATGATAGACAAACTTAGCATAATATATGTAAATTTTAGGGATTTTCACCCCACTTTTTCTAAATCTAAATTAATTTCAGAGCCTCTTTTCACTGACTTGTGTGTCATTGTTTAACGTGTGCAGCTCTAGAAAGGGATGTGAAAACTCTTTAACAGTTTGTCAAAAGTTCATTTTATCCCTAAATCCATGAAACTTCATTTTCTCCTACTGCCACGAAGTCATTACATTAATCTGCTAAATCTTAGTGACTGTCATTTCAACTCTCCCAGGACATTACCTTCACTAGAAGTGTTGTCTGTCTGGTCTGTACACTGTGTCTCATCTGTATCATTGAAAGGCAGTATGCAGATTCCAAGTAGCTGAGGCCTGCATCTATTTTATGCACCAGAGTTCTCTATGGAATATTCTCAAAAGTTGGTGTGTTGTCTGTAGATGAGATATCAAACCTCATGTGGAAAAAAAAAAAGTGTCAGGGTCATTGTACTTTCAGAGTTTGTTTAGTGTTAGGAGTTGTATTGCCTCTTTGGAGCATATTAGAGTATAAATTTTCAGATGAGATGTGAGGTAATTCTGTTTGTAGTTTTGCTGATGGTTCTGGGGATTTTTTTTTTCCCTTAATGTTTAAAAAATCATGTATTTCCCTTGAACTATTCTTTCCCTGTCTTTTTCTCTTGTAAGTAATTCATTCTTCCATAAACGAATATCTATTGAATTATGCCAGGCCCTGTGTTGGGCATCTCTGCCATGGTGATGTTATTCTTGTTTTAATAATAGTAGTTCATATTTTAGAAGGTGTTATAGGTCTGTGAAGGAAGAAATGATTCAGGCATTCAAGCTTTTAATCTATAAAAGCATTGAGTACAGGTTTTTTTATAAAGTTTTGATTCTGACTACTGACAATTGATTATATATTTCCATGGGAGAAGTTCACAATGGTATGGGATTGTTTTGGATTATTTAATTTGCATACACCTGTTAACCTGAAGTATGCCTGTAGACAGACCACAAGGTAAACATTTTGTGGCTGTGTGTATCTTGATGGGCTGTGATTTACAAATACTGTATGTGTGCCTAGGTTCCTTAGGAAACCATCACACTTTCCTTCCCACTGTGGTTTTGAGAGCATGAAGGTGTTGCTTATTGCCTTTGGTTCACTGTATATAGACTGGGAGTGTCTGCTGATGGTGGGAGTGCTGTCTCTAGAACAGGAGGAATAAAATTGAGGTAAGGCTCAGCCTATTTGATATTTCTTGCCTATTAATTTTTACTTCATAAATTATGTTTGAAAGCTTTTTTGCTGTAATTGTTAATCTCCATTCTGATCTAGTTAATTGAAAGTCTGTCTTTTGCTCTCTTCTCTGTCTTGCTGCATATGTATTTTGGCCAAAAATAAAAGAAGAGATTTAAAATCAAGGCATGTCGATAATAAATTCTTTGAAATATGTGTCACTTTCCATCAGGAATAGCCAGTTGATTAAATTAAATTAAAACTGTTTTATTTGTTGCTTTGGAGGCAAACTGATTGCTGAAAAATGTTTTTGACTACCTCTTAGTTAGATGGATCACCTCAGAGACTCTTGGAAAGAAGGCTTAGAGTGTTTGATTTCTTTGGAAAAATTCTGAGGTGTCTAGGATGATGGAAAGCATGGTTTTTGAAGTCATCCCATCTGTACCTCTTGCTAGCTTTTTGACCTGGGTAAGCTTTAACTTCTTTGTGCCTTGTTTTTAAATTTTTTTCAGTCTGTGAAATGGGGCTAAATAAAATAACCTCTGTAGGTTGTAATGAGGATTGGAGATGAGGGCCTAGTGCTTCATGGGTGGTCAGTGCTTGCTGCTAGTAGTAGTTAGTGTCTTATCATTATGTCCGGGATACTCTTCTCAGTAGTATTAGTGCCAGGAGTGTGGCTGGGTGCTGTACCTGGCTGAGAGGTTCAGTTTCCTTGTGTAGTGAGGAAGTCAACCTTCTGTCTACTCCCATTGGCACCCTGGTGAGGTGAGAGAATTGTTGAGTCCACACTATAAAGTCCAAGGTCATTCCTGGCACTGGTAGGTTTTTTCCTGGCAGTTTCTATGGAGATGCCCAGAGGTAACTGTTTGGCATGTCCTTGTTTTGGGAACAGTGGGCATTCCCAGTGACAAAGTGCTGGGATTATGCTAAGCAGCAACATGTTCTGTGTGGCCCCTGATCAGGGTATTTTTCTAGCTTTCTTCTGTTGGCATCAGATACCTGACTTTGGTCTTTTTGCCTGAAAAGCTCTAGATGCTGGAGAAATTTGTCTGATTTGGGCTAGTTTGATAGAATCTAGCACTCTGTTCAGAAATGTTTTTGATGAACAGAAGGTTCACAGGCTTTGTTATAGAATTGTTCAGTTTTATTTTTTCCCCGTGAGAGGGGGGAAAAAAAAAGTTGAGAGAAAAATAAGAATGAGCCAGACAGAAATGATTCAAAATAACTGGCCCTGAATCTCTTCCAGTCTTTCTTCATCAAATCCCCCTCCATTCAGAGTAGTCTTTAACTCTAGTTAAAAGTAAATAATATGCCTCTGGCCTCGAAATACGCGAATATTTAGATCCTGGTATGCCTCTACTTCAACATCTCACAAGGACCTTTGTGACCTGGCCTCTTTGATGTCTTACTCTCCGGTCCCTCTTCTGCCACAATTCCTCTGTCACTTTAGGTTCCAGTCATGTGAGCTCCTTGAAGGTCCCAGGATTCTCAAGCTATTCCTCTCACTAATTTTCCCTCCCATTCTAGTGCTTGTTTGACCCTTAGGCTTAAATTTACTAGGAATGCAGGCCCCACCATCACTTAAAGCCCTTCCTTGATTCTTTCCGGATTAAGGTGAGTGCCTTTCCTTTGTGTGGCCATTGCAATCTGTGAAAGCTTCTTTCATAACCGGTGTACCCTTAACTTTGGGTATTTTTGTGTATTTTCTGTGCCTACATTGTGAACTACTGGAGGGGCAGGACCTGGTCTTGTTTAACTTTACATCCCAGTACCTAACCATTTCTGTCACAGAAGTAGCTACTCAGTAAATGAATGAACAAATGAATGACCTCTGCATGTGAAGTGTCATGAAATTATTCCCTGTGACGCTGGTGATGTGATGGGCCCACCTGATCCTGGCTGAAGCAGTGCTACCGTCTTTATATTTCCAGGTTGCTGAAAGCAGTGCTTTAGTTTGCTTTCAGAACATGTTGCTTATTCTGAACGTTAATGATTTTGATGCTGGGGAGCTATTACCTTCTCTCTTTGGGTCTTGCCAGAAGTTTCCCTTGGAAGAGAATGTGACACTTCTTTAGTTTATCCAGATCTTCCACTGGCCCTTTACTGCTCTGAGCACTTTGTCCTCACGTGGGAAGAGCAGTGACTCGTTAGCTTGGGCTACAAAGTCTCCATTCACCTACTTCCAGCCTGGGAGTGAGTAATGGATTTAACACCAGGATGTTGTGACTTTTGTCAGCTGACAGACTTTTTGAAGATCCAGCTGAGCTCAGTATCGTCATAATTCAGGCTATAATATCGTTTGCCCAAATTTTATTGAAGAATTTCAACTCCGTGATTATGAAATCAGCTGTTTCAGTTTTTTGTTCAGCCTACCACTGTACTGACACTGAAACTGATATATTAGTTCTTTGTTAGAAAGCTCTGTTGTTCTGAATTACTAACCTGGAAGTAATGGAATTGTGCCAATTCATTTAGTCACCCTCTTGGCTCTTCTTAGTGGTAAAATAACTTGAGAATATACTATCTAAATCACTTTAATTCCCATGGTTGATCAGACCACCTAGGAATCCCACTGGCCAGGTGTAAGGAACTTTATTGAAGCCTGCATAATGCAGTTATTCTTTCATGTAAGTGACGTAACAGACCACAGAAAAGGAAAGCGTGACAAGTAACTGTAGTTAAAGATAAAAATTGACATGAGAGAAAAAGGAAAGCTGAGACAAAGCATAAGGCACTTTAAATGTGGCAAGCAACTGTTAAATTGAAGAAATTCGTGAGCAGTGTTGAAATCTTGAGAAGAAAATTGTTATAGGTGAAAAGCAATAAAACTATGAACAATTTCATCCAAATAGGCACATTGAAGGTACTTGCACCCTTTTATGGTTTTACAGCACCATTGATGAAAGTGGTAAATAGGTAGAATTGAAGACTGTTTCCTTTACTATGATAAATATAATATAGCTTGTGTATGTACGATATTGTAATTTAGAACAGAGAGAGGTGAAATGGCTTGCTCTCGAGTGCACAGAGCCAGTAAGAAGGAGCCAGAGCTTCATGCCAGGTTTTCTAAGCTTAGGGCCCTTCTTATTGTGCTCAGGGGACACTGTTAGGGCTTCAGTTAGAGGTGACTGCTGCTGCTGCTGCGTCGCTTCAGTCCTGTCCGACTCTGCGACCCCATAGACGGCAGCCCACTCGGCTCCACCATCTCTGGGATTCTCCAGTCCCCCCTTATTCCAGGTTTCTGGCCAGTAGAGGATACACAGTCCACCCAGGGAGTGGAGCCTCTGCTCTGTTAACAGCAGCCTAGTGACTCTGGAAGAGCTGGGTGCCAGGGGAAGGTGGGGAGCCCAGAAGGAGCTCCTGCCTTCCTCACAAATCCTTTAGGGGTTATGAGAAACACCCAGAAGCAGGCAGAGATGGTTTTGCACTTGAGACCCAGTGACTCAGATTGGGATCTTCCTCCTAACGGGATGATGTGTAGAAACTGGAAGAAGAATGAACGTCTGGAAGAGTCCTTGAGGGGTCATTCTGGGTTGAGCTTTGTGCCTTCCCATCACACCATCTCTCCAGCTTCTCTTCTCCGCTGTTTCACCCACCTCCCAGCTTACTGTGGATGCTGGTTTGCCATGGTCCACAATTTCTGTGCTGCCCTGCCTGGATCTGAGAATGCGCCTGAACCTTTGCGCACTGCCTGCTCTGCCAGTTGCCAACCCTGAATTCTCTCCCCTGGCTTCCCTGGCGGCCCCTCGGCTGCCCAGTGTTTCTGGGCTGCTGTGCTTGTCAGCAGCTCCCACTGCCTCACTGATTGAGCTGTCTCTGCCCCGGCAGGTGCTGTCCTGCTGCATTCGCAGACCACGGTTCCCACAGCAGCGGCTGCACAGGTCCCCAGGCTCCTTATTCCCTCAGGCCCTAGACCTGCTCTCTGTCTCCCTCCTTCTTGACCTGTGACCTCACCTGAGGGCTCACTGATTTTTTTTTCTCCCTCTCCTTTGAAGTCCTTAACTTTTTTCCTGATTATTCAGGTAATATATGGGTACAGTTAAAATTTAGATATTTTTAAATAAGCAAAGGAGCCCATAATCCCATATCTCAGTGTTAACTACTCTCATGAATTTGGTTTATGTTTATCCACACTTTTTTCCACTGTGTATATGTTGATATCTCCGGGAAGATCCCTTTGAGAAGGAAATGGCAACCCACTCCAGCATTCTTGCCTGGAGAATCCCGTGGACAGAGGAGCCTGGCAGGCTACAGTCCATGGGGTTGCAAGAGTTGGACACGACTTAGCAACTAAACTACCACCATATGCTGATATGGACGTATTTGTGCTTCTGTATATGTGTGAGATAAAATAATTCCTTTTTCACAGAATTGGAATACTTACTTTTTTAATAATTTGCTTATTCATTTAATGCATTTTTTCTTGTGCATTTTCCTATGCGTCTGACACATCTCTGTTGTATCTTTTAATAGTTTATAGTATTATATGTTTTTATCAGTTTTCCTAGTCCCCTGGTGATAGCCATTTGTTTCTTACTCTTTGAAGTAACATCCTTGAGATCTATCTTCCTATACCTCTTTGTGTGCATTGTATACACCTTTCTGTGCCCTCTGTACTTCCTGGGATAAATTCCTGCCACTGGAAAAATTCCTAACAAGTCAAAACTTGTGTTTGTTTATAATTTTACTAGATATTATCACATAACTCTTGAAAGATTATATCAGTTTATATTTCTCCTCTAATGGGGAGCATTATAAATAATTTTAATCTTTGACAGTTGAATCCTAGATAACTCACTTTTATTTATATTTCCTTATTGAAGGGGGATGAACATCTTTTAATGTTTTTGTTTCATATATAGGTTGATTGGTTAATTAATTAATTGCTCACTTGTCTTCTTTGTAGTATCTTCCTGTCCTCCCTTTTTCCCCTTTTTGTTTTTACCTACATACAAGGTAGAACCAGAGAAGGCGATGGCACCCCACTCCAGTACTCTTGCCTGGAGAATCCCAGGGACGGGGGAGCCTGGTGAGCTGCCGTCTGTGGGGTCACACAGAGTCGGACACGACTGAAGTGACTTAGCAGCAGCAGCAGCACAAGGTAGAACCAAAGTCGTTTGGCCTTTCACGCTGTCCTCGCCCTCTCCTTCTTATGCCTGGGCAGTCTATCTAAGATGCAGTTTTATAGCCATTTCCTCACTTCTTTCTTTAGCTATACCTCTTCATCCTTTGTGATCTGGCTTCTGGTCCTGTTTTTCTCCTGAATACCAACTCTGAGTGAATTCCTTGTTGCCCAGACAAAGATGTTTTTTCTTGATGTTTGTTGCTGTTCATTTTGACTGATTTCCCTTTGCAGAGAGGGAAGCTGTGTGTAAGTGAACTTTTTATTATGGAAAATTTCAAACATACACAGCAGCAGGGAGTCTACCATGTAGCCATCACTCATTTTCGGTCATGATTAATATTTCCCCAGTTTTTTCTTTCAATTATCTTTCCCGCTTTTTTTTTTTTTGTTTCTGTTGTTGGCATATTTCAAAGCTAATCTCAGACTTTGTCATGACATGAATGCATATCTCTGCTGAGAGCATTTTATTTCTTAAACATCATCACCTTGCCATTTTCTCTTTTTAAAAAAATGTATTATTTTTCTTTTCAGCTGTGCTGGGTCTGCGTTACTGCATGTGGACTTTCTCTAGTTGGGGCAAGGTGGGGGCTTCTCTTCTCCGCAGTGCACAGACTTACTGTGGCGGCTTCTCTTTTTGCGGAACCCGGGCTCTAGCTTTCCCGGGCTTCAGTAGTTGCAGCGCCCAGGCTCTACAGCGCAGGCTTGTTGGTTGTGGTGCATGGGCTTAGTTGCTCTGAGACTTGTGGGAGCTTCCCAGACCAGGAATCAAACCTGTGTCTCTGCACTGGTGGGTAGATTCTTAGCCACAGGATGATCAGGGAAGTCCACCTCACCATTTTCTATCCTTAATAATGAGGACCTGATATTTAATCCTAGTTCTGATACTGGCTATTTAACTTAGACAATTTGTTTTTAAGTTTTTATTGGAGTATATTTTATTGGAGTACAATATTGCCATACAATATTGTATTAGTTTCTGCTGTACAGCAAAATGAATCAGACATCCATAAACGTATATCTCCTGTTTTTGAATTTCCTTCCCATTTAGGTCACCAAAGAGCACTTGAGTAGAGTTCCCTGTGCAATGCAGTAGGCTCTCATTAGTTAGCTATTTTATATATAGTAGTGTACATTTGTCTATCCCAGTCTCCCAGCTCGTCCCATCACCCCTGCCTGCCTGTAGCCATATATGCGTTCTCTACATTTGTGTCTCTGTTTTGGCTTTGGAAATAAGTTTCACATGTACCACTTTTCTAGACTCCACATATAGTCAATATTATATGATATTTTTCTCTCTCTGATTATTTCATTCTGTATGACAATCTCTAGGTCCAACCACCCACATCTCTGCAGATGGCACATTTTTTTTCCTTTTTATGGCTGAGTAATAATCCCGTGTGTGTATATATATATATATATATATATATATATATACACACACACACACACATATACACACACCACATCTTCATCTATTTGTCTGTTGGTGGACATTTAGGTTGCGTCTGTGACCGAGCTACTGTAAATAGTGCTGTAGGGAACATTGGGGTGCATGTATCTTTTTTGAATTATAGTTTTCTCTGGATATATGCCCAGTAATGGGATTGCTAGGTCATATGGTAGTTCTGTTTTCAGCTTTTTAAGGAACCTCTATACTGTCCTCCACAGTGGCTGTTTGAGTTTACCTTCCCACCAACAGTGTAGAAGGGTTCTCTTTTCTCCACCTCCTCTCCAGCGTTTATTGTTTGTAGATTTTTTGATGATGGCCATTTTGATTGCGTGAGGTGATACCTCATTGTAATTTCAATTTGCATTTCTCTAATAATTAGTGATATTGAGTGTGTTTCTTTGTGTTTATTGGCCATCTCTCTGTCTTTGGAGAAATGTCTATTTAGGTCTTCTGCCCATTTTTTGATTGGGTGGTTTGTTTTTTCGGAAATTAAGCTGTATGAGCTGTTTATGTATTTTGGAGATTAATCCCTTGTCAGTTGCTTCATTTGCAAATATTTTCTGCCATTCTCAGGGCTGTCTTTTTGTCTTGTTTATGTTTTCTTTGCTGTGCAAAAGCTTTTAAGTTTAATTAGGTCTCATTTGTTTATGTTTGTTTTTATTTTCATTGTAACCCAGGTTTGTTGGTTTTCCTCTTCTGCTCCCTCTGTGGTCTGACCCTCAGAAATCTAGCTCTTTCACGCCCACCACTTGAGGCTGTCCAGGTGACTCGATTCCATAACCCTGCTTTCATTTCACCCTGGTTTTTGGCCGTGTCTTTCTGGTCATATGGGGGAGTGTAACGTGCCGTGAACCGAGTCTGCCCCCAGAGCTGCACCCAGTGTTGCCAGTCGCTGTATGGCTCGGGCAGTTTACTCACCTCTCTTGATCTTGGCGTCCTCAGTCAGATGGATGGTAGGGCTGGATTAGAGTCTGAAGTCCTGTGCACCTGTATCAGCAGCTGTGAGAAGGTGCCTTCAGAAATGTCTTGCTCAGCGTATGTGGGACCACGTGCATCATTCTGCTCCCCAAACAAGCTTCTGGCTTTTCCCGCCTGGCCTCTCTCAGGAAGTCCATGCTTTCTCCTGTGGCCTTTCCCTCGCATTTGTCCTCACCATGGGGCCAGTTATTTTGTGGCTACTTCTTCAGTTAATCCTGACTTCTGGCTCTTCCTGGAACGTCCTTTTAGCCCTTTTCAGCTTTGCATCTGGATTCACGTTGTTTCCTTTGGCTGTCCTATTCAAGTCCTTTCCTCTGAGCCTGTGTTGTGGCCAGTTAAACTTCTGACCATCTTTCTAGACTAAGTTCAGGTGAACCCACATTGGAGGTGGGTCTCCGTCTCTCGACTCCCAGGACTGGCAGTGCATCAGTGACGTTTCACAGTATGCTTGGTACTTCAGGTGTTTGTGTGTGTACGTTTTTCTTGCTTTCCTGTGTACTCTCCTTGAGTATAGGTACCACATTTACACACTGTGTAATTGTGCATCCTACAGTGTCTTGGCACAATTCTCTGTACTGATAGTTTTGCAATTAATTCCAGTCTTGAAATTCACAGAATCCTCTGTTTTCCTGTCCTGTCTCAGAGTTCGAGAGATTCTCCAACTCTTGGGCAATAGTTCAGCCTCTCCCAAGCACAGCTGGCCACACTGCATTGTTGTCGTCACTGTCTTTAGTCGCTAAATTGTGTCCGACTCTTTGCAACCCTATGGCCACTGGGGTCCTCTGTCCATGGGATTTCCCATGTGGGAGTGGGTTGCCATTTCCTTCTCAGGGATCGTCCTGACCCAGGGATCAAACCCGCACCCCCTGCCTTGGCAGATGGGTTCTTTCCCGCTGGAGCCACTGGGGAAGCCCTCGCACTGCGTATTATCGTGGAGCAGCTAAAGGGGGTCGTCAGCGTTGACAGGGAGCTGATGGAGCAGCTAAAGGGGGTCGTCAGCGTTGATTGGAAGCTGATGGACCACATGCTGGGCAGTGTGCTTGTTAGTGTATTTTTTCACTTAAAAAAAAATCTTCTACATGTACTGCTATTCTTCTCATTTTACAAATAAAGACACCTAGATCTAGAGAAGTTAAGTAGCTTCCTTAGCACCCCTTAGCTAGAAAGTGGCAGTGCTGGGACTCTGACCCAAGCCATCTCATCCTGGAGATGAGCCGCATTCCGAACTGGAGTGCTGTTCTTTTGCCCGAAACATGTTTACTGCCAGTTGGCCCTTACATGTTTTATGTTTATTTTCTAGCACTTACCAAATATCTCGCATGGACTTTTTTTCATTTCTCCGCAGCCACCCAAACCAGCTGTCCCTCTATTGTTCTTTCTGATTCTGGTGAAGGGTATGCCAGACTTCAAGCCTAAGACTCACACGTAATTTTTCCCTTTCCTTCCTGTGAGTTGTCCCTAGTAATGCCTTATCCCTGTTTCATCCTTTCTGGTTTCTTTCTTCTTCACCCAGGCCCTCCATGTCCAGTCCTGGATTATAATGGCTGACTTTCCTTCCTTCCTTCTCTCATTTTTATATAGTCCTTCTGAAAGGGTTGCCTGTCACCCATCTCTCTCCAGGTAAAAATCTGTTTTTCCTGTAGCGGGGGGTTCCTAAAAGCCAGTTTTCAAGCTGTGTCACAGTCAACTGTGGGGCCTCTTTTCAAGCATATAAAGTCCTCACTATAATACTGTGAAGCCAGTACTGTTGTTTCCAGTTTACAGATGAGAAAATAGAGGCTCAGTGAGACTGTCACTCTCACAAGGTCACTGCTATTGGTGGTCTGTGTATTTTTAACAAACTCCCCAGATTCTGTTGCCCTTGTGGTTTTTGAAAACACCAGGCAGCCTTCAACCCCGTTTAGAATGCTTCCCCTACATCTTGTGATTCTCTGTGGTTCCCCCTCCATCTAATGGATCTGACATTCTGTAGATTTTAATCTTGACCATGCCCACCTTGCTGATGTCTTTCCCGATAGCATCCTCCTGGGCTGGTTCTTTCCCTGGCTCTCTGACTCCCTGTCCAGACTCCTTTTCAACATTCCCTCATGGTTTGACCTATCCTTGACTTGGTTCCCCCACTTCCTACACTCCCTGAGTATCATCCATACTTGAGGCCTCAGCTACCTGAACGTGACAGGAACACCCAAATCTGTATCTCTGACCCCAGCCCATTTTCTGGCTGTTTTTGACATTTCACCATTAACACTGTTAGCTGCTCCATCACTTGAGCTGGAACCCTGGATCAAAGACCAGAGCTTGGAGTTAGAAGTCTAGGTTGGAACTGCACTCTCCCACTCTCTCGATAGTATCACCGACTCAGTGGACATGAATTTGAGCAAACTCCGGGAGATGGTGGCTGACAGGAGAACCTGTTGCGCTGCAGTCCATGAGGTCAAAGAGCCGACCTGACTTAGCGACTCAACAACAACAGCAACTCTCTAGCTGGGTATATTTGGCAGATCACTTAACCTCTCTCAAACTTAGATTCCTTATCTGGACAGTGGGAATAAGATTGCTTGCTTCACGGTATTATTGTGAAGATTCAGTGAGGGAATGTAGAAAAAAAGAATCATTTGGTCGCGATCTGTGGAGTCCTCCCATGTATATCAAGTTCTGTGATGGATGCTAGGAGATAGTGGTGAGCAAGGCCGCCCTCACGGGCCCCACGGCTACTGTAGTCTTACTGGTTTGCCTCCTTAGTCTCTAAGATTCCCTTTTTTCTCCTTTCACTTTGCCACTATGTTAGTTCAGGGTCTCCTCACCTTTTGTCCAGACTGTTACAACCACTTCCTACTTAACCTCCTTGCCTCCAGGTAGCTACCAGTGTTGGTTTTAAATTGGGGATTCAGGTGACACTTCTCTGCTTGAGACCCTTTAGTGGGGCTCCTGCTGGGGACACACGGACTGCGGGCAGGGTTGCACGGAGGTAGATCCTGAGCCCGCTTCTGAGCTCGGCAGAGAAGGGCTCAATGGCGTATAGTTACGTCTGCCAGACGTGCAGACGGCAGTGGTGCCAAGTGCCACATATTTGCCAGTCCTTATATAGGACAAAGTTCAGACTCTAAACACAGTCCGCAGGACACTGCTGGATCGGGGTCCGGCCTACTTCTCATCTCCCGCAGTTTCCTCATGAGCTCCCCAGCTGCTAGTCCTGCAGAGCTGTACTCCGGCATATATCCCTCTCTCTGAATGACTTCATCAGTCTCTTCTTAAGGAAAGCTCCGTTTGTCCTTTGACGTTCAGATCTGTTGCCTCCTCTGGGAAGTCGTCACCACCCTTTCTCAGCAAAATCATTTCCTTCTCTGTCCTGTAGAGCCTTTTCCTCCCTCCTTACCTCCTCCCTTCCTCCTTCCCACCTCACTCCCTCCTTTCCTTCCTTCTTCCTTAATATAATTCACATACTATAAATTTCTACCATTTTTAAGTGTTTAATTCAGTGATTTTTGTTACATCACAAGATTATGCACCTATCACTACTATATAATTCCAGAACATTTCTTTTCTACAAAAAGAAACTTGTACTCATTAAGCAGTCACTCCCTCTTCTCCCTTTTCCCTATCCCCTGGTAACGGCTAATCTACTGTCTGTTTCAATGGTTTTGCCTATTCTAGGTGTTTCAGATACATGGGCTCATACAAAATGTGGCCGTCTGTGACTGGCTTGTTTCACTTAGCATAATGTTTTCAAAACTTGCACATGTTAGTACTTCATTCCCTTTTATTGCTTGATAATATTCCACTCTGTGGATATGCTATATACATTTTATCTATCTAGTCATCAGTTGCTGGAAGAAAGCTTTGGTCATACATTGTCACACTTAAGATTCCCTTTTTGCACTCCCAGTACAGAGGTGCTGTAATTAATGTAATGGAATTATATCTAACCTTTTACCTTGCTTAAATTCAATCATACACTTTACAAATGAAGACAGAAAGTAATGAATAATGGTTTAAATAATGGGATAATTTATACTCACCATTGTACTCAGTAAGTGAGTACCCAAAGGCAGTGGATGCAGTCGGTGTTGTTACAGTTAAAATGATTGACACAACCTATAAATGTCAAGAATTCTTGATCAGTGTTTAGGTGGTGTGATGCTGAGTTGGATGTATTCAGTAGTAGGGCGGCAGGGAGGAAGAACTGAGCGCCCATGAAGAATTGCTGAACCGGTTCAGGCAGCAAAATACATGAAGGGTTAATTTCTGAATATTATACTCTTTTGGAAATATTTCTGGTGTATACATCTACGCACAATAGACTTCCCTGGTGGCTCATATGGTAAAGAATCTGCCTGCAGTGGAGAAGACCCGGGTTCGATCCCTGCGTGAGGAAGATCCCCTGGACAAGGGAATGGCTGTCCTCTCCAGTATTCTTGCCTGGAGAATTCCATGGACAGAAGAGCCTGGTGAGCTACAGTCCATGGGGTTGCAAAGAGTCAGACAACGCCTAAGCAACTGACACTTTCACTTTCTCTGGGAATACATACAGAAAACTATTCATACAGTATTTTTGTGGACAATCGGAAAGGCCTTTGAAGGATGATTCTAACTATGGATGATCTTTTTTACGTGCTGCTTTAGGCCCTCATGTGAACCCTAGCTAAGATGGGATCTCTGTGGAAGATAGTCGGTGAACTGTGGTTGGCAGTGTGAGAGCTTGCCTGTTGGTCACTGGATGTGACTACCGATAGGAGCAGTCACAGCCTGAAAATACGATGCTGCTCAGGATAAGGGTGAGGCCAAACAGGATTTGTTCACTGATGACTTCATAGAGAATACATGTATAAAGATATTGGTCTTACAGTTATAAAGTCATATATCCATTTATTGTAAAACAAAAGAATAAAGGAGAAAATAATATCCTTTTTTGGTAAAACTGTCACCCAGAGATAAAAATGTTTAATAACCTTTTGGTGCTTTTCCTCCTTGTCTTTTTTTTTTTTTTTTAGCTATGCATATATATACTTGCAAATGTGTAATTCTGTTTTTAAAACTGTGATCTAAATGCTTATTAAGTTTTTTTTCCACTTGTTATACAACATTATATTGTTAAGATGGTCTTGAAAATCTACCTCTGAAATTTGCTTTACTGTATCTATTTTATGTTCTCAAAAAGACTTTTCCTGATAGGTCGGAAGATCTTCAGCAGAGCCATGTATTCGTGTATTGATAGATTTGCTCATGAGCTTCGCCAGGACTGTCTTGCACGTTCTGGTTAGGGCAGGCTGGAATTCGCCGATTGACCCAATTGGCGCGCTCAGTGCAGAGTCCCCTGTCAGAGACTTGTGACCTGATCTCATCTGTCAGCTGACCCTGTTACACCTGCCCTTCTAATGACTCTGCAGTAGATATTTCAGATTAAGTGTTTATAAACAATTTTTTTTAGATGTTTAGAGGAAGGCTTGTGGCGTTTTTTGTTATTGTTATCAAAACCAGGTGCTGTGGCAGCATCTTAATGAACAATTCCTTGTCAAGGGCATTTTGGCAAGTTTTTCTCCTTTGAAGATTCATTTCTCTTCATATTCCATAAGTGAAAGTAGCAACTAATACCTTGTGACATGTACAGTCAATACAGTTCTTATAAGAAACCAAATCTGTGGATCAGTTGCAGCATCAATAAATTAGCCTGTTGAAGTAGAACCTGTTACTCTCTCATGTTTAATGTTTGAATTTTGTTTCCAATGATAGTCTTCCTTCCCCAGTTTGTATCTCTCCAGCTGCCTAACCTCTTATAAGGGATCTTGAATCTTAAATGTGAACAGATTATTTAGTTTGTCCTGCTAACATAAAGCTTATCTTTGGCATAACAGGGAGAAAATCTGTGTTTCAGATAACTTTTCATTTAGTAACTTTGGTGTCTTGGTATGTTTTGCCTCCCCTGCCTGCTTCAGAACTGGTACATTCTAGAGTCTTCCTTGGTTCCCTTCTTGAGCTATGGGTTGGCCTTTTGCTGTGGTTTATTCTGGCTGTCTCCATGTCTTTCCTTCCCTACTATTGTATCCACTCATTGTTTGTAGACTTGGTTTATCCAGTTTTGTCTAGGAGGAATGCCTGTTTTCTGGGCTTGAGGCCAAGTTTTTTTTACTTAACTTTCGGGTAAAACTACGGCATCCCAGCTGTTGTTTCCAGAGTTGAACTCTCTGAAACCAGTTATATTTGTTTGGAGACCAGATAGCACATTTTATGGTGGAAGATGTTGCATACATTTTGGAAATAAAAATAAATGGGCCCTAAATGGGCCATTGGTTGCCTATATGAGAACCAACACACTGATATGTTTTGTACAGTCTCAGCTACCAAGGCTTCCAGGTGGGCTGGAGCTGAGATAAGGCTGTAGTGTTTTCACGAGACACTGTAAAAGAAGCTGCACATCTGCGTAGGATTCATTTGTGTTAAGTCATTGAGTCCTTATCATGTCGCTGGGTCGCATACTGCACGCTGCCAGCACCTGAAGTGTAGGTGTCGTCACCCCCAATGGGGGAAAAGTAAATAATTCGCTCCAGTTAACTAG
Source organism: Oryx dammah (assembly GCF_014754425.2). Taxonomy (NCBI): domain Eukaryota; kingdom Metazoa; phylum Chordata; class Mammalia; order Artiodactyla; family Bovidae; genus Oryx; species Oryx dammah. Next base: position 11,257,542 of record NW_024070193.1, read on the forward strand.
AGTCTCTCTGACGTCCAGGAGTTCCTTCTCCATGACAGCAGTGCTGATAGTAACAGTGAGGCTGTGCTGGCGCATCCGGTCTCCAGTCTCGGCTGGTGTCCGAGCGGGAGGAGACGGCAGCTCCTTAGGCCCCATCAGGGAAACCGGAAAGAGGCCTCAAGCGTCTCCTACTCTTTCACTGGGGCTTGAAGAACAGTACCCTGCTAGCCCTTTACCTCCTAATAGTTGTCAAATCTGATCTTTCCTCTGGTTTTTTTGCATTTTTACTGGCTATTTCCTGTCTCTTCATATTCCATTTCATCTAGCAAATATTTCTTCCAGGTCATGTTTTGAGTGCTTACACTGTGCTAAAAACCGAACTGTGTAACTTCACAGTACACTTTACATTCATATTCATTCACCACCTTTCTCTTTTAATAATTCTTGAGGGTAAGGAGTGCCTCCGTTTTACGAGTGTGGAATCTATGGCCCCGAGAGGTGACTTGCCTAGGGTCACACTGAAAAATGAGTGGGATTTCAATTTGAAACTGCATATTCCTATGCTTTTATATTCTATATTCTGTGGTGCAGAGGGATGTTTATAGTACCCAGAGCTGGTCATCTTATTTTGGTCTTCTTGTAGGATAATATCCCGTCTCAACAGGGGGCTCGGTGATCTAGATCCTGTTGCGTTTCCGAGTTTGGTTTTGACTCTTCCCCCATACTTCCTGCTTTATGCTCCGGTAATGCAGTCGTCTTGGATTTGTTTGATTTCACGTCTGCTTTTGTCTCTCACTGATTGTTCACACAGTCCCGTCTTTGAGCTCTTCCCTCCTCCTCTCTGTTTGTCTCCAGCATCTCCTCCCCGCCCCGCCCCGCCCCGCCCCGCCCTGCCCCGCCCCGCCCCGCCCTGTGTGTGCTCAGCCTCTTCAGCCATGTCTGCCTCTTTGAGACCCCATGGACTGCAGCCTGCCAGGCTCCTCTGGGATTCTCCAGGCAAGAACACTGGAGTGGCTTGCCATGCCCTCCTCCAGGGCATCTTCCTGACCCAGGGATGGAACCCACATTGTTGGCAGGTGGTTCTTTACCACTAGTGCCACCTGGAAAGCCCTACCTGCCCCACATTGCCTAACTCTGTCCAAATCTTTCTCGAGAACTCACTTTGGGCCTCATTCCTCTTAATGCTTGATCTGTCCTAACCTGTGTTTCCTCCTTATCTTTGTGTCTCCAGTAGATGATAGTTGTTTAATATGTTTTGGTTGAGCTGAGTAGAATTTTGGAAAGTATCGCTGTCTGGAAAAAGATGTTCAGAGACCACCAAAGCTTCTTGTTGAGCTGTTTTGTCAATTTTAATAACTTAGTTAAGGGTCAGTTTCTGACATGAGGAATGTAACTTATTATTAAAAACAGCCTAAGGTTTTTCTGAGTTTTGGCATTTGGATGTGTTAGAACTATCTTTGTGGAACCATCTTTTCCCTCCCTTTTCAAATTGGACCTCCACTGCTATTCACTCTTCTTTGTTAACTAGAACCCTGACTAGGAGGCTGAATCTTTAGATAATGGACTTGGTTTCATATGGTGTATGCACTTTGCAAGTATTGGCTCTCAGCCATCATCGCTTCTCTTTTTTCTCTGAAGCTTTATAGAACAGCCTGATTCTAGATTTCAGAGCCTCTTTATGTCAGGGTACAGAGAATGTGCATCTTAGTAAAAGAACTTCTTGGTTTCTAAGTCATGGTTTTTGCATATCCCCACCCCCTGCCCCCTTGTGTTTATCAAAAATCAACAGCAGTTCGAGTGTAAAATACCATAGTTTTTCCTTCATCATTTTGCTAAGAAGATGTTATTGCTTTCAAACTCTTTTCTGTGCATAAGCATTAGTATCTTTAGTGAATTTTAACTGATTGTTAAGTCTGCTTATAAAGAAAGTACTGACTTTCCCTGATACTGGAAAAGGCCCAGGTGTGGGAGGATTAGTTACTTGCTCGGTAGAATATCAGCTTGTCCTCTACAGATGATGATCCCTTTTTCTTCACTGAGGTTCCTCTCATGTAATTCTCTAAATATGCTGTTGTTATTTTCAAATCTTCCTTAAGAGTCAATTACTTCCTGTTGTTTAGAGGCAGCCCAGAGGAGACAACTTTTGGAAAGCAAAATTAAATAATCAGTTCACCTTCTGATGGGCTTTTCAGGGTTTGTGAGGTGGTTATAGCATCTTTATCCCAATGTTAATGTCTTGTATATATACAAGCCTTCTGAAGTGTTTGAAACTGCTGCCAGAACCTGGTAAGAACTCAGGAAATCCACAAATCAGGAGTAGCTTCCCCTAAGCAGTGAAGCAATCTGTCTGTCTCCCTTACACAGGGAGCCGACAAATGCCCACTGTGGGCCACAATTAGCAGAATGTGGTAGATTTGGGGTACTCCTTTCGCTGTAACTGAGAGTGTGAGATTTGTTACCTAGGATGTCTAATCAAATACAGAGTGAGGAGTTAGACATAGATGGAGTAGAGCCGAAGTGTAAGAGATGCTCTTGGAGTCTACCCTTTCCTTTAACCCTCTACAGAAGAGGCAATTTAATAATATTAGGATTCAGTAAATCTAGATAAATGTGGCTTCTTGGGTGAACCAGATATAACCTGTTGAAGAAACTAGCCCAGATATGATGTTATAAAGAGGGGGTAAAAAAAGAGTTAAAAGGGAGCAGCTGCAGCTTTGTGGAGCATATAGTACGTGTTATTTGTGTTTATAATAGGATGTTGTTAGGAAACACGAGGATTGTGTGTTTGATTCCTTGTTACAAATCCGAATGAAGGAAGCTTTATTTCTTCCCATTTTGTTGATGATAATGGAGGGTGTAGGACGCCTGAAGGCAGTGTCCAGAGAGGAGAACAAAGGGGACTTTCCCCTCCTGTCCAGCACAGTCTCAAATGCTTTGGGAAGTCTACATAACTTGCCAGGATTGAGCCTCATGAACATGTATAAATGTTGTGCTTCCTCAGGTTCAGGTTCTCTTCTGTTGAGATTCAGACCTTTTGTCGGTAGAGTTGCTTAACACCCAGTGCCCATTGGCCCCACTTCTTTTGTTTTCGAGGAGAAGAGGCTTTGAGGTAAACAGTACTATCAGTTTTCTGGGCAGGTAACTGGCCTACCCCAGGAATGGTCCCCTTGTCTGTCAGGCTACGGAGCAGAAGGGAGCCTTTGTCCTTCTGGTACATCCCCTGCATGGGTGTTCTCTCTTCACAGTGCAGGTAGAGCTTTAGGAATCTGACCCTCTTGACTCTTGCTTTTGTGAGTAGTCCCTCCTCTGTACTTTTGAATTATGAGCTCATCTTCAATAAGGCTTTATCTTGGTGGTCCTGGTTGAGGTATATCCAAGAGATGTTATAAATTTATGTCTAGGCAATGCAGAAGCATCCCTTGCTTGGGACCACTTTAGTTTTGGTTAATTTCTTAGACCATGTAAGTAAGTAAGTATGTAAGTATGTATTTCAACCTCAGACTGGTTTGAGGGCAGTCCTAGTTACAGACTCCCATTGGATATCTTTTTTTCTCCCTCCAACCTAAATTGACACAAGATTTTATGTTGTCTTCTGTGTTGATGGTTAGATTTTTTTTTTCCCCTAGACCAGTCTTTCATGAGAGTATATATAGAGGTCTCAGTCCCTTCTTTTCAGCTTCTTTGAACCCAGGGTATTATTTCTGTGTCTCCCTGCTCCACCCCGCCCCCAAGACTGATACCGTCCTCTTCACCTAGGACTGCTGTAGTGAGAGATCTCATGGTTTTTTGTGGTTTCAGTTTGCCTTTCATTGTTGGTTCTTGGGGGTTTCTCTTACTTGTTGTGTGGGAATAGTTGTGCATGTAGAATGGATGCTGATTATAATTTTCTCCATATTTCTAGATGTTTCGCAGTGAGAAAATTGCAGGATCTCTTCCACTGCCAAGGGGCCAAGCAGGACGTCCTTGTCCAACTTGGTAGATGTACTTTGCTCATTGTGTTGCACTCTTACTGGTTTCCACCAGATGGTTTCTAGGGCTGTTGACCTGAAATCTTCCTCTGGTGCAGTCCTGCGCTTGAGACTGTGGTATACCCAGTAATCAAGCACTCACTCTCAGTTAATCATTTCTTTCTCAGATAATTTTATGGGCTTTTGCTGCAAAAGTGGAATCAGCAGGGAAGCTATAAAGTGGCACACTTAGTGTTGGTTTGTGTTCTTTCTGAAATTTGAAATGGAGTGCATTTCACAGTTCTTGATCAAGATAACAGCAGCACTAATGGTATTTAAAACTGCGTAGGTTCTTTCCATCCTTCTGTGTGAGTGGCATCTTTTAGAAGCCAAGTTCAAAATGTATAATTATTTTTAAAATGTCAACATTTTATTTACCCTAAAGAGTAAAATACAGCTTGTATTAATGTAATACTAGTATCAGGTCAAAAACCTAAGTAGAGGCCTGCCTACTTTGCCTTATCTACACTGGTACAGAAATAATGACATGGGCTTCACCAAGAGCAGAACTATCTTAAACAGGGACTTTGGAATATGCAGAGGCCCACCTGTCAGAACTGTTTGTTATGGAAGCCAGTGTTTTTATTTTTAGTTAATGGAGAGATGACGAGGAGAGTGTGGAAATGGCTGTGATGTAGGGTGTTCAGTTCTTTTCTCTGTTAGCATGGCCAAGTGGCAGCCTCTAACCCTGGGTTTAGAATGCTCTGCAGATGAGCCTTTGACTTAGCTGGGCCTTTTGTTCAGCCTCACTGTTATGTAACAATGAGTTGCACTCCTTTTTCTTGTGTTTTGTGGTAAGCAGGAGAGAAAACTAGCTCCCTATCCTGTCATTTTTCTATTAATCACTCCCCTTCTCTTTCGGGGGCATTTTCATTTTGGCTGCAGCGTGGGGGCAGTGTCCACTTGAGAATAGGTCACAAGACTATTTAATGACTGCTTGTTGACTGAATGACCAGAAGATTGGAACTTCATTCACCCTCTTTCCCAAATGCAGGCCTGGAAACCCTGTCCTTGAGATCTGGCAGTTGGCTCTAGGTGTTCACCTTTATTCCTGTCTCTCAGTCGCCTAGGTTGTTCTTGGGTGGTGGTGGCTAGCATTCTTCACTCTCAGTCACCTAGATTGTTCTTGGGTGGTGGTGGCCAACTTTTGTAAGTGGGCAGTTGGCACAGTGAGTGCTGATGAGGCGGAAGTTTGAGGTCTAATCCCAGGGCACAACCTCACCCTGGTTTGAGAGAAACCATGCCGCCCAGACTGTACTGTTAACTGGACGAGGGTAATGAGTGTCCTTGGGTACTTGATGTGTTTAGGGCAGATGGTTAACGTAATTAGGGGAGAAAAATGTATCGTAAATTTCCTGATGGGACAGTAATGTCATTTTTCATTTATTTATTTATTTATTTTTTATTTTACTTTACAATTCTGTATTGGTTTTGTCATACATTGACATGAATCCATTAGGCATGTAATTTTAAATTATGATTAGCTTTGATTAGGTATTTGTTATTTATTCAAATGCTACAGACATCTTTGATGTCCGGAAATGACACTTTTGTTGTTTCTGTTTTGGATTCCTACGGCTTCTTGCTCTACATCTAAATTTTCCTTTTCGAGGCATGTATTTATATCACCCCCACAGTGCCTGGCACAGTGTCTTTATCATAGGAGATGCCTAAGCTTTGGCCTGAATGAATTGCTGGCCCTTTGACCATTCTTTCTCCAAATAACTATCGGTCACTTTCTCCTTTACAATATTTCCTTAAGCTTTTATTTCACCCCTTCACCTCTTCATCGCCACTATCACGACAGTATCTCCTTGCCATAATGTCACTATGTGGATTATTTTCTTCTCTTCATTATATCACCTCTCGTTTGGTAGGTTGAAGTTTGGTCTTGTCTCCATGGAATAGCATCTTTATCTGAAGAGTGATGGGGGAGGCACACAGGTCATCTTCTAGTCTCTGACACATGGCCCTTCTTCCCAATGGTTAGTATCCATTGTTTTCTGCTTACAGAAGTGAGGGTTTCCTGTGGGTTCTCTTCTTACTTGCAAAATCTATAGCCTGAGTTTGTCCAGACTCCATGTGCTTTTCCCCAGAGACATTATAGGAGCATTAATTTGAAAGAAGAAGCCTTTTTTCCTACTTTACTGTGTTGGCTTTAGGTCAGATGCACACTTTTTCCCACTTACCTTTGCTAAGATTTGGATGTCACTGGTTTCTTCAGTGTTTATGTCCAGTGTTAGACTAGAGAAGAGATTTACAGTGCAAATTTATTTAGGTTAACTCTGATTCAGTGGTGTGAATCTTAAACTACATATTTTTACAGTGTTGTAGAGAGAGAGCAGGTGTGTGTGTCTGTGTCTGTGTGTGTAAGAGCCTAAGAACTGGGCACATAACCTTGGCCATAAAGTACCAGTGAAATACGTAATTCAGATTGATTACATAAGTCTCCTTAGAAATAGTTCTGAACTGGGCCACCTCTACACAGAGGGAGGGCAAGCTAGCGCATCCAATTTCTACCTGCCTGTGGGGTACTGTTTGTTTATGCCATTGATCAGCGCTAGAGCCTTCCAGGGGGAACCCAAGTGAGATTTGCCTCAGAGATAGTTCCAGTTGTTGGCTGGGCTCAGGGGAAGAGAGGGAGGGATGCCTGCCCTCCAGCGAGAGGACATACTGTCTGTTCATGATGATCCTAGGAGGCTAATTAGCCTTTTTAACCCTAAGTTATTGTGTCTTACAGGAAAGGAAGTTTGTTACTAATTTTCTAAGGAGAATAGTTAGCTAGGTGATCTTGTCGAATCTGTACTTTGAAATAAGATATTTTTGTATTTGTTAAGTGTTTAAATCTGGAGAACCAGGAATAGATGATTGTATTCCCTTCCTGTTAACTGTCTTTTAGATTATTTGCTTGATTGTATGTTTCCTAAAGACATTTTCTTCTGTAACCACAGAACAGCCCTCACAGTCAGGAAATCAAATACTGGTACACTGCTGTTATCTAATCCATAGTCCATCTAACCCATAGTCCATCAACTATTGTTCTCAGTACTGGCTCTTATAGCTATTTTCTTCCCCAGGTCCAAGACCCAACCCAGGATCCCATGTTGCATGTAGTCTCCTTCAATCTGAAAGTCCTTAGAGAATTCCTTTACATATGTGGTGAGATGTACACAGCTAGTCCTAGGAGGCTCTCCGTTCTTGAATTCTGATCCTGACTTCCCGTGCACTCTAGAGAGAGGTGGTGCCACCTTCAGAGTACAGGGATTGTGTTTGAGTGGAACTCATTAGTGTAATTCAGTTCTTCCACATTTTCATAGCTGTTAATAGGCTTGGTTGTCTTAAGTGGGTATGTTGGCCAAGGGAGGGAGACGTATCTAATAGACAGGTGATGGTTAGACTCTATGTATTTTTGTTTATTTTTCTGTGTGCTTAGTCAGTCAGTCGTGTCCAACTTTTTGCGACCCCATGGACTGTAGTCCACTAGGCTCCTCTATCCATGGGGAGTCTCCCAGCAAGAATACTGGAGTGGATTGCCATGCCCTCCTCCAGGGGATCTTCCCAACCTAGGGATCAAACCCGGGTTTCCCAGATTGCAGGTGGATTCTTCACCGTCTAAGCTACCAGGGAAGCCCTTGTTTTTCTATGCGTATTTTAAATTGCTTAGGTCACTAAATGATCCTCCTTGGTTCCACTCATTTTTTTCCTGATTCTCAGAATCAGTTTTTATTATTCAGTGAAAATGTGGAAAATGGTGTTGATACCAGATTTAGTTTTATCTGTGGTTCTTTTTTTCCTTTGTTCTTTGAGGGGTGAACTCACTATGGATTCCCGTTTACAAATTCATGTATCATGTAATTACTAATCTAAGTCAGCTGGGAAAGTGACATTTAGTTGTTTAAAGGCACAGGTTACCTGTTGCATTGCAGTAAATGCCACACTTTATTTTTGCACGTGGGAAGTCAAGAAATAATGTATTTTTAAATTTTCTGTTGCTCTTTGCAGATCGAAGTTCTTGTGATTTGTCACTTATAAGTCTTTGTGACCCTGAGATGTTTCCCAGCCCCGATGACCAGTTCTCTGATTCTCTGGATCGCAGCTTGGTGTTCAGCAGTTCAGTTTTCATGCTAACTATGCAGAGTTAGTGCGGACTCTACAGAGTGAGGAGAGGCCCACAGAACTGCCCCTGCATCACATCCCAGTCACAAGTGTCCTTGACTGACTACAAATCAGAGGTTCCTACGAGCCCCCTCTTTAGGTTCAAAGATTTGCAAGAATGATTCACAGAACTCAAGACTGTATGTATGTTTACTGGCGTATTGTAAAGGATACAACTCAAGAACAGCGCAATGGAATTGAAGCGTAGGGCAAGGTATGGGAGGAGGTGTTGCCGTACGTCAGTGCCCTTTCTAGGTGCCACCCTTCCAGCACCTCGGTGTGTTCACTGACCCAGAAGCCCTCTGGATCTCAGTGTTTAGGGGGTTTCATAGAATTTCATCTCCAGCTCCCTGCCCCCATCTTGGACCTTGGTGGGTGAGGCTGAAAGTTCTTTCTGGTCATTTGGTCTTATTGCTGGCCAGTCCCAATCCTGAGGCTTTCTAGGGATCCCACTCTAGAAATTCACTAACCTAAATTCAGGTCTGGTCAAAAGGGGCTCGGTAAGAATAACAAAAGACACTCCTGTCACTCAGAAAATTCCAAAGGTTTTGGGAGCTCTGTGCTGGGAACCAGGGGCAAAGACCAAATGTATTTTTGTATTGTTGCATAGGCACCGTAAGGTATCTACCCCTGACTAGCATTACCATTCATTTTAGAGCTTTGAGAAGTGGAAGCAGAAGAGTTTACCTATGTCATTATGGAGCTAAGCACACAGAGTGCCCATGTCACTGACAAAGCCAAAGTGGAAAAACTTGAGTAGCTATAGAAATACAATTTGTGAGTACATAACGCAAAATAAGTTATACATTAGAAAATTTATTTATAGTAGGCAGCAATTTTGGAAAAACCACAGTATATAGCCTGTATATGAGGTAGGTATAACTTTTTTAAAATAAATGAGTATTGAAAATCTAAAGTGACCAACATCAATTCAGAAAATTAGTGGCTGTATTATAGAAGGATTCAGGTAAGGATCCCTGCTGTAGTCTTATTTTAAAAGCTCTGATTTGTTGAAATGCTACTTGGATAGAGCTTTACAGGATTGTGTCTGGTGGGTAGATTGACTAGATACAGAGATGTCTTTACCAGAATTTATGCTGAATGTTTGCAGGCCTGTGAGGGTTGAATGAGCCATCCCTCACTCTGCACAGCTTATGCTTGTATGGGTTTGAAGCACACAGACTGAGCTCTGTGGCTTCATGGTAGATTTCTTGGAAAGTGGGGAGGGGTTTTAGGAGAGGGGATGGTCTCAGAGGGCTCAGGGAAGAGGCTGGTGAGAGGAGTGGAGGCAGTTGTAGTGGGACATCAAGCATGATTTGGCTTCTCTCCAAGCCTCTTCAACCTCACCATCCAGTAGATAAACCTGACTTGCTTTTAGGTTCATCTGAACTGGGCTGGCTTAGGCTCCAGGGGGCCTCGGGTAAGTGGGCCATCCATGCCCCTGCCAAGTTGGTCCTTATCTCTGAAATCCCTGTTTTAAGAAGTTAGAGCTGTGTGGAAACAGATACAGGACTCACGAGTTGAATGGTGACATATTTAGCCAGAATTGCATTTATTCTTGCCTCATGCCCTGCATTTAGAGATCCAGGGATCTTTTTTTTTTTTCCACCCTCAGATTACACAGATCTGATGTTTTAACATATGTGGAGTGCGTGTGTGTGAGCGAGGGACTTTTTTCCAGAACCCACATTTCTCTCGGGAGCAGTGTCTATGTCACACAGGCTTCTCATAGCCAAATCTGTCATCCCTGTTTTAGCTCCTGTCTTCCTAGCTCAATTGTTTATTCTTTCTCTCTCCCCCTCCCTTTCCCCTTCCCTCCGTTCACCCTCCCTCCACCCCCGCTTTTTTTTTTTTTCAGCTGACTCCATGGAGAATGAAATGAATCTTTCGTTTGCTCCCCTCAGCAGTGGCCTTCTAGGGCTTAACTCCCACTTACTCAAAACTCCTGGGAGTGACTCTTGCAGGGATGTGCTTCTCAGTAACTTCTTGAATGAAGGGCATAAGCCAAGGGGGATTTACGAGGAGGGCAGTGTACCTCAGCCCTTGGCTATTTTAAAGGGAGTGTGGATAGCAGAGATTCAGTAGTAAAGTGAAAATTTGACTTTGCAAATGTAGCATTGGTCTTCCCTGGTGGCTCAGCAGTAAGGAATCCGCCTGCTGTGCAGGAGACTTGTAGGAGACACGGGTTTGATCCCTGGGTCAGGAACATCCTCATGAGTATGAAATGGCAACTCACTCCCGTGTTCTTACCTGGGATATGCTATGGACAGAGGAGCCTGGTGTGCTGCAGTCCATGGGGCAGCAAAACAGTCAGACACAATGAAACGACTAAGCAACAATGTAGTATTAACTTCAGTTCCTAAGGAAATTTGCCCTTGATGATTAATTACATTTATAAAATAACCTGTATCATTTTTATATATCGGATTAATTTTTGGTTTTTATTTAAATATTATGGAAGATTTTATAATGTTCATGTAATGTGGTTCTCTGCATGTTATGCTTTTCCTTAAAGCCAATTTTTCTCCTTGTGATACCTGAAAATGAGGGAGGGAAGACCACAGATTGTAGTTTTGTTGTATTAGAATGGCAGGTCTCAAACTGTTTGCTCTTAGGATCCTTTTATACTCTTAAAAATTATTAAAGACCCCCGAGTGCTTTAGCGGTCAATATTTGTTGTATTAGAAACAAAAGCTGAGAAATAAAATATATTAATTCATTCTAAAATAATAAAATAATTATATATTGACATAAATAACCTTTTAAATGAAAAATAGCTATTTTCCAAAACAAAGAAATTAGAAGAGTGGGATTGTTTTACATGTTCAAAAATTTGAAAATGTCTGGTTGAATCTAGACAGCTGGGTTCTCAGATCTGGTTCTGCATTGAATCTAGACAGCTGGGTTCTCAGATCTGGTTCTGCATTTGTTCTGTTGCGACTGACTGTTTTGTGGTTGACTTTTTATATTGTTGAAGTACATGGAGAATGTAGTTGGAAAAGACAGGAGTGTTTTAACATCCTTTTCGTATAATTGTGGGTATTCGTTGGTATTATACCAAAACTCTGGTAGTTTCTTCAACGTTAATTGTTACAGAGAGCTTGAAACTGTTATCAAGGAACTTTTTGTATTCTGTTTCATTGAAATCCATTGGTCTGTCTTGCACTTTGAATGGCTGTTTAACCCACACAGGAATTCGGCTTTTTAAAAGGGTCTCGAGGACCCTCAGGGCTTCCAGGACCACCCTTTAAGAACCACTGTCATAGAATCTGGAAGGGGTCTTAAAGATGCACTCAGGCCCATCTCTCTTCTCTCTGGAGTTAAGAGGGGTTATGGAAGAAGCTCTGGGAGAACATTTGGTAATGCAGCTAGTTGCCCACGAGCTGTGGCCAGCCTTTAGGTCTCTTTACACGTGGCTTCAGCACCTCTGTTGTGCTTGGTGCTGGGCTCACTTGCATTGCCTTTTGGGAGAGTTGTCTCCTGTGGCCCAGCTCCTTGGAGGCCTGGGTATGTTTGTTCATCTTTCTTTCTTTATTTTGTCTTAATTGCTGAAAGTCTCATTTGAGTTCCGAAAAAACGTATTTCGATCTCTGTCAGTTTAGCTTCTGTGACTGCTTATGTGTATTAAATGTTTTAAAGTAATTGAAAGATAAAAGGCATTTGGGCAGCTTGGGATTTTGAAGTAACATGTTAGATTTTCATCTTGCACAGGAAAGGTGTTTTGAAATAACTTTAAAGATCCACAGTCGATCTCTCACAGCAGATTGAAGAATCTGGTAATAGATATCCAGGAAGTTCTATATATGAACTGAACTCTCTTCTCCCCCTCTTTGATTCTTTGACTAATAGGTTTCTTTGAAGGGCTGTTGCTTCAAGTTTTGGGCTGAATGTTTGCTTGCCCTGAAAACTTTCCCTCCCCTTGTATGTTAGGGTAAATGCATGGTTTTGTTTATATTCTTAATGGAGAAAAGATGTGAGTGGTACTTGCTGTTAAATTGCTTTGAGAGCACTTGAGGAAATGTAATATTACTCAGGTCATCAAAATTAATGAGGATATGGCAGTTGAGAATGGATTATTTTATATCAAAGGCAAGATCAGGATGCTGCTAAGGACCACTAAGACGTCTCTGGAATTTCACCGGCTGCCTGCCTGGTAAAGCCGTGTGTGTTTGCAGTTTTCATTGTGGACAGGAATGGTCAGCTTTGTGAACAAAGGCTGTGTGTGTTCGGGGGGTGGGGGGAGGGCATGGTCAGCTGTGTGTGTGTGTGTGTGTGTGTGTGTGTGTGGTTGTTTCCTTCTGTGTATCTCCCTGCCAAGGGTGTGTCTGAGGGCTGTACCCACATGATTAATTCTACTGATTCTTGGTCAGGCAGCACTTTACAGACAGGTGTCCTTGTCTTTGAATTTAGCAGGGCAGAAAACTCTCTTCCCTCACTCTCAAGATTGATGTGAGAGGCTCACTGGGTTTGGCTGTGTGTTTCTTCATAATTATAGCCTCCTTTTAGCAAACCCTTTCACCAAACCAATGATGTTGTTCAGTCACTCAGTCATGTCCGACTCTTTGTGACCCCATAGACTGCAGCGCACCAGGCTTCCCTGTCCTTCACTGTCTCCTGGAGTTAGCTCAGACTCCTGTCCATTGAGTCAGTGATGTCATCCAACCATCTCATCCTCTGCTGCCTTCTTCTTTTGCCTTCAATCTTTCCCAGCATCAGGGTCTTTTCCAATGAATCAGCTCTTTGCATCAGGTGGCCAAAGTATTGGAGCTTCAGCTTCAACATCATTCCTTCCAATGAATATTCAGGGTTGATATCTTTTAGGTTTGACTGGTTTGATCTCCTTAATGTCCAAGGAACTTTCAAGAGTGTTCTCCAACACCACAGTTCAAAAGTAAACCCAATATATTAAACTATAAAGATTAACATATTATTTAGGGATTGAATATTTACCTATCAGAGTGGTTCTGTTTGGAGTTCCTTTAAATAGCTAGTTCTCTAGTTTCATTAAAATAGAATTTGATTCCCAGAATTTGCTCTGTAGGAATACAGGTCATTTTTAAGGTGCAGCAACACCCAAGTCACTCTCCTAGTATATCTGTGTCTTAGAAGCAGAGCTCCTCTTCACTGAAGATTGAAGCAGTGTCTCTCATGGGATGAGGAGGAAATGGGGAAATGCATTTTTTTCCGTATCAACCTTTTTCTCATGTCTGTTTTCCACTGTGTGTATGAACCACAGCTTCTTTATCCATTCATCTGTCGGTGGACATCTAGGTTGCTTCCATGGGCTAGCTATTGTAATAGTGCTCCAGTGAACATTGGGGTACATGTGTCTCTTTCAGTTTTGGTTTCCTCAGGGTATATGCCTAGCAGTGGGATTGCTGGGTCATATGGTGGTTTTATTCCTAGTTTTTTAAGGAATATCCATACCATCTTTCACAGTGGCTGTATCAATTTACATTCCCTACCGGCAATGCAAGGGGGTTCTCCACACCCTCTCCAGCATTTATTGTTTGTAGACTTTTTAATGATCACCTTTCTGACTGGTGTGAGGTGGTATCTCATGGTGGTTTTGATTTGCATTTCTCTAATAATGAGCACTGTTGAGCATTTTTTCATGTGTTTTTTTTAACCATCTGTATGTCTTCTTTGGAGAAATGTCTTTTTAGGTCTTTTTCCCATTTTTGCTTGGATTGTTTGTTTTTCTAATATTGAGTTGTATGAGCTGCTTGTATATTTTGGAAATTAATTCTTTGTCAGTTGTTTCACTTGCTATTATTCACTTGTTATTATTTTCTTCCATTCTGAGGGTTGTCTTTTCACCTTGTTTGTAGTTTCCTTTGCTGTACAAAAGCTTTTAAGTTTAACTAGATCCCACTTATTTATTTTTGTTTTTATTTCCATTACTCTAAGAGGTGGGTCATAGAAGATCTTGCTTTGATTTATGTTGAGTGTTCTGCCTATGTTTTCCTCTAAGAGTCTTATAGTTTCTGGTCTTACATTTAGGTCTTTAATCCATTTTGAGTTTATCTTTGTGTATGACATCAGGAAGTGTTCCAATTTCATTCTTTTACACATAGCTGTCCAATTTTCCTAGCACCACTTATTGAAGAGGCTGTCTTTGCCTCGTTATATACTCTTGCCTCCTGTGTCAAAACTAAAGTACCCATGGGTGTGTGGGTTTATCTTGCCTGTCTTGTTCCATTGGTCTGTATTTCTGTTTTTGTGCCAGTACCATGCTGTCTTGATGACTGTAGCTTTGTAGTATAGTCTGAAGTCAGGAAGGTTGATTCCTCTAGCTCCGTTCTTCTTTCTCAAGACTTCTTTGGCTCTCTGGGTCTTTTGTGTTTCCATATGACTTCTGAAATTTTTTATTCTGAAAAAGTAAAAGTGAGTCTTCGCTGGTGGCTCAGAGGGTAAAGCATCTGCCTGCAGTGCGGGAGACCTCAGTTCGATACCTGGGTCAGGAAGATCCCCTGGAGAAGGAAATGGCAACTCACTCCAGTATTCTTGCCTGGAGAATCCCATGGACGGAGGAGCTTGGTAGGCTATAGGCCATGGGGTTGCAAAGAGTTGGACATGACTGAGCAACTTCACTTTCACTTTTCACTTTTACATTGACGCTGTAGATTGCATTTGGTAGTATAGCCATTTTCACAATATTGATTTTCCTACCCAGGAACATGGACTATCTCTCTATCTGTTTATGTTGTCTTTGATTTCTATCATCAGTGTCTTATAATTTTTCATATATAGGTCTTTTGTCTCCTTAGGTAGGTTTATTCCTAGATATTTTATTCTTTTTGTTACATTGGTGAATGGGATTGATTCCTTAATTTCTCTTTCTGGTTTTTTATTGTTAGTATATAGGAATGCAGTGATTTCTGTGTATTGACCTTGTATCCCATGGCTTTGCTAAATTTCACTGATTAGCTCTAGTAATTTTCTGATAGTTTCTTTTGGATTTTTTTATGTATAGTATCATGTCATCTGCAAATAGTGAGAGTTTTACTTTTTCTTTTCCAATCTGGAATTCCTTTTATTTCTTTTTCTTCTCTAACTGCTGTAGCTAGGATTTCCAAAACTATGTTGAATAGTAGTGGTGAGAATGGACACCCTTGTCTTGTCCCTGAACTTAGAGGGAATGCTCTTAATTTTTCACCATTGAGAATAATGTTTTCTGTGGGCTGATCATATATGGCCTTTACTATGTTAAGGTAGTTTCTTTCTATGCCCATTTTTTGAAACATTTTTTATCATAAATGGGTGTTGAATTTTGTCAAAGGCTGTTTCTACATCTGTTGAGGTCATATGGTTGTTTTTCAGTTTGTTAATATGGTTTACCACATTGATTGATTTGTGTGTATTGAAGAATTCTTGCATCCCTGGAATAAACCTGACTTGATCATGGTATATGAGTTTTTTAACGTGTTGTTGAATTCTGTTTGCTAGAATTTTGTTGAGGATTTTTGCATCTATATTCATCAGTAATGCTGGCCTGTAATTCTCTTTTTTGTGTGTTGTCTTTGCCTGGTTTTGGTATCAGGGTGATTGTGGCCTCGTAGAATGAGTTTGGAATTGTTTGGAAGGCGGATTCTTAACCATAGGCCCAGGCCCGCCAGGAACATCCCCAAGAGCTAATTTTTTAAAATCAGCACTGCCTTTCCTGGGTTCTGAAAGGCTATGCCCACATGGAAGTGTGTGTGTCGGGGCAGAGCCCCTTAGAGACAAAGTGCAATTGACTGTGCTGCTGCCTGCAGGATTAGCTTTTCCTCTGCCATTTTCCCTTTGTTGCTTTTTTGAAGGTGATCAGTAACAGCCAAACCTGCCCCTTAAGTAGTTAGTGTGGCTCTGAAGAGCTGAGAAAAGAATTCATCATGTCATCTTTGTAAAGAAATCTAGTGGCCTGTAGAAGGGAGGGAAAGAGAAAAACCAAATTTGGTGGGACTTAAGAAAGCCATTTGGAGAAGGCGATGGCACCCTACTCCTGTAGTCTTGCCTGTAAAATCCTGTGGACGGAGGAGCCTGGTGAGCTGCAGTCCATGGGGTCACTGGGAGTCAGACACGACTGAGCGACTTCCCTTTCACTTTTCACTTTCATGCGTTGGAGAAGGAAATGGCAACCCACTCCAGTGTTCTTGCCTGGAGAATCCCAGGGACGGGGGAGCCTGGTGGGCTGCTGTCTATGGAGTCACACAGAGTTGGACACGACTGAAGTGACTTAGCAGCAGCAGCAGCAGCAAGAGAGCCATTACTTCCCAGTTTTTTCTCTGATATGGGCATCTGATGGCCTGGGTACTATTTTAAGTGTCTTCTTTTTTAAAACAGTTTTAAGACGGGGGCTGGACCAATGTCTTTCATAGTCTTAACAACATATGTGGTGGTTGAATGTTTAATTGATGTTTGCTTCTGTCTGTCAGGAGCTTGGGGCTGAGATGGTTTTAAAGATGTTTGTTAACTGGGTTTGCAGGAAGCTTTTCATTGTTATTGCTAACCTCTAAGTGATTGTCATTTTTCCATCACCACACAATTTGTTCTGTAAAATGCCAGGAATTCAGATTACCTAAAGGTACTTGCTAATTAAAAATTGTTCTCTAAAAGCCACTCCATAATCAGCCAGGCACACAGCAAAATAACTTACCTCAAGCAGTGTAGAATGAAACAGGGTTTATGCTGATTATCAACATTGACTTCCAAACAGAGTAGTTGCTAATGAAATATCATTATACTAATATTCAGAAATAAATTTCACTTCTAAACCTGCTGATATTTGATTGGTTTACTACTTCCTTTTTCAAACCTAATGAACTAAAGACATAGATTTCCCTCAGAGACTTGGAATTTGCTTTGTCAGTGAATGGTAGCTCAGCATTAGTTTTATTAATGTGCGTTTGTGTGTCACTTTTCTTCCCTGTACTTCAATGCCCTTTGTAAATGTTTTTGCAAGTGTGTTATTAATGCAAAAATTTGAATTCTATTACTGAACCATCCACAGCTGCTCTTTGCTTTTGTTGTCTTCAGAGGCTAAGTATGTGACCTGTCGGATGCACACGCTCATTATTCCTGTTCTTTTTAACTGAGCAGTCTTAAATTCTGGTTTTCCAAAATTCTAAAGGATCCAGTTTGCTTTGTTTTGTTTCTGTTTCTATTCCGGAGAACATAGAAGTTCTGTTTCAAATTGTGTCTGACCTTTAAGAGATTCCAGGTCTAGAATAGTATTTGTGTTGAATAATTAAGATACTTGTGTTTCTGTCTTTTTTTTTTTAATTTTGGGAAGTGGGAGGAATTTTAGGATGACCCGATTCTGGATGTGGTTGTCTACAGCTGTTTGTCTTACGAAAGATTATTTATCTTGTGCCCCTCTTCCCCACATTTTGTAATTAAAAATTTGAAATATACCAAAAAAGGGAAAGAACTGGTGAATCTTCACATTAATATTTTGTTGTATTTGCTGTATCACAATACAGCTAGCTTTCTCTTTATCCTGTTTTTTTCTTTTCACTCAAGAAGAAAGGACTTTTGCTAATAGTAAAATGGGGAGAGAGAGGTGGACAAACATGCGCAGTGCCTGACACATACTAAATATAATAGAGCAAGCAGATTGGCAGGAGAGAGTGAATGTGAATAGGAATGATTTGAATAGGACATGCTTCTAGCTCTAGGATACAAAGAAACAGTTCCCAGCTAAATCCCTGCCACTAGGGGCTTACTATTGGGTCAGGAGGTGAGAAACCAAAGAAGGCAAACACTTTGCCAAGTAACTCATATGAAGCCTTCAGTGAAGGTCAGCCTGGTCAGCATGGCTGCTGGAGTTCAGAAGAGGGAATGTGATCCCAGAAGACAGGCGCAGCGGACAAAGGCTTCTTGGAAGAAATGGAGCTGGAACTGGGCCACGAGCTAGGGCAGAGCCTGAGAGCTGAGCTGTGGGCGCGGGCGTTCTGAGGCTCCCTACCTACTCGGGAGGAGTGACAGTGTGATGAGTAGTCAGTTGCCTGTAAGCATTTTATTCAGGTGATGGGAGAATGGACCATCTTCCTTGTCGTGCTCCAAGATAGGGCCTACTCCTTATTCCCTGAGCACTCCCAGCTCCTCCAGGACCTCACCTTTGCTGCTCGCTCTGCCTGGACACAGTCCCTGCAGATGTCTGTGTGGCTGTCTTTTCCTTCTGGCCTCTGTTCAATGAGAACTTTCCTGTCCCCATTCCCCACCCCTACCTCCGCCACACTATATAAGATAATAGCTTCTGGCACACACCACCTTCTGACATGCTTTTCTCTACTTTGTACTGTGTCCCCAAAGCCTGAGTGCCTGCGATTATATATGCATGTATATATATCTACAGAGATGTAAAGAGTTGGTGCTCAGTTCAGTTCAGTCGCTCAGTCGTGTCTGACTCTTTGCAACCCCATGAACTGCAGTACGCGAGGCCTCCCTGTCCATCACCAACTCCCGGTGTTTACCCAAACTCATGTCCATTGAGTTGGTGATGCCATCCAACCATCTTATCCTCTGTCGTCCCCTTCTCCTCCTGCCCTCAATCTTTCCCAGCATCAGGGTCTTTTCAAATGGGTCAGCTCTTCGCATCAGGTGGCCAAAGTATTGGAGTTTCAGCTTCAGCATCAGTCCTTCCAGTGAACAGTCAGGACTGATTTCCTTCAGGATGGACTGGTTGGATCTCCTTGTACTCCAAGGGACTCCAAGAGTCTTCTGCAACACCACAGTTCAAAAGTCTCAATTCTTTGGCGCTCAGCTTCCCTTATAGTCCAACTCTCACATCCGTACATGACCACTGGAAAAACCGTAGCCTTGACTTGAGTTGGTGCTCAGGAAGCAGTTAATGCATGAAGGAATGGACCAATGGAGATTCCAAAGGGTATGGGGTGTTTGGACAAGAAAATCCCTTAAAGGGACCAGACAAGCAGGTAACAGAGTCACCACAGTATGTCTTAGGGCCAGTGTCCTTGTGGGAAAGGGTGAGATTTTAGGTATGCTTAGCTCCATACCTAACCAGGATATTCATCCTTGACATTTTCTCTTTGAAAAATGTGTATTCCTAAGTGAAGCCTTTAGTGATTCTCTTGCCTCGTGTCCTCCTCCCAGGACCCCTGCAGTGGACCATGAGACGGTAATGTCCACTGAGGACCTCTGGGAGCCATGTCAGACGAATCCGCCTCAGGGAGCGATCCAGACCTGGACCCAGACGTGGAGCTGGAGGATGCGGAAGAGGAGGAGGAGGAGGAGGAGGAGGTGGCAGTGGAGGAGCATAGCAGGGATGATGGGGAAGACCTGCTGGATGGTGAGTGACTCTCGTGAGCGACCGAGGTTGCTTCCCTTTCCTCTATTAAATTTTTTGCTGAGACAGCTTGGTGTTTGTGGTTGGATTTCTCAGGTCATCCATCGTGAGAAGGCAAAGTCTGAAACACAGCGACGGTGAACCCATATGCTCTTCCCCAGGAAATGAATTGCTCCTCTGTGTGAGCTTCACTGTGGTACTTACTGAAGGGACCTTTAGCCCTCACCTCATCTTGGGCCACGTGCACACTTAGGTCCACACATTTGAGAGTGGAGCATGCTTGTTGAAGTCGTGGAGTGAGTCAGTGGCAGAGTTCCTGTGTGAGACTTTGTGGTCTGGTGACCGCAGACCCATCAGGGGTAACTGAGGGTGGCCTCTGAGTTTCCTCAGTTACATTCACGATTCTGCTTCTCTGAACCTGAGGACGTTATTTGGGGAGAGGTTCTTTGATGGGTTCACAACTCCAGAAAGCTTACCCCGACTCCTGCAGTGCTGGTCTGCCTCTCAGCCACTTCAGGCAACCATAAAGTGCCCCAGTGGGGAGAGAACGCCCCTGTGTAGCTGCTAGACCCCTGCCGGACTCCTGTTTGGTTTGCTTGGCTCACCCTTTCTTTATTCCCAACTTGGTTTTTTTTTTTTTTTTGGTTACCAAGCAGATATTTATTGTTTACATACTGGGTTTTATTTTCATGACCACAGGCTTTTGGTTTTTATCCCTCATTTGCCTGATATTCAACAGGTCGTGAGGATTGCCACTGTGCTGTGGCCAGCAATAGACAAATATCCAAGACCCACTGCTCCCACAGTCCACCACGATGCCATAGTTCACATTGGGGTTATTGGTGTCTGTAGCTTCAATGTCAGTAACTAGTGCCAAGTACCCTTTGAAACTTCTCTTTGGAGAGCCATCCATACTTACTTCGGATTATGACAACAGAAAAGTATAAAAGTGAGACAGCAGCAGCCAGAAGGCTGATGACGATAATTTGGCATAAGTTGGTGTTCGGAATTCGGGGACACCCCACTGGAGAGATGCTGAAATGCCAGGAAGCAGGAAAAAGACAGGAGATGCCAATCCTCCCCATGCTGATGGGTCGGAGGTCAGGCAGGGCTCTGGGAATCAGTCCTCGCACACCATCATGGCAGTCCTCCTGGCGTTAGAGCCCTCCTATTCTGCTCGGCTATGTCCGACTTAGAGGCCGGGGCTCCCGGGAGTGGGGACTCGGTGGTGGAGCACATCATGGCCACCGCAGCGAGGCGGTGCCGGCAGCACTGACGTGACTTCCAGCGGTGGTGGGTGGGGGAATAGCTTCCCAGGAGCTCCGCTCCTTTCCGGTAGCAGCCCGCCACTCCTCCACCACCCGAGTCACGCCACCGGGAGCGCCTATTCCTAACTTGTGAAAGTGACATTAGACTTTTTCTTTCATCATAGTCTAGCGTTAGGTCATCTGAGCAGCTTCTCAGTTAATGCTAGCCTTTCATGGCACAGGACTTAGTCGTTTGTAAGCTTCCTGTTATCCTAGGAGTAAAATGTGCCTTTTTATAACACCCCAGTATTCAGTTTTATACCTGAAATTGCAGTAGATTGTCATTTCTTGGACCTGCTGGAGCCTGGTGAAGATGCACTCCTGTCATCCTCCAGATTCCAGGAGAATAAACATCTCTCCTTTTTCTTTGTTGATGTTAATGTCTTTAGTTCTTAATCATCCTAACAGCTGCCACACAGTTCAGGGGTCGATTTTCTTTCACGTAAACTATCGAGAAGTCTCTCCCCCATTTTCAGTTTACTTCTGGCAGGCAAATGACCATTTCACTCGCTGCCCTCACCCGGACGGCATCTTTTGCTACCCACTGCCAGCCTGTTCCATTGGAGTCTCGCTACCACTGGTTTTATAGTTCCTGTCCATAAAGTAGAATGAGGAGGAATTACGGAAGATAGTGATGTATAGGTATACCATTAGACTGTTTTGCTTGCCTTTCATGGTTCTTAAGATGGCATTAGGATCCCTAGGTATCTGTATCACTTTTTGCTCTTATATCATTTGGTTTCTCAAAATTTATGTTTTCAGGCACCTCTAGAACTCTCATCAGGTTTAGACTGGGTTTTAGATGCTGCCGGTGAGTATAATGGATATATACATACTGTTTTCCCTCTTGGCTTCTTGGATTCCTTTTCTCCTGGTCAGATTCTTAATTATTCAAAAATTGTATGGTATAAATTTGAGAACTTTACTATTATTTATTTAAAAGTGGCAAGAATTTGTGATTTGTCTCAATAATGTACTTATTGTATTGGAGTTTTTAAAAAAGAAAATGTATTTATTGATGAAATAACTTTTTAAAATTTTGAAATGATTTCTTTTTATTGCTTATGAATTTCAGAGTGAGTAAGAAAAAGTTTCCATAGGTACTGTCTCCTTTGGCCCCGTTAGGGTATCTTACTTCTTGGAATTTGATTCAAGTGCATTTTTAAAAAATTTTTGTTTTGTATTGGAGTATAGCCGATTAACAATGTTGTGATAGTTTCAAGTGAACATGGAAGGGACCCAGCCATACATATACCTGTATCCATTTTCCCCCAAACCCCTGTCCCATCCAGGCTGCCACATACAGTTGAGCAGAGTTCCTTGCAAGCACCGTTTTTATGTTTCACTATAGTGTTAAAACACTACAACCCTCCCCTCCCACCCCCCACCCTTGCTCCCCTGAAATAAAAATGATACTTCTGCTACTTGTGGTATTTCTGCCACTGTGTCAGTTCTTACAGTTTTCCTGGTCCTCTCATCTTGAACACTGTGTGCAGTTGTGCTGAAACATCCAAGACCTGCCTATTTTCTTCAGTCTTGCCTCTGCTATCTTGGGTTGCTGGTTATCCTGCAGTTCTAATGGGCAGAGCAGCCAGCTGTTCTAAAATTAGGAATAGCTATGAATAGTCTAGTCTTAGCTGGTGTAGTGTGATGTGGCCCTTTTGTTTTCTTAGAACAGTTTTTCTCAACCTGGGTTGATTTTACCTCCCGGGGGAAGGTTACAAAGTCTGAAGGCATTTCTGGTTGTCACGACTCCTGGGAGTGGGGGAGGAATGCTACTGGCATCTTGTGGGTAGAAATAAGCCGTCCTGCTGACCGTCCTGCACTGCATAGAACAGCTCCCTGCCACACTGTTATCTGGCCCCAAATGTCAATAGTGCTGCAGCTGAGATACCCTTTCAAAAAGGAAACTGTTACTACAGCCCTTTCTATTTGAAGTGTTTCACTCTGACGGCACTTCCTTATAGTTGACAGAAACATCTGAACTATCCTACTAACCTTTTCAAAGAACTGCCTTCTGGCTTTGGTGAGCCTCTATATTGTTTCTTTTCTTTGTCATTTCTACTTTAGAATATTCTCCTACATCTTTGGGGTTTATTTTATATCACTTTCAAGCTTCTTAAGATTATGCTTAGCTCATTTAAGCATTTTTTTCCTAGTAGCACTTAAAACTGAATTTCTGAGTACTACTTTAGTTCCATCCCTTCAGAAGCATTTTGAAATGTTTTGTCTTACTTGATTATTTTAGTAATCCTGTGTGTTAAGTAGGGTGGGTGCATTTTACAGATGAGAAAACTGAGGCTCAGAAAGGGAAGTGCCTTGCTCAGTGTAACTTAGTAAGAAAATGGTAAAGCTGGGCCTTTGGTTTCCAAGGTGGCGCTCCTATTTCAAACCCATGCTGCTTCTGAGACCATAGATTCATATAATTCCCTGCCTGTGATGTGTTTGCATTCCTTCTTAATAAGTGCTTTGCAGGAAGAAGTTGGTGATATTGTTGATCAGAGATGAGAGGGCAATTAGAAGTACTGGCCTGAATAAAGGGAAGGCATGGCATGTGGTAGAGAATGGTGAGCTGTCTACTTGGTGTAGAGCTGAGCACTTTAGGAGGATGACCAGAGTGAGCCTGCAGTGATGACCTGTGGTCAGAGCATGAAGGGATCTGGAATTTATTTTAGAGGCAACATGGAACTGATGGAGGATTTTACTGCGGGAGCATCCATTAGACCTTTTATTTTAGGAATGTTATTCTAGCGGTACACAACAGAGATGGCCTGCAGATCAAGAAAACCAGTTAGGTCTCTGACGGAGCTTTATGGGAAGGGTCAGTGAGGGTTTGAACTTTTGAGTCAGTTGATCTGCACATGAGGAATACAAAGTCAGATTTGTTGCAGTGGGATTTATTTATTGGCTATGTGGGGCAGATTGAAGATGGACTAAGTAAAGCCTGGGAGGATTATGAAACCTTTGCAAAGATGGAAGGAACAGACTAGTGAGTGAATGGGGCGAGTTAAGAGATATTTTTAGCTTTGCTACATTAAGTTGGAGCATTGTCTGCCCCTTGATACTGACCTTCCAAAGCTGACTTGTGAGGCATTAGTGTGAGAACTGGCTATGATAGAACATGGTGGCTTTAGCTATTGGGGAACAGCTTCATGATTTTGTCTTCAAAAGAGTGGGGAAGAAGATAGTGCTTTTTGTTCATCACAGGTGACGGGACCTGTCGCATGTTGTGAGATGTTTTGGATTGGCATGTCATTCCTGTTTTTCTTTTGTATATTCTTTTGGAATGATGGGGAAAGTTAGAGGTCAGCTCTTTTGGGGGTCTGTCATTATTAGAGGCAGAGTTTCAAAACCTGCTCTGTCTGGAAATTGGCTTTCCTTGTGCAATGGTTATTTGGCTCAGTATTCTAGCTGAGCGTGAGCTCTAATCTCTTGATCCAGGTAAGGTGCTTAGAAATATTTAGATGAAGGAAACTCCTAGAATTATCTGGTCTTTACAAAAAAAGTTTGCTTTCGGTTACTACTTAACATGTGTTGCATTGGATGTGAGAGTGTGGCATGGGTGATACATGATATATTTTCATTTACCTGTGTTTTGCTGGTTCATTTGTCTTTCTCAATGTCACTCTACCCTTTAGGCCTATAGTAGATTCTTCCTTTCGTGTACTTGGCCACTGTAGGTAAGAGTATCTAGACCAAGGAATAGTTCCAAGGGTCTGTCTGTGCAACTGGTAAAAATCCTAATATCATTTCCCCAAGGTAGTTTCTTATCTCCTTGCAGCAGGGAGGCAGGAGAGAAAAACAGCAGGAAACCTGGGGCTGAATGTACAGTAAAGGTTGGGGGTGGGCGAGATCCTTAGAATTTAGTATGTTTGTTTAATCAGAACTTCATGTATTTCCCATTAATATTCATCTGGATTCAATTCTTGGTTTCCCTCCAAAATGTCAGTTGTTCTCCAGGTGTGTAACAATCATAATGAATGATGAGATTCCCCTCCCCCACCAGTCCATTTAGGTTATCCTTATTCTTACGGAGTATTTATTACAAGGCAAAACCAGATGCCCCATTTCTTTTCCTCTGGTATGTTTTTTACTTCATTAGTTGTACTGGTTTCTCTGCTATTTTCTTGGTTTTTTGGTAGGAGAACTGGGTCCTCCACCACCCTTTTCTTCTGAGAGCCCTCTGCTCATCCAAGCTGTTTGGCCCACGTTGTGAACAGCCTTGTTCAGCTAAGACAAGAGTAGGATTTTTTTTTTTTTTAATAGGAATTTCATTGTAAAAACCCAAGCCCCAGTCAAAAACTACAGGCTTAAACCATTTACTGGCTCTTCTAGGAATGATTGCTTACCAAGGAGTTTTATTTCCAAACTTGGTTCCTTAGGTTGGGGAAGGGATACTAGGAGTTTATGGAGCTTCACTGTAAACATGACAGGCCTTGCTGGAGTGTCAGTTTTATTGGGAAATTAGCGGAGGAGTGTCAGGGCTTGGGGCTTCAGTACTTTGGTATGGATTGAAACAAAATTTTTTTATATAATGAAAATTTGGGCATAGAAATCAGTATTCACATGAAGTTTTAAGATAAAATTAGATTTTCTTCAAATAAATTTGAGAGTGGAGTTTGAATGCTTTAGATGGTGCCCTAAGGGATAAGAACATTTTCTATAGGAATTCAGGACTCCTCAGCAGAAAACTTGGAGAAGACCTGGTTTATTTAAGTGAGTCAGGATCTGGACACAGACTGATTTGATGGGCACATCTCTTTAGAACATAGGCCTTCCCCCCCCCGCCTCCTGTCCCCCATTTCATTCTATTCTTGTCTGTTTTCCATGGCGCATCAGGACACTAGTTTCCTTGCACAGCAGCTAGGGGTGTGACATGCTTAGTGCTTCCAGAACCTGCTTCATAGCCATCGTATTGACAGAAAGCTAGCCTCCTAGATGCCAACTGTGACCCCCTTCACCTTGGACCCCTGGGTAAGGAAAGCTGATCTCCTTCTCAGCCCCTGCGTCTCGTAGTCTCCTGCAGGGAGTCTGACTTGTGCTGCTTCTCTCACGCCCTTCTATTTGTCCTCTTTGCTTGCAGTATAAAGAATCAGGGTAAAGTATCCTAGGCACAGGGCCAGGGCAAAGGCCCTGGGGTGGGAACAGCTCTGCTTGTTTAGACTCAGGAAGATGGAGGCCTTGTTAGCTAGAGGACAGAGAGCAAAGGGCAGGGTAGTCTGGGGTGAGCTAGGTAGGGGCTTGAGCATGTAAGGCCGTGGTGGTGGCTCGAGATATACCTGGAACCCTGGGTTTATTTGCTTGAGTTCTGACAGCTGCTATTTCAGACTTACACTGTGAATCCCAAGTGTATCAGTAAGCACCAGCAGTCTGCAGGAGGAGTCTTGCAGCTGGAAGTAGAAGAAGTGTCGGGAACCTCCACAGTTTTAAACTAAGATCAGAGTGGGCGGCTTTTGCATCATGAAGAATGGCATTTGGGAGGAATAGTTGCAGCAATCTAATGGGAATCCTAGCCAATGTTTCCTCCCTCCCGTGGAAGCCCCCAGGGCCCTTCACAAGGAGCATAGGTTATGGAGGTTGTAATTTTCACTGTTTATTATGACCTTTCTGTCACATTAGACATCCCTATTTTGAGCCTAGATTTCTTTTTCTTCTAAGAATAGTTTTAAGTAAATGTTATGAACCCTGTGATTGCCTCATATCCTAGATCCTTCTTCAAAGAATGTGTCTGGAGTTTGGATAATATTTCAAAATCTGTGATGCCCAACTGCTTGTTGAGTTTACTATTTAACAATAAATTTCTGATTATTAATAATATGCACCTATAATTAAATTTTGGAAATACAGAACACTATAAAGAATATAAAAATCACACAGAATTCTATCAGCCAGAGATAGCAAGAGTATTTGATATCTTATTTTTCAGTTATTTTTCTCTTCAGATGTATATTTCTACAAAGCTGGAATCCCATTGCATTTTTTTTTTTGCATGTGCCATTTAAAAATTTTCAAAACCAGGATTGTTTCATAATTCCATGGTATTTCATTTTTACTTTTCTAAGTTTTTATTTTAAAAAATAAAAACAAAAAGATTAGTTGTTACCAGAGGTTTGAGGGAGAGGAGGGATGAATCTGTGGAGCACAGAAGATTTTAGGGCAGTAAAACTGCTCTATATGGTCTACCCTGGTGGATACATGTCATTATATATTTGTCCAACATCAGAAGTGAACCCTAATGTAAACTCTGGACTCTGGGTGATACTGATGTGTCGGTGTAGGTTCATTCGTAGTAACAGAGGTACCACTATGTTGGAGAGGATTAATAATGAGGGAGGCTTATGTGTGGGGCCTTATTCTGTGAGATGGGAGCCATTGCAGGGTTTGAACAGAGGAAAGATCACTCTGGTTGATATGTAGGGGACTAGACTGTTAGGGAGATGAGGGCAAAATCAGAGAGACCAGTTAGGAAGATATATCAGAATTCAAGGCAGGAAAGATGATGGCTTGGTGGAGTTGGTGGAAGTAGTTGGATTCTCGGTATGTTTTAAAGATAGAGCCAAGAGAATTGGTTAATGAAATATATACAGATTGTGTCAGAGTAACAGGGAAGATAAGGATGGATTCTGAGTTTTTATTGAACAACTTTAAGATGCCATTTTCTAAGGTTAGGAAAATCAGGGGCGAGGCATGGATTGGAGACAGATGGGAGTTTGATTTTGGAGAAACAAGTTTGACATGTCGTATGCCTCGAAGTTGAAATGTCCACAGGGCAGTTAGACTGCTGAGTTTAAATTCAGAGGAGAACTCTACGTTTAAAAAAAAAAAAGTGGGGCATGTCTATATATGAATGGTACCTAAATCACAGGACAGGATAAGATTATTCCAGGAATAAGAGAAACGGTCTGAACGACTAGGCACTTGGCAGCAGAAGTGGGGAGGGAATGAGGATGATTGAGGAAAGAAGACTGAAAGGAAATGACCACTGAGGTAGTAGATCACCCAGGAGAAGATGTTATGGGATCCAGATAGGAAAACAAAAGTCATTTCAAGGAGGAAGTGATCAATTGTGTTAGATAAGGCTAAGAATTGACATTGGATTTAGCAGTGTGGGGTCCTTGTGCCCAAAGTGATCAATTTCAGTGCAGTAATAGGGGCTCAAACAGAACAGGTTTTATCTTTTAAACTTTCTTTTGCCAGTGGGACTGATCAGGGTGGGAGGGAGAAACTGATGGTGTAGGAGAGATAGGTGGCAGTCCATGCTGGCTAAAGCTGTCACTGTGGCCCAGGAAAGCCTTTGCCCCAGCGCTCTGGTGTGTGATAGAGAGGAGCACCCCACCAGGCAAAGCAGTCTTCATCTACACTTCTGTGATCCTGTGAAAGTCCTTGCTGAGCCTTTAAGTTCTCGTCCACAAAATGAAAAGTTTGCAACCTGAATTCTAGATCTGTTGTTCTCTTGTTCTGGACGAAGACAGGGAAGGGAAGGGGTGTTTTTAGGAACAAAGAGGAATCACTGAAACAGAGAAAAGGGCTGTGCATCCGCCTGTGGGAGCAGTTAGACTATGCAACTGAATGCACCAAGACAGACAAGACAGTGTTAAGAGAACACTCGATTGCACTTCAGCATTTTGTTCTCAACATGGATGACGAGCGGCATTCCTTAAATTACAGATTCAAGCCAGATCTTTTTTTTGTCTTTTGGCTGTGGTACACGGCCTGTGGGATTTTAGTTCCCAGATCCAGGATCAAACCTGCACCCCCTGCAGTGGAACCACCAAGTCCCAACCACTGGACTGCCAGGGAAGTCCCTCAAGCCAGATCTTTGTATTCTGTATTTCTGTCTTCCTTTTCTTCCCCACAAACGTGTCACTTTTTTTGGAGAAAACTTGCGTATCTGTTGTTGGCCTGATTTTTCAGCATAGCTTGTGTCAGTATTTAGATGGCCTCCCTGTTAGAGATGAAGCAGGGCTGATTGTGGTGCTTGTTCTTGTCCTTCCTTTCTGTGTGCTGGGCTTAGAGACACAAAGGGGCAGAGAGTTTGAGTGTGCTGGGGGCGGGCCTGTTCTGTAAACCTGCATCAGGAAAACATGTCAGACCCTGACCCTGTTGTTCAGAGTGATTTTGTAGGGCCTTTAACATTCCTTCCCCGCAATCCAAGGGGTTGGGGGGGCGGGTTGGTATCTGATTGTGGTTTTAATTTCCATTTTCCTCCATCCTAAAGGAGATCAGTCCTGAGTGTTCATTGGAAGGACTGATGCTGAAGCTGAAACTCCAATACTTTGGCTACCTCATGCGAAGAGTTGACTCATTGGAAAAGACTCTGATGCTGGGAGGGATTAGGGGCACGAGGAGAAGGGGACGACAGAGGATGAGATGGCTGGATGGCATCACTGACTCGATGCACATGAGTTTGGGTGAACTCTGGGA
The DNA here is from genome assembly GCF_014754425.2 of Oryx dammah. Lineage (NCBI taxonomy): Eukaryota > Metazoa > Chordata > Mammalia > Artiodactyla > Bovidae > Oryx > Oryx dammah. The sequence continues at coordinate 11,286,704 of NW_024070193.1, forward strand.
GTTGGTGATGGACAGGAGGCCTGGCATGCTGCGATTCATGGGGTTGCAAAGAGTTGGACACAACTGAGCGACTGAACTGAACTGAATTACTTTAGGTGTTGAGCTCTTTTCCACCTGCTCACAATCATTTTCACTTTTGTAAAGTGCCTGAACCCGTGTTTTCTACCATTTTTCTTTCTTTCATAAATTTCTTAGTTGGTTTATAGAAATTTTTTATATCTGGATGTCTTTTTGATATATACACATGACACACCTTTCCCATTTATATTGCTTGATTTTTCACTCTCTTAGTTGTGTATTTTTAACAGTCTTATAATCTTTTTTAAATTGTATTTTTGATCTATAGATGCTTTAATTTTAATGAAGTCAAATTTATCATTTTTTCCTCTTTTTGTTTTGTGCTTTGTATAAGAAATAGTTGTCTACCCCAAGGTCATGAAGATATTCTCCTGTTGTCTTCTAGATGTTTCATGTTTTACCGTCACATTTAGGTCTTAGATACATCTGGAATTGATTTCTATGTGGTGTGAGTTAGAGTCAAGCTTCATTCCCCCCAGCCCCCACCAGTATGGTTAATTGATCTACTCTGCATTAGAGTTTTGTTTTATTCTTTGTTGTAAATCAAGGCACAGTACATGTATGACTCTTTCTGAACTCTGTTTTCTTCCTTTATAACTTTAAGGGGAATGGGAGTACAGGAGAAATTGTGCAGGGTGGTGGCTAAGAGCAGGGACTCTGGAGCCAGATCAGACACCTAAGTTCAAACTAATAGCTTTGTGAAGGACCTTTTTTTTCATCTGTACAATGGGAATATTTGTAGTATTTTGTATTTACCGTTTTGAGGACTGAATGAGTAATATTGGTAACATGAATAAATCTAGCCAAAAGATAACAGGCGTTGCAGGTAGGCTGGGCCGCAGCGCTTCTGGGAGCAGAGCTAGTGACCAGTGCCGTTTTAGATGGACTTGGGCATGATGGGGCATGGGGTGGGGTACATGTCTAGCAGACTCACCACAGACCTGTACTGGGACTACAGTTATCCCCCAGGTACCGTGCCTGCCCTGACTTCAGAGTTACCCAGCAACCCTCTGGAGGAGAAGGCTTTTCAGTATTTTTTGAATCATCTCATGAAGTCTTCAAATAATCTTTGGTCCAGTTTAGAATACAGAAGCAGAACGTGCCAGGCTTAAATGAAGTTCCCTGAGCAGCTTACCAAGAGAGGCAGCAGCAGCTATTAACTTTCTCTCTGCAGCTATGTTGACAGACACTACAGCTTAGCAGTTGGGCACATGCTGAAATAAAAAGGAAGAAACCTAGAGAAGGCATTCTGGAGGCTAACCTTTGAGTGAGGACCCAAAAGAGGCTATGGGTTAGAAAGAAGTAAGTCATTAGACACTAACACATAACTGTTAGATGAAGAGGTAGGGAAAGAGGGACACAGCCTCAGCCAAGGCCTGAGAGCTCAGGAGCACTGCACTTTTGAGGCTAGAGAGTAGGCAGTAGAGGGTGTGTGGGTACAGGTGTTGGTGGTCAGAAGGAAGGCTGGATGCTAGGAATCAGGGAAGGCCTTAAGTGTTTTAGACTATATCTTATGGGTAGAAGGGACAGCTTTAAGGTATTTTAGGAGATCCTGGGTGGGTGGAGACTCTGACATGGTCAGATTCAGAAAGCTCTCTTTTTACAGTGTGGATCGAAGGAGGAGTAATCAGAGGCAGGGAGACACTTTGGAGTCTGGTGTCAGAATCCAGACCAGGGAGTACAACGGTATGGAGGGAAGCCAAGTGGGGTATTTAGGTAACTTCTTTAGGCACAGAATTTGTGTTTGAAGATGAGGAGAGGAGAGGTTTTATCGTCGTCAGTGATCATATATGGTAGAGATCTATGGAGTGTTTCCCCTGTGGAGTGAAAGGTCTTGGGAGAGCCACTGGTGAGTGCTCCTCCAGCTTAGAGACATTGTACTTATGTTCCAGCTGATCTTTTAATCAGGAAGCAGACTCAGTGTGCTCCCAGATAGATGCATATTGTCTCTGCATTTTCTGTGACCCTAAGGAAAAAAAAAATTTTTTTTTTTTTTTTTTTAAGATTTATCTTATTTCTAACGTGGTCAGAAAGTGCTTTATCTGTCTGAGTTTACTCTCCAGCCTTTGCATTCATAGAGTTAACATTTAAGGCTTAAGTTAATGAGACAGTCCAGGAGGTCAGTGACATGCAATAGTTTATTATTTTGCCAAGGCATGAGTTTAAATGCTTCTCTCGAGGGTATGGGAGCTGATAGTTGAGCCCTGCCCTCCACAGCATCCACTCCTCAACCTACCTTGTATTCTGCCCTCAAATCAGAAATTCTTATCATTATTAAGAGTCTGATGGGAATCGTTTAACTGTTTCAATTATATGTGAATGCATTTTGTGGAGGAAATTCTGTGCTGGAGCAGTTCTCTCTAATTTTGGGAGTTTGTAAAGGTACCTTACCTCTCTCTTGCCTGCTGTGGTTTCCCAGCATGATGTCTGATGCTCTGCTTGTGGAAGACTGGCCCTTTCTCAACTACTGAATCCTTCAGGCAAGTGTGTGTGTGTGTGTGTTTTGTGGTAATGCCTCAGTACTTCAAAGCATTCATCAGCAGAAAGAAAAAATAAACTGAGTTATATGGATTTCGCGCCCTGCCTTTCCACTGTACGCTTACAGGGGAAGCTTTTGTTTGTTCATAGGACCAGTTTTACTGTCTTCTAGTCTCTTAGGCTTAACAGATAAAACAGTAACAAATTTTGGAAGATGATCACCTTGGTGTGCGTACCTAAGTCCTCTCTCAAATGAAAGTAGCAGAATTTGAGCTGTTGGTGTTACTCTTTGCCCATTCCCTCTGGAACAGCGGGCATGCCCTATTTCCCTCTTGTTTGTTGTGGGTACTCTTACAGGGGGCCCTAGTGGAGTTTGCACATACAGGAAGATTTGCGCGTTGTTTTGTGCCTCCGTCACCATTCAGAATGGATTTCCAGGAGGAGAATGTAGGGCTTTACCTGCCTGAACTCCAGAGGGAAGGGCTACAGTCCCCCAAAGTTGCAGGCAGGCTTGTTCTCTTCATTCCTCTCCCTAAATCCTCACTTAGTGGGTGCACAGGTCTTGTTAACTCTCGGCCCTCAGATTCAGTGGAGATGCCAGGAGATTGTCTGCTAGCCTCCCTGAGAGAGACTGCCAGTTGGAGCTCTCCAGAAGAGCAGGGAGCCTGGCATGGATTAACATGGCTCTTAACCAGCTTCAGCGCTGACACCTATCAAGCAGTTGCAGCATACGGACCCGCATTACTCCCCCATAGTGCTGAATGCAGGTGGAGAAAGCACTGGCTGTTTAGTGATTCTTAAGTTTCCAGGAATAATTTGCTTGAGTCTTTAATTCTCCTTTTATTTTTCCTATGTTTGGATCACTCATACTTTGGGAAACAAGCAAAAAAAAAATTTTTTTTATTGCCTGATTTCCCATTCATATCCCTAGCCTATTTATTTATTTATTTTTCCGACAGGGATGTAGTTGATTTACAATATTATGTTAGTTTCAGATATATAACATAGTGACTCAAAAATTTTATAGATTATACTCCATTTATGGTTATAAAATATTGCCTATATTCCCTGTACTGTGCCATATATCTTTGTAGCTTATTTATTTTATACATCGTGACTGGTACCTCCTAATTCCCTACCCCTGTCTTGCCCACACCTCCCTCTCTCTCCCCAGTAGTAACCACTGGTTTGTTTTCTGTATCTGTGAGTTTGTTTCGTTTTTGTTAAATTACTAGTTTGTTTTATTTTTTAGATTCCACATATTAGTGATAATATACAGTATGAGTCTTTCTCTGACTTACTTCACTAAGCATGATACCCTCCAGGTCCATGCATGCTGTTGCAAATGGCAAAATTTCATTCTCTTTTTAATGTCTATCCCATTTCTTTTTTTAATTGTTACTAGAGAGTTGAGAGACTCTTTGAGAACTCTTGAGGAAAGAGTGACTAGCCTATTGTCTCTTGAGGCCTTTGGCAGAGTCTGGAAGGAACGGCTGTCTCCTCAGGAAGCCGGCTGCAGGCTGCCGCTTGCCAGTCACCTGCTGCCTCGGCTGGTGTGTGGCTCCTCAAGGACGGCAGCCATTTCCAGACGGGAGTTGGCTCTCTCTCCACCTTCTGCTCCTCGGGCAGCAGCAGGCTTTCTCTTGTTAATGTGTGGCGGTGGCCGGGTGTGGGGCTGCTGTTGGAATTCTGGGGGGTGGAAGGAATGGGGGAAGTCAAGCTGTGTACGTGATTCAGCATTCATGTTTGGCATAAGGCCACAGAATGTTAGTTGATGTTTTCTTGGAATATGGAATAATGAAGTTGAGTGATTGCAGAAAGCGGGGGAATAGTTCAAGAGTCAGCTCAGATTTCTGAAGTAATGATGCCAGTTTTGACTGGGGTAATGATGCTTCTCATGTTTAAGTGTTTGTGTAAGTATTCTGGATATACTCCCTTACTACTTATGTCATTAATAGCATCTGGTCTGTGACTTATCTCAACATTGCTCACAGTGCTCTTTGTTGTTTAAAAAAAAATTCTGTATTTTATTGTAGTCTGTTTAAGCAGTCTTTCATATTGTTTGATAGTCTTTTATTTCATGAGTGTAAAAGTGAGAAGACATAGGAGAGGCAAATTTTAAAGATAGGAATGTGGTTTCCATCAGCGTCTTTGGATTTAATTTAGATTTTTAAAATTTTTATTTGTGAAATTATTCTAGACATTACCTTGTCTGTAAGATTTTAGTAAAGCCAAGTATTCACTTTATGTTTTCTCATTAACTCTCTATATCTTATTCAGAAACTAAACTAGAATTCTTCATGGTTTTTGCCTTAGTCTTCTCTCTGCCTTTGCTCAGAAGTACCTTTGTGACTGATGTGCTGAGAATTTGGTAATTCTTGCCTGTGGTTGCAGAGATGGCCCCAAATTTTCATCATCATGCTGAGTAGGGTCAAAATCAAATCTGTCAGCAGCACAGGGCTAGAATTTCAGATGGGTTGAAAAGAGGTTTCCTTGTGCTTACAAATAACTGTTTCTTTAGTGATTTGACTTTGTGCTAAAAGCAGTGGTTCTCTACAGGGAGTGATTTACTCTTCTAGGAGACAGTTGGCAATGTTTTGTGGTTGTCACAACTGGGAAGGTGCCACTAGAATCTAGTGGATGGAGGTGGTGGGAATGCTGCTGAACATTCTTAACAATGCACAAGAGAGTCTCCAACAACAAAGGGTTGTCTATCCCCAGATGTCCACAGTGCTGAGACTGAGAACTGCTGTGCAGTCTTGGTATCTTTTGCAATGATGAGCAGTTGTCTTCTTCCCCTGTGAGAGCGCAGTGGAAAGGCTGGCCATTTCTTTTCTTCATGCCTTAGGTTGTCTCTCATGAGTGAGTGAGAGTGATATCGGTCCCCTTGATCTCAGATGTCACTTTAAAAGATGTTTAATTTAGAATTCTCTAGTTCCTTTCAGCATCAATGCTATGAAGATTTACTTCTTCCCAAGGAGCAACTAGGATGAGAATTTTTTTCCCCCTTAAGCTGGCTTCCATGATTATTTTAAAAGTGAATCACATATTGCTTTGTGTAAGTTTTTAACTTTTTAACATTTATTGGCAAATATATTGGCTTTTCTTGACATTTATTGAGTCAGGGAAAGCTCAGTCTATAGAGAACTTCAATATGTGCTCATAAATGGTGATGTTTGAAGATATGCAACATAAACATACTGAATAGGAACTAATGTACTTCAGTGGATTTTTTATTCATGTGTATTTTTCTCTAGTAGTTTTTTTTTTTTTTTTTAAGTAAAAACAGGCTCATTTTAAAAAATTCAGCATACATTTATTGAGCGTCTGTCGGGCAGCTGGCATTTTTATTAGGCTTGAAGGACACATTAGAGAATGATATGGACAGAATTCCTGCCTTCCAGGAGCAACAGTCTAAAAGGAGAGACAGGTTAAGTGTTGAATGGTTACTAACTTCAGATCTGGGTAAGAACCTTGTAAACAACAAAAAAAGGGAATAAGCCCCAGGGGTAGGCAGGAAGGGTCTCTTTAGGCCTGTGTTGTGGTTGTGGCGATGGTGGCTCTCTGATGATGTAGCATTTATGCTTCAAAGAATCAACTTTTGCTTTTGCTTTTTCTCTTAAAGTATTTTTTCGGCTGTTCTTTGTAATTTTCTTCCTGCGACGTTCTTTCAGTCATTATGAATGCAGGTCTAGTCTTCTTCCATCTGTTTCCCCCGATCGTGGGTTATTTGGAAGTATTAGTTCCTCAGTGATCAATGCAAAGAAATAGAGAAAAATAATAGGAAAGACTAGAGATCTCTTCAAGAAAATTAGAGATACCAGGGGAACATTTCATGCAAAGATGGGCACAGTAAAGGACAGAAATGGTATGGACCTAACAGAAGCAGAAGATACTAAGAAGAGGTGGCAAGAATACACAGAAGAACTGTACAAAAAAGATCTTCATGACCCAGATAATCACGATGGTGTGATCACTCACCTAGAGCCAGACATCCTGGAATGCGAAGTCAAGTGAGTCTTAGGAAGCATCACTACGAACAAAGCTAGTGGAGGTGATGGAATTCCAGTTGAGCTATTTCAAATCCTGAAAGATGATGCTGTGAAAGTGCTGCACTCAAAATGCCAGCAAATTTGGAAAACTCAGCAGTGGCCACAGGCCTGGAAAAGGTCAGTTTTCATTCCAATCCCAAAGAAAGGCAATGCCAAAGAGTGCTCAAACTACAGCACAATAGCACTCATCTCACATTCTAGCAAAGTAATGCTCAAAATTCTCCAAGCCAGGCTTCAACAGTACGTGAACCGTGAAATTCCAGATGTTCAAGCTGGTTTTAGAAAAGGCAGAGGAACCAGAGATCAAATTGCCGCATCTGCTGGATCATGGAAAAAGCAAGAGAGTTCCAGAAAAACATCTACTTCTGCTTTATTGACTATGCCAAAGCCTTTGACTGTGTGGATCACAATAAACTGTGGAAAATTCTTCAAGAGATGGGCATACCAGACCACCTGACCTGCTTCCTGAGAAATCTGTATGCAGGCCAGGAAGCAACAGTTAGAACTGGACATGGAACAACAGACTGGTTCCAAATCAGGAAAGGAGTAAGTCAACGCTGTATATTGTCACCCTGCTTATTTAACTTATTGCAGAGTACATCATGAGAAATGCTGGTCTGGATGGAGCACAAGCTGGAATCAAGATGGCCAGGAGAAATATCAATGACCTCAGATATGCAGATGACACCACCCTTATGGCAGAAAGCGAAGAAGAACTAAAGAGCCTCTTGATGAAAGTCAAAGAGGTGAGTGAAAAAGTTGGCTTAAAACACAGTATTCAGAAAACTAAAATCATGGCATCTGGTCCCATCATTTCATGGCAGATAAATGGGAAAGCAACGAAAACAGTGACAGACTTTATTTTGGGGGCTCCAGAATCACTGTAGAAGGTGACTGCAGCCATGAAATTAAAAGACACTTGCTCCTGGAAGAAAAGTTATGACCAACCTAGATAGCATATTAAAAAGCAGAGGCATTACTTTGCCAGTGAAGGTCCATCTAGTCAGAGCTATGATTTTTCCAGTAGTCATGTATGGATGGGAGAGTTGGACTATAAAGCAAGCTGAGTGCCAAAGAATGATGTTTTTGAACTGTGGTGTTGGAGGAGACTCTTGAGAGTCCCTTGGACTGCAAGGAGATTAAACCAGTCCATCCTAAAGGAAATCAGTCCTGAATATTCATTGGAAGGACTGATGTTGAAGCTGAAACTCCAATACTTTGTCCACCTGATGCAAAGAGCTGACTCATTTGAAAAGACCCTGATGGTGGGAAAGATTGAAGGCATGAGGAGAGGGCGTCGATAGAGGATGAGATGGTTGGATGGCATCACCGACTCAATGGATATGAGTTTGAGTAAACTCTAGGAGTTGTTGATGGACAGGGAAGCCTGGCGTGCTGCAGTCCATGGGGTTACAAAGAGTCGGAGCGACTGAACTGAACTGAAGTTCCTTAACACTGTAAAATCTATAGAAGATTTTATCTATTAAATAAATAAAAAGAAATAAAATTTATCTATAAAATAAACTAAAATTTTATTTACTTATAAAATAAATCTATTAAAGATTTTATCTATAAAAACTTGAGAGTGTATTTAATCTGTTCTCTAACATATGAAGTCCCTAAGATATGATCTACCTCTTTTGGTTTTTTTTTACTCTTGCAATTTATTGATAGAAGAAAAGGACTCACTCGTTCTGTAGTCTCTAGACTTTGCTGAGTGCATCCATATGGTCTTGTTTATCAAGTTTAACATAGTCCTTTGTTCCCTGTATTTTTGCAAACTGGGAATGCCATATCTAGGTGTTTTCAGATTCAGGTTCAGTGTTTGGACACACGTACATCATAGGTTGTGGTGTATATATCCTTCCACATCATGTCAGGAGGTACGTGGTAAGACTTGGAATCCACTGATCTTTGTTTATACAGATAAGATTGAGGCAAAAGAAGAAATGGAATAGCTGGAGAAAAGGCTCTGGAAGTGTTTGTGCCTCACCTCTTATGAGTGAAATGTAGGTGTTTTGTTTTTTTTTTCCCCCAAAGCTACTCAGTTGCCTATCATATTTGTTATGGTGGGATTTATAACTGATTCCTGAGAAGCTTATGTGTTTGTTGGTGTTTATATAACTTTGGTGATTACTGCTCACAGCTGGCTTGCATGAGGGAGAAAGTTCAGAGGTATTTGTCACTAGATCTGATTCCGTGATCCTGAGGTTGGGTGGTAATAGTCACTGACTTTTAAACCACTGAAGACACTAATTTTCTTTTGTCAAAGCACATGCCTCTACTTCTTTGTGGACTCTAATCTTTTTTCCTTGGTGACTTTTGGTGGATTATATTTTAGAATTTTGGGGTGAACTATTATTTGAAAGTCAAATTAATGATTTTGGGTAGGTTGTAAATTCATGAGGTTCAATATTTAGGAAGTACAAAAGAGCACAGTGAAAAGTTATGTTTTGACTCAGGGAAAATCAATTATATTAATTTTGAAATAACAGTTTTATTATTAAAATTAGTTTAAGATGTATATCAGGGGTCCCCAACCTCCAGGATCTGATGCCTGATAATCTGAGGTAGAGCTGATTTAATAATAGAAATTAAATGCACAATAAATGTAATATGCTTGAATCATCCAGAAGCTATCTCCCCCTGACCTTGGTCCATGGCAAAATTGTCTTCCACAAAACTGGTCTCTGGTGCCAAAAAGGTTGGGGACCATTGGTATATGTTATAATCCTGTATAGAGACCAGAAGCTTCATAGTAAGTGTTGTGAAGCAGTAATGAAACAGTTGAAAAACACTGACTTCCATAACAACAGACTTTAAATACTAGCACATCTGGGCACAGCTGTAAACTAAAGCCACTTGAACAAGCAAACAGTGGTTGTTGAACACAGAAGCTCAGGGCCTTCCCTGGTGGCTCAGATGGTAAAACGTCTACCTGCAATGCGGGAGACCCGGGTTCGATTCCTGGGTCAGGAAGATCCCCTGGAGAAGGAAGTGGCAATCTGCTCCAGCACTCTTGCCCGGAAAATTCCATGGATGGAGGAGCCTGATAGGCTACAGTCCATGGGGTCACAAAGAGTTGGACATGACTGAGCAACTCTGTCCTGTCCTGTCCTGAACACAGAAGCTGAGGATTCTTTCGAAGAATGGTAGGTGGTGAGAAACTGATTTAGACCTGTGTGCTGTGTATAAAGGAAGGGGGAAACCTGTGTCTGAACTCTTTGTACATGAAAAGTCTATCTACTGTGTTTGATCATTTGCAAATTGCTACTGTGCTTGGCTACATTCAACCCTTGCCAGACAGAAATTCACAGCCAGGCCTCACAAGTTGGAATGTTAGGTAGTAAACGTGTGACATTCAAAGGCTATCAGGTTTGTTGTTCCCCCTCCAAGGGACAGCCCACTCTGCAAGGCAGAAACCAGAAGAAATAAATACAATAGTTGGCAGCAAGTTTGCACTACCCAGTGTATGAAGTTCAAACCCTTTGCCTGCCCACTGTACTCTGACTGTATCCTGCCTAGATTCTAATCTTGCCTCCAGCTGTTCCTGCAAGTGGTTACTCAATAAATTTGCTTGTGAAATAGAAATGAAAACAAAAGGCCTTAAGGCCAAGAGAGCATCAGAGGTCGTTATCTAAGCAGGTCAGAGGACCCAGCAAAACACTACCTTGAATTGTGCCAGCGCAGCCCTGGGCGGGGATTGGTGTGTAGGCCAAGCTGCCGTGCTGGGGGGGGTGCCACTCCTGCTGCGGTTCTGCTTAATTCACTTCAGCCAGCGTTGAGCTGCGCGTACTTGGCTAACCATTCCACCTTGTGTAGCGTCTCGATTCCTCTTGCTTATGCTCCTCTGTCTATCTAGAATGTTCTTTTCTTCCTTTACTAGCTCGTGCTTATCCATTTTGCTAGATTAAACCTAGGCCTCACGTTTCCCAAGGAAGTGCCCCCATTAACCACTGATAGGCAAGGTGGATTAGGTGTCCTTTCCTCAGGTGTTATTGCTGAAAAGCACTCCACCGTATAGGTGTGTACATGTGTCCTCATGAGGACCGTTCCATTGTGCCTTGGCACAGGGCCTGGTACATAGCAGATGCTCAAATTCATGTTAGGCTAAATTAAAAGCAAGGGGACAGGAAAGGCTGTCTGGTTTGTGGCAGTGTTAAGAGGAAAGATTTAGAAGGTAGGGTGTGTGTTTTGTAAGAAATACTCATTTTCTAACAACAAAATGTACTTTGCATATGTCAGTTCTACTTTTCCTTTTCCTTTCTTATTTCTGATCTTTGATTAGGATGTATAATTGAAGTTTGAGATCTCCACACAAAGAAATACTGCCACCCAGCATGACTGACGAAGCCCCAGAGCTCTGTGCGCTCCCAGACTGTTGATGTAGTTGTGGGGGTATGGAGTTCCATGGAGTTCAGCAGACTAATAAAGAACAGTATTTTCCATGAGAGAACTATTTACATCCTCATTTTACAGATGAGAACTATGACTCAGAAGTTGACCTCATGAACATAGACCTAATAAGTGACAGAGCCAGGATTCACCACCAGGGTTGCCTGACTACAAAGTTCATCCTTTTAACTGTCTGCTCCTGTGTTTCTGCTTATTTCCTGTATACCCATAGGCAAAGCTTTTAAACTTTTTAGTGCTTCAGTGTATCATATTTAGAATGGGTGGGGGGGACTAGAATGAAGGGAGCAAAATTCACCTTGTAGAATTATTGCAGGAAAGAAAGAAGAGAACCCATTCTTTGTACCTGGACTAATGGTAGTCATAGTAAAAGCAGCCATGGTTTTATATGGTGTTTACGGTGTGCCAGGTATTGTCTTAGCACTTTATTGAGGCCACCTCACATAATCATCGCCACAATCCTCTGAGGTTGAGGAATGACACTACAGTTACTATTCCCTTTTATAACTGTTAACCACCAAGAAAGGTTGTAATAAGGGGCAGAGCTGCTGTTTACAGCCCAGCAGTCTGGCTTCAGTGTCCATACTGAGCCCATTTGCTCTGTTATCTCTTAGGAAACGTTAGTTCCCAACTCCATGCTGTTCTGGAATCTGGCATCAACATGAAAGAGATTGTAAGGAACCCAGAATGGTATCAGGGTGGCAAGGGGCTACATCAAGCTGGGTATGGTGAGCAGTAGCAGTATCGGGGACACTCATGATTCTCTTACTTAATCACTGACTGGTGAGATGGCCCTTTGATATTTCTTGGTGGTTAAGTTCATAGGATGATGACCCATCATGGTATGTCTTTTTTCAGCTTGAGGGCATCTACTTACTGGTTCACTTAATGAGATGTATGAAATCCCTGGCCTCTCTTTACCAAAGTCTACAGGGTTAAATGTTTCTTCTTGAGTCCATACTGATATATATATTTTTAATGTTGAATATATAAATGAGGGAGAAAGGACAAATCTCCCTTACAGAAAAATTCCAGATAATAAGTGTGTAAGGAAAGATGGAAATAGAAAACCACTGTTAGAACACCACCGTAATAATTGCTCTAGGTAGAATCCACTGATGAATGTTAAAATTAGTGGATGAAACCTTTGAGCATATTTGTGTTCTCAAAGCTTCAAAGTATCCCCCCCCCCCAAAAAAATTTTCTCTGTGTGTGTTTATGGTTTTTGTTTTAACTCTGTTCTTTTTTTTTTTTTGTATGTGGTTTTAACATATGTCCAGAAATTCTGTGATGCCCTTCCGTCCCGGAAATGGAGTATAATTCTCTTCCCCTTGAATGTAGGCTGGGCTTAGTGATTGGCCTCTTATGAATAAAGTATGGGAGGGGAAAAATAATAATTTTACAGTGGAGAAGTCCAGTAAATACCACTTCAAGGTTAATGTCACCAGGAATAACTCACGTTGATATCATTACCCTGATCAGACTTGATGAGAAGAACACTTCACCTATGTGATATTCTTTCCTAAAAGTCATAACCTCCAAACTAATCATCAGAAAAACTGAAACTTGGGGACAGTCTACAAAGCCACCTGACCAGTATTCTTCAAAAATGTATCAAGGTCAGGAGCTCTCTGGTAGTCCAGTTGTTAGGACTCAGCGCTCTCAGTGCTGGGGCCTGGGTTTGATCCCTGGTTGGGGAACTAAGATCCCACAAGCCACATGGTGTGGGCAAAAAAAGGAAAATCAAGTTCGTGAAAGACCAGAATAGGCTGCCACCGTTAGGGAAGACTGAAAAGACATTGAAAGCTCAATGCAATGTGATATCTATCCTAGATAGCATCCTGTTGTAACAGAAAAAGGATATTAGTAGAAAACTGGTAAATCCAAAATAACACAATCCCACCAAAAGGCAGACTTCCTGAGCCCTTGCTGCCTGAGAGCCAAGTGGCATGGAAGTGCCATGGACTAGATCACCCAGGTTTCAGCACTTCTGCTCTTGTTTTGAACCTCTCTTACCTTTGGGAGAGACCTTTTGGTTGTGTAGAGCTTGTATCTGGGAGGCTCTGGCAGATGTGGAGACAGGTCTGAGTGACTGCAGGACCTGCCCATCCCGCGAACAGAATGCAGCTCAGCTGATGAGGAGAGGGGTGTGCACAGGGACCCTCCTGCCCCAACCCCAGTTCTTGCTGGTGGTCGATACCACAAATGACATTGCCTCTGCCAGGAATTTCTTCCCACTTGGCCCCCATCCTGAAGGCAGTAATATACCATTAGTCGTTCTGTTCATCTTTTAAGTTCTCACTTATATTTTACCTTCCATGTAATTCCTTGTGTGATTATCCTATGAAATAGTACCTTTCATATTCCTATGACCCTAACACAATTATTCTTGGCTTAGCTAATTACTTCTGGCTCAAATATGGTGCCTTCAACTTTGAGTTGCCCTGCTCCTCCTATGGCAATGCTATTTAGCACACCTTGCCTTATTATGCCTAGAAGACAAACTCCTGGAAGGGAAGGAATCTTACAAATATTCCTTGAAGCATCTAGGACAGTACCTGCCATGTTGTGAGCTCTCATTAAATGGGTGGCAAATTGAGTGAACGCTTTAAGGCACTGATGGGAGGAATGGTCTCCCTGTTGGCCAGATGAGACTTGCTTAGAGTCATACAAGTGAGTGTGAGCTGTATTTGAAACTCGATGTCCCTTTCTGAGTGGTCTGAGGCCCTGACACTTCCTCACTCTGAACATAGTGCTAAATTACACCAAGAGTGATGGCTCACATTTATTGTGAGCCTACTCTGGGCCATGCTTGGTTTTAAGCATGCCCTCTGTTTAGTCCTCACAACAGCTCTGAAGTGTGGAAATTACTATCCTCGTTTTATAGATAAGTCCATTTAGGTTCAGAGAGATGTAACTTTCCTTCTTAGCTCACCTGCTGATAAGTTGCTGAGTTGAGATCTGACCCTGCTGTATCTGGCATCAGAACCTACTTTTCCTCCAGTTAACTTGATCCCTGGCACCTCTTTGCATTTGTCTCCTCAGACCCATCCCTGGAAGACATGTGTGGTACTGAGTGTGCCCAGCTGGGAGAAGATGGGCAGCAGCCACCGCGGTGCACTTCAACTACCTCATCTCAGTCTGAGCCTTCAGAGCAGCTTAGGCGCCACCAAGGCAAGAGCCTTGCCTCCGAGGACCCCAAAAAGAAGAGAGCTCAGAAACCCTCCCACATGAGAAGAAACATACGGTGAGCTATGCTCTGGGGGAGAGAAGGGAGGGAGTTGAAATACTGATTTGATCAGGAGAGTTCTGTTTTCCAAGGAGGAAAATGTAGGCTATGTGCCCCAATTAACAGTGAGGCTGCAACTCAGGACCACTGGGTCTGGACTGTCTGAGGATGCAGAGCGGATGCGGTTGGCACTCAAGCACCTCTGGGGATGTCCCACTGTCTGGAGGCCTGGGAAGCATCCATAGGATGCTCTGGTTGGAGTCTGTTATTTCCTTTATTTTTTTCTTATGTTTCCAAATACGAGGAGATAAAAGAGTTTGAGTTCTCATCTTCTCAGAACTCAACATCAGTTGGACGAGGACTGTCTAGTCTAAACCAAGGCTTCTTCTTTAACCTAAGATATCAGCAGATGTGAACTTCCTTACCTGTTCAAATCTCCAGCACGCCTTTCTTCTACCCATGACAGTTTTCCTCTTGAAAGGAGACAAAGGATATTTTTCTCCTCCTGCTACTGCTGCTGCTAAGTCGCTTCAGTCGTGTCTGACTCTATGCTCCCACCAGGCTCCCCCATCCCTTGATTCTCCAGGCAAGAACACTGGAGTCGATCGCCATTTCCTTCTCCTCCTACCCTCATCCACAGTCTTATTTTCCCATATAGCAACTCTGTCTTTTGTACTGCTTTCCAGCTTTGTGGATCACATATTACTCTGTTTCACTCTTGATCTGTTAGGTACCGAGATGAGTCAGCAGGGTGATCTGTCAGAAGGTTAAATAATATGAAAAACATGTTAGCCCAAAAGCTCCTGAGCCTTGAAGTCCTATTTATGTGTGTGCTTGTTTTTTTCTCTTTTACCTTACTCGCTGCATGGGTGTAGTGGCACTGACGTGGCTTCTTCTCCCAGCAGTGATGATTTTCCTCTTTATCTTGACATTACCTTACCCAACCACAAGTGAACTGAAGCGCTCGCTCTTATTTTAATGTTTAGAAAGCTTCTCCGGGAGGATCAGTTGGAGCCAGTTACCAAAGCAGCACAACAGGAAGAATTGGAAAGAAGGAAGCGCCTGGAGCAGCAGAGAAAGGATTACGCAGCCCCCATTCCCACCGTCCCCCTCGAGTTATTTCCCGGTAAGTTTTGGAGTGGGCAGGAGGGGCCCTGCACCCAGGTGAGGAGAGACCCTCGGTGCCCACAGTGCCAAGGACAGATCTGGAATCAGATGGGAGCCTCTCAGGAATCCTCTCAGTCCATTCATTTTCTGAGAAGCACACGAGCAGAAAGCTCTCATTTGAAAAGTTAAGATGGATACTTCACTTGGTACTTCCTCAAATTGGTCTTATTTAGATTTTCCCCCAGAGCTCTGGATCTTAACGTACCAAAGGATTAGGACACTTTCTAGTGGTCAGGTGAGTGCTAGAAGTAAAAACTGGTAGAGAAAAGGGAATTTGGGAAGAGGGTTGAGGTTTTTAAGATGTCCTCTACTTGTCTCCTCAGGGGATGGTCCCCCCAAGAACAACACAGGAGGAGGAGGGCAAATCATTTTGGAAAATATGTTTCAGCTAAATGTGGTTCTTGACATTCTCTTCCATCTCCACCTCCCCGCACCCAGAGGAAATTGTCTTAAGAGCAAGCGATGGTCCCCAACTGCCTCCTCGCGTCTTGACCCAGGAAGTCATTTGTTTGGACAGTAGCAGTGGCAGCGAGGATGAAAAAAGCAGTCGAGATGGTAAGATGGAGCCAGAGGTGCCCCTCCTTCCTCCTGACCCAGGATTCACCCCGAGAGATTGGCTTTCCCTCCGAATAGAAAAGAGTTCCGTCCTTCCTCATTCCGCTTAGGGTCTGACCGTGACAAATTTCCCTCAGTCTCCTTGGTAAATATGTTTTTCCCTTGTCTTAACTTGAAGCTGGAAGAGAGAAAAATTAAAAATCAAAATTTTTATGAATGGTAACAAGTTCTAACATTGTTTCCATGCTCCCTTACCTTAAGTTACAGTGAATTATATCTGCTCCCTGAGTCCTTGTTTTCATTTTACTTTGTTGGCTGTCTCAGAGGTGATTGAACTGAGCTCTGGAGAGGAGGATACTCTGCACATTGTGGACAGCAGTGAGTCTGTCAGTGAGGAGGATGAGGAAGAGGAGAAGGGTGGCACCCATGTGAATGACGTCTTAAATCAGCGCGATGCTCTGGGGCGGGTCCTTGTCAACCTGAACCACCCTCCGGAGGAGGAGAATGTCTTCCTGGCCCCTCAGTTGGCACGGGCGGTGAAACCTCATCAGGTGCAGTAAATCTGCATTCTCTTCTCTGTCTCCTTTCAGCTTCCTTGCTGTGGACATCACTTGCTGGCGATTGTTAGCATCACAGCCTATGAAGTACTTGTTTGGTCCCATGGGCAGCTACTGATTGATTCTTCCTCCTAGCAGTTGATGCTTCAGGATTTCTGATGGGTGGGAAGGGACAAGCCTGAGACATGCCCTGTCATGTAAAAGGTGCTGATCTCTTGGGTTAATAATCTTGAGCCACCTCCTGTGAGATGACTGATCTCTGAGGAGCAGTGCCTTGGTGGGAACTTGTGGCTCCAGGAGAGGCAAGAGACTCAGAAGTCTGAGAGACTTTTTGATAGGAAGGCTCAGAGCAGTTTGTGTTGACCCAGAACCAGAAGTAGCTCCAGGAAGGCAGAGGTTGACTCAACAGAAGAACTCTAACAGTAAGAACTGCTCCTCATGGAATGGGCTGCCTTGAAGTAAGCAACCAGGGGCAGCCAGACCAAGAGTGAGCAGGGGTCTGGTGGCCAGGATTCTTGCCTCAGACGGGCTTCTGTCCTAGGTCGTCAGTGCTTTTCTCTGTTTTCTCCAAGAAGAATGTCATCAGCCAGTAAACTAGCCAGGGTCCTGGGAAACTTCTGTAGCCACCCACACCAGCTGTCTGGTCTAACGTCTGCTCATTTACTTAATTTTGACTAGTTTCAAAGTAAACTAGACCCTTGGTCTTTGCCAGCCAAAGATATTTGTGTTTGTTCCCTGTCAGATTGGTGGGATCCGATTCCTCTACGATAACCTGGTTGAGTCCCTGGAGAGATTTAAAACCAGTAGTGGCTTTGGCTGCATCCTGGCCCACAGCATGGGTTTGGGGAAAACTTTGCAAGTGATCTCCTTCATCGATGTTCTCTTCCGCCACACGCCAGCCAAAACTGTCCTTGCCATTGTGCCGGTAAGTGTTGGGGTGGGCACCACTTGCTCACCCTTCTGCAGAGCTCTGGGGTAGTGCCTTATGGGCACTAAAAAGCCTGGTAGGCTCAGCTCTGAGCTTCTTCCCTAAAACACCCTTTTTGGACTTAACTTTCTGACAGGTTAATACTCTTCAGAACTGGCTGGCAGAGTTCAACATGTGGCTCCCAGCTCCTGAAGCCCTTCCAGCTGACAATAAGCCTGAAGAAGTCCAGCCTCGGTTCTTTAAAGTTCACATCTTGAATGATGAGCACAAGTAGGTGGCCTGCCCTCCGTTCGCCCTTTTCCTTTTAGACTTCTTCCCAGGGTCTGGAGTCAAGGCAGTCAGTCTTTCTGGGTATGTGCCTTGTCCTCCCAGATTCCTTTTGGTTTCTTGATGTATCCCCCTCTCTCTTCTTCTTGCTACTCATTTTTTCTCTCCCTAGTTTTTCAGTAGTCAGAGTTATTATGTAGCACAGAAATTGTTGTATTCTGCTCGAAGACGTTTTTATATCCTGGAAAATCTGTGTGCGTGATCACATTTTCCCATGTAGTTCAACATGTAGTATGAAACTTCCTGTCTTCTATCTTTTCACCTTTTACATTCATCTTTTATTAGAAACCTAACCATCAGTCTCCTCTTACAAGCACTAATCTATATTTGACCCTTAATGGTACAACTTCCAAGCTTTAAAAGATGCAAACCATTTTTTTGTTTGTTTTGGATCTAAATATAATGATTTATATTTCCATTCTGTAAATTCAATCTGCTTTCCAGAAATTTAAACCTATATCCTGATCCAAGCCAGCTATGCATGCCACGCTTTCCCCTTGTTGATACGGATAACTGAGAAAGTAGGCTTTCTTCTCTGCGGAGGTCACCTTTTGGGATGTTTGGTCACACATATGAAAATGAAGAGCCTGTGGGTGGCTCCATAGGTCGCTGATCACCTGCTCCTTTCTAGATTTCAGGACTGTCAGTCCACTTGCGGTTAATGAAATAGAGCCAGAGCACAGTTGTTCAGGAGGAGAGGGATGTACTGAGTGGCATCCAGTCTCAGCTGTTCTTTTTCCTTGACTATGTGTCCTTGGCTCTTCATTCACCAGGGCCTGGGCAGGTGAAATGCAGAATGTTGCCCTTGCTTTTACTACTTTGTATATAATGATAACTTGCAGCTCCCCCTCAAATGTAGTATTATAGTCATGCATGTACACTTTGGCCACCTGATGCGAAGAACCGACTCCCTGGAAGAGACCCTGATGCTGGGAAAAATGGAAGACAAAAGGAGAAGGGGGTGGCAGAGGATGAGATGATTGGATGGCATCACTGACTCAGTGGGCATGACTTTGAACAAACTTTGGGAGAAAGTAGAGGACAGAGAAGCCTGGTGTGCTGCAGTTGATGGAGTCTCAGAGTCAGGCACGATTTAGTGTCTGAACAACAATGCGTACATCTAAGGGGATTGTCCCTTTTATTTGTAACATTGAATTTCTGGTTTTTGCTATTTAACCATCACCAGAGACCTCGTCCGTCCTCAGTGCAGTTAGTATGTCTGTGGTGGGAAAGTCCTTGGGCAGCCGGCCAGCCCTGTGATGCTGCCGCATGAAGTCTGTGGCGAGGACTTCTGACTGTGCATCAGCACGGCTTTGACTGTGAGGAGTTCTTCCTGCAGAGCTGACGAAGCAATAACGTATTCTTTCTGTTCACTCTTGCAGGACAATGGCAGCTCGTGCTAAAGTGATGGCTGATTGGGTGTCAGAGGGAGGGGTGCTGCTGATGGGGTACGAAATGTACAGGCTCCTCACCCTGAAGAAATCCTTTGCCACAGGTAGACCGAAGAAAGCCAAGAAACGTTCTCACCCGGTCATCATTGATCTGGATGAGGAAGACCGACAGCAGGAGTTTCGAAGAGGTGGGTGGCCTCTCTGAGGATATTCTAGGGGATTACTTGGGGGAAAGAAGTCATGTCTGCTCTAGTACCTAATCACATGGGGAGCATTAATGAACCAGAAATCCTGGACCCTGAGGTAAGACTGGCTCTGGCCAGCGGCTCTTGGAAGGCCCTGCTTTCTCTGCAGACAGTGAAGTTCTGGGTCGGCCAGGCCACAGACTGGCTTGGGCAAGACTCCCCTATGTCTTCACAGAGCAATTAGAAGAGCAGCTGCTCCCTCTACTGCTTCCCAGAATGTTCTGAGACAGCATTAAGACAATATAAAGTATTTAAATAACTAATACACGGAGCAATGGTAGTACTGTTTGTGTGAATTTATAAAAGAGGAATTTATCACAGTTTTCTTTTTGGTGAAAGCCATTCTTCTCATAGTTCTAGCTCTCTTCTCTTGTTTGAGGGGCCTTGGCCTATTTGGGGAAAAAATGTACTTTTAAGGTTCAGAGGCTGTTTCATTTCATAGATCTCTTCATCTATGAGATTCTGTTTTCTCTGCTTCTGTGGCTGATTTTGACATTTAGCAATGAGCAGCAAGTAACTCCAGGAAGACCTTGTCCTTTAATTAGCTCCCACCAGCCAGCTCTCAGGTGACGCCAAGACAGTGATGAGAGCCTGTGGAAGTGTCTGGGTTATTCCCATCAGAATCATCCCAGATGCATTTTTAATCCTTTAGACTAGTACTCTGAAAGTCATGCCGTCTGCTACCTAGTTGGTGTAAGCCCTAGGAATGCGACTCAGTTTTATTCTTAGCCTAAAGGGAAAAGAAAATAAGGAAAGGAAAGAGGGAAAGGGGATTCACTGCAAGAGTCAGTCGGCCAGGGTCACGTGTCACAGCAGATGCGCAGGAACTGGATTGGCCGGCTCCCTTTCTCCACTGGGGGCTGACTCGTGCTTTCCTGCTTCCTTCATTTCTTCTGTCTCCTCCAGGGTGCACCCCTACTTCTCATATTGTTGACTAAGAGCAAGCCCTCTCACCCTCTTACTCCGGATCCTCTTCCCTCCCTAGAGTTTGAGAAGGCCTTATGCCGCCCTGGCCCTGATGTGGTGATCTGTGACGAGGGACACCGCATCAAAAACTGCCAGGCCAGCACCTCCCAGGCCCTGAAGAACATTCGCTCCCGCCGCCGGGTGGTGCTGACCGGGTACCCCCTGCAGAACAACCTCATCGAGTACTGGTGCATGGTGGACTTCGTGCGCCCAGACTTCCTCGGCACCCGGCAGGAGTTCAGCAACATGTTTGAGCGCCCCATCCTGAACGGACAGTGCACTGACAGCACGCCCCAGGACGTCCGCCTCATGCGCTACCGCAGCCACGTCCTGCACAGCCTCCTGGAGGGCTTCGTGCAGAGGTGAGCCGTCCGCGGACTCTCCAGACCCGTGCAGAGCCCTGGTGGAGCAGACCCCTCAGGGCTTTCCTGAAGGGGGGAGGTGGCTATGGTGGGAGGACCCCTTTCTTGTAGGGCAGTAGTAAACCTCTGCTTTCACGGAATAGCTTTTCCTGAGCAAGTAAGAGATGGTAGATATCCAGTGGTTCATTCTCTGAAAGTCTGGCCCAGAAATGCATCTCTCAGAAGTAATCTGTGAAGTTACTGGGGATATCTGCCTTACTTGCTGAGAGAAGCAGGAGACAGCTACCATGCCAAGGACTCGAGTGAAAGAATACAATGGTTGTCAGGGGAATGGCCTCGCCAGTTTCAGCGTCTTGGAAGATGTCGGTTTGGCCAGCCTGAACATTCCCTTGTTTTTCCTTGTGAAGATGGCATGCGTGGAGAAAGCTTTGAGAAGCAGCCCTAGATCAGGTTACGGACCTGGAGTCCCTTGGTCTCTGTCTCTCGTTCAGTCACCTGGGACATGTCACTCTGCCTCTTTGCTTTAGTTTTTACCCTCAAAATAAGTTTCTTGCTGCTGGTTGCTGAGCCAGTCCTCATTATTACAAGGCAGTTGTGCATGTTGAGGTCCTAAAGAAGGATGTGTGGCACCAATGCAGGGTTCTCTTGTTATCCTGCACTGACACCTCCTGCCCACACTGCCTTGTCAATTCTGATCTGTGCCTTTGTAGGAGAGGCCACACTGTGCTGAAGATTCATCTCCCTGCCAAGGAAGAAAATGTGATCCTGGTGCGGCTCTCGCAGATCCAGCGAGATTTGTACACACACTTTATGGACCGCTTCCGGGACTGTGGTAGCAGTGGCTGGCTGGGGCTGAACCCTCTCAAGGCTTTCTGTGTATGCTGCAAGGTGTGTTGAGGCCTCGGGGGAATACTAAGATACAGACTAAGACTGCTCGTGGTCCCAAGGGAGTCATGCCTGCTGGGAATCCTTGATAAAGGAAGACATTGACTGCACTGAGGGCTCCGAGGCAAAGGAGTTACCTGGAGTGCCGCTCGTAGACTATAATGTAAATGGTGCCCCTTGCAATTGTGCAGCTGCACAGCTTCTTACGCCAAACTTGAGAAATCACTTCCTTTCTCACTGATTGTTTTTCAACTGAGACATGGAGTGATTGGAGGAACATCATGGGACAGAGTTTTTGACTGCTAGCGTAATCAGGATTCAAGAAATATATAGCTTAGACGTGCACATTATTAGGAATACCTTCCATTTAATTCTGTGTTTAATCAGGTTGAGATCTATTCCGTTCTGATAATACTTGAGATGGTTTAGGGACAGCAAAGTCTAGTATCTTTAGCACTGGGCCTTGTGAACAGACTGGTGAACCCCAGTTTGTCTTTGACCTGGCCAGATGCTCTCAGTGGCCTCATGAGGGATTTGTTCCTTTGACAGCTCTCAACTAACCTTGATGGATATTATTCCCACTGCTCTAATAAATCAGCTGAAGGTGTGTGTCTGGGGACAGATGACTTGCAAAATGTTTCCTAGATCAGGGCCAGGAAGCTAAAGCCGACATGGTCTGTGAGGATGCTTTGGTGCTGGTGTACCCTTCTCACACACCCCCCAACACCACCCCCTTTCCTCAGGAATTCTCAATTCCTGCCAAGAATGTCCCTGAAATGATTTATAGTTGATCATCATCTTAAGTTAGAAACATTTTTTCATAGGAGAGATTTCATAGTTTCATACAGTAGTTGACTGTAACCACATGGTGAAACAGGAATGTTCTTGTTTAAGAAGGCAAGACTTGTGACAGCCTTTTTGGTCATGTACCAAACATACTGCCGTGCCTCCTGGTGTAAATTCTCCCATTCACATATCATGGAAATCAGAGTTGGTTAGTGAAAATGTACAGGCTCTTTGGCTACGATGGGGTTGGGGAGACTTTAATTTGGGGTGTGACAGTGGGTGCTGTGGGAGGTGTGTGTGGGCAAGTGCCTGTTGCCGGACTCCGTGGGACACCCTTAGATTGTTCTCTGCCCTCCCCTTTAACTTGAACCTCAGATCTGGAATCATCCCGACGTGCTGTATGAAGCCCTTCAGAAGGAGAGCCTGGCCAATGAGCAAGACCTGGACGTGGAGGAGCTTGGTTCAGCGGGAACTAGTGCCCGCTGCCCGTCACAGGGAACAAAAGGCAAGGTGGAGGACAGCGCCCTGGCCTCCTCAGTGGGAGAGGCGACCAACAGCAAGTTCCTCCAGGGGGTCGGCTTCAACCCTTTCCAGGAGCGAGGCAACAGCATTGTCACGTATGAATGGGTGAGTCAGGCAGATCCAGACACCACTGCTGAAAGGGGATGGCGGAGAGCCTTCGTGGGGAGAGGGTAGGGCGTGCGCAGTGCACTGTCCGCTGAGGTCTCTGCAGGGACCTATTCAGGTTGCCCGTGAGCTACTGCCCTTGAGGGTGAGAATTGTATTTCTGGTAGTCTGGCTACGGCCTGCTCCAAGCTGCCTCATTTCCTCTCCTACAGGCCAAGGACCTTTTGACTAATTACCAAACTGGTGTCTTGGAGAACTCTCCCAAGATGGTACTGCTTTTCCACCTGATTGAGGAAAGTGTGAAGCTTGGAGACAAGATCCTTGTGTTCAGGTAGGAAAAGCAATTCCCTAGTGTGTGTCTTTGGTAAAGGCTGACACAGCGCCTGCAGCCTGAGACTGTCCAGATTGCGCCGGCCCCGTTTTGGGTCCATGCCTCTACAACCAGTGCTTCTCACACTTTGTTTCTTAGAGCTTCTTTTATCCAACGCAGTCTCTCTGCAGAGAACAACTTGAGGCCTTAGGTTACTATGTTGGAGATCATGGTCTAATCCTTCAAATTGTGACCCAGGCCAGATCTGGCCTGTTTTTGTATAGCTTGAGAGCTAGTTTTTACATTTTAAAAGAATTTTTTTGTTTTTGTTTTTTTAAGGAAACATATGCAGGGACTTCCCTGGCCGTCCAGTGTTAGGCCTTTGTTCTTCCACTGCAGGGCTCACGGGTTCAATCCTGGTTGAGGAACTAAGATCACAGGAGCGGCACAGTGTAGCCAAAAAAAAAAAAAAATTTATAAAATTTAAAAATAAAAAAAAAAGAGAAACATATGTAGCACAGACTATGTATAGTCTATGAAGCCTAAAAATATTTACTATTTGGGCCTTTACAGAGAACATTTGCTGACCTCTGGTCAAATCTGCTTCTATATCCCCAGCCTCCCCCTACCTTTTTTTAAAGCTTTGTATATAAGGCCAAATAAATGGTGTTATTTATTCCCAGTTTTGAGAGAGCTCTGAGTCCCATCAAGGCCTCACTTCTCAGAGAAACAGGTGTAAAGTAGATTGCTTCTCCTTTGTTCCAACTAGATTATGCTCTGGTGAGAGCTAAGTGGCAGGAGCCTGGCTTGGGAGTCTCAGAGTGGGAGTTCCCATCTGTGACATACTCTGACGAAAAAGCAGGGATTCTGACTTTGGCTGAGCCTAGTGTCCTGCTGCTTTTATGGTTTAGCTTTCTGCTTAACTTGGAAACAGCTAAATGATCTGTCTCCTTAGTAAAATCCTAATATTACCTGTGGCCTACAATTCGATCTCATGTATATTCATACAGTGTTGGTTTTTAATGCTGATGCCATGTGTTTCTCCGCACCGAGCTAAATCTCAGGGTTTTTCCATCAAGGAAGTAGGTTAGAGAATTTTTTGGTGGGGTGCTGGTGATAAGTGTGGATGATTGTTTTCCCTCGTGAGCTAGGGTGGTTCTCTGTGGGTAGTTGGATGCGTGAGCTCTCGCTCTCAGAGGGGAGCCTACTGGGGAGCGAGATTCCCTCGGGTCCGGGAACCTTCTGAACCAAATGTGTCCTTTCAGCCAGAGCCTTTCCACCTTGGCTCTAATCGAGGAGTTCCTAGGGAAGCGAGAAGTGCCCTGTCTACCTGGTGCTGAGGGGCAAGGAGTACAGAAGTGGGTTCGAAACATCAGCTACTTCCGTGAGTTCATTGCTGCTTTGTTTGCGGAGCCTTGGCAAGGTCTGCCTAAGGGTTTCCTCTCCTTCTCTCTTCTCTCCTCCTCCTTCCTCCATTCTCCATCACATGCACAGGAAGATCTGTGATTTAGCTAGGGAGCAGAGAGATACTAAAAGCAAGCTGCCGTGTGTGAGTTACTGCACAAGGCTCGGGAGCTTAGGCCAGGTACGAGGAGGGCAGAAATGTTGAAGGCGGATGCCCTGCCATCACCCTGGCATGCAAGAACAGATTAAAGGTAGCACTGGCTGACTGCCCTCATTGGAGTTCTACAACGGACAGAATCGACATGGTGAGGATGCTTGGAGAAAGTGGAACTTGGACTCGACTTGCAAAGATGGAGAGAAATTGAATATACAGAGCTGGTGTGGCCTAAAGATCATCCTAGGCCACACAAGAACAGTGAACACAAGCCCAGATCATGTATTCTCACTGAGGGAGAAGGGGTCCCTAATGAGGTGAAAATTGGGTCACCAGGGGACCAAAAAATGGGAACTTTTTAGAATTATAAAGCACAAATATGCATATAATGAATTAATTATATAGTATACAGTATATCTGTGGTATGAAAATTTAATGGAGGGCATGGTGATTAGGGGGAAAAAAAGAATGTTTAAAGCCTCCTTAATGGGGTGGTAAAGAAAAAAAAAAGTTGAAAATTACTGACTTCAGGTACTTACTGACCAGATATTGACATTTTGGCCAGTTAATTGTTACAGAGGCCTGCCTTTGGCATTGTAGAGTGTTGGCAGCATCTCCTGTCTCCACTCACTAGATGGCAGTAGCATCCACGCAGTTATAACAACCCACTCGTCTCGACATTGCCAGATGTTCCCTTTGGGGTAGCAGGGTAGGGAAATCCCTTTTGTTGAGAAGCCCTGGCCTAAAGGAAAGATTGAGAGAAATGGAGAGGAGACTCCAGCCAGCCAAGATCCGGGTGTTGACTGTAGGCTTGTCCCATGATGAATCAGTGCTGACCTGCTTTTCAACTCAGGTTGAAAGCCAGGTTGGGGTGTTGACTGAGGGAGCCTCTAATACCAGGCAGTTAATACCAGGCTTCCTACATCAGTAGTAATTCAGTTCTCCATGTCGTATTTCATGCCCTTAGCTTTGCCTGCTTCTCTGCTTTCCTCCAGGTGACAAATGTAACCCGTCCTCCCTCACTCCTTTTTCTTAACTGAAGCCTACTTTTTCTCTTTCTCGTGAGCGTCCCTCCTTTCATTCCGGTGTCCCATCCCATTGCTCCAGATCTTTTTTTTTTTTTTTTTTTTAATGTCTCCTTCAAGCAACTCCTTAGCCTTAGGAGTTTGTTAAGTGTGGATTCCTGCCTGGTGAAGGAACATCATCCTTCCTTATCAAAACATAAATCCCTTGGTCCTTTTGTACTCACTGACAGGACTGAGGCAGAGCAGTTACCTTAAACCAGTCCTTACCAGGCTTCCTTAACTAGGGTGATTCTTATGCACTCTGAAGTCTAGGAACCTTGGCCTTAGATTTGACCCAAGGTACTAAAGGGAGAAACACAGCTGATAGGTGCCTGGGTCTCATGGTAGGTGCCTACGGAATGTCCAGGGCATAGAATCTGAGTACTGTGGTGTGTATCTTGTTTTGCTTTAAAAATCCGTTTGCCCATTGATTTCTCTGTGTATCCCTGTCCTCATCTGTCCATTTGTTTGTTTTCTTCTGTCCTAGGGCTAGATGGTAGCACCCCTGCCTTTGAGAGGGAGCGGCTCATTAATCAGTTCAATGATCCCAGCAACCTCACCACCTGGCTGTTCCTTCTCTCCACAAGGTGAGTGGATCCTGAAATGGGGAAGTCAGAGGGCTGCCTTCAGGGCATTTGGCCACATGGGCCTGAACCCCAAAGGCTTGTCCAAGTTCTATCAGAAGAGATAGAGATCTCAGAATTGTGACTTGTTTTTGAGGTTAGAGAGGGGGCCCCCAAAGGAAATTTTGTTCGAAGGGTAACAATGATAGTGTCATGAATTTCTCTGAGACTTTCATTCACAGTGGTCGTAATTAGCTTTTCTCTCAGGACTGGTCTGAGGCTTAGAAGATGTGATAAGTGTGAAAGTGCTTTTATAAGTACAAAGTGCAATATAACTATAAAAGACTGATGGCATTATTTGTCTCATGCCAGGCAGCTTGAAGGCTGTGCTGCCTTCTGCATCAGAATGCCCTTGATAGGGTATAAACCAGTCATTCTCCCAAGCTGTTAGACCAAACACATCAGAAACATTGGTACACAGACACTTCCCCTCACTCAGTGACATCACTCCTCACTCATCACAGAGGGGTGGGAGAGTGGATTTCTTTCTGAGCTGGTAGGTACTTCTGTATTGGAACTTCAGGGCACCCTTTCAGTGCCTGAGGAAGGTACTATTCCTCAGCAGAATCCTCCAATATGTTCTGCTTAGGATAAAGAGGATGATATTCAGGTAGGAGTGACAGGGGTTAAAACCTATCTGAAAACTGTCTGTAAAATTAATCACTTTCTGTGATTATTGGCTTGTGTTTTAAAGGGCTGGGTGTTTGGGCGTGAATCTGATTGGTGCCAACCGAGTGGTGGTGTTTGACGCTTCCTGGAACCCTTGCCATGATGCTCAGGCTGTATGTCGGGTATACCGTTATGGCCAGAAAAAGCCCTGTCACATCTATCGTCTTGTGGCTGATTTCACTCTCGAAAAGAAGATCTATGACCGTCAGATTTCGAAGCAGGGCATGTCAGGTAGGCCATCTCTCAGGCTCAGAAGAGGACGTTTATTCAGACTGCCATTCTAATTGTATCAAAGGAGGGGAGGAGAGGGGCAGGATGAGGAAACACAGGCAGGCTTTTGATTTCTGATGCAAATAATTGCTTACGAGGACATTTAGCTCAAATTGTTGAAGGTGGGTTTAACGATAAGAGCTGAGCCTGGTTATGCAGGTATCTCTTAAGATATTTCTGTTTCATGAGGGTCTCAGACCTGCTCTTTGACTTTTAGGTATGGAGTGGCCTGAGGTGTTTTAGATATTAGTGACAGTTACGCCACCCACCACGTCTCTTCTCTCTGCCAGTCCTTGGAGCAGTGCTTTTGTGGTCTCCTTTGCCGAGACCTGACTTCCTCATGTCTTTTCCCTTCTAGATCGGGTGGTGGATGATCTCAATCCGATGCTGAACTTTACTCGAAAGGAGGTGGAGAACCTACTGCACTTCGTGGAGAAGGAGCCAGCTCCCCAAACATCCTTGAATGTAAAGGGGATCAAGGAGCCAGTCCTCCAGCTTGCCTGTCTGAAATACCCTCACCTCATCACCAAGGTGGGCCCCCGGCGTGCATGTGTCCGAGTACTGCACTCTCCACTGAGGGAGGCTTGCCTGGCTGCGTCGTCCAGAGTTTTATTGCACGCAGACTGACTCAGCTGGCTCTTTTCCTTGCCCCAGACGGTCCCCTCCCCTCTCCCCATCGCCTGTCCTGTCCTTGTCTCATCCTAGCAGTGCGAGCTCAGCCACGAGGATAATTCGGCCATGCTGAGTTTTCCTAGCCGAAAGAAGTTCTGAAAATGTAGTCTGGTGATTCTCTGAACCCTCCTGTTCTTTTGATACGGAAGGCAGACGTAGGTTGTCTAAAGCTGGTGCCAGGTTAGAGTTGAGAATTTATGCTCTTGACAGAAAGAGTAAATGTGCCTGTGAGTCTGAGAGCAGGCTCTTTGCTAAGTACTGTAGACAGCCAGCTTTTTCTTGGTTTCAAAGTAAGGCTTTTTGTGTATCGTTCATGTTGGTACAAAGACTGGTAATTAAATCAACATCCTCCTGTGTCCCCAGGAGCCTTTTGAGCATGAGTCATTGCTCCTTAACCGAAAGGATCACAAGCTGACCAAGGCTGAGAAAAAAGCAGCGAAGAAGAGCTACGAGGAGGACAAGCGTACATCAGTCCCCTACACCCGCCCATCGTACGCACAGTATTACCCGGCCAGCGACCAGAGCCTGACCAGCATCCCTGCCTTCAGTCAGAGAAACTGGTGAGTCACTGCAAAGGGAGGAAGGCGTGCTGCTGGGCCAGGCCCAGACCTCTCAACTGTTCCTTTTGTAAATAAAAGGAGGCCTACAACTTGCTCTTAGGCTGCCTTTAATGGACAGTTTCTGCTCTTGGATGAGGTGCTGAAGCAGTACTGCAGCCCTGGTGTTTTAAGTGGTTCTGGCTGGAAGACTGAGCTGCTGGTCCTGTGACTCAGGAGAGTCCTTCTGGCCGCCCCAGGAGGCACAGCCTCCCCCACAGCCTTCTCCTATCTGCAGCACCCTGGTCCTAGCCCTCATTTCGCAGTGAAGTTCAAGAGTGAAGGCCAGGTCTTCTATGGGTCTTGAATTGTACTCAAGGAATTCCAGTGCTCTTAATGGGATCTCATTCTGTGTCTGTGCCTTATTCCTGAGCAAAAAGATCTTTTTCTTGAGTACAGTTTCCAAAACTGTTAAGGATAGGAACAGCATGGAAGCCAGTTGCTAAGCGGGGACAGAGACTCTTTGTAGGAAATTATAGAATAGTTATCAGTACTTTTTTTTTTTCTTCTCAGTAGAAGACAGAGTACCTCATAGCCTTTATCACATCAGCTTCCTGCTTGCTTGGTTTGCATTTTTACATTGTTTGATTATCTTGAGTTAAAGATACGAGTAATTATTTTAAGAGGGATAGATTTTAGAACTTTTTCTTTTGAATGTTCCATGTTAAAAAAAAAAAAAAAAAGCTTGCCAAATGAGCTTCTAAAGGAACTGAATGAAGCCATGTAAGATTTTATACAACTAAACTTTGGTGATTGAATTTGCTAATTTTTATGTGTAAGATGCTTCCGAGTAGAAAGTTAACTATCTTTTCAAAGACTTCAGACTTTATTTCTGTGTCATTTTCCAAGATACTGTTGCCCGCTCACATTCCCCTCTCTTGTCCTCTACCCCTTTTCTTTCTCTTTTCTGGGCCTTTCCTTGTAACAACAGGGATGGACTAAGTCTGAACCCAGTGGGAGAAAAACCATATGGAGACAAGGTGTGACAAATGGGCTGGGCTGTAAGGAGATGTCAGCTCCTTTTCTAGCCCAACTGCGGCCCTGTGGAGGGCATCGGCCTCTCACAGCATTTGATCCTGCTGATTCCTTATTCTGTCTGGGTACATGTGAGGAGGCCTTCCCACCCAAATTCCTAGCCTTAGCCTCTGCAGAATATGGGCCTTGGGCTAGATTCCTGAGCCCCACTGATGTCTGAGTAGGGCCCCAGACCCCAGTGAGCGTGCTGTGCTCTCTGGCCTATCCCGGCCATCTGCAGGGCCCCAGGGCTTGCCCAGACGCGGCCTGAGAGCGGTGACTGGGCACTCCTGCAGGCCTGCTCCAGCAGCGTGGTGCAAAAGTGTGTTCTGTTATGTGCCAGTTTTCCATCAGATGAGGAAGAACATACCAGTCCCAGAGGGTCTCTCTCCCAGAACTAAAGCCCACAGACTTTAGAGAGCTTAGAGACAGGGACTTAGTTTCAGAACCCTTAAATGAGTAGCTTCGTCAAGGCACCAACATCCAGCTGAAAGGAAGGTAAAGAACGAGGGCTGCCTCGTTGACCCCAGGGCAGCACCTTGGCGTGTTGGTAGTAAGAGATGCACAAGCAGGGCTCAGGCTGGCCACAGCCATGTGCCACTTAGAAGCGTGACCTCTGTGCGCGGTGTTCCGCCCGCTCCTGCTTTTGTGGTGGCTGTGGCTGGCCCCAGGAGAAGTCCACTGAAAAGTAATGCAGAGGAGAGAGGTGTCTGCCTTGCTTACCGAAACTTGAGGATTCAGAGGGTAATGATGGTTAATGTTGGACAGATGGTCTCAAGGTCACCAGCACATGTGAGGTCATGTGGCCTTTTTTTTCTTGGTGAGTGGGAAAATTCCACCCATTTGTCCCCATTTGTCTTAAAGTTAGCACGCACCATGCACCCGTGCGCCCCTCACCCCTCACCATGACTCTTTGCCTCTTCCTGACTTCTAAGGACAAATTCCTGATGCATGTAGACAGGCAGTCCCAGTTCTAGAGGAGCAGATGTCACCTCGCATTTCCAAGAAGACATTATTCCACTGACATCTGATTCTTCTTAGACACCGAGAGGTTTTATCCCTCGCTGTGTCTGTCTCTGCTCTGTCTCCAGTCTCCTTTTTAATTGACCATACCCTGCAGCTTCTTTTGATCCTTCTGTCAGCAGCTCTCTGGCTATAGAAAGGGGAAGTCTGGAGAGGCTTAGCAGTCTTGCAGAAAGGTAAGTAAGGGCTGTTTTGCCAAACTCTTGGTGTGCTTGTCTTTCTCTCCTAGGCAGCCAACCCTGAAGAGTGATGAGAAGCCCGTGGCCAGTGTTCGTCCCGTACAGTCCACGCCGATCCCCATGATGCCACGGCATGTCCCGCTGGGAGGCAGTGTAAGCTCTGCCTCCAGCACAAACCCAGCTATGAACTTCCCGATCAACTACTTGCAGCGTGCAGGAGTCCTTGTGCAGAAGGTGGTCACCACAACAGGTTGGGAGCTCCTGAGTTCTCTTCCAGGGGTGCTGTCCCTTTTAAAATTCCTCTGTTCAGATCCTTTACCTACTGAGCTATGAGGAAAGCCCAAGAAGGTGAAGTCACTCAGTCGTTTCCAACTCTTTGCAACCCCATGGACTGTAGCCTGCCAGGCTCCTTCATCCATGGGATTTTCCAGGCAAGAATAGTGGAGTGGGTTGCCATTTCCTTCTCCAGTGGATCATCCCAACCCAGGGATGGAACCCAGGTCTCCCACATTACAAGCAGACTCTCTACCATCTGAGCCACCAGGGAATCCCTCTGTTCATTCAGGAAATATTGATTAATTAATGTCTGCATTCTAGGCAATACTACATTGGCACTCTAAGTAGAAATAGAGAAGGCAGCAGTCCCTAATCATGAAGAATATGTAGTCTAGTGAAATATCTTACGAGTAGCAACACAGTACTGGGTTTTATTGAATGTGGTGGGTGGGATGGACACGGAACCCTCTAGAGATTGTGGGAATGTCACTGGACATAGGTTTGTCTTCAGAGTGAGGTGTCAGTGTGTTGAGTCCTGCCTGACTTGTCGGGTCAGCTGGGCATGAAGGACAGCGCTCAGCGTCCTTAGTTAAAGACCTTACTTTGTTCTTCGTAAGTTTCATGTGGATCGAGTATGAGGGGCCGGCAGCCAGAGGTGGGCAGCACATTCATCCCTGCGGCTGATTCTGTGGTTCAGCATGGTTGGGAAGGAAAGCGCCTCATGATGTTGTTTTTCATCTTGTTATCTAGAAATATTCATGATAATTCATTTTAATGAAAATATCTTAATTGGTTTTTTTGAGTATGAAAATTAATAGATATTAATGGTAAAAAAGACTTCTTTTGAAACAAATTAAAAACAAAGAGCCTCTCGGGACTTGCTGGGTGGTCCAGTGGTTAAGATTCTGTGCTTGCACTGTAGTGGGTACCAGTTTAATCCCTCTTTGGGGTACTAAGGTACATGCCATGTGGCACAGCCAAAAAAAAAAAAGAGAGAGAGAGACAGCCTCTCATAATCCTACTTCTCTCCTGATTCTTGAAAATACTCTTCTCTCCATTCATTAGTTAGGTGAGGAGTAATACCAGCAAGGAAGATATGTGGCCTCTTGGAACCTAAAGTGATAGGAGCCGATACATGCAGATTGCTTAGGGAGGAGAAAGAAAATAGAAATAACCATTTGAACGGAAACTTTTTTTTTTTAACTGAAATTTTCTAAATCAAAAACTCTATGATTTTTAAATTAAATCAAGGAAAATTGATGAGAAGGATGATCAGGTTTCTGAAAAGTGTTTTGTTTTCACAGTATTCTTTGTTGAGGCAGTTGGGAGCAGCACTGCTTTTTGCTTCCCTTTCCTTGGTTCTGACCTCTGCTCCACTGGGATGCTTTAGGAAAACCCTTGAGGATTGAAGGGTGGATGTGAACTTGGCCTTTTCTCCCCCTTCTTCAGTCAGGCCCCATGTAATCTAAATCTGAGGTCTGTGTCTTCACTAGATATTGTTATTCCCGGGCTCAACAGCTCCACAGACGTACAGGCAAGAATTAATGCTGGCGAGAGCATCCACATCATCCGTGGGACGAAAGGTGAGCACCTGCCTGAGGAGCCCCTGCCCTCTCTTTGGTTGAGAGTGGCGGGCTGGCCAGCAGAATCAGGACGTGTGGCTTGAGCTGGAGCAGGGATAGGAGTCATCTTAGAAGAGTGGGGGAGCTCAGGGGAAGCCTGAGAAAATAACATTTCTAGGAGCTTAGCCAGTTTGGGGTGGGCTTAAAGGATAGCTGTCAGTGGCTTAAAAGAAAGGGGTTGTGATCCCTGCCTTTCTGTATTTTGCCATCTTCTTTGTGGAGACTCTCAGAGTGGGTTTGGAGAAACACATTGCTCTGCGTTGGTCTCAGCCTGTCGATAGCACCAGCCAGGAACGCCTGAGTCGCTCGTCCGGTCCTGCACTGCTTGTGGCCAGCCCCGCATACCTTTCCTCAGAGCCAGTGTTGTGACTGGACCAGCCCTTGTTTTTCTTATCACGATGGCAGGATGCACCTCAGCAACCACCATCAGGCAACTTTGAAAACACGAGGCTTATTACTCACAGGTCCTCTAGGGCACACAGCATACTCCGGGGCCACACAGGAAGGTGGTAGGTAGAAAGTCAGTGTGTGGGCTTGGGTCTCTGTCTTATTAGGGTCCAAAAGTGGCTGGGGTTTCACAGGTTCACTCTTTATTGGTGAATTTAAAACATAAGAGTGGGAATTGGTGTGTGGGAAAGGAAAGGCGAGAATCACTCAAGGATTATTTATCCAGGTTACCCCAGGCTTTCTAATAAGGAACTTTTCAAGGGTGAGAGCAGCCAGGTGCCTTATCTCGTAGTTTAGCTAGTAGCTGTGCCTGACAGCTGGCAGTTTGTTATCCAAGATGGATGTCTTGGCAATCAAAAGCTTAATGTCTGACAGTTACATTGCACATGGGGAGGCCCAAGGTAGAATGGAATAGGTTATAAGCAAACACCTATATTGCTGTGTTGTCTTACCTGCTTGACTAGAGTGAAGTAGACATCTCCAACTAGGAAATGTAGTGGGTGGATGAATTAGTATACCTCTGTTACATGACAGAATTTTCAAGTGTGGTCATTTGAAAAGTCGGCTGCCTCTGGCCTCATGAAGTTCTCCAGATGGGACTTCTGGAGAAATCTCGGCTGGTGTCAGAACACAGTTAAACCCTTTATTTCATGTCAGCTTGTGCTCTGTGATGCTCCCTGAGGGTCTTTGTTTAGTAAGGAGATTTTGCCCTAGTCTCTGTTGGGTTAAAGCACCCTTAGTTTCAGGGAAAAGATGCTATGAAATACATGATACCCAGAGAAGGTCATCCACAGCCCCCTTACTGGGTTCTTCCTAGCTTAGAGCTGGGAGGAGGTGGTGGTATGCAGACTGTGGCCCACGGGCCAGATCTTGCCTGCTTGCTGTTACTATACTTGTGAACTAAGAATGGGTTTTGTATCTTCAGTCATTTTCAGTTGGTTGGAAAAAAAATCAAAAGAGCATTTATTCTGTGACATGAAAAGTATATGAAATTCACATATCAGTGTCCATAAAGGTCTTTGGAGCACCGCCATGCCCAGCTGCCATGCTGTAGCAGTCAGGTTGAGTAGTTGCAACAGAGCCCTTTCGGCTCACAGAGCCAAAAATATTTACCAACTGATGCTTTAGGAAAAAAATTTGGTGACCTCTGGCCAAGAGGCAGCCCTGGCACCAAAAAGTAGATCAGAAGACATGCCCAAGACCAAGGGAAGGTTGACTAGTGCCACGTGGGAATAGAATGCCCATCTTGATTTATTCCTACCAAGGGAGGGCGGTTATTCAGGCAGTGAGGCTGCTTCTTCCCCAATCAAGAGGAGGACCCAGACCGGAGGCCCTGGGCAAAAACAGAGGGAGCCAACTTACTGTCTTTCACAGCACCCTGTTAATTCCCTTCACTGCGTTTACCCTTTCCCAACACTTTCTAGTATGACTGTGTGTCTCCCCCTCCAGAGTTAAGCTCCATGAGACACAGGGCCCTTTTCTGTCTTGTATATACTTGAGTGTCTGGAACAGTGTCTGATATATGTAGGTCACACAGTCAGTGTTTGTGGAGTAAATGAGTAATATTGGGTCCGCAGCTCAGTCATCCCACTCCTCACTGCAGGGATTTTGAGAGAAAGTGAGACCACTTTTATAGCTCTTTCTGAGCCCACAGTGGCTAAGCCTGGAGTTCCCAGGGCTGGCTGTATTGCACGTCTGCTCCTCATAGTCTTCCTCGTGCTTCTCCTTAGGGACATACATCCGTACCAGCGATGGGCGAATCTTTGCTGTCCGGGCGACTGGCAAACCAAAGGCCCCTGAAGATGGTCGGATGGCTGCCTCAGGTATACTGGCTTCTACTTTGCATTGACCTACATGGCATTTTTGACAGGTTTGGTTTGTTACTATTTTTTGAATAGACAATGTATATACATGGTTCACAATTCAAAGATTTCAAAAAGGAGTTAAGTGAGAAGTTTTTCTTCCCTTATCTCCCAGCCATCGGTTGCTCCTTCCTGGAAGTGCTTATTCCTGTTTTTTGTCTTTTTCCTCAAGAGATATTCTATATTCTATACATGTACATGGTACAGGGATATGTATGTGCACGTGTGTATATATTAAAACAATATATGTTATGTACATACTATATATGTATGTAACTTTGTACTCCGAAAGCACATGCTGAACTTAGTGTAATATACTGTTTGTTCTTTTCTTCATTCACTGGTGCGTCTCAGTGCTTGTTCCTTATCCTTCCTTGAGATGTTCCTCGGTGAAGGTTTGCACAAGATGCAGTTAGATGGGTATAACGGCTGGACCTGTTGTGCTCCTCCGTTACACTTCTGGTTCACAGTCACGTGGTGTATCTATAGAAAAATTCCTAGAAGTCAGATTGCCAGGTCAAAGAACATACGTGTGGCACATGAACAACATTAAGAACTCTTGCAAAAGTCCCCTCTAGTTAGGGGAGTGGTCTCACTTATCCTCCCACCATGAGGTGAGAAACTAGACTGTTTTTGCTCTCAGCTTTTATCATGGAAATTGTCAAGACACCAGACAAGTTGAACAAAAGCACTGTGAGCACCCCTGCAGCTCTAGCCGGTGGCTGATACCTTTTTCAGAAACTTTTTCCTTTCTCTCCTTTCCTATTATTTGAACTATTTGTAAGTTGAAGGCATCATGTCATTTCACCCCTAAATATTTCAGTACACATTTGCTGAGATTAAGATGTACTCCTAATCATAGCACCATTATCACACTAAAAAAAAGTTTAACAATTCTGTAATAATTACCTACCAGTCCTGCCGTTTTAGATTTCTTAGTTGTACCAGTCATCTTTCATGGCCATGGATTTTGTTTTGTTTTTAATCAGGATAGACTGCTTTTTAAACTTCCTTTTCCTCTTTTTTTCCCATCATGGGCACTGACCATCTTTGTCCCCAGAAAGTGTTTGACTGAAAGGATGATCTGGCATTTCATATCCATTATTTCATAGGATTCACCTTGGTGGAGTTTTACAGGGAACTGAGGTACAACGAGGTTACAAGTCTTTCCTTGGAAAGACTTTCTTTGTGACTGGGAAAAGTTGACTAGATGATATTGTTTGTACAGGAAACTATTTGAATTTTGAGAACCACAGGACAGGGTTTTTTTCCCAATGGACTTTTGTCTTATCCTCTCCTTCCCTCCCTAGCCATTCTGGTTCTCAGTTACCTACATTTTGTCCCCAGGTTCCCAGGGGCCTTCTCTCGAGTCTACAAGCAACGGCAGACACAGTGCCTCATCACCTAAAGCCCCCGAGCCCGAGGGGCTGGCCCGGCCCGTCTCTCCAGACAGCCCGGAGATCATCAGCGAGCTCCAGCAGTATGCGGATGTGGCTGCTGCCCGAGAGTCCCGCCAGAGCTCCCCGAGCTCCAGTGCCGCCCTGCCTGGCCCCCCGGCTCCACTTGTGGACAGCAGTGCTGTTCCTGGGACCCTCGGGACTGAGCCTCGACACGGGGCTCATTGCCTCAATAGTTCCCTCCTGGTGACCGGCCAGCCCTGTGGCGACAGGCACCCAGTGTTGGACTTACGGGGCCACAAGCGCAAGTTGGCCACCCCACCTGCTGCCCAGGAGTCAGCCCGCCGGCGGTCCAGGAAGGGCCATCTGCCAGCTCCCGTGCAGCCGTATGAACACGGGTATCCAGTTTCTGGCGGGTTTGCCATGCCACCCGTCTCCTTAAACCATAACCTCACCCCCCCCTTCACCTCCCAGGCTGGGGAGAACTCCCTGTTCATGGGCAGTACCCCCTCCTACTACCAGCTGTCCAATTTGCTGGCAGATGCCCGCCTGGTGTTTCCAGTGACTACTGACCCTCTGGTGCCGGCAGGCCCCGTCAGTTCCTCTTCCACGGCTACCTCAGTCACTGCCAGCAACCCCTCCTTCATGCTCAACCCCTCTGTAACAGGGATACTCCCCAGCTACTCACTCCCGTTCTCACAGCCACTCCTGTCCGAGCCAAGGATGTTCGCGCCTTTTCCTTCCCCCGTCTTGCCCAGCAACCTTTCTCGGGGCATGTCTGTCTACCCCGGCTACATATCCCCACACACAGGCTACCCAGCTGGTGGCCTCCTCCGGTCCCAGGTGCCTCCATTTGACTCTCATGAGGTTGCTGAGGTGGGGTTCAGCTCCAATGATGATGAGGATAAGGACGATGATGTCATAGAGGTCACTGGGAAATAGCTGGGGATCCCCTCTCCACCTCACTCGGGGCCCCCAGCAGGTCGCCCACCCAGACGGAAGGCAGCAATCTGGGGTTTCTGAGAATAGGGCCCTTGGCAAGAGGGGAAAGGAAGAGGACAAAGAAGGGTGGTTGACCATAGGTGGCAGGGCTCTGTTGCTGTTTTAACAAAAGAGGCAAAAAAAAAAAAAAAAATTCCAACAGAGCAGCAATAGTGGGAAATCAGGGACCTAAAACAGGAATGGAGGGGCAGGGCGGCCTGCCTCTCTTCCTGCCTGCCTTGCTCATGCTGTCTGCTTGCTTGCTTGCCCGTCTGAGGGTGGAAGCTCACGTCCCATTTCTGTCTTTGGGAACATTCTCTCCCGAGAGAGCTGCCTTACTGGGTGACTTAGCTTGGTCTGGAGAAGGGGAGGGGAGGGAGGGAGGGGAAGAGAAGAAGGGTGGGCAGACTGAGATTCCATGCAGAGCGGGGTCTTTTTAGGGGATGGGAAAGAAGCAGACCAGGTGTGTGTGTGTGTGTACGTGTGTGTGTATGTGTGTGTATATGTACTTACATGTATGTAACAGAGCAGGGGTGCAGGTGGGTGGGAAGGGAGGGAGGGAGGGAGGGACTAAGGGGGAAACTAAGAAATGAATTTATCTTTTATAAAATGGAAATCAGAGCATGGTGGTTCATGGCAACTATTACTATGAACATCAGGGTGAGCCCAGGAGAAGAGCCATGGCAACCACAAGTTTCCTTCTAGTTGGGTGAAGACCAGGCCCAGCTAACCCAAGTCCCTGGTTATTAGAGCCACACTTGATTCAAGACTGGGGGGAGATGATCAGAGAAAACGGGCATTACCAATCTCTCTTTCCCCAGTGGCTTTCTCTGAGCAAGATCTGCCTTTTTGGTGTGTGAGAGTGTCAGTGTGCTAAAGCTGGGAGGGAGAAGCACTGCGGAGTGTGAGCGGGAGGTCGTGGAGTTGTGGCCAGAAAAGACGTTGTTCACGAAGATGGAGCCGCGCCCCCAGCTGCCCGTCCTGGCGGCCTTTCTTGGCCTTTCCTTTCCTTCCCCATTAGAGAGCTCCATGTTAATTTATTTCTTATGGGCAATTATTTATTATTTGGACTTTTCATGTGTCTTGGTTCTTTTTTGGGGGGGGGGGGAGGGGAGGTTAGGGTAAGGAGGGTAGATGTTGGGAAGGGAAAGTTTAAGATGTTTCAGACCCCACAGCTGCTGGTTAGTAAATCCCAGTGGATGACGAATTGAC
Source organism: Oryx dammah (assembly GCF_014754425.2). Taxonomy (NCBI): domain Eukaryota; kingdom Metazoa; phylum Chordata; class Mammalia; order Artiodactyla; family Bovidae; genus Oryx; species Oryx dammah. The sequence continues at coordinate 11,325,525 of NW_024070193.1, forward strand.
CAAGGAAAGAGAGTCAGCCTTGATCAAGGTCTACACTAAGCAACTATGTTTTCAGCAAATGGCCTCTCAGGAAGTTCGGGGAATCCTGTGACTGGGTATTAGTGATGATGCAACTCATTACACAGTGATTGAAACTTAGGATCATGGAGTTTGCAATTGGGAAGTAAGTGACCCCAAATTCGGAGGTGTATCCTCTTGGGATGACCCTAGAGGCAGGCTCTATGCTGAAAAGTGAAGCTGGGTGTAGGTGGCTGCTGGGTTGACAGACAGTTGAGCTCATATCGGGAAATGTTTGGCTTCCTCAGCATATCAGGTGATCACTGTGGGCCCTGGTGTCTGCTACCTCCATCCTCTTTGAAGGAACGTGGAGGAGCCCTTCCTCTGTAGAAGCCTTAAATCATAACACATCGGTCATTCTGAGTCTCCCCTTATCACCAGTGCTGGAGGCTGAGGGGCATCTAGTCTTTAAGCTTAAGCACTGTCTTCCTTTTGGCTTTTCCGTCCCTACTGCTGAGACCTTGCTGGGCAGTTCTTTAGGGAAAACAAGCCTTGTCTGGCTTCAGAGCTATACCGCCTTCCCATCGGTCCCTCCTCACTGGCTGGGCAGCTGCCGCACCTGCCTCTTCTGAGCCCTGGAGGCAGCTTAGCCAGGTCGCCCCTAGTAGTAGCTGCTTCTGCAGCTCTTCTGAACAGCCCATTTCCATTGTTGGGGGGCTCTTAGCACACTCTGGGTTATTATCCCCAAGAAGAGACAAGGAGATGGCTGTTGAGTGTGTGTGTGTGTGTGTGTGTGTGTGTGTGTGTGCGCGCGCGCACTGTTCAGTTACACCAGAAGTGGAACTTCAGGAGCTTGCTTTCTCTGTTTTCATAAGCACCCTGTCAGATACTTAACTCTCCTCTTCATAGAAGCCTTAGACCTACAATTTAGCTATGCAAATTATTTTAATAATTTAAAAACAGTAGCTCCAACAGTGCTTTCTTGGATGCATCCCAAGAATGAATGGTGAAGGGGCTGAGTTGGAGTGGGCTCTCCGGCTGAGGCTGGTACAGAGGGAGTAAGCTAGCCTGGATCTCTGATTTGTAGGGAACACTCACCACCTGGGCTACAAATGATGCCTCTAAGGCCCCAGAGCACTGGGATCCCAGAGAATGTGTGTTTGGGGAAGGAGGGGTATTTCTGTGTTTGCCTCTAGGAAATCACAGCAGCAGACTGTGAGAATCCAGAAACTATCCCAGCAAGGAACTAAAATCAGTCACTGGAGGGATGGGCTTTTAAAGGTACCGGGAAGCAAATGGGTGTTCTCAGTGCCATTACAAGCCTGCCCTCTTCCCAGTGGTTCTAGGAGCTGAGTCGTGCTTCACCTCAGGAGAGGCCGTAGTTTTGGGAGGCTGTCCTGGGTAGACAAGGTTTTCTTTGATTTATGCAGCTTACAGGGAGTAAGCTGTATAAGGGAGTAGGGCTAGGATCATAGTAAATTAGAGTGCTGCTGGTTCCGTGGTTTTCCTTTACAAGAAAAAAGAACCTGAAAACACTTCTCGGACATTTCTGCTATCTCTGTGTGCAGGTAGGCAAGTGTGCATGCATATGTGAGGGAAGCAGCAGCTGTCTCAGGACCTAAGAACGATGTTTTACTGTTCCTCTGATGAGAAACAACTTGGCAGTGATGCCCACCCACCATTCTGGCTTGAGTAAGGGAAGGATGGTAAGAGGGAGGGCAGATCAGGTTTAGCCATCTTCCCTCCCTGCTGTCTTCCATAGTGTGTTTTCAAGGGCCTCTCATGCCCCGTCTGTCTGGTTTAGCCTAAGTCCTCAATCTTGGGGACATAGTACCATGTAATGATTCAGGATTACATCACTTGTAGTAATGCTTGATTTGCTGTCTCAGTATCTTTGTAGATAAAAATTCAACAGAGACAGATTAGCCATTGAAGTGAGAAAGTAAGTGAACCATGTTGGATCCATATAATTTTCAAATTAGATATCTGCAGAGTTCTCACGGCCTCGAGTTACGCTTCTCAAGCATCTGTCTTAAGCATCTTCTGACTTCAGGATATCTCTGGTCCTTAGAACTCTTATTCCCTAGGAACTAGTGTGAAGAATCTATATATACTTGTGATTCACAACTAAATATGAATATTTCTCACTCCAGGACATGAAGCAAGTAGCTGGGGTAACATTTTGCTGATAGGTTGAAACACTCAACCAAGCTTTTAACAGTTTGGGTGGGACTGTCACTCCCACAGCAGTCAGAGCAAGGCACTCTTGTCTGTGCATGCCTGGCGTTGCTCTGAATTGAGTCCTCATCCCTTGGGGGAAGGTCTTCTGGGGCTTTACATTCCTGTTTCTCTGTTTCTGTTCGTAACCCCCTTGTGCTTCCCAGTCCCCTGTGATTCTACAGGAGACCAGTCTCTCCGCTCTGAGCAGTGGCCTGTGCACCCAGCTCAGTGACTCTCCCTGCACCAAAACTCCTGAGAGAGGAACTCCTCCCACCTTTAGATCCCTAGCAGAGTTTTCTGGCCCTTGGCAGACTGTTCCCAAGAAAGAAATCTGCACCTCATGGTCTGTCTGAGAAGGTTATGCTCTCCAATCACTCACCTGCAGACTCTCCTTCTGACCGACTCTTCTGCCATGTATATTCCACTGTGACCCCTTTGCGTGTGTTCTGTGCCACTGACTTGGCTCTAGTCCTTTTATGAATACCCGAGTCTTAACGATGAACTTGCTGAGCAGGCAGAGTCCACCTTCTCTGTGGTTCGGGGACTTGTCTCCTTTCCTCTCTCAGAGGTCTGTTTGCTATCATAATCTAGTGTGTTGGGGAGAGGTAACTAGACAGGCGGTAGTGATGGGGCCGGGGGAGATCTGAGTACTCCGTTACCACTATTGGGATAATATTCAGAAGAGGGGACCTCATACTGTGACCTGACCTAGGGCCCTCCCCTGGAAGAGAGCTCAGTCCAGGTTTGTGTGTGTGTGTGTGTGTGTGTGTGTGAGTGAGTGTGTGTGCACACGTGCTTATGTGCACATGGGTGTAAACTGACTTGTCTGGTGTTACTCAGGGTGGGCTGGGGACTCACCAGAAGAATCCCCTCAGCCTGCCCGACTGTGTTTTTCCTGTACCCTCTCCAGAGGGGTCGGGGAAGGGGGTCCACGGTGGGTGAGGGGGTCGCAATGGATAACCACTAAGGCCACACTGCTGCCAGGGGGAGTTAGGGGGAGATGAGGTGGCCCCAGGGACCTGGCACCTGGCTTTGGTTTTCCGTCTTCTTTCCTCAGGACGCCCCCTGAGGCCTGGGACCTGCGCCTGGCTTTGAGGAGCACCTGTAGCTGAGTGCTCCGGCTGCTGGTGTGATCACGGGCTTCCCTCCTCTCTCAGCAGGGCAGGTGCTCCTGCCCTAGAGACTGGGCAACTGGCTGTTTCTATGACGTATTTATTTTTACTTGTGTTTCATGTCACTTTTTTAAAAAAAAGCAAACAGAACAATTGTAAGTCAGTATAACTGCCTATCAGTTTTCTTTATTTCTCTTTTTGTAAAATAAAATGTAAACTGAAGAAGGCAGTGTTGTTTAATCAAGGAATTGTCTGAACAGCTCTGTGGCTGGGTGATGGTCTAAGGGATATAACTTAGAGCAGTGTGGATGCTGAGATGGCATCTCTGGGGGTGGGAACAGAGGACAGTTGGCTGGCAGGCTCTTTTTATGCTGTGGCGTTCACTAGACTTTTTCTGCCTTGACTCACCTGAAGAAGACTGCATTTCCTGGCTCTAGAGGAAATAGCAAAGCTAACTCCGGGTGGCTTGAGGCTGGCTGGTCCCTCAGTCATGGCGAGTCCTGCAGGGGTAGCCCTAACTAGGCTGTGAGTGGCCAGGGGTTGGCCTTCGGAGGTGGGAGATGGCTGGCGGCAGGGTTTGCAGAGCGTCTTACATTGCATGTGCGTTCATTTGTCATCTGAATTAGAGGATCCAATCACCGCTTCGGAGAGAAGCAACCTGAAGAGGGAGCAGGAGGGGGTTGTCTATGCTTTGTTTCCTGTTTGGGGAAACACTGTCTGGAATTTACTACAGGAAAGTTAAAGAGCTTCTGTGGGAATTGTTTGGACAGGGAAGGAAGGAGGAGACCAAGGCCAAATCTGGGCTCATGAAAGAATAGAGGCTGTTGGGAGACAGGAGAGACTGGAGCATGGGGGAGGGAGATGATCCCAGAGGCTAGGTGATCAGCTCTGCTCAGACATGCTAGGGGTAGTGGAGAGTGCCTCGACTGCTGTCTCCTGGTGGCTAGGAGAGGCCTTGCAGGAATCCTACCAAGGGCAGAGCTGGCTTTGTTGAGAGCAGCCTGCAGTGAAGCCTGATAGGCTGATGGCCTGCAGCCCCAGTCACAGGCCAACTCTGCTTTCACCACAGAGGTGCTGAGGCTCCTAAGACACATCCTGAACTCTGACATGGGGCTCTGGAGTTCCCCTACCACGCTCAAGGAAGTGAACAGAGAGGACAAGATGAAAGGGCTTCTCCAGACAACAGTTTCCTGGGAGAAGTTCATCAGCTTCTGAGAAGCAGAACTGACCATGCAGAGAGAGGCTGGCTGGCTGAGGCAGTAGCCAGCCCTTCCTGGCCGCACAGGAAATGGCTTCATATCCATTTGCCTGGGGGCACCCAGAGGGTTTGATCATCTGCCTAATATCCATCAGTAGAACAGAACTGCCACAATCCTGCCAGCCCAGCCCTGAGTGCCTCTGAGAAGTCAGCTACCCATTCTGGTTGGCCCAAAGCCCTGTAGATGAGGTTCAGTCTTCCCTTCCTGTGGACAGAACAGTGTGAAGTAGAAGGAAAAGAAACCAGCTACAAGTGCCTCCATATGTTCCGTCTGCCCTTTGCCAGTATACTGGGATCCCCCCAAAAAATGATTCACTTCCCAAACCAGTCCTCTGTGTGAGGAGCACCTAAGTAGCTCTTGATCCGGCCTGTCATGTAGACAAGCTTATGAGCAGAGTTGTCCCCTGCCCCATCCCCTCCACTGCAGGACTGGGCCTCTCAGGAGGGTGAGGTTTTATCTTTGGGGCCCTGGAAGAATGCTTTGTTGTTTTTGTAGTTCCACTCCAATCCAGTACTCTTGCCTGGAATATCCCACGGGTAGAGGAGCCTGGAAGGCTGTAGTCCATGGGGTCGCTGAGGGTCGGACACGACTGAGCGACTTCACTTCCACTTTTCACTTTTATGCATTGGAGAAGGAAATGGCAACCCACTCCAGTGTTCTTGCCTGGAGAATCCCAGGGACAAGGGAGCCTGGTGGGCTGCTGTCTATGGGGTCACACAGAGTCGGACACGACTGAAGGGACATAGCAGCAGCAAAAACACTAGCTGAAGATTGAACCTCTCCTCAAGGAGTTTACAGTTGACTTGGGGTTTGGTGCAGTGGTAAAGAATCCGCCTGCCAATGCAGGAGATAGAGTTCAATCCCTGAGTGGGGAAAAATCCCCTAGATTAGGAAATGGCCACCCGCTCCAGTATTCTTGCCAGGAAGATTCCATGGAGAGGAGCTTGGCGGGCTACAGTCCAGTGGGGTCGCAAAGAGTAGGACACGACTGAGCACGCACAGTGTGTGTGTGTGTGCGCGCGTAGAATACGTAACTTAAAAGGGCAGACGGGTCTCCCCCATCCACCTCTAGGGTACTGAAGGAGGAACCTGGAAGGTGGAGTGCCCCCACCCCCACCCCGGTGAGCTCCAGGAGGTCAGGGCCTTGATTTTGTTCATTTAGTATCCGCAGCCCCTAGAACTGTACTAACAGGAAGCGATGCCCAATAAATGTTGGATGGAAGAATGATCACCTCTGTGCTCCGTTTGGCGGGGGGAAGGGGGGCAGAAGAGGGGAGAGGTAGACGCCGAGTCTTGGAGGTAGCTGCTATCTGTGCTGTCCGAGATGGGATCCCGCTTCCTCTGTGAGCTTCAGCTGTAAAATGGGAGCAAGTGGTCCTGCCTTGCTTGGTTCCCAGGTCTGTCGGGAAGCCCTCAGTGAGACAAAGTGACAGTACCCAGGGTGATACAAAGGCCAGAGTTGTACTGCTGTGCTGCACTTCCCAACCTCTGCAAAGGATCCTCTCCGGTACAGCCGTTTGGGACCCCAGACCTCCTCTCTACTCCCCCCTCATGTCGTGGCACTCTCGACAGTCCAGAAGTTAAAAGGTTGTTTCTAAGTCACCGTCGACCTGCAGCCCAGTAGCTTGTGGGAGGCAGGAAAGTACAGGGTGGCATTGGCCCCTGACCACTCAGCAGGACAGGCATACGTCTGTTGCCATGGACACGGGGCGGGGCAGGCCCCGCCCTTGGGCCCCGCGCGCACGCGCCCACGGCCACGGCCACGTCCTGCCGCGAGAGGGGGCGGAGCGAGCGTGCGCGGCGGGCGCGCGCAGGCTCCGAGACCAAGCCGCGTGCGCGGATTGGCGTCGGCGGCTGGTGGCCGCTGAGGTGAGGGCCAGGTCTGGGAGGTGTCCTCGCCGGGGCGGCTCTACACGCGCCAGAGGCCTGGAACCTCCGTGCGCCAGGGCGCGACCTCAGGGCCACCCGCGTCCCCACCGTGACCCCGGCCCAACCGCTCTTTGCATCTCATCACGCCCACAGCTCGTACCGGCTTCATCCAAGGGCCCGAACGCGACCTTGGACCACTCTACCATCTCGGGCCACCCTCTGCCTCGGCCACCGGTGCACGGCACAACCGGAGACTAGGGACTCCGGGGCGGGCGAAGGGGTGGGGGTGGGCGGCGGGGTCCGACAGCTGGACCAGAACCGCACGTAAACTCCGCCCCTGTCTCCTGAGGGCGCGCCACACAGCGGTGGCTGCAAACTTTAACTTCCTTGTAAGTTGCAGAGGTGCGTGGGACCCCTAGAGGTCGTGGCTGAAAAGGAAAGGGCTGGTTACATAGGCGAGGCGAGGGTGAGCAGGGGCTGGACGCCGTGATTGCAGAGTGGAGGCAGCCTCTCCTCCCCTCGCAGGCCCCTCTGATTCTCAAATCTTCGGCGCTAAAAGTTTTGCCTGTGGCTGGCCCTTTAAGGGCGGGCCAGCCGCCGCGGTGCACGTGAGCTGCTTCGGGAAGCCAGCGCGGGGCGGCCCTCCCAGATTCACTGCTCCGGCCTCTCTGACCCGAGGAGAAACCGAGAGGGGTCACAGCCTGCCCAGGGTCAGCGGCAGGGGTTGGCCTAGGGCCAGGCGCGGTGGCTGGACCCCTCCAGGAAGAGGACGCTCCAAGTACAGAGGTTTACGTCCAGAAGTCTAGTGACGAGCTGACATTTTTCAGGCGGAATCTGGCTTCTGATTTCAAACCTAGGGGCTCTGAGGGCGTGGTGGAGGTACACCACAGCTTGTGGAGGGGAGAGTTCTTGTCGAGGCCCCTGTGGGCGTTCCCTGATAAGAGATCAGTCAGGGCAGGGCGCGCGGCTTAGTGGTGGTTTTCTTTCTGCCCTCAGCCCTGGAGCACTTGGAGCTTTGGCCCCTGCCGCGCTGGATGCCATGAGTTGCTAAAGTGAGCCTGGCTTTAGAGGTGAGCTTCTCCAGCCCTTCTTCTTCCCTTCCCCTTGCCCCACCTCCTTCCCGTGCTGCCCAGAGCTCAGCGGAGACCCCAGGTACATTCCCCGTCTCTTTTGACCAGTTTAGGAAGTGTCTAGGAAGTTTAGGAAGTGAGAGGGAGAGAAGGGTTCCGGGAACTAAGCTCCTTTGAAGAGACAGGAAGTGTGCAGCCGAGAGAGCAAGGGCCAGAGGGCTGATCACTCCCAAGACAAGTGGGAGACTTAGATGCTGAGAGCTTCCAGCTAAGAGCCTTGGGTTCAGAGATGTCCTGCTGCTGCTGCTGCTAAGTCGCTTCAGTCGTGTCTGACTCTGTGCGACCCCATAGACGGCAGCCCACCAGGCTCCCCTGTCCCTGGGATTCTCCAGGCAAGAGCACTGGAGTGGGTTGCCATTTCCTTCTCCAATTCAGAGATGTCCAATTCAGGACATTCAGAGATGTCCAACATAGATTCAATTCTTGAGCTTTACTGGAAGTCCTGTTCCCAGGAAGGAGAGAAGTGGAAATGGGGGCATCAGACTACCTGGATTCTCGTTGCCTGCATTTTCTCCAAGCAGTTCTGTTTAGTACCTTTGTGACCTTGGGCAAGTCTCTCAATCTCTAACCACTTGTTTTCTGATCCATACCCATCTGGTTTTGAGGATTAATGAAGTAGCTGCTTTTCAATATTTAGACAGTGCCACTTCCCTGGTGGCTCAGACAGTAAAGCGTCTGCCTGCAATGTGAGAGACCGGGGTTTGATCCCTGGGTTGGGAAGATCCCCTGGAGAAGGAAACAGCAACCCACTCCAGTACTCTTGCCTGGAAAATCCCATGGACGGAGGAGCCTAGTAGGCTACAGTCTATGAGGTGGCAAAGAGTTAGACACAACTGAGCAACTTCACTTTCTTTCTTTCACTTTCTTATCATCATCAAAGAAATCAGGTGTGAAACTAACTGAAGGCAAGTTGAGGAAGACAAAGAATGCATCCGAAAGTGCAACTGTAGGGTAGGAGGAAGGGTGGGTGAAAAGACCATTGTGATACAACGCAAGGTCATGATGCCAACGGTTTAGAAGTTTACTGTCCGTTTCTGTGAGACAAACGCTCTGTGCACATTGACTGCAAAGACAGTTCTTCTGAAAGAAGTTTTGAGACCCAGAAACCACAGGGAATAAATTATTCCATACACCTAAGTTTTCCATAGAGCTGCAGGGTTGATTTTCTGTTCCTGAACCGTATAGTCTTCTCTGTGGTGTGTTCCTCCCCCACCGCCCCCACCCTGGGTGATGCAGGTCAAACCCTCTAAGAGCGTTAGTCTTCTGGCCCCAAGTTGCATGGAGGTCTGGGCAGTCTGTCTGGAATGGCTCATACACCAACCTATGGGTTGTGTCCCTCAGCCTGCTCTTGGATATCTTCTCTGCTTTTTTTTTTTTTCCCTCCCCTAAAACGAGTATCTTTATTGCTTATACCATGCAGATAGCAAATAGGTGAAGCAGGGAAAGTCCAGTGAGGAAGAGGGAGAATCATCAGATAAATGACAAAACAGAAAGGAAAAGACACCCCCTAGCAAACCTACATGATGCCTCTCTGTGAACTACCTCATACAGGAGGTCAGTGGGGGAGAGCTGAACCCCCAAAACGAAATTCCAAACATCCAGAGATGTTGGGGAGAAGGGAAGGAAGGGGGCGGGGCAGAGCAGCCATTGGACCCCACGTTTGACTTCCTGCCTGGCCAGCACCCCTCCCGCATGGGATGCACACTCCCTGTTGTGTGTCCACTTCTAGTCTGTTTTCCTCTGCCTCTTCCTTGCTGCTCTGTGGACTGGAGAAGTGGGATGAAGCTTCTTAGCCTGGGGAGCTCAGCAAGTTCAGGAAGCATAGTGCTGGACTTTGCTCTGGCTGCTCAGGCCCCCTTTAACCTGGCCTCTCCTTTGGTTCTGGATGGATGAGCTTGTTGGATAGCAGTATTTCTTGGACCAGATGTGTTTAGTCAAAGAGACTTTCCTATGCGAGCCCCTTCCTGTGGCACATTTTTTCCCCCTGAGGTATCATTCCTCATGGTTTCTCTGCTTTTAATAAGAGGGCCCTGTGCTTGCCCCTCCTCCCTCTGGCAGTGGCTCACAAGGTTTGGGGAGGCTGGGCAGGCAGTGTGTCTCAGTTGTAAGGAAGAGGCAGTGTGGGGAAAAGGCTGGCGGGCAGGCTGACGTCTACCCATCAGGGGCAGCTAATCAGGGCCGAAATACGATCAGCCGCCCCTGATGGGCCAGACATATGTCCCCCACTGACGCACTCCTGTGCCTCTCCGTGACTCAGCTTTCCCAGGTGTGACCACAACTGCCAGCTGACAGAGTTGCTCGGAGAGTCTCCGTAGTTGTGATTAAGAAATAAAGAGGCTTGTGGCTTCAGTCATCCTTTGTAGCTCCCTTCTAGGTCACTGTGTGTGTAAACACCTCCGGCTCCTCCCCATCCCGGGTCAGAGCACCCAAGGCAGGGCTGAGGTTGGGCCACAGCTGGCTGGTGGGCAGGCAGGCACATTGGTCAGAGCAGGCTACCAGCCTCCTCTCCCTTCTGTCTCCTTTGCAGCTGCCTTGGGGTGTGGCGTGGGGGGCACAGAGCCATGTCGGACCTGCTCCTCCTGGGCCTGATTGGGGGCCTGACTCTGCTGCTGCTGCTGACGCTGCTGGCCTTTGCCGGGTACTCAGGGCTGCTGGCTGGGGTGACAGTGAGTGCTGGCTCACCCCCCATCCGCAACGTCACCATGGCCTACAAGTTCCACGTGGGGCCCTACGGTGAGACTGGGCCGCTTTTCACGGAGAGCTGCAGTATCTCCCCCAAGCTCCGCTCCATTGCTGTCTACTATGACAACCCCCACATGGTAAGGAGCCTCCTGTGCCCTGGCTGGGGTTTTGCCCCTTGGACAGACGTGGGGCAGGGCTTGTTGGGCTAGGGGTGTTTTGGTTTCTGAGGAATGGGTGGGGAAATCATTGAGCTGGCTATGCAGACCACCTCCTCTCTGACCTTGAAGCTCCTTCCAGATTTAATCTGGACTTCTGCTGCACGCATCCATGTACTGGCTTTCTACTTGTCCCAGTCTAGTTTCCCTGCCTTGTGGCTCCCACAAACTTCTGAGTGCCACTGTGAGTCCCTAGGCTCTGCCGGGGCTTTGCTCTGTTGCTTCCTCTTCTGGCCTTCTTTCATTCCCATTTGAAGCCAGCATTCTAAAGCCAGGCCATTCAGATGCTGCCCTCTCTTTGGGGTTGTATCTTGTTTCTTTGGGGGCTTCCCTGGTGGCTCAGAAGGTAAAGAATCTGCCTGCAATGCAAGAGACCCGGGTTCAATCCCTGGGTTGGGAAAATCCCCTGGAGAAGGGAATGGCTACTTACTCCAGTATTCTTGCCTGGAGAAGTCCATGGATAGAAGAGCCTGGTGGACTACAGGCCATGGGATAGCAAAGAATTGGACACAATGAGCAACACACACACACACACACAGGATAGCAAAGACTTGGACACAATGAGCAACTAACACACACACACACGTTTCTTTGCCTTCCCTCTTTCAGCTCTTACAGTCATTATGATGGTCCCTTACCCAGGGACAAGGTATTTCTTTGGACGTCAAGCTGCCTAGTTCAGAGAGGGCCTTGGGGGCAACTGGAGCCTGGTGAGCTGTCCAGCTTGCTGGGGTCAGAGACTAACCTGGCATCACAGGCACCCTGTGGGTGTCTGTCTGTACTTACAGCCTGTGGTGAGTCAGGGCTCCCCAATGTGGCTTCCTGCCATGCTGTGGGGGTGGTGCTGCCCACTGCTGCATGGACTGGCAGCTCTGAGTCTTGGCAAACCAGGTGTTGGGAATCCCCAGCTCTGGTTTCTTTGCCTGGAGAGCTCTAGTAGGCAAGGCCTATAGCCTCCACACTGCGTGCTGAGCGGGCCTCACTGGGGTGCTCAGTTGAAACAAGGATATGCTGACTCCCTCTCTCTGCCAGGTTCTGCTTGACATCTGCACTCTGGAGATGAACACACCTGGCCCTACCCTCAGGAAACTCTGTGGGGTTGGCAAGTCAGCCCTATAAAAATGAATGTCCACCAAGACACTGTACTGTGTTCAGTGTTCATGGAACTTTGAGCTTGGATTTGCCTCAAGTCTACCATGGAGGCTCAGAGAGGAGGTCTGCCATGAGTATAATTTTACTTTACTGGGAAGGGCCTTCTGGCTAAGGGAACTGCAGAGCACAGGCCTGCAGATGTAGGATGACAGGAAGTGTGGCAAGTGAACACGTGGGTGGAGAGCAATGTAGAAGGCTTGGCTGGGCCAGGCAGTGGGAGGAACAGCAGGTTGGGAGGACAGGTAAGGCACAGTTTGCCACCTTTGATTTAGGAAGCTAAGTACATGGTGAGGGGAGGAGACGCGGCAGGGGGCCGTTGAGACTGGGCTGAGTCCAGGTGAGAGGCAGTGTGGCCTGGTTGAGGGATGAGCAGACATGGAAGTTTCGAGGTCACATGACCGGGAGATGGCACTGAGACCCAAGTGGGATGGGGCAGCTCTGGGCTGTGGGAAGCTCCTAGACCAGACGCTGGACCCCCACCCTGGCCGGGTCTGCTGTGTAAGTCTCTCCACTACCTTCCCCTGGTCCCTGTCCCTCCTCCCACATCTGCCCCCGTTGGAACCCTCTGTAGGAGCTCAGTAGGAGGGATAAGGGTCCTTGTCTTTCCTCATCAGCATGTCCTATTCCAGAAGCCGTATGTTATCTCTTGGATTGGAGGTGTTAAATCCAGAATGGGAGAGGGCTGTGGTACCTTTGGGTCATTGCCAAAGGCTGGCTCCGGGAAGAGTGAGGTAGAAGAATCCTGGCATGGGGCACCCTCCCCGTGGCCTCCTAACCCAGCCACCTCCAGGAAGCCAGCCACACAGCTCTCCTGGGGATGTGATAGACTCTCTGGGCTGGGTCTCGATTTCCAGGCTTGGCTAGGCATGTCCTGACCTGGGTCCCAGTCTGAGGGCCCGTGGCCTGAGAGCACAGCCTTGAGGTTAGCAGTCCTGGGTTCTGATTCTGTCTCACCACTGTCCTGTTGGGTGATTTGGGGCATACCACATAACCTCTCTGAGCCTCCATTTCCTCATCTGAAGAGTAATGTTAAAAAATACCTGTTTTTAGGTTGGCTGGCAAGGGTTAAATCAAATGACATAGGTGAAGCATTCCCTAGTAGCTCAGCTGGTAAAGAATCTGCTTGCAATGCGGGAGACCTGGGTTTGATGCCTGGTTTAGGAAGATCCCCTGGAGGAGGGCATGGCAACCCACTCCAGTATTCTTGCCTGGAGAATTCCATGGACAGAGGAGCCTGGCCGGCTACAGTCCCTGGGATTGCAGAGTCAGACACAACTGGGTGACTAAGCATAGCACAGCGCCTTGAGGTGCTGTGGTTGAGGATCAGAAGTTGTAACAACAAAAAATGGGTGGAAAAAACACTCATGCTAATTAGGTGTGATGAGAATTGTTAGGCTGGGCACTCATAACCCAGGCCTAGGCCCTAGCCCTGGCTGTGACCATCAGGTTGGCACAGAGAATGAACACATAGTCAGAGCGGCCCCTCTGATCCTCTGTACCCCAGTCCTGGGTCACTCAGGAAGTAACCTGTGTCCCCATTCAGAGCTGAGTCACACCCTGACACCTGGGATGGCTCACCTCCCGGCAGAGATCCTAGCAGCTTCAGGGGACCCTGGACCCCCAGGATTCATGTTCTCATGGCTACCACAGGTTGATGGGTCCATGAGAACTGGGGCCTCTGGGTCCATGGTGCTGATACCATGGGGAGGAGACTAACAGTCATTAGCAAATGTTGCAGTACTGTCTCACCAACATTACTTATGCTTTCTTATTTGCATTTAACAAATATTTGAGCATCTGGTCTGTGCCACTCTGTCTTGGGCGCTGGTACACAGTGGGGACCAAGGGTGCAGCCCTTAGGCCCTCTCCATGGGTATTAGAGGTGTCAGGGAAGCCTGAAGGACAGGCCTCTTCCAGGCCTGGGAAAGGCTGAGAAGCGAAGCTTTCTGCTCCCTGGCTGCCTCCACAGCAGTGTCCAGCTTGGGGCCCTGTGTGCTGTGATTCACAGGAGGAAGGGACAGGATGTGGCTGAGCTGTGGAGTGTCCCATCCCTACTCCACCCTCCCCAGCACAGCCCAGCACAGCACAACAGGAGCCAGAACCTGGCTTCTCTGAGTGTGGGAGGGAGTGAGGCTATTTCAGGCTCTGTGAGTGGGGCAGTGAGTGACCAGGTGAGGGGTGGCCACCTCGGTGAGGTGTGGACTGACAGCCCCCAGCCACGCCCCTTCCAGGTCTCAGCTGGACAGAGGGAGGTTGGTTCCTCAGAAAGGTCTGGCGAGGCTCCCCTGGTCTGGCTCAGGGCCCAGGAAGTAACCCAGGAAAGGCACCAACAAGGCAAGGTTTTGGCATTGCTATGGATGGAGCCTTTCACGTGAGATGCTGCTTGAACGTGTATATCCTGGACAGACGTGTCTATGTGTGGATGTCAGTTAGCTGGCAAGCCCTATATCTTGGAGTTCTATATGGGAGGAGCCTATAAATTTGGGCTAGTGATTCTTGTGGTGCCAGAGGAATCATTCTGTTTTCCATCCCGGAGGGCCTTGGTGGTGCTCGCGTGCGCACGCACACACACACAATTCTGTCTTGCCCTCTCTCTGCTACTTGGACGGTGACTTTGGCCTCCCCTCCTAGGCCTGGTCCCTCTGGGAGCCTTGGTTGTTGGCAAGGCGCTGGAGAGGACCCTGCACACCTCATTTGATCCTGACCAGTTCTGACCTGTGACCAGGCCCTAGTGGTCGGGCTGCTGTCACCGTGCCTGTGGGCCTGTCCCGTCTGACAGCCTGGCCCTCCTCCTGCCCGACCCTCTGCTGCTGCCATCTCTGCTGCTATTTGGGGCTTAAGTAACCTGCTTGCCTGCCCTTTGTGGGGAGCTTGGCTGAGGCAAGTGGGGCGTGGCAGCCTGTTTAGCTTACCTGATCAAGGCCTAGGAGAGGGTGCTTGCTCCAGGTATGGAGGGGGTGGGGGAGGGGACTGGTGGCGCTTGGGTTCTGCCTTTAGTTAGCTTGTTGTTGTGTAGACGCTCAGTTGTGTCCGACTCTGTGAGGCCGTGGACTGTATCCCACTAGGCTCCTCTGTCCATGGGATTTCCCAGGCAAGAATACTGGAACGGGTTGCCATTTCCTTGTCCAGGGAATCTTCCCAACGCAGGAACTGAACCTGCATCTCTTGCGTTGGCAGGCAGATTCGTTATGGATAAGCCACTGGGGAGGCCCCTTTAGTAAGCTGGACCACACTGAAGTTTCTTTCTTCCCCTAGTCCCTTTGAGAGTCGGCCTGGGGGTCACCAAATCTGTAGGGGCTGAGTAAGAGTTTTCTGGCTTTGGCCTGTGCCGTGTTTTCTCTTCGGTGGATATGGAGATGGGGTCCCCGGCTCTCCCTGAAGGCACTGAGGCCACGTGGAGCCTGAGAAGGGCAGGGTGAGGGAGGAGGATTTCCCAGGATTGCACCCTCAGGACAGGCAAGGGGGATGTGGACTGAGCTGGTGCTTCCTGAAGGCCCAGACCATCATCACCCAGCTATCCCATGGCGATAGTCCTGCCACATGCAGTCCAGGCCTTTGCTCATAGCAGGTTAACTGTAGGCAGCTGTAGAAAGGCGAGACTCACTCCCAACAGAGCTGGCCTTGGGAAGGAGAAGGGGTGAGGAGTGGAGGAAAGGGCTTTTGGACTTAGCCTTCGGGGTTGGAATCAAGGCTCCATTGCTTACCAGCATGTGACTGAGCAAGTCCCTTGGTCTTTCTGAGAATCTCTGCTTCAGAATTTTAGTTTTTTGCAGGGGGACTAGATAAGGCCACATACCCAGCTCCTGTTAGGTGCTCAGCCATCTTGGCACGTGCACATACACACCCACCCGCCCATATCTGCACCTCTGAGGGCCTTATGCCATGGAGACGTGATGCTTGTAGGTACTCTGCCTGCCTGTGGCCTGGCCTTCTGCGGCTGTCCTGGGCCATGTGAGAAGGTGCGGTGTGGGGAGAAGCCCTTGTGCAGGCCACTCCGCCCTGTGCCCAG
The DNA here is from genome assembly GCF_014754425.2 of Oryx dammah. Lineage (NCBI taxonomy): Eukaryota > Metazoa > Chordata > Mammalia > Artiodactyla > Bovidae > Oryx > Oryx dammah. The sequence continues at coordinate 11,341,170 of NW_024070193.1, forward strand.
CCACTGAGTCGTCTCTTTGTGACTCCTCTGTGACCCCATGGACTGTAGCCCACCAGACTCCTCTGTCCATGGGATTTCCTCGGCAAGAATAATGGAGTGAGGTGCCATTTCCTCAGAGAAGGCAATGGCACCCCACTCCAGTACTCTTGCCTGGAAAATCCCATGGATGGAGGAGCCTGGTAGGCTGCAGTCCATGGGGTCACTGAGAGTGGGACACGACTGAGCACCTTCACTTTCACTTTTCACTTTCATGCATTGGAGAAGGACATGGCAACTCACTCCAGTATTCTTGCCTGGAGAATCCCAGGGACGGGGGAGCCTGGTGGGCTGCCGTCTATGGGGTCGCACAGAGTCGGACACTATTAAAGCGACTTAGCAGCAGCAGCAGCAGCCATTTCCTACTCCAGGGTATCTTCCTGACCCAGGGATTGAACCCGCATCTCTTCCATCTCCTGCAGAGGCAGGCAGATTCTTTACCCCTATTGCCACTTGGGAAACCCCAGGCCATTCTTTGACAAGGCCTATTTCTTGGGCTCCCCAGTGGCTGTGGATTGTATGTGGCATGGCTCTGGAGTCAGTCTGCCTGGGTTTGAACCCTGATGCCAACATTGCCTTGCTGGATGCCCTTTGCTGAACAGCTTCACTCCCTGGGTCTCAGGGATATAATGAGCTGATGCCTAGAAGGCAGCAACTGAGGCCAGTGGTGAGCACCATGCCAGATGCCAGCTGACGTCCTGAGGATTATGCTTGGGGGTGAAAATAGAAAGGCCCTGAAAGACTTCTAGGTGGGAGCTCCCAGCAGCCCCTGGTCCCCCCTCTGGAGGGTGGCATCCTGCTGACTTCCCTCCCCTCAAGCCTGAAGTGTGGGTCCTGTGCTCTGATCCGCTTGTCTGTGTCACCGTTTCCTGCCTAGTGCCAGTTCCACCGTGCCTTTGGGCACGTGAGCTTCTGAGGGAGGTTGGATCTGGGGGCTTGTTGTGTTGACCTGCAACATGCAGGAGGGTACGAGCCCACCATTCACCCTGTAGTAATGGACAGGGTTGGCTGATGTCTTCTACAGGGGACACCAGTGCAAGTGAAGGGCCTTGCCCCACTGCTCCCACTCCCTGGCAGCTCTGGGCTGGGTGGGCCTGCCAGGAAGGAGTCTAGTAGCCTTCTGGGCCTTGGACTGTTGGACAGTGCAGCTTCCCGTCAGCTTATGCAGGCTACAGACCCGAGGCGGGCCTTTCCTATTGATCCTGAGGGCTGGGTTTGGTCTGGGCTAGCTGAAACCATTTTTCCTTCCTGGATCCTGAAATTTATTGATCTTGTCCAGTTTCCAGATTCATTGAAATTGTGGCCAGGCAGGGACCATCTCTTCACTGACGTCACACAGCAGGGTACTGCAAGGCCTTTCCAGAAGGGTCAGTGGGGTCAGACTGTACTCGAAAGCTGTAGGCTCCAAGCTCTCTTCTCACCGGGCTAGGGCTCAGGAGGCCTCACAGCCTGAAGGAGGTACTCTGGGATCTCTTTCCTAGCACTTGTGCTCTGAGAGCAGATTCTGGATGGGCCCCTCACTTACCCAAGTTGGTGGTAGGTCTGGCCACCACCCTGTCTCCCTGGTATGGTTCCTTGCTGGTGCTAGTTCTGAGCACCAGCTCTTGTTCTGAGCTTAGCTACCCAAATGATTGATTTGGGGAGGAAAGGGAGAAGGCCTTTAGATCTGGAAGGCCCAGGCTGCCTTCCGAAGGTCAGGCCCAATAAGGATACGGCACTGAACCACGGGGGGTGGGATTTCCAGCCATCAGGACACTCTTCCTTTTTGGGCCCTTGACAACCTCAATGAGCCATTCCCCCGAGGGAAGGCCTGGGCTGTCCTGGGAGCCCAGGAAAGCCTTCCCCTGCTCTGAGACCAATCTTGCCACTGCCCAGCTGGTCTTAAGACCTGTCCCATCTCTTCCTTGCTGGTACCTGGTTCGGCTGGCTCCCAACTCTTCTCGGTATGGGGCTGCTCAGCAGGTGGTGGGCGTGCTGGGTAACCTCCTAGGCTGCCCTGTAGCCCCTCGGACAGGGGAGGGGCAGGAAGTGTTCTCACATAGAATTGAAAAGGTGCCCAGGCAGGAAAGGAGCACTTGTGCCCAGGATTTCAGGAGCTCTGTCTCCTTATTGGCTGCCTCCCTCCCCCATGACAAGAGTTCCTCTATCAAAGTGGAGGGAGCAGAGGTTTGCTCATGATGCAGAGCCCCTATGTACATGTGTGTGCATGTAGGCATACCTGTACTGTCGCTGAGGAACTTCCCTTCTGCCTAGAGGTCTGGAGTGGTGGGGAGAGGGAGAGGCCACTAATTACAGGCAGCCCAAGACCTGTTCCCTGCAGTGAGCGTTTGGGGATCAGAGAGGAGGGCCTGCCCGGCGAGGAGCAGCAGAAGCTTTCGGAGGAGGGTTGAGCTGAATCTTGAAGGATGGGGGAGTTTCCCAGGCAGAAGGGACTCAGAAATAGGGTTAGGAGGACATTCCAGGCAGAGGAAGTAGCCTACGCAAAGGGAGGAAGCATGGGAGGATGTGGCATGTTTGGTGAGCTGCAAATAGTTCCATGTGGGCATGTGTGGGGGTGTGGTGGGAGAGGAGGCTGGCAAGCCTGGCTGGCCAGAGCCTGGATTTGTTTCTCCCTCTGCCACTCAGATGCTTAGTGGGCGCCTGCCCACCTGGGTTTCGGCCCCTACTCAGGGCTGGGGATGCAGAGAAGGAGTGCTCGGTGAGTGTGTGGACAGAGCCGGGCAGTGTGTACACAACACACCGAGTGTGGACCGCTCTGAGACAGCCTCGCATGCGGGCCTCAGGAGTTTCATCTTAGATAGAGGTGAATTGGGAGGATCCATTGAGAGGTGCTAAGCAGGATGATCACAGTGTCCTGGTGCCTTTGGGGGGCTGAGGAGGATTGGAGCTGAAGCCACTGAGGTGATCAAGACCGTGGGGCCCAAACCCAGGTAGGCCAGGGGCTGGAGAGGGGACTGTTAGTTGGCCTTCCATCCATTTCCCTGTTTAGCCTGTGGTAGACGTTTCCAGGTACTCTTGCCTGGAGAATCCCAGGGACGGGGGAGCCTGGTGGGCTGCCGTCTCTGGGGTCGCACAGAGTCGGACACGCCTGGAGTGACTTAGCAGCAGCAGCAGCAGCAGATGTTTCTTTTGTATGGCATAGGTCACTAGGTTAGGAACAGGAAGATGGGCTTTGGCGCAGGCACTGTCCTTTGGTCTGTCAGCCTGAGACCTGCCCTCTGGAGCCGCTTGGCATTCTGGCCATCCTCAAGTCTTGGGTGTGAGTGGGGCAGTTGCACCATCTAGAGACAAGAGGTGGTATTGCAGCAGTCTCAGCTCCTCTGGGGAGGGTGGGAGAAGCATCGGGTTGAGAGAAGTGATGCAAGGTTGGCAGATCACAGCACGGGGCTGCTGTCGAGCCACCCTGATAAGGCTGTCCCGGAGGGCATTTGGGCCTGAAGGATGCACGGGGAGGAGCTACATGTTCAGAGGTTTGGGTAAATGGGCATTCTAGGCCAGGGGTTACCTCTTGTTTGGCCTATGACATAGCTACTATAACTGACACGTATGGAGCATGACAAGTGCCGGACCATGCTAAGGCCTCCTGGGAAGTGTCTCATTTAATACAGTTCTGTAAGTTGTTACGTAGGCACTGGGCTTCAGGAAACCAAGGGACTCATCCAGAGCACAGGACTCAAGATTCACACGCAGGCCTCCCTCTCTCCAGAAACTGTGGTCCTGACCACTGCCCCATATTGCCTGCCCCCAAAGCCCTGAGCTATGCCTAACGACATAGGATTCAAGGGGACCGAGCTGCAGAGAGTTGGGGTGCCCCCCAGGTACTCTGCAGAGGTGGGATTCGGTGTCCACTTCAGGCAAAGTGACACTCCAGGGTCAGGGCTGACTTGGCCAGAACAGAAAAGCAGGGCAGGGCTGAGGGTCCCTTAGGGGACTGTTGACCGGGCCTGGAAAGGGCCACGGGAGGGCAGAGACAGGCAAACATGACTCCACGGTACTGGGATGGCAGGCTGAGGAGAGGGAACGTGCAGGTAGAAGGAGTTTAAACGGAGGGGTTAGTAGGCCCCAGGGAGGGCCTTCTGATCGAGGGAAACCTGGGACAGAGAGCCCAGGTCTGTGGTAGGTCTCTCGGGTTTAGGAACAGATACTCCTGGGGGCTGGTGCAGATTCAGGCGGCAGGAGGTGAGACACACCGGGGCCCCTCTTGATGCCAGGAGGAAAAGCAAGTACTGGGCTTTGCAGGCCTGGAGTCAACCCTAGGAAGTCTCAGAGCCTGGGAGCCCTTATCTGGCTGCAGTTTGTAGGAGCCAGGGGAGGGAGGGGAGCAGAGCGCAGTGAGGTGTAGGTACTAGGGGCCCAGAGAGATTTGGAGGGAACCAGCATTCTCAGCCAATAAAAGGGCTCTGGAAGCAGGGCAGGGTTTAGGAAAGGGCGTGGGTTGGAGCAGAGGTACGGAGGCCCTGGTGATGGGGGCCAGCCCTGCCCAAAACCCTGGGGCCAAGGGTCTCTGCTTCCTGACCAGCACTCCTGTGGCTTCTTTGCAGCCAGCAGGGGCCTGCCCTGGGCAGTGGAGGATGCATGAGACAGGATGCCGTAGGTCTGGGTTTCAGCAGGAAAACTGTCAGCTCCATTGTGGGGTCTGGGCTTTGTGGCTTGTTAGAGCTGGTAGTTCTCCCTGGCCCCAGCTGGCCCAGAATCCAGGAAGCAAGAGGCTTGTGGGCATCCTTCCTTCGCCAGCCCTGACACCCCTGCTCTGCCTCCCCAGGTGCCCCCTGAAAAGTGCCGCTGTGCAGTGGGCAGCATTCTGAGTGAAGGTGAGGAGTCGCCCTCCCCTGAGCTCATCCGACTCTATCAGAAATTTGGCTTCAAGGTGTTTTCCTTCCCGGCACCCAGCCACGTGGTGACGGCCACCTTCCCCTGCACCACCCCCCTGTCCATCTGGCTGGTTCCCCGCCGGGTCCATCCTGCCCTGGATGCCTACATCAAGGTGAGACACAAGTTTGTGTGTGTGTGTGTGTGTGTGTGTGTGTGTGTGTGTGTGAGAAGGGACAGCCAGTCCTTTGAGTGGGAACTGGGAGGCCTGCCTCGCCTGGTGGGAAAGGTGGTCTGGGGAGGGTGGCACATCATGGAGCAGGTGCCTGTGGAGCTAGGAAGATGGGCAGAGGCTACTGACATTTCTTCTACACACCCAAGACCTTGTGGGTCCCAAGCATCTCCCAGGAGCACAGGGAATTTGTTGAAAAATCCAGCTGTGTCCTTTAAGTTCTGACTTGGACCAGAGACATCCTTAGTGTTCAGCTCCCACTCCAGGCCCACCGTGCTCCATCCAGCTGGAGGCTTGCAGACCAAGGGCCCCGAGACAGACTTTCCCTTCTATAAATTCCTCCTCCTCCTCCTCTAAAACATTTGGAAACTTGGGTGCTAGGGAGATGGCCCCAACTTGGGCTTGGAAGTGATGGCTTATTCATCTGTTCGCCTCGTATTTGTCAAATGTCTATGCCAGGTGCTCTGCTGGACATGGTGTGAGATCCTGGTGTGTGAAATAGGTGTTTACAGTGAGGCAGTGGAGATAGGTGATAATGTCAGACAAAAATGGGACGTGTGCTAGGAAAGGAGAGGGTGAGAAAAGGCAGGGAACCGAGTGAACAGAGTGGTCAGGGATGGCCTCTCGGAGGAGGTAACATCTCAGGCAAAAATCCTAGAAGAGCCCTTGGAGGGGTGGTAAGAACGTTCTCGTTCTCGGCAGGGCGAGGGTGAAGAGCATGGGTTTGCTCTAAAGGCAGTGGGAAATCTGTACAGCATTCAGCCGGAACCCGGGTTGTGGCTCATGGGGGCCGGGCGGAGGTGCTTAGAAGCTGTTACGAGTCCTGCCGTGCGTGGTGGCAGCTTGGGCTGGGGCAGTGGCTGCGGAGATGCAGACAAGGGTGGCGATGTGCCGTCTGTTTTGGAGGTAGAACTGTTGACTTTGTGGGTGGTTTGGGTTGGAGGGAGGAGGAGCGGGAGAGTCACGCCACGGTCCCCTCTGGCCAGGGTGGGTGGGTGAGCGTGTAGGGGGCTCTCTGCTGATGTAAGAAAGGCGGGAGGAGGAGCTGAGGGGCAACCAGCCCTGGGCTATGTCGGGGGGTCTGCCTGGGGGACATCCTAGGCAGGGTGTGGGGTCGGCAGTGATGTGTGGAGTCGGGTTCACAGAGGGTTGGGAACAGAGGGTGGATATGTTTGGCGACATGCACCTATTGACAGCATTTACCCCAGAGGACGGCCGTGGCAGCAGCGGTTGGGCAGGGGCATGGCCAGCGTGGCCGGGGTCAGGGAACAGGAGGACAGAGTCGACAGGAGTGTGAGCCTGGCAGTTGGGGAGAGCCTGGTGGCTTGTTCTCCAGAGCATCTCGGGAAACAAGACAGGGCCTTGGCGATGGACATGGGAGCTCAGACACTCCCTGGTGGAGGGGGTATGAGAGTCTGTGTCAGGGCTGGGGAACGAAAGGTTGGGGCCCCAGGGTCGCCAGCTGTGGCCGTGGTGGGCAGGGCGGGGGAGAGAAGCAGGAGGGCTGCTGTGGCGGGGAAGGGGCGTGGGGAGGATGGAGGAGGGTCACCTTTGTGGGCTGAAGGGTGCCAGCCAGAAGGGCGCAGGGGCCAGGGGTGGGCTGGAGGCCCGGGGCAGGGTGAGGGGGCCTGGTGGAGCTGGCGGGTGGTGAGGGCAGGAAGGCAGGCATCAGTGCCCGAGGCCTACTCAGCGTTTGTCCCTAGGAGGGGCTGGTGTGCGGTGTCTCCGGTCCTGTCTGCGTCGTCCTCAGATTCAAGGGCCCATCTGGGGGAGCACCCCTGGGAAGAGCCTTTCTGGGCTCCAGACCTCAGAACAAGACGTGTGGCATGTGGTGTGGTGGCGAGCCACTCAGCCACCAAAGCCTTTTCTTGGCTTCGGGGGTTTATTTTTAGACACCTTTGTCCACATTTCCCGGCCCCTGACAGCTTCACAAGTTGCCTGGTTCTGACGTCACCTCTTTGATGAAAGCCCTTCCTCCTACCACTGCGTTCCTGGGGGCCTGTCAGCTGTGCTCCTGGCTCAATTTTCCTGGGGCTGGGGCAGCAGTAGGGGGTGTACCATCCCCTCTCCTGCCTGGGATGCGGAAGCCACAGGTGCAGGGCAGTGCAAGGGGCTTCTCAGGGATGTCTGTGAGGCGTGCTGTGTGGGCTGGGCCACCAGCTGGGGGAGAAAGAGAGACGCCAGGCTGCCCACAGCAGAGGCACGGCCCAGCTGCTCTGCTGGTTTCTGGGGATGGGGTCACCTCTGCCCCCGTGTTCAGCCTGATCTTTCATCCTGGGAAACAAAGCCAGGTGAAAGACGAGGAAGGGGCAGGTTCTCTTTGTTGGTCTCCGCCTGCAGTGGCCAGGGGTTGGCCCTATGACTCTCAGCCTGGGTGGCTGCAGAGAATGTAAGGCTCTCTCTCACAGCTCTCCTATTCCCGCTGACCGCCAGGAACCAGAGAAAAGAGGATGCTGAAAAGACTCTGGGCCCTTCCAACTCTTCCAACCCTGACAGCTGGCTGCCTTTAACTGTGTGTGTGTGTGCGTGTGCGTGTGCATGTGTGTGCGTGTGCGTGTGTGTGTGTGTGCCTTTAACTGTGTGTGTGTGCGCGCGCGCGCGCGTCTGTGTATACACAGTACATACATGTTCACACGTCTTCTTTCCCCACCTGGGGGTGTGTGTGTGTGTGTGTGCGTGCGTGCGCGTCTGTGTATACACAGTACATACATGTTCACACGTCTTCTTTCCCCACCTGGCTGGCTTCTCTCTGGAGGAGGCTGGGTCTGCTGCGGAGTTGCTTCAAACACAGTGACAGCAGCCGGTCGGCTTTCTATTTCGGGAGGGGTGAGGGAAGCAGTCGCCAGAGGAGGCAGCCTCACCTGCTTCCCCAGAGGCTCGGATGAGGACGGAAGGTGTGCGATCTCAGAGCCTCAGATGGGGCGTGGAGAGCAGCTGCTGTCCTGGCAGTGGGAGATGTTTCTGAGCTGGGGACAGGATTGGTCCCATGGAACAGCAAGGTCCTGGGGGTCTCTGTGAGGAACCCAGAGAGAAACACTTGTCAGGCCTCTGTGGGAGTTCTGGAAGGACGGCTGGATCCCAGCCCTGTGGTCTGTGGGGAAGCCCCTGGCTCTCTGGCCAGGCTTTCCCAGCTTGGCAGTCTGGCAGGCTGTAGGAGCTAGACTCTGCCTCCCTCCACGGGAACCACTGGGGCCCCAGGCCAGGCACTCTGGGGCAGCACGGGTGTGAGGGGTCCCTTGGTGGAAGACGCCCCAGCTCTGTCAGGCCACTCCTCTGCAGTCCAGAGAATTAGTAAGCCTCCAGGGCAGGAGGAGACCCTGTGCAGAGCCCAGGAGGGGTGTTCTCGGTCAACTGAAGGCAGGGACTGAGCTCCCTTGAAATTCTAAGGCTACAGAAGGGGTGGGCCCTGGCCGCCAGCCCAGAGCAGCAGACAGAGGTCTCAAAACTCACCTCCAGGTGGGACCAGTCTTGACAAGCGTCCAAGGAATGCTTGGGGCACACGAAACAGACCAGAGCAGAGCTGGAGGCCCAGGGTCCCTGTGTGGGATGGTTTGTGAGGTCACTGAGACTTGGCTCCTATCTGTCTGTGGCTGGCAAGGAGATCACAGGAAATGTTAGACTGGCCAGCAAAGCCCCCTGTGCCTGACTTCCTTCCAACAGAATGTATGATCTTTTCCACAAACCCTCTTCCCCAGGTCTCTGCTTTTCCTGAGTTTTCAAGAGAGGGTCCTTTTGAAGTCTGTACATCTCTTGAATCTGGGGAGACAGAGCATTGTCTGTGTGGAGGCTGCTTGGCTGGGAAATGCAGGCGGGCCCTGGAGAAGGGTGACAGGCAAAGCAGGATCATTCCCCCAGTGGGGGAAGCTTGGTGGTAGAGTCCTGGGATAGCCGGGTTGACGGGGTTATCCTGCCAGGGACAGCTGTGAGCAGAGACCCCAGACCTCAGTTCTCAAACTGTTCTGGGGTCAGGAGCCTCGGTGCTGTGCTTTGGTGCCCCCACGGCTGGCAGCCAGGGGTAGGGGCTGCACTCAGACCTTTACCTGCTTCAGCCGGGCTAGCTCTACCTCTGGGTTTGACACATTAGATGACCTCCTGAGCTTTTTTTTGGAGGAGGATGTTTGAGACTTGCCTGGTTTGAAAACCCCGTCTGCATCACTGGGCAGCTGCCTCCACCGTCCCCAGCCGACCACACGTCCGCCCTAGATCCTGAGGATGCCGCTGCAGTTGCTGTGTGAGTGGAGCTGGGAGGCGCCAGGGCTCATCCCTTGCACAGATGGGGGCCAGAGGGTTCCCAGAAGAGGACTTTGTCGGGGAGCTGGAAGCTGGACCTGGAGGAAGCCCAGGCGAGGGTCAAGGTGGTGATCTCCCCAGAAGGGCTGTGCTTGAACTCAAGTGGTAGGTGAGAGGCCGGCAGTGTCCAGGGATGGCCAGCTGAAAACAGAAGTGGGGGCCTCCGTGGGGCGCCTGCGGAGGTGGTCAGCCTGTTGGGCTGTGGGCAGGGAGGCACCTCCCAGCAGCGTGGTCAGAATCTTGGGCCCTCCGGTGGCTCCAGATCGCCTGTGTTCGTTTTCCCTCAACCTGTCCGGGTGACTTTGAGGGAGTCAGTGGTGGGAGCGGTTTGAGTCCCCACTGAGGCCAGAATACCAACAGGGTGCAGGGTGCTACTGGCGGTGGGAATCCAGGTGAGGAAGCCCCCGTAGGATATGGCATTTGGGGTCCTCTCTTTCCCTGCCCATCACCTTTGCTGAGCTAATCTGGGAGGGTTTCCGAGCCTTATTTTTAGTAGGGAAAGCCCTCCTGATATCTCAGCTCAGTCACTTACTCCACAGTTATTCACTGAGCCCTCTTTTGTGTGGCGTTGTTTGGGCCATGGAGGAACCAGCTGGGAAGCAGGCATAGGATCCTAGTCAAAGCCAGCATCCCCATGGTTTTACCAGTCAGGACACTGAGGACAGGGGAGTGAAGGTTACTCCAGGTCAGGGGTTGAAGCAGTGGCCGAGTCTCCCCTGGACAGACTCACGGATGGCTGCGCGACTTTTGTCACTCTGCCCTGTCTGTGATTGGGGCTGGGCCCAAGAGGCTAAGGAGTCGTCACAAACTTGGGTTGCGCTGGGAGTGGTCCCCAGAGTGGGCCTGGGATAGCAGCCCGGTAGCCTCCCACCCACTCAATCCTGTCTCCAGCCCTGGTGGGCAGAGTAAGCCGCTGAGGCTGTCAATGTAGGAGCCTGCTGGGGGAGCCAGAAGCAGGGGTGAGAAGAGCCTGGCTGCCCATTTGCCCAGCAGGGACTCGTTAAGGGAGACCTTGGCAGCTGTTCTGGGCACAGGAAGCAGCTGCTGCCGTGCCTCCTGGGGCCACGTCCTCACCCTCAGTGAGGTGGCGACGTCTCCATTCCCAGGCTCCCTCCCCGGAGATCCCAGGCCGGCTCGCGTCCCATGCTCCTGCCACCTGCTCGTTGGCCTGAGCAGCTCAGTACCACCAGGACAGGGGCTGAAGGGTAAGCCCCCAGGACGCTCTCCTCCCACCGTCTCTCCCAGCCACAAGGCTTAGCTGTGCCTCGGGGGTGTGGGGTGGGGAGGGGAGAGGTGGGTTCACTGGGAAAGGCAAAGCAACCTTTGGGGGTGGAGGGTGGAATTTGGGCTGAGCCTTGAAGGATGGGTAGCATTCTCTAGGTAGGAAGGCAGATCAAGCAGAGGCAGTGAGGGGCCATGGCTTGTGTATCCGCTGTGGCCAGGGTGCAGAGGAGGAGCAAGAATTTGGGCCCAAGAGATGAGGCTGGGTCCTGCAGGGATTAGGCAGCCACGAATGGTATGTGAGCAGATGAGTGACAGCTTCCGGGCTGGCTTTGGAACAAGACTAGAGCATTGGGAGAAAGAGAGGAAGAGTCAGAGGCTGCAGTCAGACTCTCAGTACCAGCAGTTCGGCAGAGAGTAGCGGTGACGCCATTCCCAGGTTCCCCTGAGCCAGGAGGAGACCTCCACCCCACCTCCTCTTACACACACATGGGGGCTCGGCTTCCCTGTCGTCCCTGGATGCTGAGTAGGGAAGCCCACGCAGGAGGCTGAGGCTCTCCCCTCTGCCCGGGCCCTGGAACCTGTTCCTCAGCCTCTCTGGCTTACCCCTCCCCACTGCCCTACCCCAGGAATGAAAGCACAAAGCCAGCCTTTGCTGGGGCGGGCGTGGGAGCCACCGCTCTCGAAATACCAGCTCGGATATGGTAGCTTGGCAGCCCTGCAGGACCCTGGGGGCTGAGGCTTGTCTGGATGGTGCTGTGGGCTTGCGCCGTCAGCAGTCCCAGGAGAGCAGTCTTCCCCAGGCAGATGGGCTTTTCCCAGGGAAGAATTCTTCTACTCTTCTCCAGAGAACTTGGGATTCCAGGAACAAGGAAGGAGGAGAGATTCCAAGGAGGGAGGTCCCTCCACAGCAGAAGAGCTCTGCCTTTTAGTGGAGCCCTCAGACCAGGAGAAACTGCCTGTCTGGATATGCAGACAGGAAACCTAAGGCTCCAGAAAGAGGGTCTTCTGGAGAGGCGAGCGGAGGTGCCAGTCAGAGATGAGAAGTCCAGGGCCTCCTCCTCCTCCCCTAACCTCTCCCTTTCTCCCCACTTCTCTGTCCCCAGTGGCCCACCTGTCCTTCCCTCTGGCACTTGCTGGTTGCTCTTGGCTCCCAGGCGCCTGACTTCATGGCTCCATCTGCACCAAGCAGCCTTCCCGCTGATAGAGAATCAGTCAGCAACATTTTCATTGGCTCATAAGCCGAACAGGGCTCAAGGTCCTTGACTGCACAGATGCTGCAGACAGCGGCGGGATCTCGGAGAGGGGTGGGCTGTGGAGCCTGCCACGGCAGCAGTGTCATCTAGGAGGCTGTGGCTCCCCTTCTAGATTGGAAAGGAGAGTGGTAGGATCCCAGGTCTGAACCCGCAAGCTGCCCTTGGAGTCCTCATCCCCACAACTCCTCAGCCATCTGCTCCTGCTCCATAAGGGCCCAGAAGGCCAGAGCAGGGCTGAGCTGGGATTGAGTATTGGCCATGTGGACCCTGGGGAAAGGCTGGGCGTGGGCCTTCCCAGTCGACCCAGGTATAAGGTGCGTAAGGGCCTGTGCCCCCGTGCCTGCCTAGAGGGAACCACCCTCCTCAGCTTCTCCATACCCCAGTCACCCTAGTCTCCACTCTGCTGAGGTCCCCCTCCTGGGCTGCCCAGGAAGCCAGGGCCTGGGTGTGCAGGGATATGAGCAGAGGTGTAAATTGCATGGCAAGCTGCCGGCTCTGAGGTGAAAATGAAAAGTTTTCAGGCAGCGGCGGCAGCAGGCACAGCAGGCTGGGGTGCCAGGCACAGCGCCCTGCTCTCCCTCACACCTTCCCCTGTCTGCAGTCTTCCCCAGACTCCTGCCCCGTCCAGGCCTGGCTCCTCTGCCTTCCCCTGCCTTTAGGGGCAGGGCGGGCGGGCCTTTCAGCCCTCGGGGAGACCCTACCCCAAGAGGGCCTTCATCTCTTGCTTCTGTTTTGTCTTCTAACTAGCTGGCGAGTACAAAGACAAACGGGCTGTGCTTCTGTTAATACTGTGAACTTAATATTTGTGGTAGTTTCTCCATTGATTCTTCTTCAGGTTTTCAGGTGCACAATTGTCCTGTCTTTAAGTAGTAGGGTTTTCACTCCTCTTTTCCAGTTCCTCACTTATTTTGAGATCATCTATTCTAGACTCTTTCATTTTACAGTTGGGCAGATTGAGACCCAGACATCTTTGGTGGCTCAGCAATAAAGAATCCTCCTGCAATTCAGGAGGCAAGGGTTCGATCCCTGGGTTGGGAAGATCCCCTGGAGAAGGAACTGGCAACCCACTCCAGTATCCTTGCCTGGAGAATCCCATGGATGGAGGAGCCTGATGGCTTTCAGTCCACGGGGTCACAAAAGCTAAACAGTAAAGACTGAGTCCGATGGGGAACCCACCCATTTGTCCATAGCCAGACCAAGGCCCTGGGCTCCTGCTCGGAGCTCTTTCTGCCACTTTGTGCCTGCTCGGGCCTGTTATTCCCAGCAGCCCCATTTCATTCCTTTTCCCCTTTGCCTCTCGTTTGCAGAGCTCTGAGCCCTCCTGCTCCAGGCGGGATGGGGCTCACCAGCCCTTCTGATGGCCCCCCTGTCAGCACTTCAGGGTCTCCGGAGTGTGTCCTGCTGTCACCTTCTGCCCCAGACAGTTAGGTTCTGGGCCAGAGGTGGTCGGAAGGCCCACTGGGGATGAGAGGGATCCAGGGAGAGGGAAGTTGACAGAAGTTCCCCGGGCAGAATAATAACAATGTGCCATGTTCCAGCCGCAGCCCCTGCTGCGCCTTCCGCATCACTTTGCACAGACCGGCTGCCTAAGGGGCCTCCAGGGTCTGAGCCCCCACTTGCAGGGACTGCTGTGTGCAGGCGGGTGCACGTCAGTGTCTGTGTAATTAAAAATGAGCATGCCTGACTTCACCCAGTGAAGAGATGCCGCCACCTCGGTGGGATGCAACAGCTGTGTGCTGGCTGTGTGGCTGCCAGCTGTCCAGACTGGCGTGGAGAGGCAGGTCGGACTGGGCCGCTCAGTGAACAGGAAGACCCGGGGCCCCTCACCCCAGTGAGACAGGAAGTAGAGGGCAGTGATGGGGTGGAGGTGGACAGAGCAGCCCTCCTTCATTTCTGGGCCTAGGGCTCCTCTAGGAGATGCATGACCCATGGCCATGCCCTTTTGGGGATCTGAGGCCACTTATCTCTGAGCAGACCCAGGCTCTGGGCACCCAGGTTTGCGACCCATCTTGCCTCCCCGGCTCCCGGCCTGACCTCTTCTGCGTGCCACATGCTGCCCACCCCGAGCCTGGCCAGGGCACAGGCTGATGGCCTGAGAGCAGAGCACCAAATGAGGGCAGTTCTGGTCCTCCTCTTCCTCCCCCCTCCCTCCCCTCATTCAGTATGAACCATCAGGGAGGCAGTGTGGGTCCTGGGGGGAGCCTGGGCCTGGCATGCCAGTCTAGTTCTTTTGCAGGATGCCTGAGCTGCACCCCCCCGGGATGTGGGCTCAGCCTGAGTTGAGGAGGGAGTATGTGGAGTGTTCCCAAGGTGGCCGAGACAGTGGCCCCACAGTAACCTTTGCACGCTGCTCCTTCCCTTGGCAGCCGGCTTCCCATGGGGGTGTGATGCCGGTGCAGGCATGGCGGGGGGGTGCTGATGACAGGTCTTCTGGAAATCCCTGCGTTATGGGTGGTGTCCCAAGTCTCCCCTCTAGTTTCTGTTTGTGGAAGGCCCGGGTGGGAGGGAGGCCTTGGAGATGTGTCTGAGGGACTGGAATGCTAGATCCAGTCTCTAGCCATTCCCGGTGGCACCTTGGCACGAATAGTTGACTTCTTCCTGTTAGGTGAGGAGAATTGTAGACACCTCAGTCTCTCCCACCTGGGAGCAAGGCGTTATGATCCCTTTGAGTCTGTGTGTGGGAGCGAGTTGCCCTGGGTAGTGGCCTCATCACATGACCAGTGGCTTCAGTGGCCAGAGCAGGTTCCCCTGTCCTGGCGATGCTTTCTCAAGCCTCTGACTATCTGGGCTGTGGGAGGGGGTGTGCCTAGGGCTAGGAAGACTCCAGGCCCATCCAGGCTCCTCTCTGCAGCCCAGTGTGGCATTGGCCTGGTGTCCTTGGCAGTCAGTTCTCCAAGGGCTCCCTGGGGCTGGCTGAGGGAGAGGCAGCTGGTCTTGCCTTCCTCCGATGATTTTCAAGTGTTCACCAGGTCATCACCATGCTGCTGGGTGGTGCAGCAAGGACCTGGGAGCTGGCCCCTGGCTCTCCTCTCTTCTCACAGAAGCTGTCCCTGTCTGGGCGGGAAAGGGCTTGTTCTCTCTGCCTGATCATTTAGGGACAGAGCATCTGGCCAGTCCTGCCCCCACCCTCCGTCCCTGACTCATGGTTGGTCAGTGGGCAAAGTGTGGAAAGGGGTCTCAAGGAGAGGCTACTGGGCAGTTAAGCCCCTCCACCTGCTTCTGGGCCTGGGTTGGAAGTTTGTGCCTTTGCCTTCTTCCTGCCCCTTCTCTGCTCTGATCCTGAATTTTGACAGGATCTGGCATGTGTTAAAATGATTTAAGGCTGAGCTGTCAATGAGATTTTAATTAGCTCCATGCCTCTCTCCAGCAGGGAGGGCCAGGGTCCCCCCACCCCCAGGTGGCAGGAGTAGGAATGGGCTGGGTGTGGTATGAGGCTGCCCCTCCAGGGGCCTGGGGACAGGCTTGGGCAGCTGGCGCTCTGTGTGGGATGCTGTGAGGAGG
Organism: Oryx dammah; assembly: GCF_014754425.2. Taxonomy (NCBI): domain Eukaryota; kingdom Metazoa; phylum Chordata; class Mammalia; order Artiodactyla; family Bovidae; genus Oryx; species Oryx dammah. The sequence goes on from NW_024070193.1 coordinate 11,356,515, forward strand.
GAACACTGGGCAGGGCAGGAAGGCCTGGCCAGCCCCAGGCCAGTTTTCTCTCCCTCCTCTGTCTCCCCTGTTCCTCTGTTCTCGCGGACAGCTTTGAGATGAAGGCGACAGCAAGGATGGAGGATGCAGTTTCCATGGCAACAGGGCTGTCCACAGCCAGGCAACTTCAGAGCCGGGCTCTCCGGAGGAGGCAGATGCGCAGAACAGCCACAGAGCTGCCTCCCGCCTGCCAATGAGGGGGCTGGCAGAGCAGGTGGCAAGGGTGGCTGCTTGGTGCTACCCACCCTGATGCCTAGTCTCAAGGAGAGGGCGGAAAGGGCACTGATCCCTCTTATCATCCCTGTTGCTTGCAGAAGGAAAGCTCGGCAGGTGGCTTGAGCATTTGCAAGGGCAGTCCCTAGAGTTTCTGGGTGCCCACAGCCTCGGTTCCTGTAAGCATCCCCCAAAGCCCGCTGTCTCCAGCCCTTAGAGACGGACCTCCAAGTAGTCTGCTGCTCTGGTGGCCACTTGGCAGCTTCCTTTTGGACCCTTTGAATGCCCAGAGCCTGGCATGCTGGTGAAGGCCATGCCCTGACTGGGTTTGGGGGGCCCTTTTTTTCCTTTAGCTCTCAGGGCATGACCTGGACCTCTCCAGGGAGCCTCCCTGACCCTTGCCTTGGTGATGTGACCCAGTACACTGAGGGGTTCAGGTTTGGCACATGCTTGCCCCCAAGTGCTGGCATTAGAGGGGCCCCAGAGCCTGGTAGCTCCTCATTCCTGATGCTGTGTCCTTGTTCACCCTCCTCCTGAAGACCAGGGCTGGGGTGGCTGTGTGGGTGGGTGGAAAACCAGAGGCAGCCACTGGTGTGTTCGGATTTGGGAAGAGCTGGGACCGTGGACTTGTGAGATGACCCAGGTTAGCAAAAAGATCAGATCCAAACTGTTAAAAATAATGACTTCCTTTCAGTGCTCTTGGGCGCGTCAGGGCTAGGGTGGCCTACTCTGTTTGAGTGCAGAGAGACTTGGGACAAAAGGCCTTGTCCGGGTCTTCCATGGAGTCACAGGCTGAGCTCCAGCTAGACCTTGGGCCAGGACATCCACCCCCACATGGCCTCCAGCCAGTTGCTGAGGGCCCTGACTGGATAAACCTTCCTTCCTTCTCTCTCCTGGGGACTCATTTTTACCTGTTTCCCCTTGCTTCAATTGAGAGGGGTTCCTCAAGCCTAAGCTTGGCCAGGCAGGCTGACAAGTGGAGTCCTGGAGAGGCTTCTCCCCACCAGGCAGTAAGTCTCTCATTACTGCTAAGTGGAAGGCTCATTTCAGAGCTCGTGGTGAGAGCCGGGCGGGTGCTATAAATAGCCGTGTTGTGGAGGTTGGCGGGTGAGCAGTGGCAGGGCAGGGGCCTCGCCGTCGTCTTGGTGGGTAGTTGTGCTCTGTTGCAGGGAGGGGGGCAGCTGAGGAGCAGGAGGCACGACCCTGTCCTGGTGTGTCTGCCCGTGTCAGGGCAGCTCTCTCGTGTGTCCATGCCACTTCCACGTGCGTTGGGGGCTGCAGAGCTCTGGGTTCTGTGTCCAGACAGGAGTGGACTGCCTGACTCCACTTAGGGCCTATAAGCTGGTGTTTCAGCCCACTGGGGTGTCGGGCAGTGTCCAGTGTTAGATCACTTGTCCTGTCTGTCCCTCCAGCCTAGGGTCTGCCACCTCCGCCGAAATCCCAGACCCAGGTCTGAGAAGGGGTGGGAGCCAGCCATGTCCAGTAGTCTCGGAGGTCGGGATAGACCTAAACAGGCAGGGAGATGGGAGTGGGAGAGGGGTTTGGCTGGCCTGGAGCCCCTGTCCAGGCTTTGTCCGTAACATGCCTGCAAGGGCAAGGACTAGAGGCCTGAGAGTCAGGCCCTGGCCTCCTCTAACATTGGCCGGTAAGACAGCCTTGTCCAGGGCAGAGAAGAGGTCAGGTCCAAGGATGGCAAGTCTGGCAGGTAAGACCTTGGCTTGGGTGCCTGGGGCCACAGATTTTGGGGTCCCTGTCCTAGGGAAGTTCGGGTGCTCAGCTTCAAGGCTCTGTGAGACAGTGCTTTCTGGAACAGCCTTTGGTACCCGGATTAGCAGTGCCAGGCTCCTGGGTCCTTTCAGCACCTGTCTAGGACTCCCAGGTCGTTAGAGCACTGCCTCCTGGGGTGTGGGCCCTGCCCACAGGATGCTGTGTGGGTGCCTCCCTCAGCAGAGATTTGGAACTTGGGGAAGATTGGGGCAGGAGGAGCCAGCCCCCTCGGAGGGAGGAAACAGTGAACGGTTTCTGGGGCCACTTGGGGACACATCAGAGGCCCCGTAGGGCTCATTCTGCCTTTCATGCTCTCCAACAAGGAGCGGAAGTTGTGTGCCCACCCACGGCTGGAGATCTACCAGCAAGACCAGATCTATTTCATGTGCCCCCTGGCACGGCAGGGAGACTTCTATGTGCCTGAGGTGAAGGAGACAGAGCGGAAGAGCCGGGGGCCTGCAGAGGCCAATGACGGCCTGGTGGATGGCACAGGTACAGGGTCGGGGGTGAGGGTGGGGTCTCACCTGGAGCCCCCCTCCTGGATGTGTGGGCCTGGTGAAAGAGTCTCCTCCCTGGCTGTGTGGCACTGTCGGTGTCCAGACCTTGGCTTGGCAGAGGTGGCAGAAGGGACCCACCTCCCCACGTGCAGACTTGCCTGTCCCTAGACACACGGATCCATGGGGGCGTGGCTTCACACGTTACCCTGGCAATGCAGATAGAGATCCTGCCCTGGATTCCCTTCACCTTCAGATGCAGCAGGAGAACCCTTGGAAGCTCAGATCACAGACAGCTGGATGCTCACGGCGGGGTGGGGGCATTGCTGAGGCTGCTCAGGAAAGGCATTGCTTGGGTCAGGCTCATTAGAAGGGAGATTGACCCTGGATGTGGAAGGTAAGGAGGGGAACACAGTGTCCCTGTGGTCTGGGCCCCGACCAGAGCCAGCTGCTTTGTCCCTTTCAGAGAAGAGCCAGAGAGCATGCAGAGGGAGACAGGAGACAAGCCCCCGCCCCTTCCATCAGAGCCAGCCTTCCTGCCCCAGGCCCAGGCACCAAGTGGCTTGCGTGCTCTCAGCCTACCTCTGGGCTGTCCCCAGGAGGCCAGGGGGCCTGCTGGTAACATCCCAGGTGGTCTAGAGGGTCTCAGCCTCGGCCCTGCTGGGGGAGCCTTGTGGGAACCTGGCGGTCCATGACCTTTGGGAGTGGCACAGGGCCAGGGAGTGACTGCCGCCTTCACCTCCTGCTCTGGAGGCTCCCTCTGTCCATCCAGTCTTCAGCAGCCAAGGTCACCCTGAGAGACATGTGTCAGCACGAGCAGGGCTGGGTATCGGGAGGCTGTCTTCACTCCCTAGGGGCCATGTCCAACACAGTTAACTTCATCTGCCATTTAATTACCTCCATGGGGCACTGCTCCCACCCGCCTGGTAGCGCCTGGCAGACACTCTTCAGTGCCCCTCCTGTGGGCCCAGGACGTGACACAAGGTCAGCAGACCCTGGCAGTCCCCAGGGCAGGAAGGGGAGCACCCTGACCTTCCTTCAACCTCCCTCTGCTGTCCGCACCAGGCTCCTTGGCCCACCCACCCAGCTCCCCTTCCAAACACTGCCTGCCAGGGGTGTTGAAGGACTACTTGGCACGCGCTACAGCTGGCTGCAGCCTCGCTTCCACGCCCCCAGCTTCTCGGCCTGTCCTCCCTACCGGCCTGCCCGCCCACTCCCTGGAGTTGGGGGCCAGAGGTCTGCCCACCTCTGACAGGGTCTGCCCTGGCACCTGGGGTGGACTCTGGGTGTCTGCCTGCCAGGTGCATGCCACTTGCACTGTGGTGTGTGATGGGCGCCTGGCTGCCCGAGACTTGGCCTGTCCCTTTCTGCCTCCCTGCTGTGGCCCCCACTTCGGCTCAGAGGTGAAAGGGGTGATTAACTGCCTTCTGCCTGTTATTACATTGATGTATTATTTAGCTCCAGAGAGGCGATGAATATTTGATCTCCTTGCACTGGCTGTGGGCAGTGGAGGAGAGAGGGACTGGAGTGCGGTGGCAGCTTCATTCTCTGCCTCAGTAGCCTGGGGGGTTGGGTGCTGCCATGCCTGGTCTGGCCTGTCCTGCCCGGAGACACAGGCCCAGGACTCGGACTTGCTCCTGCACAGACCCTGATGGAGCTGGAGGGCTGTCCCTTCCCTGCCTTGCACTCCTTAGTCAGGGTGTCCACATGTGCCCGGGACCTGTTCTTCCCTGGCACGCTGGCCTGAAGGGGCAGCCCTGGGCTCCTCCTTTGATCACCGGTAGCCAAGGGGCTGGGAGAGGGAGGAGGCAGGCAGCTGGCAAGCAGACGGGTCTCCACACCTGGGTTCCTCGAGAGCCATTGGCTATGTGGGCAGGTTAAACTTATTGGGGCCAGGGATAAATTATTCCACTCTTTTGCTCCATTCAGGCCTGCAGCCTCTGGGGCACCAGTCATCATTTAAGGAGAAAAAGAGGGACTGCTGTCCTGCCCCAGGGTCAGAGAGAACCACCCGCAACTCAGGGAGCTGTCCTGGCTCACTCTTGAATGCCTCCACCCTGGGAGCCAGGACTGAGGCCCCAGCAAGACTAGGGCCCTCGGCCAGCAACCTGGCCCTTGCAGGGCTCACCTCACCCCTGCAGTAGGGCCCAGAGTCATCTGGGGACTGAGGAGGCTTAGGAAGTAGGCCCCCTACACATACCCACCCTGAGCCCCAGCTGAGGCTTAGTGAGAGTTCCAGGCCAAGTCCAAATGCCAAGCAGTCCCCAGCTGTGCCGGGCTTGGGGCTCCATCACCATGGAGACAGGATCTGCAGAAGCTGGCCCACCCCTCACCTTCTGTGATGTTTGACTGCTGCCCCCTCCCTCTCCCACTGGAAGGGAGGCATGTCCACCTTCTATCGGTCTGAATTCCTACACACAGTGGGCCTGAGCTCTCTGCCTCTCCTTGCCGCCCCCAGCCGTTTTTGGTGCCTCTGGTCTGAGGAGATGAATTGAGAGGCTGCTCCAGAAGAGGGCAGATGAACCTGGCCCGGAGAATGTATTGGGGATGGGAGGAGCAGGCTAGGATGGATCTCAAGGCTCCCCAGCAGGTAGCAGAGTGCTCCGTGGTCCCCTCCTGCTGCTTTGGGGCTCAGGAGCCACTAGAAGTTGGGGATGGGTAAGGGCTCCTCTGGGGTGACCCAGGCATAGAGGAAGAAAGTCCTTAAAATGCTTCATCCCCACACCCTCCTCCCCTGTAACTGGTTGTTGAGAATTTCTCAGGACTTCTTCATCAAACTCCTCCCTTAGCATCCTCCTCAAGTTGGGGCTCAGTGCGGGCCAGAGGCAGGGACACGGCTGCCCCTTGGGGAGCCCTGCGTGTGGGCAGCGGCACAGGAGAGCAGGCCTCCTGGTCCCTTCCCCTATCCTCAGGCCTCCTGGGCAGCGTTCTGGCCTTGGACAAACCCGTCTCCAAGCCTGAAATGGGAACTGGAGGAGGGGACTCTACTAGAGTCTTTGTTCTACCCTCAGCTCCTCAGGTCAGGGCTGAAGGGTCCTTAATGGGCTGCTGGGGGTTCGGGGGGCAGCAGGCTGACCTCCTCCCCCTCCCCACCACCCCACCCGGCCCCCCTTATCTGGCTCTGCCCTGTCAGTGGACCCCTAGGCAGGGCAGAGGGCAGCGGGAACGAGCCTCCTGAGCCTGGGGCAGCTTTATTATTCATGAGCACACTGCAGGCTGAGTCGCTGTTGCTGGTCGGAAAGCCTCAGTCCTCTCCCTGGAGGAGAGGGTGGGGGTCCCAGCTAACCTGAGCCCCACCTTCCCCCTCCAGGTGCTGACACAATGAGCGACACGAGTTCTGTGAGCCTGGAGCTGGGTCCTGGCAGCCGGGACACTTCAGCGGCCACACTGTCCCCCGGGATGTCCCCCAGCCGTGGCTGGGACGATGGCGACACCCGCAGTGAGCACAGCTACAGCGAGTCGGGTGCCAGCGGCTCATCTTTTGAGGAGCTTGACCTGGAGGGCGAGGGAGCCCTGGGGGAGCCAAGGCTCAGCCCTGAGACTGAGCCCCTGGGGGCTCCCAAGTGGCCCCGGGAGCCCAGTACCCCGGAGAAGGGTGAGGAGTAACTGCGGCCTGCACCTCCCTGTGGCACCGCTGCTAAGGAACTGAGCATCTCTGCAGTCCTCTTCCTCCACCTCCCGGCCTCAGGCTGGGGCCAGGGCTCTCACGCAGCCCTGACTTCTTCCGCCCCAGGCCTCTGGCCAAGCCTTCTCCTCACTGTGCTCTCGGCCCCTAGAGCCAGGGGACCCAGGACTGTTATCTGCACCCAGCCCCTGGGGCTGCCACCCCTGTTACATCTTTTTATTCAGATTCACGTTGAGCTTCCAGGACCTGGAATAAAAAAATGATTTTCTTGGTTTCACCTGGACTTGTGCTGTGTGTTTGTTTGTTCCCCCTTGGGGAGTCCTGTGCAGATAGGCCCAGAGTGGGCAGGAGCACCCCCGACCTGAGAAGAGGAAGGTGCCCTGCTGCCCTGGGCCGGGCCGGGCTGGGGGAACTGGAGGCCCTCTGCCCCTGCTGTGTAGCTCTCCTTGACAGCTGCTCCTCCGTTGCAGCAGACCCAGGGTCTCCCCCAGGCTTCAGGAGAGCAGGCCAGGCGGGACAAGGCGTGAAAGCTGACCCTCGGGTGCCCTCCACCCGCCTTTGCCTGCCACAGAGGGGCGCCTTCGTGTCCGTGGCTCAGGTGCTGACCCTGGCATCTGCCCAGCCGGTGAGGACATCCCTGCCAGTGCCTGTGTACCCGCGTGTGTGCAGGTACACACACGTGCTTTTGGTTTTTTATGTGTAACCGTGGGTGGGTCAGGTGGCGGTGGTCCAGGGCGTGGCTGTCTGTGTGTGGCTGGTGGTGTGACTCTGCACGTGCTGCTGTGCGCAGTGTCTAAGTGCAGTTGTGCTACAGGGGTGAGAACCTGGCCGTTTGGAACCATCACTCAGGGCTTGTCCATATAAGCTATGTGTGTACAGCTGCCTATGTGTGGGGATGTGTGCAAGTGGAAAGCTGTGTGTTTCTCTGTCCATATATAAAGCTGTAGTAGGTCTCTGCAGCTGTGTGTCCATGACTAGCCATATATGTGTGGACATGTCCCTGTGGACAGCTGTGTCCACGTGTAGAGCTGTGTCTGTGCGTACAGTTGTGTGTTGCGTGTAATGCTGTGTGTGCGGCCATGTGCAGCTCTTCATGTAAGGCTGGGTGTGTGCGCGCATGTACACAGCTGGGTGTGTAACTGCATGTCCATGTGCTGCAGCAGGGCCACGTGGCTCACTTGCTGCAGGGTACACACCAGGCCACCCGGGCTTGCGCTGTTTAAGGCCCGACATCTTTGGCGTGGCTGCCTTGGTGGGTGGGCTGGGGTGGCTGTGCAGTCCCCTCACCTCAGCACCCTGCTGCTGTCAACCCCTCTACTCCAGGGACCTGGCCCATCGCTCACGGACCCCAGGGAGCAGCTGCGCTGAGACAGCTGGAGAGGGTGAGAGCAGCGGGAAGTGAAGACAGCATGTCTGTCTCCGAGGCCTTGTCTGACAGCTCTGCACCCTTATCCTGCTGCCACCTCGCCTCCCATTAGCGATGGAGTTTGTGTTTGTTTGGGTTTGATGTGTTGGTCTGTCGCACAGCTGTGCGCTTTCCAGAGCAATGGGGCGTTGGGCTTCTGTGTCCAGGGAAAAAGCCTGTCCTTCCTCGGTGAGAATCCCCCGAGCCCACATGTAGCTGTGTGTTCCAGAGGCACCTGGGTGTGCTGTGTGCTCACAGGCCTGTGTCCGAGCTGGCCTTGCCTCTCCTGACACCTGTGGAGGAAAGGGCAGTGCCTGGGGAACACATATCGAGAGACCCTGTGCGGCTCGCACATGCTAGTTAGCGAGTGTGCAGAGTGGCTCCAGGACTACATCTCGGTGCAGCACCCCACCTTCCCAAATCCTTCAGTATAGTCTGGCGATGCTGATTATCCCTGGCCCCTACCCAGGGGCATCCTTTCTCACTCTGCTGCAGGAGGGAACAAGAGTCAAGAATGTCTTCTCAGAGCTGTCACCGCTCTGTGTGAGCTCCAGCTCCTGCTACCACTCCCTCCTACACAGCCGCCAGTTTCAGGAGCCTCTTCTCCAGCCCCCTCCCCTCCTAGATCCCCCTGCTGGCCCCAGCTTGTCCCTCAGGGTTGACCCTAAGTCCCTGGGCCTGCAACCCCACCCCCCACCCAGGCTTGGTATCTCTTTGCCATTAATACTCTTTACACATGAGAGTCGAGATTCGTGGAGGGGTCAGGGGAGGTCAGGGTTGGGGGGTTTGGGGGGTATAATGGCTTTAAAGGTCATCTGCAGGAAGGAAGAGAAGGTTCCATCTTCCTCTGACCCTTTCCCCCCTCCCCCGACCCCTTCTCGCTCCATCTCTTCCTTCTAGTGACTCAGGCCCCAGCTCTTAGTCGGGGCTGAAGACATGCCCTAACCCCAGCCCTGGCATGTGGATGGGAACGCAGTATGGGAGTGGGTAGGGAGAAGGGACGTGAGGACAGTGAGGCAGCAGGCTAAGCGCTCCCCCTTCGTCCCACGTGCCCCATTACCTATCCTCTAGGGGCACCCCACAACCCGAGAGCCAGCCTTCTCGCTCTCACAGATGGAAACCCACAGCACTGTGCGCATCCCACTGGGCTCAGTGACCTTCCCAGCCGCGTGCCTCATGCTCGCTGGTCTTCTGGGACTCAGTGTGACTTGGGGCGGAGGGGACCCGAAGCACCTGCTCTAGCAGAGAGCAGGAGAGCCCGCGGATTCAGCACCACGCGGTGGACAGCGTCGGGCCGGTGCTCCTGAAGAGCAGGGGAGTGTTGCAGGCTATGGAGGGAGGCGGAGGCCGGGTTGGGCGCGGGAGATCGGGAGTGAGGAGGGACGGAGGAGGGGTTGGGGGCGGGCCGGGGCCGGGGGCGGGGCGGGCAGCGATTGAAAGCGGCCGGCCGAGCGGGCGGGCAGAGCGCAGAGCTGCCGAGCCAGCGAGCGAGCGAGCTAGCGAGCCAGCAGGAGCTGGAACCCCGTGCCCCCGGCTCGCTCCGCTCGGTTTTTCTCCACGCCAGAGCGGAGCGCGCAAGGTAGGGTAAGCCGGGTGCTGCTGCGGCCGCCACCGACCGTATCGATCCTGGGGTCCCTCGGGCTCTCGAGTTCCGGGGCGCCCGGGGCAGGGACTGGCCAGGGCATCCAGACAGCGCTAATCAGGAGCTCCGGGAAGCGGGAAGGCAGCCCCAGGCGTCCCGCCTTTCTTCCCCAAAGATCGCACGCCCTGCATCTTGCTCCCTTGTTCCTCCTACCCCTCGGTCCTTTGGTCAGTCTTTCTGTCTGTGCCTCTGTCTGTCTCAGCCTCTCAGGCTCCATCTCCCCAAATGTTGTGGCCCAGGCTCTCAGGCTGCCCTGCTTCCGAGGTTCTCTCTCCCCTTCAAGGTTCTGTCCCTGTTGGAGCTTTGGTCTCAGCCACCCCTGTGGGAGGACTGTGGTTGACTCGTTTGGACTCAGCTCCCACTGGGTCTGTGCCCCCATCTGTGTTGGTCTTCATGCTTACCTCTCTCTCCTGTTTGCCTGCTTGAGCTGCTTCTTTCTGCAGATGCACAGGATCACAGGTCCCCTGGCCTGGCCCCAGCAGGAGTAACCCTGGGGTGCTGAGGGGCCCAAGTGAAGAGCCCTTGTCTCTGTGGCCAGGACGTGGGGTCCTTGGACTAGTTCTGCCCTTCTTCAGGCTCAGTTTCCCTCTCCTACCCTTCCCGAGCCTGTGCTATTGTGACAGCCTGTGTGGCATGGGTGTCTGGGTGGGCAGCTGGGGCACAAATGATGGGGTGCAGAGTGGAAGAGGGAGACAGGAGTCTCTGAGGGCCGGGGTGAACAGTGCCCTGAGGCCAAGGACAGGGAGATTGGAGGTGGTGACTTTCTCTGCTTGGTTGTGAATTGAAGAGAAAACGAAGGCAAAAAGTCTCAAATGGCAGTCTATATACATAGTGCTAAGGTATCCAAAAGTCTCACCCTGAGCCCTGTTCTGAGATTTTGAGCAGATGCACTGCCCGCCACCCCTGACACACACACACACTCACATCCACTTTCCCTGTTGACCTTGGGACCTGTGGCCACTTCAGTGTCCCTCCCTGGGGCCAGCCTCTCTACCTCGATGTCTAACTTTCAAGACCCAGAGTCTCTAGTTACTTCCTCGGTCAGGAGGAGAGGCTGGGAACCTTGGGTACTCATTTGAGCTTCCCTAGAGTGCGAGACTACCATTTAGAGCTTCTCCCTTCCCTCTTCCCTGGTGGGTTCTCAGCCCTCAATGGCTCCTCTCTGGAAACCCAAGGATGGGGACTGGACCCCCAAGTTTGTAACTGTGACCTTCTGCTGCAAAGCTGTTGACTTTGGGGTCCCAGGAGGTTTGTGCAGGGTGCTGGACATTCTTCTGGGTCTTCTGTTTTCTGTTTGGGCCTCTACCCTGTGTAGTTCCTCCACCTCTGCTAAATTTAGGATGAGCGCAGAGCCCATCTCCAACCCCAGATCCAGGCAGGACTGAGGGACAGGCCAAGGGGTGTCCCAGGAGCTTCTCATCCTAGTTAAGGGCACCACCTCTCCCTGGCTCCTCAGTCCCTAGGAAAGAAGTTTAGGGGAAGCAGTCAGAAGGGCTAGCCACTCTCAAGTTCCACTTCTCCCTACCTGTTTGTCTGTCTGTCTCTCTCTGCAGGAGCTGGGTCCCTCCTCATCCTCTTCCTGTCTGTCCTTTCCTGGTCTATTTCCACCTCTCTTTGCTTTTGCTGCTTCTGCCCTCCTCCCCTGGAGGCCCAGGTCTGCCGGACCCATCCATCCCCTCTGGGGCCATGGGATCACTGCTTGGGCTCCTGGCTCTGCTGCTGCTGTGGGGTGCTGTGGCTGAAGGCCCAGCCAAGAAGGTGCTGACCCTGGAGGGGGACCTGGTTCTGGGTGGGCTGTTTCCAGTACATCAGAAGGGTGGCCCAGCAGAGGAGTGTGGTCCTGTCAATGAACATCGCGGCATCCAGCGTCTGGAGGCCATGCTTTTTGCGCTGGATCGTATTAACCGTGACCCGAGTCTGCTCCCAGGAGTGCGCCTGGGTGCGCACATCCTCGACAGTTGCTCCAAGGACACGCATGCTCTGGAGCAGGCACTTGACTTTGTGCGTGCCTCACTCAGCCGTGGTGCCGATGGCTCACGCCACATTTGCCCTGACGGCTCTTATGCCACCCATGGAGATGCTCCCACTGCCATCACTGGTGTCATTGGCGGCTCCTACAGCGATGTCTCCATCCAGGTACATGGGGGCTGTGGAAATGGAGGCTGGGCAGGGAAGCCAGAGGGGGCGGGTACCTGGAATTCCAGCTGAGCAGGGACTCTGGGTTACTGTGCACTGGAAGAGGACTAGAGGCTTCCTGTGAGTAGCTTTTTAAAGAAGTCTAAGAGAGTGCCCCTGTGGAAAAGTGGGGGTCAAGTTTTAGAGATTATGCAAGGAAAACATCCCACTTCCAAGACACACACACACATCTGATGTTAAACAGCCCTAAGAAGCTTAATAGCCAGGCCTTTTGTGTCAGAACTCTAGTTTTGAATCCTGGTTTTCCCACTCACTGTGTGACTCTGCGCATTATTTCTCTCTTCTGCAGCTCAGTTTCATCCTTATAAAACGGGATAATGCTTACCACTCTTAGGGGTGTGGTGGTAATTTAATGAGGTAACACATGCAAAGCGTGAATCAAGGGGGCTGGCAGATCGTAAGAATGTAATCAATATTAGCTGCTGCTGTTCTTAAGCCACTTTATAGATGAGGAAACTGAGGCTTAGAGAGAGGCAGGCCACAAGTCCAGGTGCTCACAAGTGGAGACATGAACGTAGGGCTCTCAGCCAAGGACCTCGGGGACTGTCAGATCATCTCTCTGTGTATTGGAAAGGGGGAGACAGAAACCAAGAGCAACCCAGAGAAGAGAAACAGGGGAGGGGGCCCCAGAAGGAAGAGAAGCAGGATGTGTGTGGAGCTGAGGAGGAGGGTACCCCAGGATCTGCAGTAAGTGCAGGATGACCAGGTGAGGGGGAGGGACCCAGGCCCTCCTGTTCTTCCCACAAGGGGTCAGCAGAAGGCACAGCTGATGGCCTTTGGCACATCTGGCTGCTGCGGCCCAGGGGGATCCTTCTTGTCCTTGACTGGGTTCCACCTCTTGCCTGGACCCTTACCTGTCTAGTGCCAGCCTAGGCTGCTGGAAGATGAGGCCAGAGCTGAGATTGGTGTTGGGAGTTGCAAGGAGGGCCTCGTCTAGGGGCCTCAGCTGCCTCGAGGATGCCAGCGGAGGGCATTGCCATCAGAAACCAGGCCGGGACCCCTGACCCAGAACGCTTATTTAGGAGAGAGGAAGCAGGAGTCTGAACCATGGAGGCAGCTTCTGGCCTGGGGTGGGGAGGGGGGCCTGCTCACACGCCTATCGCAGGGAATGAATGACCAGTTCTGCTGGGCCTGCTACTGGATGTGGCCAGCGGCAGCTTGGACAGGCGTGGCTGCACCGGCACCTCCATCTGTAGTCTGGGCTGGGGGCAGGGATGGGGAGGCAGCCTCCCACTGCTGATGTCTTCAGGGGCCTCTGGGGTGCTTTCCTAGCACCCCCTCTGCACAATTCTTTTCAGGGTCCCTTGTATTTACCTCCAGGAGCCCAGTTACCTCTGCCTCACCCCAAGCTGCCTGACTCCCGCAGCAGGACCCACAGCTCAGCATCCATCTGCTTTTTCCTTGTCTGGGTCAAAACAAGGCTCAGTCCTTTATCCTGCGGCTGCACCTGTCTGGAATGGTTCGTCCACATTCCTGCCCCTTCTCTCTCGCCGAAATCCCTATCATCTTCCAGGCACTGTGGCTTCATGTACATCAATATTCTTAATCAGCTCAGCAACCTGGGAAGGCAGGAATGAGAAACTGAGGTTCAGGGAATTTCCTAACTTGCCCGGGGGCGCAGAGTCAGACAGTACAGGGAAGGTGCTGACACTGCCCAAGTAACTGTCTATGTCCCAGCTGCAAACACAGGGCCTGACTCCCTCTCGTGGAACCTGGGCCACACCCTGCTCTCACCCACCATGCCACCAGGTTCTTGGCTGGACTCCACTCTTAGGGGCACATCTCAGGGATCTGAGGGTGAAGACTGGCTGCCAGGTAGGCAGGAAGCCTTGTTAATTTCTGGCTCAGGCATCCAATAGAGACCCACTCTTGGGCTCTCAGGGCTATGGAGCCCTCAAATCTTAGTCTTCCTTCTTTGGGGAGCCTTTTCCTTGTCTTTCCATCATCCCATCAGCATTGACTCTGGGATAGAGAGCTTAAGACCCCTGAGCATCCCAGAGGCCATCCAGTGCCTCCTCCCTGTGCAGCCAATGGATAACCTATCTCCACTCAGGACTTAGGTTTTTCCTTAGCTCTCTCCTTTTGCCTCAGCTGTGCATCTGAAGGGAGACAGGGGAGGGGTTCGAGTGTGGCTCAGGACCGCGGTGCCTTGGCCCTAGGTCTTTCTGAGCCCTTAGGAAGGGACAGAAAACTTGCTGCCCCCAGGGGGAAGACACATCAAGACGATGTAGGTCTTTGGAGAGAGGGAGACATCATGACATCATGACATAGGTGACCACATGGGCACTTGATCCCAAAGTCTGATAGCTGGATTGAGGGGCACAGCCGTCTCTAGCATTTGACTTGGTCTCTATCTTTGCCCTCTCGACCACCACCCGCCCCCACCCCCCACCCATCCCACTGCAGGTGGCCAACCTCCTGCGGCTATTTCAGATCCCTCAGATCAGCTATGCCTCCACCAGTGCCAAGCTGAGTGATAAGTCCCGCTATGACTACTTTGCCCGCACGGTGCCCCCCGACTTCTTCCAAGCCAAAGCCATGGCTGAGATTCTCCGCTTCTTCAACTGGACCTACGTATCCACCGTGGCATCCGAGGGTGACTATGGCGAGACAGGCATCGAAGCCTTTGAGCTAGAGGCCCGCGCCCGCAACATCTGCGTGGCCACCTCGGAGAAGGTGGGCCGCGCCATGAGCCGCGCGGCCTTCGAGGGCGTGGTGCGAGCCCTGCTGCAGAAGCCCAGTGCCCGTGTGGCTGTCCTGTTCACCCGCTCCGAAGACGCCCGCGAGCTCCTTGCTGCCACCCAGCGCCTCAATGCCAGCTTTACCTGGGTTGCCAGCGATGGCTGGGGGGCCCTGGAGAGTGTGGTAGCAGGCAGTGAGGGTGCTGCTGAAGGCGCCATCACCATAGAGCTGGCTTCCTACCCCATCAGTGACTTTGCCTCCTACTTCCAGAGCCTGGACCCGTGGAACAACAGCCGGAACCCCTGGTTCCGTGAATTTTGGGAGCAGAGGTTCCGCTGCAGCTTCCGGCAGCAAGACTGTGCGGCTCACTCCCTGCGGGCCGTGCCCTTTGAGCAAGAGTCCAAGATCATGTTTGTGGTCAACGCTGTGTACGCCATGGCCCACGCCCTGCACAACATGCATCGTGCCCTCTGCCCCAACACCACCCACCTCTGTGATGCAATGCGGCCCGTCAACGGGCGCCGCCTCTACAAAGACTTCGTGCTCAATGTCAAGTTCGATGGTAATGGTGCCGGCCAGGTCCACCAGGCTGCTGGCTCTCGGAGGGTGAGAGGGAGCAGGCCCTCAGGTTCTAGCACATGGCTAGGAAAATACAGCCCACTGCAAGTCAGGGACTTACCCAAAGGGCTGGTGTCAGAGTTGGGACAAGGTCAGTCAGGCAGGGAAGATTCCAACAGGAGAGAGGCCTGAGGTGCCACTTCCTGAGATCCTTCCAGAGAGTAGACATCTGGCCTGGCTCTGCACTGTGAGGGCCTCTGCTTCCTGCTTGGGCCTTGCCTTCTATCTCCTGCCTCTTTATCACGCAGGGAGTAGGATCGGGAGACCTCAAGCCCGTTGTAAGGCAGCAGGATATCAGAGAGAGTGAGAATAAAGGTGCGTCAGGATGACCCTCTATTTTCCAGGAAAATTTCTATTCCTAATCTTGCTTTTCCACTCGAGGTGGCCGTGGTCTCTTCAAACCAAAAGTTATCTTAATAAAAGTTCCAGCTTCAAGAAAAATAAATGCCACAGAGTCATCACTGTGCTTCAGAAAGAATGACTGCAGAAACAGCAAGAGAGGGTGCCAGGGCTGACAAAGCTTGGAGCGCTGGATCAGGATCAAGAAGAGTAGCAATTTCTATAAGATTGACATTCAGAGTCATGGGAGAGTCAGGCTGGGGGTTAGTGTTGCATTTGGGTCTGATTGGGTTGACATTAGAACAAGGCTAAATTTAGCCCTCTGGGCTAAGTGGAATTTATAGTAGGGCTCAAGTTGGATTTTGAGGACTTCGAGGAGTGGGTAGAAAGAGTAGAGCCTGTGGGGGACCTGCATTTGAATCCAGGCTGCACCATTCACCATGGAGTCTTAAGCATATCATCTGCTAACTTTAACGCCACTTGTCACTGGGACCTGGGATGATGGGGTTCCTGCCTTCTCAGCCTGCTTGGGCAATGTGAGGATCACAGTGGGATGGGGGTGGGGAGTGCAGTGATTTGTGAGCTGCCTGCCAAGCACATTCTGGTAAACATCAGTGGTTCCAGATGACCACTGAGGTTGGGATTCGCTTATACTACAATCAGTATTAGGACTGGTCGGGGGTTGGAGCTGGAGATATCACTGATGGGATTAAGTAGGACCAGGACTAGACCTAAGGTCAAGTTTAGCTTTTGGGGGTCTCCATGTTAAGTTTGGAAAAAGGGTTGTGGTGTGTTTTGGGATACAGTTGGGGTTTGGGTTGGAAGGTCTAAGACTGGGGTTTGGGAGTCATGGTTGAGTTGGTGTGGGCATTAGGTTTGTGGAGATGACTGAACTTTAAGGCTGGGGTTCTGTTTGGGGCTTGGGGTCTGTTATTTGTTTAGGCCTCTCATTTAGAAAAATGGCTGAGGTTAGGCAGGTTTTTGTGCTGGGGAGAGGATCAGAAGGACAAGGACTGACTTCAGCTCTGGGGTTTGGGTTCCATGTTAGGGCTGAGGTCACATCAGGATGACCCACCAATCCAACCCTCTCTTCCTTCCCTCCCCAACCCCAGCCCCCTTCCGCCCAGCTGACACCCACAGCGAGGTCCGCTTCGACCGCTTTGGGGACGGTATTGGTCGCTACAACATCTTCACCTACCTGCGGGCAGGCGGTGGGCGCTATCGCTACCAGAAGGTGGGCTACTGGGCAGAAGGCCTGACGCTGGACACCAGCCTCATCCCCTGGGCCTCACCCTCAGCCGGTCCCTTGCCCGCCTCTCGCTGCAGTGAGCCCTGCCTCCAGAATGAGGTGAAGAGCGTGCAGCCGGGGGAGGTCTGCTGCTGGCTCTGCATTCCCTGCCAGCCCTATGAGTACCGGCTGGATGAGTTCACCTGCGCCGACTGTGGCCTGGGCTACTGGCCCAACGCCAGCCT
The DNA here is from genome assembly GCF_014754425.2 of Oryx dammah. Taxonomy (NCBI): domain Eukaryota; kingdom Metazoa; phylum Chordata; class Mammalia; order Artiodactyla; family Bovidae; genus Oryx; species Oryx dammah. Next base: position 11,373,008 of record NW_024070193.1, read on the forward strand.
CACTGGCTGCTTCGAGCTGCCCCAGGAATACATCCGCTGGGGCGATGCCTGGGCCGTGGGACCTGTCACCATCGCCTGCCTAGGCGCCCTGGCCACCCTCTTTGTGCTGGGTGTCTTCGTGAGGCACAACGCCACCCCTGTGGTCAAGGCCTCGGGCCGAGAGCTCTGCTATATCCTGCTGGGCGGCGTCTTCCTCTGCTACTGTATGACCTTCGTCTTCATCGCCAAGCCATCCACAGCGGTGTGCACCTTACGGCGCCTCGGTCTGGGCACTGCCTTCTCCGTCTGCTACTCAGCTCTGCTCACCAAGACCAACCGCATCGCGCGCATCTTCGGTGGGGCCCGGGAGGGAGCCCAGCGGCCGCGCTTCATCAGCCCTGCCTCGCAGGTGGCCATCTGCCTGGCCCTTATCTCGGGCCAGCTGCTCATCGTGGCCACCTGGCTGGTGGTGGAGGCCCCGGGCACAGGCAAGGAGACAGCCCCTGAGCGACGGGAGGTAGTGACACTGCGCTGTAACCACCGCGATGCAAGCATGCTGGGTTCGCTGGCCTACAACGTGCTCCTCATTGCGCTCTGCACGCTCTACGCCTTTAAGACCCGCAAGTGCCCCGAGAACTTCAATGAGGCCAAGTTCATCGGCTTTACCATGTACACCACCTGCATTATCTGGCTGGCCTTCCTGCCCATCTTCTATGTCACCTCCAGTGACTACCGGGTGAGCGACCTGCTCCAGGGCAGGCTGAGGTGGGGGAGGGGGGCAGAGCAGGACATGGGACCTTCTGTTTCCTGGTACCTCACTGAGTCTTCTGATAACTCTGAGGCTCCAACAGGTTAAATGCTCACCCAGGAGCTCACAGCTTATGGTGGCCCAGCTGGGACTGGAGGGCAAGGTGGGAAGGCTGAGTGGGGCCTAGAAGGAGTCCTGGAACTGAACTTTGCAGTGCAGTCAGTTTGGAATAGGTAGGCTGGAGGTGGGGAGGACAGTCAATACGGAAACTGATCGGAACAGAGGGTCTGCATTGCCCTCCCCTCTGCCTCCCTGAGTTGCAGTGGGGGGTGTACATGGTGGAAAGGTAGGCAGAGGTGAGAAGGAGGCAGGAATGGGAATGACAGGGCAGGGCTCTGGAGCCAGCAGCTCCAAGGGGTGCGATGCTCTGAGGCCCCTCGGAGCTGGGCAGTGTGACGTGGCACCCCCGGAGATGTGTGACTCTGGGGCTGAGAGATGAAACCAGCGAAGTCAGGAAAGGTGAAGCAAGGAGTGGGAGGTGATCTGGGATGTAGAGTTCGGGAAGGTCAAAGCAGGTGAAAACTGTACCCCAGTTGGTGGCTTCCAAGCAAAATTCCAACTGGCACTGAATGCTCCACGGTCCGCTCAGCTTCAAGGGACAATGGCTGCTTCAGATGGGGCGCTCAGGGAAGGCCTTTCCGAGGAGGTGACAGGTGAGGGGCACTCTGAACAATAAGAGGATGGTCTTGGGTGATCCTCGTGACTCTGGAGTAAATTCCGTGGCTCTCCGCATTTTACAGATGAAGAAATGGAGACTCAGGGAAGTTCAATCCCTTCCCTTAGGTCACTCAGCATGGGAGTATAGAGCAGGGTCTGAGCTGACAATCTTAACAATTAAAGGAGCAGGAAAATCGAGGCCACAGCCCCTGCAAAGGCCCCCTCCCTCAGGACAGAGGTACAGTGGGCAGGGCCAGGGCCAGCTGGGCTTGGCTGCTCGAGCACCTGCTCAACCACCCGCCTGGGCGGTGGAGGCCGGAGCTGGGGAGGGAAGCTGCTGTGACTCAGCCTGCATTTGCATATCACTTGCACTTGCATGCCAGTCATAATTGGCTAAGGACTCAGACGGGAGGGACACACACCGATCCCAAACACGCATGCACACGCACGTATCCCCACATCCACACACAAGTGCACATACCTGCACAGCTGGCATGCATCCATATCTACCCACCTACACACATCCGTACACATGCATCCTACACTTTGACACACAACTGCACACTCTCACCAACCCCTGCACACACGCCCACGTACAGATACACATGCAATTACATGCCAACACTCCACGCCTGCATCCCTACACACACACATGCCTGCACACACACTCCCATGCATACATGCACCTTGCATGTTCAGCCTAACCCCACAGCTAGAACTTTGGTCTTTCTGGAAGACAGTGCACTGAGGCTGATGCTGGGACTGTGCCCAACCTTCCTGAAAATTCTCTGGGGCTTGGCAAATGGACCAAGGCCCAGGGCTGGATGCTTTCGGTCCCCCTGCTCCCTACCCCACCACCCGGGGAGGGTTCCCGGGGCCAGGGCCAGGCCCGTGGGACAGACTCATCCTGGACCTCTCCCACTGCAGGTGCAGACCACCACCATGTGCGTGTCGGTCAGCCTCAGCGGCTCTGTGGTGCTCGGCTGTCTGTTTGCACCCAAGCTGCACATCATCCTGTTTCAGCCGCAAAAGAACGTGGTCAGCCACCGCACGCCCACCAGCCGCTTCGGCAGCGCTGCTGCCAGAGCCAGCTCCAGCCTCGGCCAAGGTCAGCATCCATCTGTAAGAAGCCCCCGCCCCAGCTCTCAGCATGGGGGCCACTTCCTGGGTTGCTGAGATTCCTTGGCTGGGGGTGGAGTGCCCCCTAGATGAGGCTGAACAGGAGTGGGGTGGTGGCGGGTGGTGACCTGCTCCCCGCAGTCCTGCCTCCCTGATGCCCACCGACTGTGAAGGGGCCTCAGGACTAGCCCCAACCTCCAGTTTCCTCTTCCTAGGGTCTGGCTCCCAGTTTGTCCCCACTGTTTGCAACGGCCGCGAGGTGGTGGACTCAACAACATCGTCGCTTTGAGGATCCCCACACTCCTTCCCTGACACGGCTGCTCCCCAGAACCCAGTGCAGACCCGTGTCCAGGGCCAGGAGGAAGATGGCTGGAGCACTGCAATAATGCCAACCCCGTGCCCACCCCCAGCGCCACTCGCCACCCTTACTCCAACCCTTTAGAGTCAGATGCCAGGATCCTTGGCCTGGGAGCCTCAATAATGACCACCAACTGCCGTTGTAGCTGTGTTCCCTCCTTGCCAAGCCCAGGACTTGGAAGGGAGCGAGCCAGGGTCTGCTCTGCCCTGGAATAAAGTGGCTGAGGACTGCAGGCCCCAAATCCCCAATCAGCAAAGGTGCTTCCAGCCCTACCCCTCCTTCCTTCTAGGGCCTTTTAAATTTTTTATATAACTTATTTCGGGATAGGGAGGGGGGTTAAAATAGGGGCTGTCCCTCCTCCTGCACAGTAGTTTGTCCTGTGGTTTATTTTGTATTATCTGTAAATGAAGTGTCTTTATTAAAAAAAAAAGAAAATCACACCTTGCCTCTGATCCAGGGAGGTCCTTTCATCCCCGCCCCAGCCCCTCAGCCTTCATTTTGCTAGAATTTGTTCACTCTGCTCTGTGCCTGTGCTAGGAGGACCGAATCCTGCCTGATGGAGAGACAAAAAATGAATAAGTCATCCTTCCTTGAAAGGAGCTGCCACAGACTGGCCAAAGCACCACTGGGGTGAGGATGGGAGGTTTAAATGGATACAAGCTCATCTGGCCGTCTAGGGCAGAACTTGGGCAGTGCGAGCGATGTAGCAGGAGAGGCAGCTGACTGTGATCCTTGGCTCCTGCCTAGCATTTGAGGAGCCTCTGGTCAGTGCAGAGCCAGGCTGGACATCTGAGGTGGAGGGAGCCAAGAGGAGGCTTGAGCATCGTGAGGAAGGAGGAGGTGGGGCAGAGAGGGGAGTTGGAGAGGCCATCTGCTGTTAGTCCGATAAGAGGAGGGAGAAGAGGCCTTTCTCTCTCTCTAAAGGAAGTCGCTCAGCTGTTGGATGGTGGAGCCCAGCGTCCTCGGGCAGCCCCCGAGATTGCAGTCTGAGATTTACCAGCAGAGGGCGCTGAGACACAGGCTCGGCCGCACTGCGCCGCCAAGCAACCGCTGCCCTCATGTGGCCTAGGGGGCTGTGGGCACCCGACTACCACAGGAGCTGAGGAACCTCTTTGGGGGAAACCGCAGAGGGTGGTATCTCAGAGGGACAAAGTCCTGCACTGGGAGACGGGCAGGCCAAGGACATTTGTTATTTTTAAGTGAATTCATTTGCATCTATAGACTAGTGAGGCTGTGGGCTAACAAGTTAACTTTGGGCTAACAATTTAAGAAATGAAAACAGAAAACTGAAAAAAGAAAATTGTAGGAGTGGCTTTCCCTCTCGAGCCAATATCTGGGGTGTAGGGATGCCAAACAAAACACAGAATGCCCAGTCAAGTCTGAATGTTAAGTAAACAATGAAAGCTTTTTTTGGCGTGAGCATATCCCATATTTGGGATATACTTATACTAAACATTTTTATTGTTTATCTGACATTCAAATTTAACTGGGCGTCCTGTGTTTCCGGGCTTCCCCAGTGGCTCACTGGTAAAGAATCTGTCAGCAATAAAAGAGGCGTAGGAGACTGGAGTTCAATCTCTGGGTCGGGAAGATCCCTGGAGGAGGGAATGGTAACTCACTCCAATACACTTGCCTGGAGAATCCCATGGACAGAGGAGCCTGGTGGGCTACAGTCCATGGGGTCGCAGAGAGTCGAGCACGACTTTGCGACTAAACAACAACGAACATGGTTCACAGCTTAAAAGGTACAAACGGGTAGTCAGTGAAGAATCTGCTTCTATCCCTGCTACCCATCCAGAGAGAAGGGCCCAGAGGCCTGGGGATGGGGAAGAAGGGCAGGAGGCGAGTGAAGAATTCCTAAAGTCGGTGCTCAATCTGTGGGCCAGTCCCTTTCCTTCCCTGGGCCCCTCCTCCCTCCCCTCCCTTGGCATCCCCACTCCACGACAGGTGTTGTAGGCGGAGAATCTCACCTGAGCCCTCCTCCCTTAGACCAGCCAACAGCAGGACTCCGCTCAGGGAGGGGATATGGTGGGGCGAGGTGGAGGAACCGTGTCTGCTTTTAGGGGGACCGAGGCCCCGGCGTCCCTTCGAGGACCCTTCCAATCGGGCAACCCTGGAGAGAGACCGGCGCCGCAGCAAATGAGGGTTATCGCCGGGGCGTGGATCCCGGGGGCGTGGCCCCCGAGAGCAACCCAGTCCCGCCTCCGCCGCGTCGCCATTGGGCGAGGCTGGGGAGGGGCGGGGCCGCCTGCTGGCCGCTGTGGAAGACCGCAGAGGGGGTGGGCTGAACTCCGCGACGGTGCGCGACTGTGCGAGACGACGCGAAGGTGCGAGAGGCTGCGCGGCGAACGTTAGCGGCCCGGACGACACGGCGCGGAACGTCCCGGCTCCCGACACCCAGACGGCTTGTGGCGCCAGAGGGCTCTTGAAGGGACCGCGGCACGGCCACAGCGCGAAGTCTCTCCCAGTCCGTTTAAGTAAGGCTGCATTTTGTATTTCCACACAGTTGAACGTCCCGGCGGCTAATTAAATGGTGACTAAGGGAAACCCTGAGGGAAAGCTCCTATGGTTGCGGTCCGTAGCTGCCTGTGAGAATGGCTGGCAGCTTTTTTCTGACGTACCTTGCAACCATGAGAAGTGCAGCAGCGAGCGGCGAGGTTGAAACGTATGTGACAGTTCTTTACCCCCATTTTCAGCGGAGTGGGGCGCGCAAATCAGTGAGCTTGGGATGGAGACTAGTTGAAGCATAAGGGCAACTTTAAGTCCGTTAGCGAAGCTGTGGGGAAGGGGCGGTGCTACACTCTTAACTGTGTGCCTGAGATGTCCCTATTCTTTCTCTAGTCCGCCTCATGACCCAGTCACCCGCTAGAGGGAGGTGTGCGTGTGTGTTTTTAATGGAGGGAATTTAAAATTTTAATTTATTTCTGTGTCTTTCTTTTTGTTTGTTTGCTGGTTTGTTTCACCGCACTGGGTCTTGGTTGTTGCTCTGGCTCTTTCTAACTGCGGGTAGCTGGGGCTACTCTTCGTTCCAGTGCCCGGGCTGATGGCGGTGGCTTCTCTTGTTGGGAAGCACAGGCTTTAGGGCGCGCGGGCTTCGTTGTACGGCGGTATGTGGATCTTCCGGGATCAGGAATCGAACCTGTCTCTTGCATTGGCAGGTGGATTCTTTTTTTTTTTTTTAATTATTTATTATTAGTAGTATTGGCTGTGGTTGGCTTTTGTCGCTGCGCAGGTTTCTCTAGTTGCGCCAGAGGCGAGCAGGGGCTACTCTGCGTTGAGGCACGCAGGATTCTCTGCGGTGGCTTCTTGTTTCGGACAACAGGCTCTAGACTCGCGTGTTTAGGTGCTCCGCGGCATGTGGGATTTTCCCGGACCAGGGATGGAACCCGTGTCCCCTGTATTGGCAGGGAGATTCTTAACCACTGGACCACCAGGAAAGTTCTGGAGGGAAATTTCTTGGGGTAAGCTGTAGGTAGCTGTCAGCCTGTCTGGGTGGACCTGGATCTCTGTCAACAGGGGGCTTGGGTGAGGGTGGTTCAAGCCACTCTGCTTCGCTGCTCCTCCTAGTCCAGGGTAGCGGGGCAGTGAACCCTCTGCAGAGGCAGATCCTTGAGAGAATATGGCAACTCAAGAAGTTAGAGATGTATTGATAGCAGAGGTGTTGGGGACAAAAAGTAGAGCTGAGGGGATGACAGAGAGCCTGCAAGAAGATTCAAGCTCTTCCCCTGGCCAAATTGTATCAGCAGTTTGCCGCAGAGCTCCTTTGAGGTCAGAGCTCTCTGTCCATTCCTCCGGCCTCACTGTGGCTGCTCTCACTTCCGCTCCGGGGGCAGGGGTCGTGAGAAGTAGGGGGGAAATGAAGGGACACTGAGGGTCTGAAAAAAAATGTGCCCAGCGATGGCATTTTCTCAGTCTAGGGAATAGGGGCTAGAACTGGGCAAAACAGGGCAAGGAGAAAAGGGGCAGGGGTATTAAAGGGAATGATAAGAGAGGGAGGAGTAAATAGAGGCAGCTTGGGGTTCGGCAAGGCGGGAGGAGCAAGAGGAAGAAAGTAAACATGGAAGCTTTAAACCTGAGGACTCTTGCCAAGATGTCAGGGTTTTTTGTTTGTTTGTTTTGGTTTTTGTTTTAAAGAAAAATTGCTTTATTCTTTCTGTGAAAACAATTCTCATAAACAATTTAAGCAGAAAAGTACAAAATAATAATAAAAATATTTCCTCGTTTCATCACTCAAATACAACCATCATTGACATTTCTTTTACAGCATCCTAAACATATTTCTATGCATTTTTACAGATAGTATGGAGATAGAAATACTTTCATAAAAATGGGATCATGTCATATGTTTATGATTATTTTTTTAGTTAAGATTTAATTTTACTTTATTCTAATTGAAGAAAGTGAATGTGAAGTGAAACTGAATAAACTCTGAACTACACATACATTTCTTCACCTCTAAAGATATTTTTCCCCTGAAAGATCTCTGTAGGCTTAAGAAAAGGGACAGTGAAATTTAGAGGTGAATATTCCTTTAGTCTCAGGGAATTGAAGGAGAGTTTGACCTGTGGTCAACCTTCTTGCAACATGAACAAGAGGAGGATGAGCTGATGCTAGCCCTGTCTGAGGCCCACTGCATCTGGTCTGAGGATTGCTGATTGTCTAACTTGTCATTGGTGCATTGCCAATGGAAGGATGAGTGCAAGGCGGACGGACACAGGTGTTTTGGGGCTGTTGAGGTATTTCAGAGAAGGGAGCCCAGACACTGTAGCTTTTCTGTGCTTGCGTCTGTACTCACATTGGTTTTCATCCCTCAGGGATGACGGTATGAGAGATTCTGAGTCTCATGAACCTTGGGACACTGAGTTCCCTGTCCTGGATCATTTCTCCAAGTGAAATAAATTTGGTGCTGGGACAGCCTCTTGTGTCTTGTGAGTTTGATTCACAAATCTGAAACTCACCATGGTGGACTTGCAGCATTGATTTTTTTTTTTATTAATCATATTCTCATTTTAGACTATATTGATTGATTAATTCCTTGTTGATAAATTGAGAACATTTCTCATTAGTCATTTTACACTGCATTAAAATGAAATTAGAGCATTGATTAGTAGTTTTTCCCTGTTAGATTTCATCAGTTTCATCATGTTTAAATTCTGTTTGGTGGCTCAGTGATAAATAATCTGCCTGCCAATTCAGGAGACACAATTCAGGGTCTGATCCCTGGGTTGGGAAGATTCCCTGGAAAGGAAATGGAAACCCACTCCAGTATACTTGCCTGGAGAATCCTGTGGACAGAGGATCTTGGAGGGCTACAGTCCATGGGGTCGTAAAAGAGTCGCACATGGTATAGTGACTAAACAACAACCGAACAAACTTACTTTCAGTTCAGTTCAGTCGCTCAGTCGTGTCTGACTCTTTGCGGCCCCATGAATTGCAGCACACCAGGCCTCCCTGTTCATCACCATCTCCCGGAGTTCACTCAGACTCACGTCCATCGAGTTAGTGATGCCATCCAGCCATCTCATCCTCGGTCATCCCCTTCTCCTCCTGCCCCCAATCCCTCCCAGCATCAGAGTTTTTTCCAGTGAGTCAACTCTTCTCATGAGGTGGCCAAAGTACTGGAGTTTCAGCTTTAGCATCATTCCTTCCAAAGAAATCCCAGGGTTGATCTCCTTCAGAATGGATTGGTTGGATCTCCTTGCAGTCCAAGGGACTCTCAAGAGTCTTCTCCAACACCACAGTTCAAAAACATCAGTTCTTTGGTGCTCTGCCTTCTTCACAGTCCAACTCTCACATCCATACATGACTACTGGAAAAACCATAGCCTTGACTAGATGGACCTTAGTCGGCAAAGTAATGTCTCTGCTTTTGAATATGTTGTCTAGGTTGGTCATAACTTTTCTTCCAAGGAGTAAGCGTCTTTTAATTTCATGGCTGCAGTCACCATCTGCACAAACTTACTTAGTCATCTAATATTCATTCCAAATTTTGAACCAGTCTGTTGTTCCATGTCCAGTTCTAACTGTTGCTTCTTGACCTGCATACAAATTTCTCAGGAGGCAGGTAAAGTGGTCTGGTATTCCCATCTCTTTAAGATTTTCCACAGTTTGTTGTGATCCACACAATCAAAGTCTTCCGCGTGGTCGATAAAGCAGAAGATTTTTTTGGAACTCTCTTGCTTTCTCTATCATCCAACAGATGTTGGCAATTTGTCAAAACTTCTCTGCCTTTTCTAAATCCAGCTTGAGCATCTGGAAGTTCACAATTCACATACTGTTGAAGCCTCACTTGGAGAATTTTGAACTTTACTAGTGTGTAAGATGAGTGCAATCGTGCAGTAGTTTGAACATTCTTTGGAATTGCCCTTCTTTGGAATTGGAATGAAAACTGACCTTTTCCAGTCCTGTGGCCACTGTTGAGTTTTCCAAATTTGCTGGCATATTGAGTGCAGCACTTTCACAGCATCATATTTGAGGATTTGAAATAGCTCAACTGGTCCACTTGACTTCACATTCCAGGATGTCTGGCTCTTAAGGTAGGTGATCACACCATCGTGGTTATCTGGGTCATGAAGATTTTTTTTGTATAATGCTCCTGTATATTCTTGCCACCTCTTCTTGCTATCTTCTGCTTCTGTTGGGTCCATACTATTTCTGTCCTTTATTATGCCCATCTTTGCATGAAATATTCCCTTGGTATTTCTAATTTTCTTGAAGAGATCTCTAGTCTTTCCTGTTCTATTGTTTTTCTCTATTTCTTTGCATTAATCCCTGAGGAAGGCTTTCTTATCTCTCCTTGCTGTTCTTTGGAACTCTGCATTCAGATGCTTATATCTTTTCTTTTCTCCTTTGCCTTTCAATTCTTTTCTCAGCTATTTGTAAGACCTCCTCAGACAACCATTTTGCCTTTCTGCATTTCTTTTTCTTGGGGATGGTCTTAATCACTGTCTCCTGTACAATGTCACAAACCTCTGTCCATAGTTCTTCAGGCACTCTTGTCTATCAGATCTAATCCCTGGAGTTTATTTGTCACTTCCACTGTATAATCATAAGGGATTTGATTTAGGTCATACCTGAATGATCTGGTGGTTTTCCCTACTTCGTTCAATTTCAGTTTGAATTTGGCAATAAGGAGTTCATGATCTGAGCCACAGTCAGCTCCCGGTCTTGTTTTTGCTGACTGTATAGAGCTTCTCCATCTTTGGCTGCAAAGAATATAATCAATCTGATTTCTGTATTGACCATCTGGTGAAGTCCATGTGTAGAGTCTTCTCTTGTGTTGTTGGAAGAGGGTGTTTGCTATGACCAGTGCGTTCTCTTGGCAAAACTGTTTTAGCCTCTGCCCAGCTTCATTTTGTACTCCAAGGCCAAATTTGCCTATTATTCCAGGTATCTTTTGACTTCGTACTTTTGCATTCCAGTCCTCTATGATGAAAAGGACATCTTTTTTGGGTGTTAGTTCTAGAAGGTCTTGTAGGTCTTCATAGAACCATTCAACTTCGTCTTCTTCAGCATTACTGATTGGGGCATAGACTTGGATTACTATAATATTGAATGGTTTGCCTTGGAAACAAACTGAGATCATTCTGTTGTTTTTGAGATTGCACCTAAGTACTGCATTTTGGACTCTTTTGTTAACTATGAGGGCTACTCCATTTCTTCCAAGGGATTCTCGCCCACAGTAGTAGATATAATGGTCATCTAAGTTAAATTTGCCCATTCCAGTCCATTTTAGTTCACTGATTCCTAAAATGTCAATGTTTACTCTTGCTATCTCCTGTTTGACCACTTCCATTTTTCCTTGATTCCTGGACCTAACATGCCAGGTTCCTATGCAATATTGTTCTTTACAGCATTGGACTTTACTTCCATCATCAGTCACATCCACAACTGGGAGTTGTCTTTGCTTTGGGTTCATCTCTTCATTCTTTCTGAAGTTATTTCTCCACTCTTCTCCAGTAGCATGTTGGGCATCTACCGACCTGGGAAGTTCGTCTTTGACTGTCATATCTTTTTGCATTTTCATACTGTCTGTGGGGTTCTCAAGGCAAGAATACTGAAGTGGTTTGCCATCATCTTCTCCAGTGGACCACATTTTGTCAGAACTCTCCACCATGACCCATCTGTCTTGGGTGGCCCTACATGGCATAGCTCATAGTTTCATTGAGTTAGACAAGGCTGTGGTCCATGTGATCAGTTTGATTAGTTTTCTGTGATTGTGGTTTTCATTCTATCTGCCCTCTGATAGATAAGGATGAGAGGCTTATGGAAACTTCCTGATGGGAGAGACTGACTTTGGGAGAAACTGGGTCTTGTTCTAAGAAGAGAACCTCTTAGAACCTCTAAGAAGAGGTGGCAAGAATACACAGAAGAACTGTACAAAAAAGATCTTCATGACCCAGATAATCATGATGGTGTGATCACTAATTTAGAGCCAGACATCCTGGAATGTGAAGTCAAGTGGGCCTTAGAAAGCATCACTACGAACAAAGCTAGTGGAGGTGATGGAATTCCAGTTGACCTGTTTCAAATCCTGAAAGATGATGCTGTGAAAGTACTGTGCTCAGTATGCCAGCAAATTTGGAAAACTCAGCCGTGGCCACAGGACTGGAAAAGGTCAGTTTTCATTCCAATTCCAAAGAAAGGCAATGCCAAAGAATGCTCAAACTACCGCACAATTGCACTCATCTCACACGATAGTAAAGTAATGCTCAAAATTCTCCAAGCCAGGCTTCTGCAACGTGAACTTCCATATGTTCAAGCTGGTTTTAGAAAAGGCAGAGGAACCAGAGATCAAATTGCCAACATCCGCTGGATCATGGAAAAAGCAAGAGAGTTCCACAAAAACATCTATTTCTGCTTTTGACTATGCCAAAGCCTTTGACTGTGTGGATCACACTAAACTGTGGACAATTCTGAAAGAGATGGGAATACCAGACCACCTGACCTGCCTCTTGAGAATTCTGTATGCAGGTCAGGAAGCAACAGTTAGAACTGGACATGGAACAACAGACTGGTTCCAGATAGGAAAAGGAGTACGTCAAGGATGTATATTGTCACCCTGCTTATTTAATTCATATGCAGAGTACATCATGAGAAACACTGGACTGGAAGAAACACAAGCTGGAATCAAGATTGCCGGGAGAAATATCAATAACCTCAGATATGCAGATGACACCACCCTTATGGCAGAAAGTGAAGGGGAACTAAAAAGCCTCTTGATGAAAGTGAAAGAGGAGAGTGAAAAAGTTGGCTTAAAGCTCAACATTCAGAAAACGAAGATCATGGCATACAGTCCCATCACTTCATGGGAAATAGATGGGGAAACAGTGGAAACAGTAGCTGACTTTATTTTGAGGGGCTCCAAAATCACTGCAGATGGTGATTGCAGCCATGAAATTAAAAGACGCTTACTCCTTGGAAGAAAAGTTATGACCAACCTAGATAGCATATTCAAAAGCAGAGACATCACTTTGCCGACTAATGTCTGTCTAGTCAAGGCTATGGTTTTTCCAGTGGTCATATATGGATGTGAGAGTTGGACTGTGAAGAAGGCAGAGCACCAAAGAATTGATGCGTTTGAACTGTGGTGTTGGAGAAGACTCTTGAGAGTCCCTTGGACTGCAAGGAGATCCAACCAGTCCATTCTGAAGGAGATCAGCCCTAGGATTTCTTTGGAAGGAATGATGCTAAAGCTGAAACTCCAGTACTTTGGCCACCTGATGTGAAGAGTTGACTCACTGGAAAAGACTCTGATGCTGGGAGGGATTGGGGTCAGGAGGAGAAGGGGATGACAGAGGATGAGATGGCTGGATGGCATCACTAACTCGATGGATGTGAGTCTGAGTGAACTCTGGGAGTCTGTGATGGACAGGGAGGCCTGGCGTGCTGCGGTTCATGGGGTCGCAAAGAGTCGGACACAACTGAACTGGAGTCTTGTTCTGGTGGGCGGGGCCGTGCTCAGTAAATCTTTAATCCAATTTTCTGTTGATGGGTGGGGCTGTGTTCCCTCCCTCTTGTTTGACCTGAGACCAAACTATGATGGAGGTAATGAAAGGGAAAGGGAAGTCGCTTAGCTTAGTCTTGTCCGACTCTTTGCGACCTCGTGGACTGTAGCCTACCAGGCTCCTCTGTCCATGAGATTCTCCAGGCAAGAATACTGGAGTGGCTTGCCATTTCCTTCTCCAGGGAATCTTCCCGACCCAGGGATCGAACCCAGGTCTCCTGCATTGGGGTCAGACGCTTTACCCTCTGAGCCACCAGGGAAGCATGGAAAGGAGTAGATCAAGGCTGAATCTTGTCACCCTGCCTATTTAATATATATGCAGAGTACATCATGAGAAATGATGGTCTGGATGAAGCCCAAGCTGGAGTCAAGCTTGTTGGGAGAAATATCAGTAACCTCAGATATGCAGATGACAGCACCCTTATGACAGAAAGTGAAGAAGAATTAAAGAGCCTCTTGATGAAAGTGAAAGAGGAGAGTGAAAAAGTTGGCTTAAAGCTCAACATTCAGAAAACTAAGATCATGGCATCCGGTCCTATCACTTCATGGCAAATAGATGGGAAAACAATGGAAATGGTGACAGACTTTATTTATGCTTGCTCCTTGGAAGAAAAGCTATGACCAGCCTGCTGCTAAGTCGCTTCAGTCATGTCCAACTCTGTGCGACCCCAGAGATGACAGCCCACCAGGCTCCCCAATCCCTGGGATTCTCCAGGCAAGAACACTGGAGTGGGTTGCCATTTCCTTCTCCAATGCATGAAAGTGAGAAGTGAAAGTGAAGTTGCTCAGTCGTGTCCGACTCCTAGCGACCCCATGGACCGCAGCCTACCAGGCTCCTCCATCCGGCAAGAGTACTGGAGTGGGTTGCCATTTAGACAGCATATTAAAAAGCAGAGACATTACTTTGCCAACAAAGGTCCATTTTGTCAAAGCTATAGTTTTTCAGGAGTCATGTATGGATGTGAGAGTTGGGTGTATTCTATCTTGAGTTGTTTGAGTTTTTGTATATTTTGGATATTAACCCCTTATCAGATAGATCATTTGCAGTTATATCTTCTGCAGTTTGGTAAGTGGCCTTTTCATTTTGTTAATAGTTTCCTTTACTGCGCAAAAGCTTTTTAGTTTGATATAGTCCCATTGGTTTATTTTCGGTTTTGTTTCCCTTGCCTGAGTAGACACATCCAAAATAATTATTAAGACCAGTGTCAAAAAACCTACAGCTTATGTTTTCTTCTAGAAGTTTTATGGTTTTAGGTGTTAAATTTAAGCCTTTTATTTTATTTTTTAATCCATTTATTTTTATTTTTATTGAAGTATAGTTGACATACAATATTATGTTTGGTTTTTAAATGAATTTTAAATTTATTTTTGTACTTGATGTAAGAAAGTAGTCCTGTTTGATTCTTTTGCATGCAGCTGTCCAGTTTTGCCAACACTATTTATTGAAGAGGCTGTCTTTTTCCCATTGTATATTCTTGCCTTCTTTGTCATAGTTTAACTGCCCATATGATCATTAATATAATGAGCCTATATATGTGTGGATTCATTTGTGGACTCTCTTCCATTGATCTATGTGTTTTTACACCAGTGCATATTGTTTTGATGACTGTAGCTTCGTAATATAGTTTGGAATCAGGGAGTGTGATACCTTCAGTTCTGTTCTTCTTTATCAAGATTGTTTTGGTTATTTGGGAACTTTTGCATTTTATTAAAATTTATAGAATTATTTGGTCTAGATCTATGAAGAGTGCCATGGTGTATTGATAGAGATTGCATGGAATTTGTAGATTGCTTTGGTTAGTATGGTCATTTTAACAGTGTTAATTCTTCTAATCCACGAACATGATATATCTTTCTATCAGTTTGTGTCATCTTCAGTTTCTTTCATCTGCCTCTTAAAGTTTTCTGAATACAGATCTTTTACCTCTTTAGATATATTCTTAGGTATTTTATTTCTTTTGATGTGATTGTAAATGGAATTGTTTTATTAATTTCTTTTGCTGATTGTTTGTTCTAAGTGTATATAAATGCAGTAGACTCCTGGGCTGGGAAGCTCAATGCAGGGCTCAGATCACTCACTCCTTGGACAGAACCTCAGCAATTATAATTGTTCTTCTGTTTGTGGATCTCCCATCTGGGGATATGGGTCTTGACTCTACCACATCTCTCCCCTTCCTACTCCTTGTGGTTCTTTCTTTATATCTTTAGTTGTAGATCTTTTCTGCTAGTCTTCTGACTTTTCTTATCAATAGTTTCTTTATAGAGTTGTGATTTCATTATACCCATGAGCTTAGGGTCTTCTTGCTCACCATGTTGACCATACCACCCAAGGAAGATTTCAAATCTTAGGTTTTATTAGTTTACTTTGCCAAATTTTAATAGAAATTCTTCTTAGTAAAAAGACTCCCTTGCTTCCAGTGATTATATCACCCTTTTTATTATGAAAAATTATATGTAAAAAGTAGAGTACCTCAGTGGACCCATTAGCTACCTTTTAGAATTACCAACTTCTTCCTAGTATTTTTTCATATTTACTCCCATTCTCTTCTTCCCTCGCCTTCCAGAATTTTAAAAATGTAAACTAGGAGTGTTCTTATCCTTTTAATGTAAACAATAAACAGCATTTATGACTTATTGTGTTCAAGAATCTCTTATATATATATATATATATATGTTATTATACATATTGTGCATAGGTTATTTCATTTTATCCAATACCTATATTAAGTAGATTTTATTAATATACCCCTTATACAGATGTAAAATAAATTTTTATTGAAAAATGTACACAATTCATAGAAGTAAATCTCAAATCTTTTTACAAAGTGAACATATCTTAGGATGTTTGCCTCTTGGCTTATTTGCTTGAATAAAGGTTGACTGGTTTTGAGGTCAGATTTCCTAGTTTTTACCTAATGTCCTTTTTCTGTTCTAGGACCTCATCCAGGACACTACATTATATTTAGTTGTTGAATCTCCTTAGGCTCTGTTGGAGGAGGTCATCCAGAGAGCATAATGCTGGTTGACCCTTGAAATAGACTCAGGAAATCAGAAGCTCCTTATCCCCTCCCTGTCCTTGGAATGTATGTCTGCCTGCCATTCCCATAGTGGGATCTGTTTCAAGGATGCAGCCTTGACAGAGTAATGTGTTGTTGAGAACATCTGGATGGTACATGACCAAACCCCATTAAGGCCTCTACATAAACTTTTAAGATCCTGGTTGGTGTGTGCAGAGATCTACTTGTCTGCAGCTGCCCAAAGTGAACCTTGAAAGTAAGTTCCCTTGCTTATTAAATATGCCACCTTCTAATCTGGAGCGATCTCCCTCTTTCTTCTGTCTCTCCTTGTCTTCCATGTACAGGGCCAATTTGTGAACCAACAAGCTCTTTTAAATTGAAATTGTCTTGTATCTTTTTTCTCCAGTTTTATTGAGATATAATTGACACACATCACTATGTAAGTTTAAGGTGTACATCATAAAGGCTTGATTTACATATATTGTGAAATAATTATTGTAGTAAGTTTATTTAACATCCATCATCTCATAGCTTCCTAGCTGCCGCTAGCAGTAAAGAACTTGACTGCCAATGCAGGAGCCCCAGGTTTGATTCCTGGGTTGGGGAGACCCCCTGGAGAAGGAAATGGCAACCCACTCCAGTATTCTTGCATGGAGAATCATCTCATGTAGATACAATAAAAAGAAAAATTTAAGGAAAAAAAAATTTTTCCTTGTATTGAGAACTCTTAGAATCTACTCTCTTCACAACTTCCATGTGTATCACACACCACTGTCAACTATAGTCATGTTACATCCCTCTTCGTTGTTGTTGTTTAGTCACTAAGTTATGTCCGACTCTTTTGTGATCCCATGGACACAGCCCACCAGGCTACTCTGTCCATGGGATTTCCCAGACAAGAATACTGGGGTGGGTTGCTATTTCTTCTTCCAGGTTATATCCCTAGTCCTTACTTATTTTATAACTGGAAGTTTGTACCTTTTGACCACCTTCCTCATGGTCCACACTCCTTCCTTCAGAACTTGGTAGACATTTCTTTACTGTCTTCTAGCTTTGAATGTTGCTGTAGAAAAGTGTGATGCCTGTGTGATTTTAAAACAAATATTGAGAAGTATTTTACATATTTAAAATGCATAGGATTTTTAAGGGTACACGTCTGTGAATTTTGACAAATGTGTACACCCATGTAAACATCACTCAAATCTAGATTTCCCATTTCTCGTGAAAGTTCCTTGAGGCCCCTTTTCCAGCCCCTTCACACTCCTCCTAGAGACAACTGTTCTGATTTCGATCATTATAGATTAGTTTTTGCCTATGATGGAACTTTCTAAGATGGAATCATACCATATATCTTCTTGTGTCTGTTTTTTTTTCCTCATTCTGTTTACCATCATGTTATTCATGTTGTGAGAATCAGGTCTCTGTTCCTTTTTACTGCCGAATAGTATTCCATTGTACAAATACACCATAATTTGGTTATCCATTCTCCTGTTGATGTATATTTTGGATTGTGTCCAATTTTTAAAGATATATGTGTATATATATGTATATGTATGTATACACACACACCAAATTTCTGGGCAAGACTTTTTGTGGACATACGTTTTCACTTCTCTCTAGTAAATGCCTAAGAGTGTAATGGTTGAGTCATGGTGGGGAGGTGGTCAGTGTTTGTTTTTTTAAAATCTTTATTAAAAATTCCAAAGTTTTTCTCAAGTATTTGTATTGTTTTACAGCTATATATGAGGACTCCAGATACTCCATCTCTTTGTCACCTGTCAGTCCTTTAACTCACACGCTCACGCATGTGTGTGTGGTGTATATTATTGTGGTTTTAATTTGCATTTCTCTGGTTATAAACTATAACAAACATGTTATGTACTTTTTGACTATTCATAGATCTTTTTTGGAAGTATTTTTTCAGGCCTTCTGCCCATTTTTATTGGGTTATCTTTTAATATTGATATGTTTGAATTCTTTATATATTCAGGATGAGTCCTTTATCAGATAAATGTATTGTGAATCCTTTCCCTACTCTGTAGCTTTGCTTTTAATCATCTTGTTCTGTTAATGAGCAAAGACTTAAATTTGGCGGAAGTACAGTTTATCAGTTTTTTTTTTAATGCTTAGTGCTTTTTATATCCTGGTCAGAAATTCTATGCTTGCTTGAAGTTTGTGAAAATTTTCCCTGTTTTTTATCCATACTATTTTTTCTTCAGTGAGGTAAAAAAATTTTTTTAGTGAGGTGAAAAGACCCTGATGCTGGGAGGGATTGGGAGCAGGAGGAGAAGGGGACAACAGAGGATGAGATGGTTGGATGGCATCACCGACTCAATGGACATGAGTTTGGGTAGACTCCAGGAGTTGATGATAGGACAGGGAAGCCTGGTGTGCTGCGATTAATGGGGTCGCAAAGAGTCAGACACGACTGAGAAACTGAACTGACTGAGGTAAAATTAACATAACATAAACTAATTTATGGCAACCCACTCCATTACTCTTGCCTGGAAAATCCCATGGACGGAGGAGCCTGGTGGGCTGCCGTCCATGGGGTCGCAAAGAGTTGGACACGACTGAGCGACTTCACTTTCACTTTTCACTTTCATGCATTGGAGAAGGAAATGGCAACCCACTCCAGTGTTCTTGTCTGGAGAATCCCAGGGGTGAGGGAGCCTGGTGGGCTGCCGTCTATGGGGTTGCACAGAGTCGGACACGACTGAAATGACTTAGCAGCCGCAAACTAATTTTAATGTGAACAATCCAGTGGCATTTGGTAAACTCACAGTGTTGAACAACCATCACCTCTATCTAGTTCCAAAACATTTTCATCACCTCCAAAAAAACTTTGTGTTATTAAAGTTACTCCCCATTCCTCCTTTCTCCAGCCCCTCACAAAACCATCCATCAGTCTACTTTCTATCTCTATTGATTTACCTATCCTGGATGTTGCATAAAATTGGAATCATGCAATGTGTGTCTTTGTATGTCTGGCTTCTTTGACTTAGCATAATGTGTTTTGTGTTCATCTGTGTTTTATTAGAACTTCATTTTCTTGGTTGAATGATATTTCGTTGTATGTATACACTACATTTTGCTTATCCATTCATCCTCTGATGAACATTACTTATCCATTCATCCACTGATGAACATCCACTGTATCCATTCATCTGTCAGTGGACATTTAAGTTGTTTCCATGACTTGGCTATTGTGAACAGTGCTGCTGTGAGTAGCTTCCACCTTTTATTTATTGCACATAGTGCTGCTATAAACAGTCATGTACGAATATTTAATTGAGTACCTATTCTCAATTCTTACATCTTTTCATGTGTTTGTTAGTCATTTGCATAACTTCTTTAGAGAAATGTCTATTCAAGTCCTTTGCCCATTTTAAAATTGGCTGCTTTGCATATTTGTTGTTGAGTTATAAGAGTCTTTTATATATTTTGAATACTAGACCCTTATCAGATGTATGATTTGAAAGTATTTTCTCCTATTTTGTAGGTTGTCTCTTTTCGTTCTTTTCTTTCTTCCCCCCTCATGGCTCCCTACCCACCCCCCACCCCATGCACGCAGCATGGGGGATCTTAGTTCCCTGACCTTGACCACAGATCAAACCCACACCCCCTGCAGTGAAAGTCCTAATCACTGGACCACCAGGGAAGTTCCAGTCTTTATTTTTCCCAACAATGTCCTTTGGTGCACAGAAGCTTGTTTGTTTGTTTAATTTTAATGAATGAATTTATCTTTTTTCTTTTATTGCTCGTGCTTTTGGTGTCATATCTAAGAATCCATTTGCCAAATCCAAGCTCATAAAGATTTATCCCGTTGTCTTCTTATGCGAAGTTTATGGTTTTACAGGTTCTACTGCCTGTGGGATACCATGGATCACGTGCCCTCCCCTTTAAGTGGAGGTAGGAGGTGGTTTGGGGACTGACAGATCCAACCAGCACCCCATGGAGAAGGGGGAGGGTTGTTCAAAGCAAAAGGTGGTAGGCAAACACATTGCGTTTCACCCAATGACTGCCCAGCATCCATGTAAACCTTTTCCCCACACGAGCCCTCTCAAAAATGCTCTTGCTGCTTGATAGAGGTGGTGGGACTGTATTGTACCAAATGGCACTGAATTGTACATTTTGAAATGGTTAATGTTATGTGAATTTCACCTCGATAAAAAAATATTAAAAAAAGAATCTTATGGGTTTGCCTTTTATCTTTGGGTCATTGATCCATTTTAATTTCTATGTCTTGGTAGGAGTCCAGCTTCTTTTTTGCATACAGATATGTAGGTGTCCCAGCATTGTTTGTCCTTATGCCAGCACTGTGCTTTCTTTTTTTTAAATTGACAGATAGTAGATTTACAATGTTGTACCAATCTCTGCTGTACAGCAAAGTGACTCAGTTAGACAGATATAGACATTCGTGTTCTTTTCCATGATGGTTTATCACAGGATATTGAATGTGATTCCCAGTGGTATACAGTAGGACCTTGTTGTTTATCCATCCTATATATAATAGTTTACATCTGCTAATCCACCACTCTCAGTCTTTCCCTCCCCCACCCCCTTCACTTTGGCAACCGTAGGTCTGTTCTCTATGTCTGTGGGTCTGTTTCTGTTCTGTAGATACATTCATTTGTGCCATATTTTAGATTCCACAGCTAAGTGATGTGATATGGTATTTGTCTTTTTCTTTCTAGCTTTCTTCACTCGGTATGATCACCTCTGGTTGCACCCATGATGCTGCAAGTGGCATGGCTTCATTCTTTTTTTATAGCTGAGCAGTATTCCGTTGTATGTCTATACTGCATCGTCTGTGGCCACTCACCTGTCAGTGGACATCTAGGATGTTTCCATGACTTGGCTACTGTGGACAGTGCTGCTGTGAACATAGGGGTACGTGTGCCTTTGAATTTTAGTTTTGTCTGGGACCAGGAGTGGGATTGCTGTATCATATGGTGATTCTGTTGTTAGTTTTTGGAGGAAGCACCACGCTGTTTCCTATAGTGGCTGCACCAGCTTACATTCCTACCAACAGTACAGGAGTACTCCTTTATCTCTATGTGCTCTCCAGCATTTGTAGAGTTTTTAACGATGGCCATTCTGACTGGTGTGAGGTGGTACTTTGTTGTAGTTTTGATTGTATTTCTCTAATAATTAGCGATGCTGAGCATCTTTTCATGTGTCTACTGGCCATCTGTATGTCTTCTTTGGAGAAATGTCTATTAAGGTCTTTGCCCATTTTTCAGTTGGGTTGTTTGTTTTGTTGTTGTTGTGCTGTTTGTATATTTTGGAGATTAATTCCTTTTCTGTTTTATCATTTGCAAGTATCTTCTCCCATTCCGTAGGTTGTCTTTTCTTCCTTCCCTCCTTTCTTATTTATGGTTTCCTTTGCTGTTCAAATGCTTGTAAGTTTTATTAGATCCCATTTGTTTGTTTTTATTTCTGTTGCCTTGGGAGACTGATCTAAGAAAACATTGGTATGATTTATGTCAGAGAATGTTTTGCCTAAGCTTTCTTCTAGGAATTTTATGGTGTCATGTCTTATGTTTAAGTCTTTAAGCCATTACAAGTTTATTTTTGTGCGTGATAGTACTGCATTGTTTTTATTATGGTAGTTTTTAAAGTAAATTTTGAAATTAGAAAATGTCAGTCCTCCAAATTTGTTCTTATTTTTTCAAGACTGTTTTGACTATTCAAGATTCATAGGAATTCCATAGTAATTTGAAGATCTGCTTTTTCATTTCTGTAAATAAGATCATTGAAATTTTGATAGGAATTGCATTGGATTAGTAGACCACTCTGTGGAGTACAGTTGTCCCTAGTATCTGTGGAGATTGATTCCAGGACTTTCCTTATATACCAAAAGTTATAGATACTCAAGTCCCCTATATAAGATGGCAAAGTGTAGTGGATGTATAGTGTATTCATAGATAAAGCCTTCATATCCATGGATGTGGAATCTGTGGATAGGGAGGGCCAACTGTATTGCCATCGTAACAAAAATTATTAAGTCCTCAAATCCATGAACACAAGATGTTTTCTCATTTGCTTAGGTCTTCTGTAATTTCTTTCAGCAATGTTTTCTGATTTCCATGTACAAGTCTTTCGCCTTCTTGAGTTAATTTATTCAGAACAACAGACTGGTTCCAAATAGGAAAAGGAGTCCGTCAAGGCTGTATATTGTCACCCTGCTTATTTAACTTATATGCAGAGTACATCATGAGAAATGCTGGGCTGGAAGAAGCACAAGCTGGAATCAAGATTGCTGGGAGAAATATCAATAACCTCAGATATGCAGATGACACCACCCTTATGGCAGAAAGTGAAGAGGAACTCAAAAGCCTCTTGATGAAAGTGAAAGAGTAGAGTGAAAAAGTTGGCTTATAGCTCAACATTCAGAAAACGAAGATCATGGGGTCCCATCACTTCATGGGAAATAGATTGGGAAACAGTGGAAACAGTGTCAGACTTTATTTTGGGGGGGCTCCAAAATCACTGCAGATGGTGATTGCAGCCATGAAATTAAAAGACACTTACTCCTCAGAAGGAAAGTTATGACCAACCTAGATAGCATATTCAAAAGCAGAGACATTACTTAGTCAACAAAGGTCCATCTAGTCAAGGCTATGGTTTTTCCAGTGGTCATGTATGGATGTGAGAGTTGGACTGTGAAGAAAGCTGAGTGCCGAAGAATTGATGCTTTTGAACTGTGGTGTTGGAGAAGACTCTTGAGAGTCCCTTGGACTGCAAGGAGACCCAACCAGTCCACTCTAAAGGAAATCAGTCCTGGGTGTTCTTTGGAAGGGATGATGCTAAAGCTGAAACTCCAATACTTTGGCCACCTCATGAGAAGAGTTGACTCACTGGAAAAGACTCTGATGCTGGGAGGGATTGGGGTCAGGAGGAAAAGGGGATGACAGAGGATGAGATGGCTGAATTGCATCACTGACTTGATGGACATGAGTTTGAGTGAACTCCGGGAGTTGGTGATGGACAGGGAGGCCTGGCGTGCTGTGATTCATGGGGTCACAAAATTCAGACACAACTGAGCGACTGAAATGAACTGAACTGAACTGAGATGTATTATTCTTTTTGATAGTATTGTAAATTGTGAAATTGTTTTCTTAATTTCCTTTCAGATTGTTCATTGCTGATGTATAATAACATGGCTGTGTGTGTGTGTTGTTTTGTATCCACAACTTTGCTGATTTCATTTATTAGTTCTAATAGTTAAAACAATTATTTAGAAGTTTGGGGGTTTTTTTTGGCCTCATTGCATGGCATACCGTATCTTAGTTCCCTGACCAGGGATTGAACCTGTGCCCCCTGAAGCAGAGCGTGGAGTCCTAATCACTGGATCACCAGGGAAGTCCCTATTTGGAATGTTTTATAGATAGGATAATGTCATTTGTGAACAGAGATAACTTTACTCTTTCCTTTCCAATGTGGATGCTTTTCCTTTTTCTTATCTAATTGTTGGTTAGAATTTCAGTACAGTGTTGAAAAACAGTGAGGTGGGCCTTCTTGTCTTGTTCCTAATCTTGGGAGGAAAATGTTGCCAGTCTTTTACCTTTGAGTATGATATTAGCTGGGATTTTTTCATAAGTACTTTCTACCATGTTGAGGATCTTCCGTTTTTTTTGTTTTCTGAATGTATTTATCCTGAAAGGGTGTTGGATTTTGTCAAAGTTTTTGCTGCATGGAGAGGATCATGTGAATTTCCTTTCTTTGTTCTGTTAATGTGCTTTATTACTTTAGATGATTTTGTATGTTGAACCTTAAGTCCCGGGGAAAATTTCCACTTGATCACAGTGTGCAGTCCTTTTATCTTGCTGTAGGATCTGCTTTATTAATATTTTGTTGAAGATTTTTGCATCTATTAATATATTCATAAGGGATGCCGGTATGCTGTCTTCTTGTAGCGTCCCTCTGTGGCTTTGCTATGAAGGTAATATGGCCTCACAGAATGATTAAGGAAGTGTTCTCTTCTGTTCTCTTTTCTGGAAGGTTTGAAAATGATTGATATTAATTCTTTAAATATTTGTTTAGAATTCAGTGGCAGAGCAACCTGATACTAAATTTTCTTACTGGGAAGTTTTTCATTATTGATTCAATCTCTTTGTTATAGATCTATTCAGATTTCCTATTTCTTCTTGGGTCAGTTTTCATAATTTGTGTATATCTAGGAATTTTGTCCATTTCATCTGTGTTCTTCTCATTAGGGTACAACTGTTCTAAGTCTTCTCTTAGAATTCTTTTAAACACCACTATATTGAGGCATGATTGACATACAATAAGTTGTACATATTTAATATATCCAACTTGATGAATTTGGAGGTAAGTATACACCCACATAATGACCAAAATCAAAGCTATAAACATTCATCAGGTCCAAAAGATTCCTTCCATTGCTTTATTTATCGAGTTAAATAATTTTCTTTCTTTTGTGGTAAGGGCCCTTAACATAAGATCTACCTTCTTAACAAATTTCAAGCATATAATGCAATATTGTTAAATATAAGCTCTATATTGTACATAGATCTCCAGAATTTACTCAGAGATACTTCCTCATTTCCCCTCCTCCCAGCCCTGGTAGTCATTATTCTACTTTCTATGAGTTTGACTATTTTAAATTCTCATAAAGGTGGGATCATGCGGTATTTGTCCTATGTCCTGCTTATTTCACGTAGTATAATGTCCTCCCCAGTAGTCATGTACAGATGTGAGAGTTGGACCATGAAGAATGCTGAGCACCAAAGAATTCATGCTTTTGAATTATGGTGCTGGAAAAGACTCTTGAGAGTCCCTTGTAAGGACTCTTAAGCTGAAGTTTCAGTACTTTGGCTATCTGATGAGTACCATCAACTCATTGGAAAAGACACTAATCCTGGGAATGACTGAAGGCAAAAGGAGAAAAGGGTACAGAGGATGTAATGGTTGGATGGCATCATCAACTCAATGGACATGAATCTGAGCAAGCTCCAGGAGATAGTGAAGGACAGGGAAGCCTGGCATGCTGCAGCCCATGGGGTCACAAAGAGTTGGACTCAATTTAGCAACTGAACAACATCAGTGTCCTCCAGCTCCATCAAGGTTGTTGCAAATGGCAGGATTTCACTCATTTTTATGACTGAATAATATTCCAATATATGTATATGTATGTGCACTCATTTTCCTTGTGTGTGTGTGTGTGTGTGTGTGTGTATACATATAACTTTTCTTTATCCATTCAACTGTTGATGGATATTTAGGTTGTATCTATATCTTGGTGATTGTGAGTAATGCTGCAGTGAACATGGGCGTGCTGATATCTCTCTGAGATCCTGGGTTCAGTTCCTTTAGATTCTATAACTAGAAGTAGGATTTCTGGATCAAATGGTAATTCTGTTTTAACTCTTTGAGAAAACATCATAGTTTTTTCCATAGTGGCTGCACCAATTTATAATTCCACCAGCAGTGCACAAAGGTTCTCTTTTCTTTACATCTTTGCCAGAATTTATTATCTTGTATTTTTGATAATAGCCTTTCTAACAGATATGAGGTGCTGTCTCATCATGGTTTTGATTTTAATTTCCCTGAGGGCCAATATGCAGCAATGTCCAGCACACCAGGATACTTCATTCCTGGGCCTATTAGCCTCATAGTTACTCTTGCTCTTTTTGTGCTCTTTTCTAGAAAGAGACAGAATTTCTTGTCACCCTTCTCAGTCCCAGGCTCTCTCTCTGGACAGCCTGCATTCTTCTTTTAACAATCAGCTCTTGCCCAGAGTTTATGGGAGTTAGCTGGACACTGCCTTGGAGCCAGGACACCTGAATAGTAACCCTTTTCTCCCGATGGCATATCACTTTATTTTTTGAGTTTTGGCTTCCTGTTCTTTCTACTTTTTGTATGTTAGATCTGGAGGAGACTGTATGAGTTTCGGAAATTTTCTTGTGCCAAGCTTCATAATTTCAGGTCACATTCCTCTCCCTAGACTCCACCCAGGTAGTGACCCTCCAACCCTTTTATGGCTAACACTACCAGTCCCCGCCCAAGGCTTGTGGCTTCCTATATGCTGCCATCTCTTCAGCCAGAAGACTTTGGGCCTTTCTTATCCTTTCTGAAACTTCTCTTTTCTTGATCCTCACCCTTTTACTCTTATTCTGTTACCACATATTTCTAGTCCAGGTCTTCCATATACAACTCCTTCTAATCCCTGTTCTTGTCCTTTTCTCCTACTCCTTGTTCAAACTTTGCTGATTCTTCTTTCCACCATTCTCCATCTTTCATTCAGAAACAACCCTCCCCCAAGTCTGGAAAGGGGAGGGTGAGAGGGAGCGAGAAAACAGTGTTGAGCTCTGGCTGTGGAAGACTCTGGATCCAACAAAAAGGCCCTGGGATAATAAGCATTCATATTTAAAGAAAAGATTCTATTTACTCCTATGGAACTTCCATGTATCTTTTGCTTCTGTGCTAATAAGTACACTTACCTACTCCAGCTGCCATAGGATTGTGTCTCTGATGTCTTCAATCTAACATATTGGCCACTTTTCTGTTATTATTACGTAGATGAGTAGAAGATGTGGTGTTTTATTCCTTGTGGCTTCCTATCCTATCTCAGGATTTAAGAAGGCATATGATAGCCCAAATCTTGTGGAAACCACCAGAGTAGTTCTGGCCATGGCTCTGGATGACAGCCAATACTCATATGGTTGCTGAGAGTCATGTCACTGGTAGGAAGGGAGGGAGAGGTGAGTTAAAAGATCATAGTCATAACTGTGACATAGGGGTTTTATACCTACCACATGGTTGTGTCTTCTGTAACAAGTGCCATGGAGTAGGTTGTGGCTTCTATCCACTCCACATCTATCAGAGACAGAGCAGAGCTGATGACAGAAATATAGGGTCTCTAAGTCCCATCCACACCATGGTCTTCTTTTGTAGCCCATCAATGATCCTTCCCTGTTATTAACCATAATACTTAGAAGAGCAGGGATATTATACCACATATCTTCACTCGGGCCTTGTCTGTCTCTTGTTCTGCGTTTCTTAACTTACTTTCAGTCCTTTCTCCTTCTATTGCTACCAGCGCCCTCTAAGTCTGTGTCCTCATATTTGCACAATAAATTAATGACTTTTATTTTCTGGATTTTGTACACTGCTGTGTTGTTCAAACTGTCTAATCACTGGCATCCCCAGGTGCTGGGGTGCAGCCCCCAAAGGATCCAGAGGAACCCGAAGGAGAAACGGCGTTGGCAAATGATTTAGAGAGAGATAAGGAAAGAATGTTGTAAATAAGAAAATAGAGGAGAGAAAGAGGCTGATATTCCTTGGTTTACACAGCAAGCTAATAAAGTCTTAGAAGCCCAGGCAGGAAAGTGAACATAGAGAGCCTCTGTGTTCCAAGGGATCAGCCTGAAAAAGAGAGGGAGGGAGAGGGAGAGAGAAAGAAAGAAAGAGAGAAAAAAAGAAAAACACGGGGTGACCAAGCTTCTTCGGTGAGCAAGGCCCATTATTTTATTTTCAAAAGGGACTTTTATACCTTAACTTGTACATAGAGGCAAATGAAAGATGCAAAGTCATACAGAGTCAGCCCAAACATTACATCTGTTTTGTCTTTATCAAAACCAGGATTTTTTCTGCATACCTTTTCCATAAACAATATTGTGTACATTATCTTCTGGCCTTGGAGGCCTGTGAACATTTTATGACCCTCTTTTGATAAACGGTGCTCAACCAGAAAACTTATTTTCCCTTGAAATGTTTTTTCTTTATATTTCTAATCTGTGTCAGCCTCAGAAAATATTAAACAAGTTACATTTCTCAGGGAGCAAAGGTGCAGTGAGTTACAACAAAGAAAGAACCAATTAGCTCAAAGGTCTGATGTGGTTAATTTCAAGGCTGCACTTGTTTTTCTTACATTCCATCTATGTTAACTAATGCACTCCCAGGTGCACAGTGGATAAGAGATAGGGAACTTAGCAACAAGCATTGGCCCAATAATGAAATCCCACACCAGCACTATTCTAATAGTTTTTAACTCTTTGAAAGTCTCTATGTTTTAGGCTTCCCTTGCCTCTCACAGCTGAAAGGCTGTGAACGATCATATGCGTAGCTGCAAGAGTCTGGATAAACCTGCCAAGCAAGCTAGAATGCTAACAGAGGGGGTTTGATTTGAAATATTCCTCTCATGTCCAGGAGACTTATTAGCTAGAGCCCTAAGTTGATTTTCTCCAGAGAAAGGTGGTCGGGGATAGCCCCCTGTTAATGTCAGAGGAGTTGGTGAAAGTCATGAAATAATAAAACAGACGGATTCTGGTTTTGGGGTAGATGCTCGAGCAGGTCTAGGGAGCCCCTCGAGTCCTGAAGCCTTGCTTAACAGTTCTCTTCCACATGACCTTGTCATGTGTGGGATCTCCCGTGCTGGCTTCCAGCACCCAGGTTTAGTGATTCCCTGGGACTCATAGGATTCCACATATAGATGTAATTGTGACTAAGATTTATTCCACTAAAATGATATAGGTACAATCACCTAAGGGAAAGACAAAACAGGTGAAGTCTAGAGGAAACCAGATCTAAGTTTCTAAGAGTACTCTTCTATTAGAGCCACATGGGAAGTGCTTTATTCCTCCAACAATGGCTTATGACAACATAGATGCCAGGGACGATAACTTGAGTCTAGAAGCATAGGGTTTTTATTGGGGTTGATTCACATAGGGGCTTCCCTTTTGGCTCAGATGGTAAAGAATCTGCCTGCAGTGCAGGAGACCTGGGTTCAGTCCCCAAGTTGGGAAGATCCCCTGGAGAAGGAAATGGTAACCCACTCCAGTATTCTTGCCTGGAGAATTCCATGGACAGAGGAGCCAGGCAGACAACAAACCACAGGGTCACAGAGTTGGACACGATTGAGCGAGCAACTAACCAGAGATCAAATTGCCAACATCCGCTGGATCGTCGAAAAAGCAAGAGAGTTCCACAAAAACATCTATTTCTGCTTTATTGACTATGCCAGAGCCTTTGACTGTGTGGATCACAATAAACTGTGGAAAATTCTGAAAGAGATGGGAATACCAGACCACCTGACCTTTCTCTTGAGAAACCTATATGCAGGTCAGGAAGCAACAGTTAGAACTGGACATGGAACAACAGTCTGGTTCCAAATAGGAAAAGGAGTACGTCAAGGCTGTATATTGTCACCCTGCTTATTTAACTTATATGCAGAGTACATCATGAGAAACGCTGGGCTGGAGGAAGCACAAGCTGGAATCAAGATTGCTGGGAGAAATATCAATAACCTCAGATATGCAGATGACACCACCCTTATGGCAGAAAGTGAAGAGGAACTCAAAAGCCTCTTGATGAAAGTGAAAGAGGAGAGGGGAAAAGTTGGCTTAAAGCTCAACATTCAGAAAACGAAGATCATGGGGTCCCATCACTTCATGGGAAATAGATTGGGAAACAGTGAAAACAGTGTCAGACTTTATTTTGGGGGGCTCCAAAATCACTGCAGATGGTGACTACAGCCATGAAATTAAAAAACGCTTACTCCTTGGAAGAAAAGTTATGACCAACCTAGACAGCATATTCAAAAGCAGAGACATTACTTTGCCGACTAAGGTCCGTCTAGTCAAGGCTGTGGTTTTTCCAGTAGTCATGTATGGATGTGAGAGTTGGACTGTGAAGAAAGCTGAGCGCCGAAGAATTGATGCTTTTGAACTGTGGTGTTGGAGAAGACTCTTGAGAGTCCCTTGGACTGCAAGGAGATCCAACCAGTCCATTCTGAAGGAGATCAGCCCTAGGATTTCTTTGGAAGGAATGATGCTAAAGCTGAAACTCCAGTACTTTGGCCACCTGATGTGAAGAGTTGACTCATTGGAAAAGACTTTGATGCTGGGAGGGATTGGGGGCAGGAGGAGAAGGGGATTACAGAGGATGTGATGGCTGGATGGCATCACTGACTCGATGGACGTGAGTCTGAGTGAACTCCGGGAGTTGGTGATGGACAGGGAGGCCTGGCGTGCTGCGATTCATGGGCTCGCAGAGTCGAACACGACTGAGCAACTGAACTGAACTGAGCAACTAACACTTTCAATCACGTAGACACTCTCTGATGGCTTCTACCAAAATTCCAGAGTCCTTCATAAGGAAAGCAGTATAAACTACATTGCTTGTACAAACAGTTTAGTTGCAGTAAATGACCTTATCCGTTAGGGAATTGTGGAATTCTCAAAATCCAGATTCCTGTCACCAGTGAATAGCTGACTTTTCAAGCATGTCTCCCTAAGGAAGCTTTCTCAGGCCAGCTATGTTAACTCTGTTCTGCACAACTGAATGTAAACAGGATAGCAATATAGGGGATATGTCAAACTTAATGTGTTCATATAGCATATATCCCAAGACTTTGGGTTTAGTCCCCTTGATATGGTAGCAAGACCTAAGACCTACTGTCAGATTCTACTTGCTTGTTTAATCACTTATGGATGGTACTTCACTGCTTTCCAGAAGTGAAACCATACCAAGATCATATGTAACTCAGCTCATACAGGTGGAGGGACAAGTCTGCAAAGATTTCCTTGCTGACCATGTTCTCCTGGACTTTATGTGCTCAACATAAAGGTGGCATTACATCATGGCTGTGATGAAATAGTCACAGAAGGGTTTTACTGCTTCTATTAGTTTCAAGGAATGTCACAAAAGCTAGCATGCATGATGAGAGACCATTGCAAGGACTGGGGAGAGGATCCTAGGGATCCCTAGGAAGATAGGTCATAGGGATCAAAGTATTGGAATTGTAGAAAGACTGTAGAATCATAGAACTGGGTGGGATGCTTCTTCAGAACTTTGTGAACCTGATCTCTTCGGCTCCTGTGAGTTTCTCTGCTTCTGTTACCTTCTCCTTCTGTCAGCTAACTAGTGTCCTCATCTTCTTTCTATGGGTCTTCTCTATTTAATAGCTTTAGTTTCCTCAGAATGTTCATATTCTGCTCTCTATCTGATAGAATCTAAGACATGTGAAAGCTCAGCACATGTTCAATGATTCACTCCATATTTACTCTCAGATTCTAACTCACAAGAGTCTGACTGATCCGGATCATCCTTGTTGAGCAGAGATTTCTTTTCATGCCATGCCATCTTGTAATGGATCAGGTTTTAATGGGATCTGATTGACATGAAGAATATATAGATGCTGTGGGATATTTCTCTCTGCAGGATCTATTGACCAAGATATATTTACTAAAACCGATTATGGATCTGACCAAATTGGGTTTGAAAATGGCATCCATTAGGCTATTAGGTTTCCAGCAACCTACTGGCATATGAATCCTGGTCAATCTTCACGCCTTTAAAATTTAAACAATTTAAAATGTTTAACACATGCTTCAATGAAAACAATTTAAAATGTTGAATAAAATTTTAAAACTATATTTTAAAAGCACTGATAGTATGATAAGATGGAAAATAATACTGAAACTAATAATACTGAAAATAATGCAGATAATATAAATAATAATACTGAAAATAATACAGAGATAAAATTGCCAACATCTGTTGGATCATAGAAAAAGTAAGAGAGTTCTAGAAAAACATCTACTTCTGCTTTATTGACTACTCCAAAGCCTTTGACTGTGTGGATCACAACAAACTGTGGCAGACTTTATTTTTCTGGGCTCCAAAATCACTGTGGATGGTGACTGCAGCCATGAAATTAAAAGACCCTTGTTCTTTGGAAGAAAAGCTATGACCAGCCTAAGCAGCATATTAAAAAGCAGAGACATTACCAACAAAGTTCTGTCTAGTCAAAGCTATGGTTTTTCCAGTTGTCATGCATGGATGTGAAAGTTGGACTATAAAGAAAGCTGAGCACCGAAGAATTGATGCTTTTGAACTGTGGTGCTGGAGAAGACTCTTGAGAGTCCCTTGGACTGCAAGGAGACCAAACCAGTCAATCCTCAAGGAAGTCAGTCCTGAATATTCATTGGAAGGACTAAGGCTGAAGCTGAAAGGCCGGGGCTTTGGCCACCTGATGTGAAGAACTGACTCATTTGAAAAGACCCTGATGCTGGGAAAGATTGAAGGCGTGAGGAGATGGGGATGACAGAGGATGAGATGGTTGGATGGCATCACCAACTTGATGGACATGAGTTTGAGCAAGTTCCGGGAGTTGATGATGGACAGGGAAGCCTGGTGTGCTGCAGTCCATGGGGTTGCAAAGCGTTGGATGCAACTGAACTGAACTGAATACTGAAACTCAAAACCAAATCAAAATGGGAATTCATAAAGGTAATTGGAGTTGTAAAGTTGCCTTTTTGTCTTGAGCATATTTGCCAAACCATGTGAGTTTGAGCTCTGGTTGTCACAGCATTATAGGGATCAGGGGACAAGAAGACATGCCCCAAGTGGGAAGTCAAACAGGAGATCTTCTCCATGTATGTACTAAATAAATATTACCCCTCCAACCCTTGAACATGGCAGAGAACATTTCTTGAGAGACGTTTTTTGGGGACTGTTTAGAAGAAGAAAAGTAGCTCCTGAGAATTTATAACCTGAGACATCCCTCTTACAGGTTTTCAGCCAGAATTCACACGACCTAGATTACCAAAAAACACATAAGCTGAGATTTTAGTTTGCAGTCCTTCTAGACTAATTGCCTGCCCAAGTATCTGAGAGAAGCTACAAAATCCTCTCTGTAGGAACCTATGTTTACCCCAGAATCAAGTAATTCTCACAGGCAAAGTGAGCAGCTTGCATTAATAATAATAATAATAATAATAAACCTTACTAAATACACAAGGAAAGAAGGCACCATGAGAGTAAGAATTAGCAGGAATGGATCTGCAAAGACCTAAGATATTGATATAGTCAAGCCCAAAAATAAAGTAACTGTTGCAATATTTTGAAATAAGTGAAAGACAAATATAAAAAATTCATCAAGAGAGGCTTCCCGGGTGGCTCAGTGGTAAAGAACCCACCTGCCAATACAGGAGGCACGGGTCCAGTCCCTGACCGGGGAAGATCCCACAGGCTGCAGAGCACGTAACACATGTGCCACAGCTACTGGGCCTGTGCTCTGGAGCCCAGGAGCCATAGCTACCAAGGTGACATGCTGCAGCTACTGAAGTCCATGCACTCTGGAGCCTGTGCCCTGCAACAAGAGAAACCACTGCAGTGAGAAGCCTGTTTGCCACAAATAGAGGAAAGCCCATGAAGCAATAAAGACCCAGCACAGCCAAAAATAAAGTTCATCAGGAAACAGGCAAATATACATAGTAAGCAAATTTAGAAACTAACCAAATAAAACTTAACCGAAATACAAAAAATACAATTACTGGAATAAGAAAAAATGATAGTATGTATGGTTTCCAGTCCATCATGTGAGGACTTTAGGAGTCTTCACTCCACCTAGCAAGTGAAAAACTAAATAAACTAAAAAATCAAAAAGACTTCTTATTCTGTCAGAGAAGTGAGGTCACAGGGCAAATAATTGGAGCTCTAGATAGGTGGGTACAGGGAATTACAACTTATCAGAGCAGAAACCTCCACAGGAACCAGTGTGAGGACAGGAAGACCTAAACTATAGTTGAGGAATTGCCGAGGGTTCAACATGGACAAGCAAGAGAGAGAAAAACACGGGGCTAGTCATCGTGCGGCCCTCACATTTTGTGAGTTTAATCTCCAGAAGTTCTACCAGGTCCTCGCTGTGAATATCAGAGAAATATACCCTTGTGCTTTTGACAGGGGGAGAGGAAATAAATTATTTTTAAGTATGCAACAGCATTCTGTTTCCTTAACAAGGCCTGCCCTTGGGAGAAACTTTTTACCCAGGCTTAACCTGCTGGCGTTATATCACAATCTAACCTACAAGATCAAAGAGAAGTACTCAATTATAGTTGCCTCTGCCTACCATATGTTGGAAGAAAAATACACAACCCCAGTTCCTCTAGCCAATCTGTTCCATGCAAGGAAGAAAAAGACTGAAAAGCACTGGTGAACTTTACAGTCCAGGGGTACAGCATCATCAAAAGACTGGGACATAACCACCAAACCATAGAATGCTTCACCTCCCTTCACAACCTACCACGACATTGCTAAAGGTTTATTTACCACAATTCCTTTTACCCAGTACCTCAGATCTATCTTTGAACAAAAAAATTACAAGTCATACTAAAAGGCAAAAACTAACACAAAATAACCAAAGAAGCAAACAGTTTGAAGAGACTAAATAAGGATCAGAACCAGAAAAAGATATGGCAAGAATGCTGAAATTACCACACCAAGAATTTTAGCAAATATATTATTAATATGTTATTGGCTTTAATAGGGAAAGTGAACAACATTCAAGAACAGATGGATAATGTAAACAAAGAAATAGAAATTCTAACAGTAAAGAGATTCTATAGATAAAAAAAATTGTAACAGAAATGAAGAATGCCATTGATGGATTCATTAGTAGACAGGACATGGTTAAGAAAAGTGTCTCTGAGCTTAGAATATGACAATAGACTTCCCAAACTAAAAGGCAAAGAGAAAAAGTCTGGAGAAAAAAAAAAAAACAGAAAATTCAAGAATGGTAGAACAACCACAAAAGATTTAAGATACACACAATGGCAATGCCAGAAGGAGAAGGAACATAAGCCATATGTGAAGCAGTAATGTCTGATAATTGCCCCCAAACTAATGTGAAATGCCACATTAATGTCATCATTACAGATACCATAGTCATTAAAAGCACAATAAAGGAATACTTTGAACAACTCTGTGCTCCCAAATTTGAACCTAGATGAAGCAAACTAATTCCTTAAAAGACACAATCTTCCAAAATACACAGAGAAAGAAATTGATTATCTGGTAGGTCCATATCTATTGAATTGAGTCAATAATTAATTAATAACTTTCTAAAATATAAAGTACCAGGCTCAAATGGGTTCACTTGTGAATTCTACCAAACTTTTAAAAATGAAATTATATCAATACTCTACAATTTCTTCAGATAGAAACAGAATACTTCCTAACTCATTCTATGAAACCACCATTACCCTAATACCAAAGCCAAAGACATTACGAGAAATGAGAACTGTAGACCAACATTTCTCCCCAACATAGATGTAAAAATCCTCAGCAAAATATTAGCAAATAAAAACTCACTATGTATAAAAAGAATTATACCACAATTAATTGGAGTATATTTCAGCTATATCAGGCTGGTTCAAATTTTAAAATCAGTTAATGTAATTCATAACTTCAACAGACTAAGGAAAAAAATCACATGATCATATGAAGATATAGAAAAATAGTTTTACAAAATCCAACATCCGTAATGAAGAACTCTCAGCAAAATAAAAATAGAGGGGCGCTTCTTCAACTAGATAAAGAACAGCTACAAAAAAACACAGCTAACATCACACTTAAAGCTTTTCTGCTGAGGTCAGGACCAAAATCATTGCTTTCAACACCATTAGCTAATGCAATAAGATGAGAAACGGAAAGAAAAAGTATACAAACTGGGAAGAAGGAAATAAAACCACTTTTGTTCTCAGATGACACAATCATCTATGTAGAAAATCTGAAAGAATAAGTAACAAAAGTTCCTGGAACTAAGTGATTATAGGATGGTTGAAGAATATAAAATTAATGTGCAAAAGTCAATTGCTTGCCTACATAAAAACAATAAAAAGGGGGGATTTGACGTTAAAAAACTTATAATTTATTACACAGTGTCCTTCAAAGTGAGATACTTGGTATAAATCTAACCAAATATGTATAAGATCTATATGAGTAAAATTATAAAACCCTGATAAAATATAAAATAAGAACTAAATAAGTGGAGAGATACTCACTATATAAATAGAAAGACACAACGTTGTCAATGTGTTAGCTCTTCTCAGCTTGAACTACAGATTCAACACAATTCCAAACAAAATCCTGGAATGCTGTTTTGTGGATAACCACAAGTTGATTTTAAGTTGGTATGGAGAGTCAAAAGACTCAAAATAGCCAAAACAATACTGTTTTTATTCGTTTATCTATCAGTGGAAACTTTGGTTTTTCCCATGTCTCGGTTGTTGTGAGTAATGCTGTGATGAATAATGGGAGTGCAGATGTCTCTGAGATATTGGTTTCATTTCCTTCTCAAGTGTATCCGAAAGTGGGATTGCTGGATCATGTGGTAGTTCTATTTTCCATTTTTTCAGGAAATTCCATACTTTTTTCTCCTGTAGCTGTACCAAGGTTACATTCCCACTGACTGCATAAGGGTTCACTTTTTTCCATATATCCTCACCAACACTTGTTATTTCTCATCTTTTTGATAATAGGCACTCTAATAGATTTGAGCTGGTATCTCACTGTGGTTTTGCTTTGCATTTCCCTGATGACTAGTGATGTTGAGCACCTTTTCATGTATCTGTTGGCCATTTGTATATTTTCTTTGAGAAAATGTCTGTCAAGTCCTTTGTCCATTTTTAAATTGACTGTTTGGTTTTTATGCTGTTGAGTTGTGTGAGATCCTTATATGGTTTTATTCTTTGGATCCTTACTATATTTTGTATTTGGATCCTTACTATATCCTTACATTTATTTTCTTTACATTTTACTAGTAATGTTAAAAAAATGAAAATGAGTGCTTACTTTTGATGATGTGATTTTTTTCTTCCTTTAATCAATCAGCTAACATGATGGAGTTTTTCAGTGTTGAATCATTATTGGTTTCCTGGGGAAATCCTTGTTTTGTTATTATGTTTATACATTTAAATCTTGATTCTTGGGGAATTCCCTGGTGGTCCAGTGGTTAGGACTCTGCTTTCACTGGGTAGGGCTGGGATTTAGTCCCTGGCCGGGGAACTAAGATCCCATAAGCCACACAAGGCCAAAAAACGAAAGCACAAATAAACAAAAATTAATGTTTGTAATTTGTTAATATTTATTTAAGGTTTATATTTATTTTAATTTTTATATTTATTAGGTATATATTACATTTATATTTATTATAGCTGGTGATTTTAATTTATCTCTCAAATAATATGCCAGTCTGGGTTTTTTTTTAGTTTTTTCAACTTTATTAAAATGTAATTGACAAACAGAGTTACACACTTTGATAATTTTATATATAAATACATTATGAAAGGATTCTTCCCATCTAGTTAACTAACATATTATATATCTATATTTATTTGCTAATATTCTATTTAAGGTTTATGTTTATTTTAATTTTATATTTATTAGGTATATATTACATTTATATTTATTATAGATGGTGATCTTAATTTATCTCTCTTATAATATGCCAGTCTGGATTATTTTTTTAGTTTTTTTCAACTTTATTAAAATGTAATTGACAAATAGATTTATATACTTTGATAATTTTACATATAAATACATTACGAAAGGACTCTTCCCATCTAGTTAACTAACATATTATATATCTATATTAATATGTAGTAAGAACATTTAAGTTCTACTTTCTCAGCAAATTTCAATTGTGTAAAACAGTGTTATCAACCATAGTCACCATATTAGTACATTAGATCCTCAGAATACTTGTCTGGTTTTGATAACAATGCTATGCCAGTGTCATAAAGACAGTTGGGTAACTTTCTGTTCTTTCTCTATCTTGGAATGGTTTATATTACTTGGAATGATCAACTATGATGTTTTGCAGAATTTCAGGTGGCAAGACTGCTCATTGCCCTCAATACTCATTTTATCCTTTAAATGTAGGAGTGTGAGCTCTGTATTCTTTCATTCTATCAATATTTCTTTTCTTTTTTTTTTTTTTTTGGCACCTCACTTACAGGATCTTAGTCCCCTGACCAGGGATTAAGCCTGTGCCCCCTGCAGTGGAAGCATAAAGCCCTAACCACTGGACCGCCATGGAAGTCCCTATTAGGACTTTCTTACACCAGAGCCACAAGTCTCATGGAGGAAGCATTTGGGAGAATGGGCCCACGTCCTGGAGTCAGATGTCTGCGTTTGAGTTCTTGTCCCTCATCCTTTTGCCCCCTGAGCATTTGTTCTTCAGCTTCCTTCTTCCTGCTTCATCTGGTACCTCTTTCCTCTTTCCTTTTTCCAGAGTTGTGGTCCTATAGCCTCTAATGGCCCTTGTTTCACTCTGTTCACAATTGTGAGTTTTTTGTGTGAAGTTAATTAGTTTTTCATTTTTCTTAGATCTTAGAAGAGAGAAGGGTAAATGTGTTTTTAAACAGCTAAACGTTCTTTTCTGCTTTATCTTTTTCTGTTGTTTTAATTTCAGTGTCCAGCTTTTTATTTTAGATGTGTCCATTATAAAGCAACATACGATTGGCTATATTTGAAAACCTAATGTGCAATTTGTTAATATTAATGGATAAACTTTACCCATTTCTACTTAATACAGACTTATTCCCATCTTTGGGTTTTCTATCCTGCTTTCTTATTAATTTTTTCCATTCTGTTGAATTGGTCAAGATCTTTTCTTCCAATTTTTTCTATAATGTTTTAGGAGCTGTGCCTGAGGCTGGTTGTCACCACCACCCCATCTACTCTCTTGTTTATCTCATAAATGGCACCATGATGAGGGGCACATTAATTTCTTGACCAACTTCTTATTTTTTCTCCTTTCAGGCATGTTGGAAGATTGCATTATCCTTCTCCTTGAAGTTAGACACAGCTGCATGGGTGTTGAGCCAATAAAACGAAGCAGAAGTGAAATAAGACACTTCTAAGTGGAAGACTGCAAGGCTAGTACTCATCTCCAGCCCTTCCTGCCCCTACTTGGATGAGTGTAATCACAGGAGTTCATATCCACGTGGAGGTGGTGTAAGCCTGGAGCAGCCTGGAAGGCTGAGCAAGCACACAGAGAGACAACCATGGAGAATTGCCTGGAGATCAGCAGATTTGTGTGAGTGAGAAATACATTTCAGTTAAGCCATTGAGATTTGAAAGTTTGCATCAGAGCAGAATCTAGCCTCTCTGGATACACTTGGCGACAGTGTGTCCTTGTAGCAGGGAAGGTCTGGTAACAGTTCTAGCTAGTGAAATATAAGCAGAGGAGGCTGGGTGACTGAGCCTTCTGCAAAAGGCCTTTAAATGAAATGAATGGCGTAAGTGTTCCTCTCTTTGCTCTTCACTGACTCTCCTGAAGCGCAGACATGATGGCTGGGACTCTAGGAGTCATCCTGGACCAGGAGGACTCGTCCCTCCCAGGAGTGCAGCGTGGGAACAGAGAAGGTGGAGCCTCTTGACACTATGCAGCTGCTGTACCTTGGCCTTCCCATTCCTGGGCTTTATTTATGGGAGAAGAAAACAAACTTTTATTTTGTTTAAGCTGCTGGTTTTCAGGTTTCTGTTCTAAGAGCCCAATACAATTCCTAACTATTATGGAAGTTATTTAAGTAATTTTCATCCTTCTATTATTTATACTAAAGTAATTTTTTAATGTTTTTATTGTAGAAATGTTCGAACACATCTCAGAATGAGACAGAGTAGTTATCATTCCAACAGCAATTACCAATTCATAGCCGAATATCTTTCATTGATACCTCCCACTTTCCCCTCCAGGGTTGGATCTTGCAGGTGGTTCTACCTGCTCTTGTGGAAACCATGTTTTCAGCCCACCCCCAATAGATAATCGTACTGTGTCCTCCACCCACAGACCTAAATTCACCTTCTGATACCCATGGTCCCTGCCTTGGCCTTGGGTGGTAAGGTCCCCACAGTCTGTGGCTTCTTGTCTCTGTCCTAGGCCCCTTTGTGATATCTTGCCTCTCCCATCTTGGGGTCCGGGACTCTTGGCTCCTTCTCAGTCCCGTAAGGAGTATACAGGGCTCAGGGAGGGCAACCCTCAGACCCACTCCTTAAGTACTTTTCTTGGCTTTTTGTTTTTGGCTGTACTGCACTACGAGCAGGATCTCAGTTTCCTGGCCAGGGACTGGACCTGGACCACAGGAGTAAAAGCCTAGCATCCTAACCACTAGGCCACCAGGGAACTCTCCCTTCTTTGGCATGTACTACTTTTGCCTCTGAATCGTACAGCCTCCCCCAGGTTCCCCTGTGTCTCCTGGAGTAACCTGAGAGGAGGGGCCGAGGGCAGGATCTAGCTGCAGGCTGCAGTGGTACCTGAGCCCCTTCACACTCCTCTATCTCAGGGCTCTGAATGGACTTTTGTCTCTTCCTATATGGCTGGAACTTTCCCTGTGCTCCACCTCCTTTCACTGTCAACATCTATCACCCTCTCTAGGGATATACTCTATCCTAAGTTCTTTGTTCTGAATAGTTTATACGAAAGCCCAGCTTGGGAGTGCCCAGAAAACAAATTTTCTTCTCAACTCAGTCCAGCCCTTCTACATCAAACTTGAGTTTTAAAGACTAAGCAGCATCCACCTGGCAAAATGGGAGTGGGGGGATATGGTCAGAACCAGGCCTCCTGTAATGTGTGTGAATGTGTGTGAGTGGTCAGGAGGATGTGGGTCGGTCCACTCAAGCTGCTGGGCATGCATGGCAGTGGCTGTGGCATCTCACTTTGGGTTTGGCATGTGGGACAGAGAAAGACAAAAATTTAGGATGGAGACCCTGGAGTGATGGGATCGGGACTGAGGTTGGTGATGCATCAGGTGAGGGGCTGGAGAGCATGGAGTGGGCATTGTGGAGCAAGGAGACTAGCTGTAATGTGGGGGTCCTTTTCCCGGGCAGGAGGGGACTGGTAGGGGATGGGCTTTCACTTACTGAACTACCTTCTGAGAGGCCCAGGAGGCTAGACCAGTCTGAGGGTCAGTAGATTTCTTTGTTGATCAGGCCTGGGTCACATATCTCTTGGGGCCACCATGTCACCTGAGGAAGGAGCGTGTGCGGGGACACCAAGTCCCCCAGAATGCTCTTCGGCCCACACCTGCCCCTTAGCTGCAATCATGCTCCTCCCATTCCCGCTTCTGTTGTTTCAGTGTATTCTCAGGAAGAGTTCCTATGCAGCTCAGTCCTCAGTGATGTGGAGAAGAGAAGAGAGGGTCTATGAGGTTCTGAGAGGTCTGCCTGTAAGAAGTCCCACCTGTGGTCTCATCCTTGCTAAGGAGGGAAGGATGGTCCCACTAATCCAGGCAGCTAGCCACAGACCTTGCTGCTAAAAGAGCTTCTCTCCTGACTCCTGTTCTGTGCTTCATTCCTCTGCTTGGAGCTCTCTGATGCCCAGCACCTACAGGGTTAGACCATCCCTGGCTTCTCAAGACCCCTGATCTTTGAAGGGACTCTTGCAGTGGTGGTGAAGACTTTGGATGAAACTTGGCCTTCTTGGACTGCCCCACAGTCTCCATTACTGACACCTGTGTGGTGCCATCTTCCTGGGATACTGTCTACCTGGGACTAGAGGCCTAGCTCACTTTCCCCGTCTCAGACCCCAGCTGTCTGGAGGTGCTGGACCTTCCTGCTTCCACAGGTTTTTGACCCAGGGTAGCTCTGCCTCTAGATCCCTGTTTTACTTTGCATGCTTAGCTCATCAGAGAGCAGAAAACCTTGATTTTCTTGAGCCCACTGAGTGTAAAGCTGGGAATTCTACATGACCATCTGCAGATGGGACCACACGAGCTGAGCAGGGGACTGTAACCTGGGCTGGGAAGGACTTAATTCATCAGTTTGCACCTTGTGGATGCATACTGAATTTCAGTGCCCAGGCCACTCCCCAGCCCAGATAAAGCAGAATATCTGGGTGAGCCTAGGCATCAGGGCATTCCAGTATCTTAGGGGATTCCAGTGCCTATTGTAGGCTGTAAATCAGAGAGTTAAACTCTTGCTAGCATAGATTTGAAACACCTCTCACTGCAGGGGTGAATGCCTCACAGGCTAAGTCATGCAGAATTCCTGCCGTGTTCAGTCTGTAGACCTAACCAGTTTCCTGCCACTCACCACTGCCAGTAAGGGAGGAGAAAGCTGTGTTGAAGCTCCTAAAAAGGGCCCGTTAGAAGAGTGAGGAACCTAGCTGCATCATTAATACTTGCTGCTACTGGAGGTGATGGGTGTCGAACTGAACCCTGAATCCTCACGTCTGTCACAGCTGTTCTAGGGACACCCTGCCCTGAATCCCAAACACACACACACGCACTGAGCCCTGGGGTGAGGGAGAACCTTACCCAGCTGCGAGGCCCAAGGAAACCTCTGGCTTCTGTACACCTCCCCAGCTGGTCCTCCCATCCCTTATGCAAGGCCACCCCCTGCAAAATCCTGGGGAGGGTCGTGGACCTCAGACTCCTGAGATGCACATTCAGACAAGTGTCACACCTGACATAGGGTAAGAGTGACGGACTCGGGCATGTTTAACAAAGCAGAGACTGAGAGAGCATATTCAGAGACGATTGAGACATAAATGCCAAGAGATAATAAGAGCCTCAGCAAAGCATAGACACATCAGCACCCAAGCAAGGCAGGCTCAGCAGAGGGTGTGGTAGTTTGTGAGAGGGTTGGGGAGAGAAAGAATCTTGAGGGAAGGCCAGCTCAGCTGCTTCTGAGGATGTGATAAGGTTTAGAAGCTGTATCCCCAAGCTAATGACCTCTGATGGCAGAGGGATAGCCCTCCTGCCTGCTCACCCCTATTCTTCCTCTGCTTGTTTATCCACTCCAATCCTCAGGCTCTCTCTCCACCAAACCAACTCCATGTTTGGTTCTCCCAGGAAGTGGCCAGCACAGGGTGGTTTGGGGGGTAGGGAGCCATGTCTCTTAGCCTCTGGGGAGGGAGGCAGCAGGCACAGCTGCAGCCTCTCTGCTTCTGCCCTGGTCTTCCCCAGGGGCTGGCTTTAGCTTGCTGTCCCCCATTGAGGCACAGCGCCTGTCCTGCTGCTGCTCAGCTGGGGTTACCATGTCCTCCTGGCTCACTGCCAAGCTCTGTGCTGGCCCTGAGGGCCCTGCCGATCAGAAGCCTGTGGAATCCTGCCCTTCCCAGCTGGTTCTGACTGCAGCCAGTCCTAATCTGAACGGAAACGGCTTGTCAGGGGCTGCAGAAGAGTAAAGCCCAGTGCCTACCCAAATTGTGGTGGGAGCTGGGATCAGGCTGGCTCAAGTGTCAGAGCCAGCCCTGAGCCCTGAGCTTTCTTTTGGGTACAAGATTGGTCAGGTTTACTTTAGGAGCAAGGGCCTAGTGTGAGTTGTTCTGGGACAGGCTTTAGACTATGCCAGGAAATCATTTTTTTGGAGGGTGGAAGGCAGGAAGATAAGGGGCTGATCCCTCTTCTGTGGGTCTGATTTCCAAAGGGCAAGACCATGGTCAGTAAATGTCTTTATTGGAAGAGAGATCCAGTCTCCT
This sequence comes from Oryx dammah, assembly GCF_014754425.2. Lineage (NCBI taxonomy): Eukaryota > Metazoa > Chordata > Mammalia > Artiodactyla > Bovidae > Oryx > Oryx dammah. The sequence continues at coordinate 11,416,186 of NW_024070193.1, forward strand.
TGGCTCTGCCAGCACCCTAGGTCATGAGGATTTCGATGTCGAGCTCTAGCCGGCTGGCCCTGACCTCATAGCGGCCCCGGATCAAGCCTCGGGTCTGGCTGGCATGCCAGCGCCAGTGAGACTGGATGACACAGGCCGCTTGGCGTGCCTGGAGAAACCGTCTGCGGGCCTGCCACATGCGGACCTGTGCCTGCACCTTCACCACTGCCCATTCCTGGCAGGTGTAGAGTCTTAGTGCCAGGCGCCGTCTTTGCTCCAGCATCTTGGCCTGCATCGACCTCCACCAGCACTGGATGACCCAGGCCCTGAGTGCTGCATGCAGTAACGTCCGGCGTACCGTGTTGCCACGCCACCATGACTGAATCTTTATGGCTGCCTTCTCTAACTGATTGGGGGAAGGAAGAACATGGAGATGCTCAGTGGGGTACCCTCCCATTCCTAACCCCACCTCTGGTGCTGGGAGGAAAGGGGGCATGGCCCAGATAGCCCTGGCCTCTTATTTCTGGGCCCCATCCATCTTATTTCCAAACCCTACTCACCTTTAGACACTGCTCATTATCCTCTGGACAGATCCCTTCTGTATGAGCCTCACTCACATTTTGTGTGTCCATGGCCCTGGTCTTTAGAGTCCACTCATCTATCAGTTAGGCCACGCTAGTCTGTAGCCCCGCCCTCAACTGTTAGACACCCCATCACTAGACTCCGCCCACCTGCACACAAGTCTCCCCTCATTAGGTCCTGTTCACCCACATTTCACCCACATCTCTTTCTCCTCTTCTTTTGTTTGTATCTTCTTATGGATTGACCAGCCACCTTATTTACTGATACTCGTAACTTTAGGGGGACTGTCATTATTTCTTGCTTCCAGTTCATTTCTCAGACTGAGCTGTGTCTTAAGCCTTGCTCTTTCTACACTTTCCAGCCACTTATTTCTAGTCCTGCTGGTGTCAGTGGAGAGATTCATTCAGCTTTCCTTCAAGTAAGGGATTACACACACACTCGTCACCAGTGTGGGTTTCTGGAAACCTAAGTGTCAGGGTCTTTGGGAGGGACATGCGCAGCGTGTTCATGGGCTAGTATGTGTTTTGTTAAATTTGTGGAAGCAAGATATTTTATCTGCAGTTGGAGAGGGCTTCTGTCTCCCCTTCTCTGACCCCCTTTGTCAGCCTTTTCTTGTCAGGTGCCATGGAATGGCTGCAGTTTCTTTTGGAATGTGACTAAGGGGAAGCTGAGTTGGGATATACTTAGTATGGGTTAATGTGATAGATTTATGTGGTTCACAGTCACCTCCAGGAATAGGTAAATTCTTGTTAGACATTCTGCTAGCAATGACTTCTAGGAGTTTTCCTACCAGTTACAACATCCATTCACCTGTGTCATGGTTTGATATGGGACAGAAGTGCAGCTATGGCGATGGGGACACTCCCTGCAGTGCCTGGCACCAGAAGTGTAGGTACAGTGGAGGGAAAGCAAGGTTTGAAAAGTTCAAAGACAAAAACTGGTCCCTAGAAAATTGTTAGTGTTTCTAGACACGTAAAATCCAAAGTAATAGATTCTGTTTTCATTGATGCCTGATTAAAATTGAAGTTCTGTCTTGTCAGAAATATAATATTTGACAATGCAGTGAGATGGCTATAAATATTCCAAGCTTTTTTTTTTCTGTTTTGGTATAAATTTTGTAAAATAGAGTTTATCAGAATTCCAGAATCGATGCTTTTGAACTGTGGTGTTGAAGAAGACTCTTGAGAGTCCTTTGGACAGCACAGAGATCCAACCAGTCCTTCCTGAAGGGAGTCAGTCCTGAATATTCATTGAAAGGACTGTTGCTGAAGCTGAAACTCCAATACTTTGGCCACCTGATATGAAGAACTGACTCATTTGAAAAGACCCTGATGCAGGGAAAGATTGAAGTGGGGAGGAGAAGGGGACGACAGAGGATGAAATGGTTGGGTGGCATCACTGTCTCAGTGGAAGTGGGTTTGAGTAAATTCTGGGAGTTGGTGATGGACAGGGAGGCCGGGTGTGCTGCAGTCCATGGGTCTCAAAGAATCAGACACAACTGAGGGACTGAACTGAACAGTGATTACAGGGAACCAACCAGAACTCTATGAATGGTGTACATGCGGGCATGAGAAATCCTGTTTTATGCATCTGGAAAGTCAATAACGTTTCTATAGAAAATCATATGAAAAATCATCATATAAAGAAGTAATAAAAGATTATGCAGCAAAAAATGGAGTGAAAATACCACAGAGGTAGGACATGTAACTAAAATATACGTTGTTACATTTGTGATCTCTGCCACCTCTTTTATATGTGTCATTTGTTGTCTTGACTTGTCCTAAATAGTCACGCCTGATTTTAAGTCTATAATTTTGTATTCTTTTTCTTAAAGTAGGCCTTCCAATGTATATAAACTTTAGTTCCCACAAAACCTGGGTCTGCCCTGCTGTGCTTTAAGAATGCAACTGTGTGGCCAGGGCTCATGGGAGCTCACATGAGTTTCTAGAATTCAGAGTTAGAACTGAAACTGCAGAAACAGATGACGCAGAGCTGCTGTGCATCCTTTGGGATTTGAAAGGCCATTCTGGCTCTAGTTTTAACATGCATGATATTCCTCATTTTTCTGCACAAGCCACACTACTGTGGCTTCTGTTTATGTGTATTTGAGGCCTCGTACCATCACTTATACTAATTGCCATGGCACTGTCCATCCGCGTGTCTTACAGATTCCGGCCCTATTTTCAAGCAAGCGACTTCTTTAGGTCATATTAGCTAGTAAAGTAATGCCCAAAATTCTCCAAGCCAGGCTTCAGCAATACGTGAACTGTGAAATTCCAGATGTTCAAGCTGGTTTTAGAAAAGGCAGAGGAACCAGAGATCAAATTGCCAACATCCGCTGGATCATGGAAAAAGCAAGAGAGTTCCAGAAAAACATCTATTTCTGCTTTATTGACTATGCCAAAGCCTTTGACTGTGTGGATCACACTAAACTGTGGACAATTCTGAAAGAGATGGGAATACCAGACCACCTGACCTGCCTCTTGAGAAACCTATATGCAGGTCAGGAAGCAACAGTTGGAACTGGACATGGAACAACAGACTGGTTCCAAACAGGAAAAGGAGTACGTCAAGGATGTCTATTGTCACCCTGCTTATTTAACTTATATGCAGAGTACATCATGAAAAACGCTGGACTGGAAGAAACACAAGCTGGAATCAACATTGCCGGGAGAAATATCAATAACCTCAGATATGCAGATAACACCACCCTTATGGCAGAAAGTGAAGAGGAACACAAAAGCCTCTTGATGAAAGTGAAAGAGGAGAGTGAAAAAGTTGGCTTAAAGCTCAACATTCAGAAAACGAAGATCATGGCATCCGGTCCCATCACTTCATGGGAAATAGATGGGGAAACAGTGGAAACAGTAGCTGACTTTATTTTGGGGGGCTCCAAAATCACTGCAGATGGTGATTGCAGCCATGAAATTAAAAGACACTTAGTCCTTGGAAGAAAAGTTATGACCAACCTAGATAGCATAGTCAAAAGCAGAGACATTACTTTGTCAACAAAGGTCCGTCTAGTCAAGGCTATGGTTTTTCCTGTGGTCATATATGGATGTGAGAGTCGGACTGTGAAGATAGCTGAGTGCCAAAGAATTGATGCTTTTGAATTGTGGTGTTGGAGAAGACTCTTGAGAGTCCCTTGGACTGCAAGGAGATCCAACCAGTCCATTCTAAAGGAGATCAGTCCTGGGTGTTCTTTGGAAGGAATGATGCTAAAGCTGAAACTCCAATACTTTGGCCACCTCATGAGAAGAGTTGACTCACTGGAAAAGACTCTGATGCTGGGAGGGATTGGGGTCAGGAGGAGAAGGGGACGACAGAGGATGAGATGGCTGGATGGCATCACCGACTCGATGGACGTGAGTTTGAGTGAACTCTGGGAGTTGGTGATGGACAGGGAGGCCTGGCGTGCTGCGATTCATGGGGTTGCAAAGAGTCGGACACAACTGAGTGACTGAACTGAACTGAACTGAACTGAAAAGTCCTCAAGAGTGGACCCTGTTGCCTCCATTAATGTCTGTCAGTCTGAGTGAGTGGAACGCTGGTATCGGTCATTCAAAGGCCTGCTTCACTGCATTGAACCATCGGTCCTGATGTCAGGCATCTACTTCCAGTCCAATATACTGGATTCTGAAGGGATCACTTATAAAGGGGCTGTGGTTGTGGCCAACACTCAGGCTCAGTCTATGCAGGTCAGATTGCCATGGTCAGAACACTAGATCTCACTGTTCCTTGTGGCTCTCTCCCCTACCCAACTCTGGCCTGGCTGTTTATTGCCAGAATGTCCTGGCTTTATCTCCTTAGAAGTCTCTGGAAAAACCTGTCAGCCCCTTTTACATTCACGCTTTTGTAGTTATTCACAAAGTGGCAGGGTATGAGGCCAAAGCCAGGAAGATGCACCCCCCTGAAAGGGTCCTATCCTACAAAGTGTTCACAGACCACATTCCTTGGTCTCTATTTCCTCACTGCTCCCTTCTCCAGATTCTGCCTTCTCTTCTCCCCTGGATTATAAACACAGTATGTCTGTTTCTAAAATACAGAAAAATGCAGACATATAAGGCAGAAAGTGAATTTCCTTTAAATTTACTCCCAGCGATAGTGTTTCAGACCTTATGCCATGCACAGACTTAAAATTTGGTATTAAGAATAATTTTTTATTGAAGTATAGTTGATGTACAATGCTCTGTTAGTTTTTGGTATACAGCAAATTGAGTTTTATCCATACATATATATGGACTCTCAGATTCTTTTCCATGATAGTTTAAGTAATTTATTTTTAATTCATACATTTAAAAATAAATTTCTGCCTTATATTATTTATTAGTGCTCCTAGTTTGGAGAGTATCTTGGACAATTAGCTATGCATTTATGGACACAGAACATCCATGTACCTTAAGAAATAGAAAACTGCTTTATGTGTTTCTGTATATCTTTTTAAAGTAATTGAGGTAAAAATCTTATAACATAAATTGACCATTTTAACCATTTTAAAGTTTATGATTCAGTTGCTTTTAGTGCATTCTCAGTGTTATATACAACCCAAGAATACTGGATTGGGTAGCCTATCCCTTCTCCAGTGGATCTTCCCAACCCAGGAACTGAACCGGGGTCTCCTACCTTACAGGTGGATTCTTCACCAACTGAGCTACCAGGGAAGCCCCATGCAACCATCACTACTGTCTAAGTCCAGTTTCTAATTTTATCATTTTAATTCTAATTTCATAGTCCCCAAAAGAAACCCTGTACCCATTAAGTAAGTTACTTGCCATTATCTTTCCTTCACACCACACTCTAGCAACCAGTAATCTGCTTATACTCTCTATGGATTTGCCTACCATGGACATTTCATATAAATAAAATCATATACTATATGGCCTTTTGCGTCTGGGGTTCTTTCACTTAGCATGTTTTCAGGGTTCCATGTAGAATGTATCAGTACTTCATTCTTTTTTATGGTAAATAATATCCCATTGTATAGATACATTTTGTTTATATATTCATAAGTTAACAGGGATTTGAATTGTTTTCACTCTTTGGTGATTGTGAATAGTACTATTATGAGCATTTGGTGGATTTTTTAGGATTTTCTCTATGTAAGATCATGTAATCTGGAAACAGAGATAGTTTAATTTGTTCCTTTCCACTCTGGATGAATTTTAGTTGCCTTTCTTGCTTAATTGCCGTGACTAAAACTTTAAAGCTCAACATTCAGAAAACAAAGATTGTGGCATCCGGTCCCATCCCTTCATGGGAAATAGATGGGGAAGCAGTGGAAACAGTGGCTGACTTTATTTTGGGGGGCTCCAAAATCACTGCAGATGGTGAATGCAGCCGTGAAATTAAAAGATGCTTACTCCTTGGAAGGAACGTTATAACTAACCTAGACAGCATATTAAAAAGCAGAGACATTACTTTGTCAACAAAGATCCGTCTGTCTAGTCAAGGCTATGGTTTTTCCAGTGGTCATGTATGGATGTGAGAGTTGGACTATAAAGAAAGCTGAGTGGCGAAGAATTGATGCTTTTGAACTGTGGTGTTGGAGAAGACTCTTGAGAGTCCCTTGGATTGCAAGGAGATCCAACCAGTCCATCCTAAAGGAGATCAGTCCTGGGTGTACATTGGAAGGACTGATGTTGAAACTGAAACTCCAATACTTTGGCCACCTGATGTGAAAGAGCTGACTTATTTGAAAAGACCCTGATGCTGGGAAAGATTGAGGGCAGGAGGAAAAGGGGATGACAGAAGATGAGATGGTTGGATGGCATCACTGACTCAATGGACATGGGTTTGGGTAGACTCCAGGAGTTGGTGATGGACAGGGAGGCCTGGTGTGCTGCGGTTCATAGGGTGGCAAAGAGTCGGACACGACTGAGCAACTGAACTGAGCTGAAAACTTTCAGTACAGTGTTGAGTAGCAGTGGTGAGAGAAGGTATCTTTGTTTTATTCCTCATCTTAGAGAAAAAACTTTCAGCCTTTTACCATTAAGTATGATAATATTAACTGTAGTTTTTTCATAGCTGCCCTTGATTAGTTTGAGAAGTTCCCTTCTATTCCTAGTTTATTGAATGGTTTTCTTTTTAATCACAAAAAGATGTTAGATTTTGTAAAATTCTTTTTCTGTATCAGTTGAGATAATCCTATGACTTTTGCCCCTTTATTCTATTAATATGGTATATTACTACATTGGTCTTGGTATATTGAACCTGCCTTGAATTCTTGGTGTTAATCCTGTTAGGTCATGATGTGTAACCCTATCAGTATGCTTTTAGCTTTGATTTCCAAGTATTTTGCTGAAGATTTTTACATCTGTACTCATAACTGGTATTAGTCTTTTGTTTTATTATAGTGTCTTTGTCTGGCTTTGGTGTCATGGTAATGCTGACCTCAAAGAATGAGTTAGAAAGAGTTTCCTTTTCTTCTTTTTGTGGAAAGAATGTTAGAAGAATTTGTGTCAGTTCTTTCATGTTTTATAAATTCACCAATGAAGTCAACCAGCCCTGGACTTTCTTTATTGGAAGTTTTGGATTACTTACTCATTTCTTTGCTTGTTATAGGTCTGTTCAGACCTTTTTCAGTCACTTTGGGTAGTTTGTATTTCTAGGCATGTGTTCTGCTGCTGCTGCTGCTGCTAACTCGCTTCAATCGTGTCTGACTCTCTGCGACCCCATAGATGGCAGCCCACCAGGCTCCACCGTCCCTGGGATTCTCCAGGTAAGACCACTGGAGTGGGTTGCCATTTCCTTCTCCAATGCATGAAAGTGAAAAGTGAAAGTAAAGTCGCTCAATCGTGTCCGATTCTTCGTGACCCCATTGACTGCAGCCCACCAGGCTCCTCTGTCCATGGGATTTTCCAGGCATGAGTACTGGACTGGGTTGCCATTGCCTTAGGTTATTTTATTTGTTGGCATACAATTATTCATAGTATTCTCTTCTGATTCTTTTTCATTTTATAAGGTCCCTACTTGCTCTTGGTTTTAATAATTTGAGTTTATTGTTGTTGTTACTCAAGAACTCCAATACAGTGTTGAAAAGGATTTGAGGGGAGCGATACCACTTTTCTCTCTGACTTTAATACTTTTTATGCTTTACCACTAATAAGAGTATTGGTGGGAGGTTTCTCTTAGCTAAACTTTTCAAATTAATTATGTTTCTTCCTATTCTAATATGCTCATGGTTTTAGGCTTTATTTTTTAAGATTATACTTTATTATTTCCAGTTTTATTGAGAAATAATTTATACATCAGTGTAAAAGTTTAAGGCATATTGCATGATGGTTTGATTTACATATATTGTGAAATGATTACCACAGCTAACATCCATCCTCTCATATAGATAAAATAAAAAGAATTTTTTTCCTTGTGATGAGAACTCTTAGGATTTATTCTCTTAACAACTTTATTATATATCATACAGTGATAGCTGTAGTCATCATGTTGTATACCACATCTCTAGTACTTAATCATCGTATAAGTGAAGTTTGTACCTTTTGATTACCTTCCTCCAATTCCTCCTCCCCCCTCTCTGCCTCTGGTAACCACAAGTCTGATCTCTTTTTCAATGAGTTTTTTGGTGTGTTTCTTTTTTTTTTTTTAGTAAGGATTCCACTTATAAGTGAGATCATACAGTATTTGTCTTTCTCTGAAAATATTTTATTTTCTAGAGCAGTTTTAGGTTCACAGCAAAATTGAGCAGAAGGTTCAGGGAATTCCCATTTACTTCCTGGACCTACACATGTACAACCTCCTCCACTGTCAACATTGTTCACCAAAGTGCTACATTCATTACAACTGTTGAACCTACATTGACACCCAAAATTTATAGTTTACATTAGAGTTCACTCTTCTTCTTGTGGTCTTCCCTGGTGGCTCAGCTGGTAAAGAATCTGTCTGCAATGTGGGAGACCTGGGTTTGATTCCTGGGTTGGGATGATTCCCCTGGAGAAGGGTATGGCTACCTACTCCAGTATTCTGGCCTAGAGAATTCCATGGACTGCATAGTTCATGGGGTCGCAAAGAGTTGGACACGACTGAGCAATTTTTACTTTTCACTTTCCTTCTTCTTGTCCATTCCAGGGATACAGGTAAATGTGAAATGAATGACATGTATCCACCATTATAGTATCATACAGAGTATTTTTACTGCCCTAAAAGTCCTGTGTGCTTCACATATTTGTCCCTCTCTCCTCCAACCCCAGGCAACGACTGATCTTTTCGCCATTTCCATAGTTTTGGCATTTCTAGAATGTCATATAGTTGGAATCATAGTGTGTGGCCTTTTCAGATCGGCATCTTTCACATGGTAATGTGCATTTATTGAGCCACTGTGTCTTTTCATGGCTTGATAGCTGTCTTTTTTTTTTAACATTGGTTAATATTCCATTATCTAGGTGAGTCACAGTTTATCTATTTATTCACCTACATCTTGATTGCTTCCAAGTTTTGGCAATTATGAATAAATATGCTGTAATCATCTGTGTGCAGATTTTTGTGGGAACATAAGTTTCCAACTCCTTCGGATATATATCAAGGAACAAGTTTGCTGGATCATATGGGAAGAGTGTGCTTATTTTTGTAAGAGACCACTGAACCGTCTTTCAAGTTGGCTGTAACAGTTTGTATTCCCAGTCACTAGCAATGAATGAGAGTTCCTGTTGCTCCATATTCCCGCTAACATTTGGTGTTACCAATGTTCTGGATTTTGGCAATTCTGGTATGTGTGTAGTGGTTTCTCATTATTTTTTAATTTGCATGTTTCTGATGATGTATGGTGTGATGCATGTTTTCATGTGCTTATTTGCTGTTTGTATATCTTCTTTGGTGAGGTGTCTGGTAAGGTTTTTGGCCCATTTTTAAGCTAGGTTGTTTGCTAATCTTTTTAATGAAGAATTTATTTTATTAAATGTTTTTCTTTTTACAACTATAGAGAGAATTAAATGGTTTCCTTCTTATATCTGTTAACATTGTGAATTACATCAATAGATTTTTTTTTTCCACTCTGGCAGTTTCCTCACAGTGGTGGGCCTTGGCCATATTTAAGGCTACCTGGCATCTGAGCCCTGTGTTTGGAGACTACCTGTGTTATCTGTCTTGGTGGAAGACAGCTTGCCTCTAATTATAGAGATGTAAATGCCAATTTCTTGCTTTTCCAGCTTCCCTGGCTGCTGGGCAAACATACGACAGGTTTGGCCAGTCAAACCCACTAGGATTTTTCAACTTGCAGCTTGGGATGTGGAGAACGAAGAGAGCATCCTTTGTGCCTATGGTGGAATCTTCATCAGGCTAGTTCTAGGCTATGGTGTTTCTCTGGTACTGGATATGTAGCTTTTCTTTGGTCTATTTGTTTCTGTCTCTCTCTTTTTCTTTTTTTGGCCACACAGTGGGGTTTTATTTCTCCAACCAGAATCAAACCCCAGCTCTCAGCAATGAGAGCATGGAGTCCTAACCACTGGACTGCCAGGGAATTACCTGCTGTTTGTTTGTGAGACTACTCTTCATGCTTCTTGAAAATCTGGTGAGCAAATAAATATTGTTTCAGTACTTTTATTTTCTGCTTAAATAAATATGAATCAGCTTATATTGTCTATAGTTAAGAAAATGATAAATATACTTGCATTCATAAGGTAAATTTTACTTATTTAAGTATTATTTGAAATGATCATTGGATTCAACTTGTTAATATTTGCATGTGGGTTCACAAGCCAGATTGGCCTATAATCTTCCTATGCTTACCTAACCTGATTTTAATGTCGAATGGATGCTGACTTCTGGGAATATTTCTGAAGAAAAAATTCCCAGAGTAGAGTTGCTGGATCAAGGGGTTTGTGCATTTTTTATTTTGATAGATTTTATCAAATTGTTACTCAAACAGATTTTGCCAATTTACATTCTGACCAACAACATATAATACTGCCTGTGTCTCTTCACTTTTACCAACTTGGAGGACCTGTCATTACTAGTTAACCTTTTATTTTTTTTAATGTGTGAATTGAGCATCTTTGCATATGTTCAGAATCGTTTCCTCCTGCTGTTTCTTTTTCTATGAACTACTGGTTTTTCTTACTTGAGCAAAATTCAGTTTACCCTTTTGTCCTGCAGTGATCTTCTGGTCTGGAAGCTTAGTTCCCTCTGATGTTGATTTTAATAGGTGCTGAAACTGGAAAAGACCCTCACTTGAAGGGAATTTGGCATTGTAGTTTCTGCCTCCTAACTCAATACACTTTTCGGCTGTATCCACTACTTATGCAAAGATTTTATTGGCTTAAAAAGACTATATTTCCTAATGACAGTCAACTATCCTACAAACAAATCAGGTATTGCATTTTAATATTTTAATAAATAGATCCCAAACCAATACAATTTTGGCAGGGGAAGGAGAGGATAAGTAAGTGAAAAGTAGGTGAGGAAATTTTATTTCCAAAATTTTAAGTGTTAAGCTCTAAGAATTTTTATGAGGGAACCCCTTTCCTTTTCACAACCAAATCACATGAAGAAAAGAAACCTTTCAAAGCATGCCTTCTAAAAGTATTTTCCATGGCATTTTATTTTGGCTGATGAGCTCCCTCTGGAGGCAGGAAAAATATCAGCACCAGAGTTTCTTTTGGTTCCATTAACACACTGTTATGACAAACCAGGCACCCCACTCCAGTACTCTTGCCTGGCAAATCTCATGGACGGAGGAGCCTGGTGGGCTGCTGTCCATGGGGTTGTGAAGAGTCGGACACGAACTGAGCTACTTCACTTTCACGTTTCACTTTCATGCATTGGAGAAGGAAATGGCAACCCACTCCAGTGTTCTTGCCTGGAGAATGCCATGGGCAGCAGAGCCTGGTGGGCTGCTGTCTATGGGGTCATACAGAGTCGGACACGACTGAAGCGACTTAGCAGCAGCAGGGATTCCCTGGTAGCTCAGAGGGTAAAGCATCTGCCTGCAATGCGGGAGACCTGGGTTCGATCCCTGGGTTGGGAAGATCCCCTGAATAAGGAAATGGCAACCCACTCCAGTATTCTTGCCTGGAGAATCCCATGGACAGAGGAGCCTGGAGGGCTACAGTCCATGGGGTCGCAGAGTCAGCATGACTGAGCGACTTCACTCACTCATGACAAACCTAGACAGTGTCTTAAAAAGCAGAGACATTACTAGTCAACAAAGTCAAGGCTATGGTTTTTCCAGTGGTCATGTATGGATGTGAGAGTTGGACCATAAAGAAAGCTGAGTGGTGAAGAATTGATGCTTTTAAACTGTGGTGTTGGAGAAGACTCTTGAGAGTCCCTTGGACTGCAAGGAGATCCAACCAGTCCATCCTAAAGGAGATCAGTCCTGAGTATTCATTGGAAGGACTGATGCTGAAGCTGGAGCTCCAATACTTTGGCCACCTGATGTGAAGAGCTGACTTATTAGAAAAGACCCTGATGCTGGGAAAATTGAAGGCAGGAGGAAAAGGAGATGCCAGAGGATGAGATGGTTGGATGGCATCACCAACTCAATGGATATGAGTTTGAGCAAGCTCTGGGAGATAGTGAAATACAGGGAAGCCTGGCATGCTGCAGTCCACGGAGTCACAAAAAGTCAGACACGACTGAGCGACTGAACAAGCAACAATATACTGTTATGCATGTATGCATGCTTAGTCGCCTCAGTCGTGTCTGACTTTTTGTGACCCTGTGAACTGTAGCCCACCAAGCTCCTCTATCCATGTAATTCTCCAGGTGAGAATACTGGAGTGGGTTGCCATGCCCAGCTCCAGGGGATCTTCCCAACCCAGGGTTCAAACCCTAGTCTCTTATTCTCCTTCATTGGCAGGAGTTCTTTACCGTTAGTGCCATGTGGAAAGTCCCCCAAATACTGTTATAACAGTGTTAAATTAATTCGGCAAGGTAGCAGGCTACAAAATTGAAGACAAAAATCAGTTGCTAACAATGAACAATCCTAAAAGAAAATTATCCCTGAAAATCCATTTACAATAGCATCAAAAAGGATAAAATACTTAGGAACAAATTTAACTAAGAAAGTGACAGACTCATACAAGGAAAACTACAGAGCATTGCCAAAAATAACTAAAGAAAATATGAACAAATAGAAATATACTTTGTCAATATATCAAAAGACTTAGCAAGATGTCAGTACTATCCAAAATAATCTATAGATTCAGTGCAATCCCTATCAAAATCCTGATGACATTTTTTTGCAGAAATAGAAAAGTCTAACCTAAATTTCATATGGAATCTCAGAAACCCTGAATATCAAAAAAAAAATCTTGAAAAAGAAAAATAAAGCTGAAAGGCCTACACTTTGTAGTTTCAGAACTTACTACAACATTACAGTAATCAAAATAGTATGGTACTGGCATTAAGACCAATGGAATAGAAAAGAGAGCTCAGAAATAAACCCTTACATATGTATTCAAATTATTTTTTTCTAGAATGCCAAGACCACTCACTGGGGGAAAGGGCAGTGCTTTCTACAACTGGTATGGAGAAAACCAGATATCTACATGCATATGTGTGAAATTGTACCCATATCCAACACCATATAAAAAATAAAGTGGATCAGAGTTCTAAAACTCTTTGAGGAAAAGAGGTCAAAAATTGTACAACATTGGATTTGGCAATGATTCCTTGGATATGACACTGAAGGCACAGGCAACAAAGAAAAAAGACAAATTGGACTGCATGAAAATTTAAAATTTTTATGTGTCAAAAGACACTGTTGACAGAGCAAAAAGGCAATCCATGGAATGGGAAAAGATATTTGAAATCATATATCTGGTAAGAAATTAATATCCAGAACACATAGAAGCTTTTAAATCTCAACAACAAAACCCAATTTAAAATGAACAAAGGACTTGAATAGACATTTGTCCAAAGGAGATATGTAAATGACCGATAAGTAGAGGTAAAAATGTTCAACATTCTGGTTATTAAGGAAATGCAAGTCAAAATTACAGTGAGATACCACCTCACATCTATTTGGATGGATACTATTTTTTTAAATGTAAAATAACAAATGGAGATGAGAATGTGGAGAAACTGGAACTGTTGTATCCTGTTGGTGGGAATGTAAGGTGATATAGCTGCTGTATAAGAAAAAATTAAAGATGGAATTATGATGTGGCAGTTCCATCCCAGAGTCTTGAAGAATATTTGTTTACATATGTTCATAGCAGCATTTTTCAAACAGCTAAAATATCAAAGCACCCATGTGTCCATCAGTGGACAAATGAATAAACAAAATGTGGTATATACATTGTGGAATATTATTTAGCCTTAAAACAGAAGGTAATTCTGACTTACGCCACAATATAGATGAAACTTCAGGACATTATGCTAAGTGAAGTAAGTCAGTCACAAAACAGCAAATACTGAATGACTTCACTTTATAGAAGGTGTTTGGAGCAGTTAAAATCATAGAGATACTTGGAGTAGTTAAAAGTCATAAAGAAGGACAAATTCTACATAATAGAATTGTGGTTACCTGGGGCTAGAGGTGGAGGAATGGGTGGTTATTGTTTAATGGGTATCGAGTTTCAATTTTACAAGAAGAAAAGAGTTATGAAGAGGAGTGGTGGTGACAGTACAACATTGTTATTCAGTCGCTAAGTTGTGTCTGACTCTTTGTCACCCCATGGACTGCAGCACGCCAGGCTTCCCTGTACTTTACTATCTCCCGGAGTCTGCTCAAACTCATGTCCATTGAGTCGGTGATGCCATCCAACCACCTCATCCTCTGTTACCCTCTTCTCCTCTTACCCTCTGTCTTCCCCAGCATCAAAGTCTTTTCCAGTGAGTGATATCAGGTGGCCAAAGTATTGGAGCTTCAGCATCAGACCTTCCAATGAATATTCAGGGTTGATTTCCTTTAGGATTGACAGGTTTGATCTCCTTGCTCTCCAAGGATGAACATATATAATACCACTGAACTGTATGCTTAAAATGGTTAAGATGGTAACCATAAGATACGTGTATCTTATGACAATAAAAAAGTAAATGGTAACTAGAATTAAAGCTGAAAAAGTTGAAGCACTTTTAGGGAAGCAGAAAATAGATGGCTGTTCCATATAAATAAGAGAAATCTAGATTGTTGATGTCACAAGTGTTCAATGTTCTGGACACAATTCAAAAAATAAAAAGGTGAACTCAACATTGGTATCTTATTCACTTTTCTGGTTAGTGGTAGACGTGGTGGGAAGTATGGTGACTTGAAAACTCAACAAGATGATGATTTTTTTTTTCTTTTGCTGCATTCCATGGCATGTGGTATCCTAGTTCCCTGACCAGGAATCAAACCTGTGCCTCCTGAAGTGGAAGCACAGATTCTTAATCAGTGGACCATCAGGGAAGTCCCAACAAGTTGAATTTTTGAGCAGAATTTTTGACAGTTTCTTTGTGAGGAGGCACAGAATTTGTAGACCAGGACTGCCATGAATGAGGGCATCCTGGTAAATCCCCAGTGTTTCCTGTTGGAAGCCAAGAGGACTTACATACCAGGAGAAAAGTGAATTAGAAATAGACTAACATTTCCAATGATGAAAAGTCAGTTTCACATCATCTCAGAAACTGGTTTAAGGCAACCCAGGATTTTTAATGCTCCAGTCACCTACCAGAGCAAATGTAAATCATCTCTGAAGAAAGAGATTTTATTTTTGAAAATTTTTCTTATACAGTGTCCATCACTCAATAAAAAATAACCAAACTCAAGACCAAAAAAAAAAAAAGCTTGAAAATAAGAGAAATAACTGACAGGACAATTAGACTCACAAGTGTAGACAAATAATGAAGGTACAGATATAAAATTTTTAAATAAATATTCTTAATGTGTTAATGAAAACAGAAGACAAAAGGAGAATTCAGCAGAAAACTGAAACTTACTTTAAAAGTGTCAAGTGGAGAATTTTAGAACAGAAAAGCACAACAACCAACTAGAAAATTCAATAGGTGAGTTTAACAAGATTACACGAAGATGAAGAGAGAATTAATGAACAGAAAAATCAAGAAAAAATACAAACATTGAAGCACAGTTCAGTTCAGTTGCTCAGTCGTGTCCAACTCTTTGCGACACCATGAACTGCAGCACACCAGGCCTCCCTGTCCATCACCAACTCCCGAAATCCACCCAAACCCATGTCCATTGAGTCGGTGATGCCATCCAACCATCTTATCCTCTGTCATCCCCTTCTGCTCCTGCCCAGGATCTTTTCAAATGAGTCAACTCTTCACATCAGGTGGCCAAAGTATTGGAGTTTCAGCTTCAACATCAGTCCTTCCAATGAATATTCAGGACTGATCTCCTTTAGGATGGTCTGGTTGGATCTCCTTGCAGTCCAAGGGACCCTCAAGAGTCTTCTCCAACACCACAATTCAAAAGCATCAATTCTTCGCCACTCAACTTTCTTATAAAGTCAAACTCTCACATCCATACATGACTAGTGGAAAAACCATAGCCTTGACTAGATGGACCTTTGTTGGCAAAGTAATGTCTCTGCTTTTTAATATGCTGTCTAGGTTGGTCATAACTTTCCTTCCAAGGAGTAAGCATCTTTTAATTTCATGGCTGCAGTCACCATCTGCAGTGATTTTGGAGCCCCCCAAAATAAAGTCAGCCACTGTTTCCCCATCTATTTGCCATGAAGTGATGGGACCAGATGCCATGATCTTCATTTTCTGAATGTTGAGCTTTAAGCCAACTTTTTCACTCTTTCACTTTCATCAAGAGGCTCTTTCGTTCTTCTTCACTTTCTGCCATAAGGGTGGCATCATCTGCATATCTGAGGTTATTGATATTTCTCCCGGCAATCTTGATTCCAGCTTGTGCTTCTTCCAGCCCTGTGTTTCTCATGATGTACTCTGCATAGAAGTTAAATAAGCAGGGTGATAATATACAGCATTGACATACTCCTTTTCCTATTTGGAACCAGTCTGTTGTTCCATGTCCAGTTCTAACTGTTGCTTCCTGACCTTCATATAGGTTTCTCAAGAGGCAGGTCAGGTGGTCTGGGATTCCCATCTCTTTCAGAATTTTCCACAGTTTATTGTGATCCACACAGTCAAAGGCTTTCGCACAGTCAATAAAGCAGAATAGATGTTTTTCTGGAACTCTCTTGCTTTTTTGATGATCCAGCAGATGTTGGCAATTTGATCTCTGGTTCCTCTGCCTTTTCTAAAATGAGCTTGTACACCTGGAAGTTCACAGTTCACATATTGCTGATGCCTGGCTTGGAGGATTTTGAGCATCACTTTACTAGCTAGTGAGATGAGTGCAATTGTGTGGTAGTTTGAGCATTCTTTGGCATTGCCTTTCTTTGGGATTGGAATGAAAACTGACCATTTCCAGTCCTGTGGCCACTGCTGAGTTTTCCAAATTTGCTGACATATTAAGTGCAGCACTTTCACAGCATCATCTTTTAGGATTTGAAATAGCTCAACTGGAATTCCATCACCTCCACTACCTTTGTTCATGATGCTTCCTAAGGCCCACTTGACTTCGCATTCCAGGATGTCTGGCTCTAGGTGAGTGATCACACCATCGTGACTATCTGGGTCATGAAGATCTTTTTTTGTATAGTTCTTCTGTGTATTCTTGCCACCTCTTCTTAATATCTTCTGCTTCTGTTAGACCCATACCATTTCTGTCCTTTATTGAGCCCATCTTTTCATGAAATGTTCCCTTGGTATCTCTAATTTTCCTGAAGAGATCTCTAGTCTTTCTTATTTTATTGTTTTGCTCTATTTCTTTGCATTGATCGCTGAGGAAGTCTTTCTCATCTCTCCTTGCTATTCTTTGGAACTCTGCATTCAAATGGCTATATCTTTCCTTTTCTCCTTTGCTTTTCACTTCTCTTCTTTTCACAGCTATTTATAATGCCTCCTCAGACAGCCATTTTGCTTGTTTGCATTTCCTTTTCTTGAGGATGGTCTTGATCCCTGTTTCCTGTAGAATGTCACAAACCTCCATCCATAGTTCATCAGGCACTCTGTCTTATCAGATCTAGTCCCTTAAATCTATTTCTCACTTCCACTGTATAATCATAAGGAAATTCTTAGTCACTGGCTAAAATCTGCTTCAGTATTTTTACCCCAAACGTTAAGGAAACATGACCACAAAGCAAACTCAGAAAATGTCCATGAGAAAATGGATTAAAATATTTGAGCACAGGTTCAGACCTTCCTCTCCCACTGCAAATTCCTGGGAATAACGGAAAAGGTATTTGCATCACTATATGCCTTTTTTTAAGGCATACCTTTTTTAAAAACCTCTAATAGTACCTTGGGAATTCCCTGGTAGCTCAATCGGTAAAGAATCTGCCAGCAGTTCAGGAGACCTGGGTTCAATCCCTGGTTTGGGAAGATCCCCTGGAGAAAGATATGGCAACCCACTCCAGTATTCTTGCCTGGAAAATCCCATGGCCAGAGGAGCCTGGTGGGCTACAGTCCACAGGGTGGCAAGGGTTGGACACAACTTAGCAATTAAACCATAGTGCCTTAAAAAAATAGAGATCTTCAGTTCAGTTCAGTGCAGTTCAGTCACTCAGTCGTGTCCGACTCTTTGCGACCCCATGAATCGCAGCGCACCAGGCCTCCCTGTCCATCACCAACTCCCGGAGTTCACTCAGACTCATGTCCATCGAGTCACTGATGCCATCCAGCCACCTCATCCTCGGTCATCCCCTTCTTCTCCTGCCTCCAATCCCTCCCAGCATCAGAGTCTTTTCCAATGAGTCAACTCTTTGCATGAGGTGGCCAAAGTACTGGAGTTTCAGCTTTAGCATCATTCCTTCCAAAGAAATCCCAGGGTTGATCTCTTTCAGAGTGGACTGGTTGGATCTCCTTACAGTCCAAGGGACTCTCAAGAGTCTTCTCCAGCACCACACTTCAAAAGCATCAATTCTTCAGCGCTCAGCCTTCTTCACAGTCCAACTCTCACATCCATACATGACTACTGGAAAAACCATAGCCTTGACTAGATGGACCTTAGTCGGCAAAGAATGTCTCTGCTTTTGAATGTGCTATCTAGGTTGGTCATAACTTTTCTTCCAAGGAGTAAGCGTCTTTGGACAGAAATTATACGGACACTTTAAAGAACAGAGGCAAATATGAAAAGACTTAAAGAAAATGAACCAAAGATCTAAAAAAGATTTCATATATAAGTGGAGAATGACCATCCAGTTTCTGCGAGGTAGGACGCAGCTTGTGCAGGGGGCAGCAGAAGCTGTGCATTATATAGGAATATAGTTGGAATATATCTGTAGTAGGAGCAGCCAACTTTGCTGCTGTGACATGCAGTTGGCAAGATAGGACCTGTCTTCAGGGAGGAACTGACTGGCCTGGGAAGAAGAGGCAGGGCCTGGTACCATCTAACATTCTTGTACAAGGAGACTCCTTCCCGGGGGTCTTCCCACTTACATCTCACCCAAACAGTTTATCCCACATCTCCCATGTAATCTGTGGAATCAGGGACTAAGCACTCATCAGTAAGTTAAAGGAAATCTCAAAGATGAACACCCAACCAGGAATCATCAAGCTTTAGGGGAGACCAACAGCATGAAAAAACCTCCCTAAGCCCAACAAGCAGAAACACAGTAACTAAAGGGAAGATTTAAGATATTTTAAAGGAATTAAGTTAATGTATATATTAGTATAAAAAATATACATAATTACACTTTTTTTGCCACACCACATGGAATATGGGATCTTAAGTTCCCCAGCCAGGAATTGAACCCGAGCCCCCTGCTGCAGTGGAAGCAGAGAGTCAACCATTAGACCACCAGGAAAGTTCAATGTTCATATTTTTGACAGGAGAAGATCACTTAGCCTTAAAAAAGGAATAACACATTATTTGAAAGAGCCACTTATGGATCTTGGAGAGGAACAACATAGCTATCAAAATTACAACCTGAGAGATGGGTAGTGGCCAAGAGAGCAGAATCAGAAGACCTTGAATTCACCTCCTACTACAGGCACACCAGAATTACAAGTAGTTACAGAGAAACCGTCTATGATAATGACCTGAAGAGTAGTAGAAAATATTTTCCACAACTAAAGACATAAAAGGGAAACCACAACAAAATGGGCAGGGGGCCAGAAATGCAATATAGTCAGGACAAACCTTTGGGAGGGTGACCCACAAATGGAAGGAATAAGCACAACCGCAGAAGTCCTCCCCAAGGATTGAGGGGTCTGAGACTCTGCAGCCCAGGGATCTTGCACTGGGAAGGTGAGCCTTCAGAACATCTGGCTTTTAAAACCAGAGGGGCTTATTTTGAGAAGAGCCAGAGGGCTATGGGAAACAAACTTGACTCTGAAAGGGTGAATGCAAAATCTCAAAAGATTCCAAGTCCAGGTACAGAAGCAGTAGCTTGAAAAGAGCTTGGGTCAGACCCACTTGCTCATCTTGGAAACCCTCCTGGAAGGGCAGAATGCAACTGGGGATCTTCCTGTGGATAGAGGTTATGACACCAGCCATTTTGGGAAGCTCTTTCAACTATGATAATAACCTGCAATGGTAAGCACCATTTTGGAATCCTTTCTCTAGCCTGTTAACAGCAGGGACCCAGCCTCCTCAGACCATTTAGATAGCCACAGTTAGAATTTCAACAAAGAGAAAATATAAAGAAGAACCAAACGGAGCTGATGACTAAATGACTAAATGACAAAATACACTAGAGGTTGTCCAAACATGGAAAAAGAATTTTTAAAAGTGAGGGTACTTTAAGAGACTTCTAGGGGCTTCCCTGGTGGCTCAGTGGTCAAGAATCTGCTTGCCATTGCAGGAGACATGGGTCTGATCCCTGGTGGAACATCCCACATGCTGCAGAGCAGCTAAGCCCATGTGCTACAACTACTGAGCCTGTGCTCTAAACCAGGAGGCCACATCTGTGAGCCCATGTGCCCTCGAGCCCATGCTCTGCAACAAGAGAAGCCACCACACTGCGAAGCCCTCACACTGCAGCTAGAGAGTAGTCCCCACTCTCCACAACCAGAGAAAAGCATCCCCCCAAAGCAATAAAAACTCAGCACAGCCAAAATTAAATAAATTAGTTTTAAAAATCAATGAAGACAGCCTAAGAGACCTCAGGGAAAACATTAAACACACCAACATTTGCATTATAGGGGTCCTAGAAGGAGAAAAGAGAGAGAGAGAAAGGACCTGAGAAAATATTTGAAGAGAGAATAGCTGAAAACTTCCCTAACGTGGGAATTAAAAGACAATGGAAAAATTTTTTGAAGGAACATGGGAAAAAACAACAAATAACATACAAAGGAACTTCTGTACAGTTATCTGCTGACTTCTCAGCAGAAACTCTGCAAGCCAGAAGAGAGTGCCATAATATAAAAATGAAACGAAAGAACTCTACCAAGAATACTCTACCAAGCAAAGCTCCTTTCAGATTTGACAGAGAAATCAAAAGCTTTATAGACAAGGAAAAGCTAAGAGAATTCAGTACTACCAAACCAGCTTTTCAACAAATGCTAAAGGAACTCCTCTAGGCAAGGAAGAGACCAGCAATTTAAAACTATCTTGTACATATATATATTACTATCTCAAACCTCAAA
The DNA here is from genome assembly GCF_014754425.2 of Oryx dammah. Classification (NCBI taxonomy): domain Eukaryota; kingdom Metazoa; phylum Chordata; class Mammalia; order Artiodactyla; family Bovidae; genus Oryx; species Oryx dammah. The sequence continues at coordinate 11,437,300 of NW_024070193.1, forward strand.
AATCTCTCCTGTACTCTTGGAGGGCTGTTTATATGCAAGAGTGTCCCTGCATAGCTTGTTTGAATTTAATTTTTTTTTTTGGCAGAGGGCTAGTTTTGGTTTGGATGCTTATTGTCTCTCCTCAGTGTGTGCTGGCCATTATCCCCTGTGGTAGGAGTGGTCAGCCACCTCTGCCAAGTGACCTGAGACCAGGAGCCAACCACTGCCCCTCCTTTCTGGAAGCATGCATGTGGGCTATGTACCTGCACAACCCCTGTCAGCACTGATGGTCTATGTGAGTTTCTCTCTGCAAACCTGTTGCCACCCTCTCCCCTGAAGCTCCAAAGCTCCTCTGTCATGGCTGATCCCCCTGCTAGTGAGGGGGACTTACCAGTGTTTGAAAATCTTTCCGCTTTCACAACCCCTCCCAAGGGTACAGATCCTATCTAGATTCCTTTCTCTTTTCTTCTTTTTCCTTTTGTCCAGTGCAGTTATGTTGAGATTTTCTTGCCTTTTTGGAGGTCTGAGGTCTTCTGTCAGTGTTTAGTAGATGTTCTATAAGAGTTGTTCCACATGTATATATATTTTTGATGTATCTGTGGGGAGAAGGTGAACTCCACATCCTACTCTTCCACCATCTTGATCTTTCCTCTTAAGCACTTCTTAATAGATGATTTGGGTAAGTTTTCACAATTCTGTATTCCCCAGTAAGCACCACCGAGAATAAGACAGAGCACATTTTTGTTTGGTGTGTGTGTGTGTGTGTTTGCAAGCAATACATCTTATAACTCTACTCTAGGTATAATCTTTATTTGGAATCATTTCACCTATAGTTTAAGTTTGGTTATTTTAAAATTTTGAATAAATGAATCATCCTGTAAATAGTTTGTCTGGCTTCTTTCATTTAGCATGTTTTTGAGATTCACCTATGTTATTGTGTGTTTCAGTGATTTGTTCACTTTTAACACTGTGTATTTCATTATATAAATGTACTAAAGTTGCTTTCTCTAGTCAGTTTTGGTAAACATTTCAATTGTTTCCAATTTTGACCTATTTGAATAAACTTGCTATGAACATTCTTGCACAAATCCTTTGTAGAAAACATGTTTTCATTTTTCTTGTGTAAATACCTGGGGGTGGAATTGCTGAGTTATAGAGTGGAGATATGTTAAAATATATTAGAAACTGCCAAACCATTTTCCATAATATTTATACTGTTTTATACATAACCACCAACAGTATATAAGAGATTCACCTACTGTACATTCTCATCAATATTTGATTGTCACTGTCTTTCACTTTCAGACACAACTGAGCGACTTCACTTTCACTTTTCACTTTCATGCATTGGAGAAGGAAATGGCAACTCACTCCAGTGTTCTTGTCTGGAGAGTCCCAGGGACAGGGGAGCCTGGTGGGCTGCCGTCTGTTGGGTTGCACAGAGTTGGACACAACTGAAGCGACTTAGCAGCAGCAGCAGCAGTCTTTTACTTTAGCCATTCTCTAGAGTGTCTAAAAAATATCTCATTGTGGTTGTAAATTTATTTCCATCATGAATAATGATACTGGGCATCATTTCATGTGCTTCTTAGTCATAGTACATCTTTTGTAAAACACTTAAGATTTTGCTCCAAACTCATTCTTTCTGTATATTATTTGCTTCCATTGTTTGATTGAACTGAAATCCATGCAATTGAATTCCCTGTTGAGGAATATTTAAATTGTCTCAAATGTATGTTTTTATCAACAGGCATGAAATGATGAACTTTGTATAGCTTTGTGCGCCAGTGGGCCAATATTTTCAGTATTCTGCCATTTTGGCCATTTATAGCATTAAGAATGGACAGAACTTACATGTTTTCACAAAAAGGGCTCAATGGTTGGGAACCATTTTGATGCCTGAGTCATAGGTGCCCTTATGACATCATTCCTGTCTTCCCTTCTTCCAGCCTGAGATGTGGGTGGAAGAGTACAGACCTGAGAGCAATGGAACCATCTAACTTCTAACTATGGGAAACTTAAGGGATCGCAGACCTGAGGGATTTGAACCATCTATTTCCAAGTCATGGGCATTCGATTTTGTGTAAGAGAGAGTGCCAGAAGTTTCAGGCAGGGAAAGGTGGATTTCACAGTTGTTAAGGATACAAGTCCTACGTGTAGGGTTTCTGGGCAAGGCAAGAGACTGAGCATGTGGTAGACTCAGAACCGAATTTACAGAGAGCAACCTACTCTTATCTTTCCCCTCTAAACTCTGATTACAGAAGGATGGCCACGTTTGTCAAATTGTAATAGAACACGTTGACGAAACCACATTACTACATGAAGCGAGGCAGGAAGAGAAGAACGAAAAACCTGAATCACCTCCAGAACAGGTAGGCCAGTAGAGGTTCTCAAAGTTGAAGGGGAACCAAACCTGCAATGCATCTAACTAAAGTCACCCCGGGGTGACAGCTGTCTTTCTCTGTGGCCCATAGCATGGGATGATCAGGGAATTTGTCACCCTTGTAGCACAGCTGGTAAAGAATCTGCCTGTGATGCGAGAAACCTGGATTTGATCCCTGGGTTGGGAAGATCCCCTGGAGAAGGGAAAGGCTACCCATTCAGTATTCTGGCCTGGAGAATTCCATGGATTGACTAGTCCATGGGGTCATAAAGAGTCGGACATGACTGAGCAACTTTCACTTTCATTCTTACGTCCATACATGACTACTGGAAAAAGCATAGCTTTGACTAGAAGGACCCACTTTCATCAGAGGCTCTTCAGTTCCTCTTTGCATTCTGTCATAAGGGTGGTGTCATCTGCATATCTGAGGTTATTGATACTTTCCTGGCAATCTTGATTCCAGCTTTTACTTTATCCAGCCCAGCATTTCACATGATGTACTCTGCATGGAAGTTAAATAGCAGGGTGACAATATATAGCCTTCATGTACTCATTGCCCAATTTGGAACCAGTCTGTTGTTTGTGTCTGGTTCTAGCGGTTGCCTCTTGACCTGCATAAAAATTTCTCAGGAGGCAAGCAACGTGGTCTGGTATTCCCATCTCTTTAAGAATGTTCCACAGTTTGTTATGATCCACACAGTCAAAGGCTTTGGCATAGTCAATAAAGCAGAAGTAGTTGTTTTTTCTGGGATTCTCTTGCTTTTTCTATGATCAAACAGAAGTTGGCAATTTGATGTATGGTTCCTCTGCCTTTTCTAAATCCAGCTTGAACATCTGAAAGTTCTTGGTTCACGTACTGTTGAAATATGGCTTGGAGAATTTTGAGCATTACTTTGCTAGCGTGTGAGATGAGTGCAATTGTGGGGTAGCTGAACATTCTTTGGCATTGCCCTTCTTTGGGATTAGAACGAAAACTGACCATTTCCAGTCCTGTGGCCACTGCTGAGTTTTCCAAATTTGCTGACATATTGAGTGCAGCACTTTCATAGCATCATCTTTTAGGACTTAAAATAGCTCAGCTGGTATTCCATCACCTCCACTAGCTTTTTTGTAGTGATGCTTCCTAAGGCCCACCTGACTTTGGATTCCAGGATGTCTGGCTGTAAGTGAGTGATCACACCATCATGGTTATCTGGGTCGTGAAGATCTTTTTTGTATAGGTCTTCTGTGTATTATTGTCACCTCTTAATATTTTTTGCTTCTGTTAGGTCCCTACCATTTCTGTCCTTTATTGAGCCCATCTTGCATGAAATGTTCCCTTGGTATCTCTAATTTTCTTGAAGAGCTCTCTAGTCTTTCACATTCTATTGTTTTCCTCTATTTCTTTGCATTGATCCCCGAGAAAGGCTTTCTTATCTCTCCTTGCTGTTCTTTGGAACTCTGAATTCATACGGATATCTCTTTCCTTTTCTCCTTTGCCTTTCACTTCTCAGTCTGATTTCTGTATTGACCATCTGGTGATATTCATGTGTAGAGTTTTCTCATGTGCTGTTGGAAGACAGTGTTTGCTATGACCAGTGCTTTTTCTTGGCAAAATTCTGTTAGCCTTTGCCCTGCTTCATTTTGTGCTCCAAAGTCAAACTTGCCTTTTACTCCAGGTATCTCTTGACTTCCTACTTTTGCATTCCAGTCAGTCCCCTATGGTGAAAATGACATCTTTTTTGGGTGTTAGTTCTAGAAGGTCTTGTAGGTCATCATAGAACCGTTCAACTTCAGCTTCATCGGCATTAGTGGTTGAGGCATAGACTTGGATTACTGTGATATTGAATGGTTTGCCTTGGAAACGAACAGAGATCATTCGATCATTTTTGAGATTGCACCCAAGTACTGCATTTTGGACTCTTGTTGACAATGAGGTCTACTCCATTTCTTCTAAGGGATTCTTGCCCACAGTAGATATAATGGTCATCTGAATTAAATTCGCACATTCCAGTCCATTTTAGTTCACTGATTCCTATAGTGTCCATCGATGTTCACCCTTGCCATCTCCTGTTTGACCACTTCCAATTTTCCTTGATTCATGGACCTAACATTCCAGGTTCCTATGCAATATTGTTCTTTACAGCATCAGACTTTACTTCCATCACCAGTCACATCCACAACTGGGTGTTAGAAACCCAAGTCTAGAATTGTGTGGGAGTGCGTGTATGTTTATATGAGTGCATATATATGTGTTAACTGAAGTTCAAGATGTGAGAACCAAAAGAAGTGAAAGTGAGGAATAAATGAGCAGGGCTCCAAAGTGTGTGGGACAGCAAACATCTAATCCTGTGATTTGACAGAGAAGCCAGCAGGTTGTGCATTGGAGCTGGTGTCAGGCGTGAAAGGAGAGCGAAGGATGCCCCTTCTCCAGCCTGTGGGTGCGGTCTGAAGGGAAGTGATATGCTTCCCAGGTAGGTATCAGGCCTGGGGTGCAACAGAATAACCCATTGACCCATAGATGGTGGTGTTCTTGTTCTAGACTGGCCAAACAAGCCCAAGGAACCAGGTGACAGCTAGGGCAGGTGTGCCCCCAAGCAACAAATGAGGGCTGTGAGACTCCATGTTCAGCTGTGATGTGTCTGTTAATCAAGAGTGGTGGAGACAGGGTAACTGTCTGGTCTTCTGGCTCCAGCTAGTGGCCTGCTCAGTGCTCAGGAACTGCTGGGGAATTAACCATTGTTGACGAAATAGCTCATGCCAGGGCTGAGGGGGGTTGGGAACATTTTCTGAGTGTCCTTTCTTTTTCCTTGTAGCCTCCGCCCTGGACAAAAAAGCCAAAACCACCCAAAAAGGTGGTTATAAGCAACGAGCTGCAAGCAATAAAAATCCAGGCCTGGTGGCGGGGCACCCTGGTACGCAGGACGCTACTGCATGCGGCTCTTAGAGCATGTGTTATTCAACACTGGTGGAAACAGAAGCTGGCAGAGCTGCTGGAGAAGAAACGACGGGCTATGCTGCAGTATTATGCTCGGGAAAAATGGGCAGTGGTCAAGCTACAGTCCTGGGTTCGCATGTGGCGCGTCCGGGTTCGTTACTGCCGTTTGCTCCATGCTGTCCGCATCATCCAAGTCTACTGGCGCTGGCATAATTGCCATACCCGTGGCATTTTTAGGGGCAGCTATGAACTCACAGCAAGCCAGCTAGGACTTGAGCTTGAGATCTTCCTGGGATCACACATCTGTCGGATTACGGACTGCGTCCCCTTCCCAATAAAGAACTGATCAGGTCGGCTCCAACACTGTCACAACGTCTCTGTCAGACAAGCTCCCAGAGGTCCTGTCTCAGTGAAGGGTCAAAGTAAATGATGGCAGGTACTGGGTATCTCACAGGTCAGCTCTGAGGTTATCTGGGGTCCCATATGAAGGAGGATTCTAAGAGCCGAGGACTGGATGGGTGGGGTCTGTGATTAATTAGCAGTGGCTGCCATGAGTAGGAGAGATGGGGTTGCAGGGCTGCCAAGTCAGCCAACTCCAGGGAAGCTCCTTCATAATGTGGTCTATAGTTTTCTGTTTTCATTTTGTCAATGGTTTCCTTTGCTGTGCAAAATCTTGTAGATGATTAGGTCCCTTTTGTTTATTTTTGCTTTTACTTCTGTTGCCTTAGAAGACTGACTGAAGAAAACATTGATATGATTTATGTTGGAGAATATTTTGCCTATATTCCATTCTAGGAGTTTTATGGTGTCTTGTCTTATATTTAAGTCTTTAAGCCGTTTGTAGGTTTTTTTGTGTGTATAGGTGAGAGGGTGTATTCTAACTTCATTAATTTACATGGGGCTGTACAACTTCCCAACAGCACTTGCTGAAGAGACTGTCTTTTCCCCATTATGTATTCTCACCTCCTTTGTTGAAGATTAATTGACCATAGGTGATTAATTGATCATGGGCTATCTGTTTGGTTCTCTTGATCCATAAGTCTGTTTTTGTCTCAGTACCATGTTGTTTGGATTACTGTAGCTTCATAGTATTATCTGAGATCTGGCAGGGTTATGCTTCCTGCTTTGTTCTTTTTCCTCAGGATTTATTCTCAGTCTTTTTAGGATTATATATTCCAGTTCTGTGAAAAATTACGTGGGTAAGTTAAATCTGGGCTTCCCTGGTGGCTCAGTTCCATAAAGAATCCATTAAATCTGTGGTTTTCTTTGGGTAGCATGGCCATTTTAACAGTGTTATTTCTGTCAATCAAAGAGCATTTCCATTCAATTTAGACCAATTCCCAAACTACCCCACCCACCCACCTGGGGACAACAGAAGCCCACACAGCCTGGCCTTGGCCTTCTCACTCTCTCAGTACCTTCCCTGGTGGCTCTGTTACTATCAAATAAACCCAGCACCCTCCCATCTCAGTGCTTTGCACTTGTTGCCTCATCTAGAATTTGAATGGTCTGAGTGAGAATCTAATCATGGATTGGTCGCCTGAGAGCCAGATGTGGAATTTTATCCTTTGCCTAGTTCAACTGGTCAGCAGAACAAAGCCATAGGCGGTCATCATCCATTCCTGAAACAACTGCATGAAGAATAGATGAACTGTCAGGCCCTTCTCTTGCCCTCTACTCCAGTTAGGCAAAGCATGTGTATGTCAGCCTTCACACAAGACTAACCTCTGAGCTCTACCTCCTAAAGAAAGTGGGCAGTCTTACCATGAAGAGATCCTATTATGTATGCTGGATCTACAGGAAATAGGGCAATGTTTTCCAGACTTTACCAATGGTCCCAATGACATGGAGGGTCTCATTAAAGCAGATTGTTGGGCCCAACCTGTCATTTCTGATTCATCATATCATGTTCCCAGGAATGAGTGTTTCTAACCAGTTTCCAGGTGATGCTATGACTACTCTTTTAGGAAACTCCATTATCCATATCACTGGGGTAGAGTTTAACTATGTCGTGGCTGTAGATGAAAGCAGAACTAAAGTAACAGTTTAAACAAAAAGAGGTTTAAGTTTACAAACAGGTATTCCAAGCCTGGTACAGTACCCACAGGGTAAGAAATCTTTTCCCCTTACAATCTGTTACTGTGCTATATATGGCCTCTCATCCCCAGGTCACTTCATGATCCAAAATGGGAGCTTCAAGATCAATAATTAGATCTGCAATCTAGCCAATAGAGATGAAAGAGAAGGAGAAAAGCATGCTACTTCTCTTTAAGGGCATATCCTTGAATTTACATATGCTGCTTTTGTGCACAGCTCAGAAGGATATAAAAGAAGATCTAAAATAGGAAAAGTAACAGTCATTGATAAGATGACTTAGAGTTGTAAAGTTGTCAGTTATCTCTAAGTTAATCTGTAAATTAACCTCAGCTCCAGTAAAAATCTCATTAGAAGTTTTGGGGAAATTACCAAACTGAGGAAAAAGTATCATTTTGAAGAATAAATAAGTATCCACAGAAAAAGAGATTGGGAAAATGATCAGTCACATAAAATACATTATAAACTTGTAATAATAACATACTGTGAAGTTGAGGCACCAACTGTTAAGAGTCTAAGGTGAGGATTAAACATTTATTCAAGGATTTGTAGAATTTCCCCTTCATGCCATTCCCCTCCTTCATGTGTATCATTGGGTGATAGCCCCTCTTCTGCCCTAGCAGGAGAGAGTTTTATTTTCTGGATAATTTAAAGCAAAGAACATCTGGACTCAAGGATTTCACGCATTGTTGAAGGCAGAGGTGAAGTGCCATACTGACATGGAGGGATTGATTGGAAGTGTGTAGGCTGAATAGTGAAGCCTCAAGCTGTCTGTGCCAACTCAGCTACCTAAAGGCCTGTGGTCAACTTTCATTTCCTACTCTCTGACTCAAAGTTTGGGATTCTTCTCTGGGGAATCAGTCCATTATTGTTGCTTGAATAGCAAACTGCCACAAGCCTCAGTTGCATGCAGCAGTAAAGCATGCTGACCCAGGCTGCATTCAACTGGGTGGTTTGACTGGGAAAGCTCTGCTCCACATTTCTCATCCTTCTCCTCATACCAGCAAGCTACCTAGGCATTTCCTTGTCTTGGCAATGGCAAAAATGTGAAATAGCAAACATTAATGGACAAAACCTTTCAAAGCCATAGTCAAACTTTCATGTCATGCTGCCTTTATTCTACTGGCCAAAGCAAGTCACATAGCCAGACCCAACACATACGAGGACAGATTCCATTCCCTTATGCAAAGAAACTTCAAAGTCCCATAGCAAAAAGTGTGAATATAAGGCCCCTAATGCAATCTACCACAGGCTCCAAAGAATAAAACAAATGATTACTGATGTTTGAAACCCAACTCTGCCTTATTAGCCCTTACTGAATGGCATCCTAAGCCCCACCGTGGACACTGAGTAGCATTCTCTTGTTATACATAAATAGGCAACTTAACATAAATCATTGATATTTTCATAAGGCTGCTCACATGAAAGACTAAGACAAAAACACAAACAGGAAAAAGGGCTTAAAAGAAATAGAGCCAGTACTGGGAACAGAAGAAAAAGATTAAAAAAAACCTCAAGCTAACAACTATAGTTTTATAGACTGATAAGAGATGATAAATCAGTGAAATAAGAATGATGTGCCAGCCTTCAGAATGCGAGAAAATAACAGCAAATAAAGCAACTGACAAAGAATTAACCTCTAAAATATACAAGCAGCTCATGCAGCTCAATACCAGAAAAATAAATGACCCAATCAAAAAATGGGCCAAAGAACTAAACAGACATTTCTCCAAAGAAGACATACAGATGGCTAACAAACACATGGAAAGATCCTCATCACTCATTATCAGAGAAATGCAGATCGAAACCACAATGAGGTACCATTTCACACCAGTCAGAATGGCTTCCATCAAAAGTCTACAAACAATAAATGCTGGAGAGGGTGTGGAGAAAAGGAAACCTTCTTACACTGTTGGTGGGAATGCAAACTAGCACAGCCACTATGGAGAATAGTGTGGAAATTCCTTAAAAAACTGGAAATAGAACTGCTGTACGACCCAGCAATTCCACTGCTGGGCATAACACCAAGGAAACCATAATTGAAAGAGACACATGTACCCCAATGTTCATCACAGCACTGTTTACAATACCTCGGACATGGAAGCAACCTAGATGTCCATTGGCAGACGAATGGGGAAGGAAGCTGTGGTACATATACACAATGGAATATTACTCAGCTATAAAAAAAGAATGCATTTGAGTCAGTTCTAATGGGGTGGATGAAACTGGAGCCTGTTATACAGAGTGAAGCAAGCCAGAGAGAGAAACATCAATACAGTATATTAATGCATATATATATGGAATTTAGAAAGATGGGAACAACGACCCTATATGCAAGACAGCAAAAGAGACACAAATGTAAAGAACAGACTTTTGGACCATATCGGAGAAGGTAAGAGTGAGACGATATTAGAGAAAAGCATTGAAACATGTATATCATTGTATGTAAAACAGATGACCAGTGCAAGTTAGATGCATGAAGCAGAGCACAAAGCTGGTGCTCTGGGACAACCCAGAGGGGATGGGGTGGAGAGGGAGATGGCAGGGGATTCAGGATGGTGGGACACATGTATACCCACGGCTGATTCATGTCAATGTATGGCAAAAAACCACAATATTGTAAAGTAATTAGCCTCCAATTAAAATTAATTAATTTTTAAAAAAGAATGGTGTGCCATTTAAAGAATATTCAGAGAACAGGAAAGAGCGCCTGAAAGTTGACTCTTTAAAAAATGGAAAAAGTCTTCTCAAAAGTAACACAGGAAAGACAGAGTTGGAAGATAATATAGAAAATATTGAAAAATTAGAGGATTGCTCTATGATCTGACTAATAAGATTTGTGTAAGTATTAAAAGCTAGTGGCCAGTGACAAGGCCCTGGCCTGTCGGCTTTGTAGAAGGTGAATTTCCATGAAGAAATTTCCACAGAAAGTATTGAAACAAGTAAAATGTTTATTAGAAGGAAAAAGTACAAATGAATCACATAGGCAGGCTCAGAAAGAGTCCTTTGCTCATGGTAGTTGGAATCACTTATATGGGGCATTTCTTACAGGTTTCTTCTAGCCAGTCATCTTGCCCTTTCCTGGCTCTGAGTCTGTATTTGGTTTAACTCAGGGTCCTCCCATGTGTGTGCGTGCATCTCTTAGCCAAGATGGATTCTAGTGAAGAGGCCAAGGATAGGTTGACATCATCTACTATGGGGTAGTGCCTCCTCCCTTTCTGGCCTTTCTGCTCATGTGTAGTCAGAAAGATCTCTTTGACCTCAAGAATGAGAAATATGTGGTCTCTTTATCTTTTGTCTAGGCAGGGCTCAGCTCCTCTCTTGTTCCTGCTATTATCTTCATCCTGGGAGTATCTGTCCACAGGGGACAAACTTCAGCTGCTCAGCCTGGAGCCCACCTAGCTCCTGCCTCAAGTTCACACAGCCAGAAAGAATCTATATCAAGACTGGAACCCAGATATTTACCCTTGAGTCACACTGTGTCTCACAGAAGTCTCACAGACTGTCTCACACAAGTCTCTAGTCAGAGAAATGCAAAGTGAAACAGCAAGGCGACATCACTTTGCATTTTTCAGTTTAAGAAAAATTAGTGATTGACAGAAGTTAGGTCAGATCTGCCACTGTGGAGAGCAGTTTGTCAGGATTTTGTGGTGTGGAGGAGCCACCTGTTCTATGACTCAGCAAGTCACCCTGTGTGTAACCCTGGAGAATGCCTCCCACAGCTGCTGAGCAATAGGAAGATGCTCCTTGGAGCATTGTCTGTTGTAGAGAATCCTTGGAGGTCACTTAGAAATTAATTCAGAGGATAAACAGATTATTCTGTGTCATGAGTACATATAGAGACACTTATCAAATTATATATATATAAACACTTTCATAATAAAAAGAGTTTCTATGAAGCTGCGTGGGAAGAGAAAGGGAATCAAGAGTGTACTTCATGGTATGGCTGTCAGTAGCACTCTCTGGTCATGATAATGTAAACACTAAGTCATGATCAGACCTAAGTTGCAAATAACCTCATAGGGAAAATGAGGGGAGGAAAATGTGGGGTTGTTTGGAATGGGGCAGAAAAACTAAATCATCTTCTTTGGTGGAGAGTTGATAGATAATGCTTTGAAATGAAGAGGCCATGTCAGCCTGTTAACTGAGATCTGGGGAGAAAGAGTGTGAACATGGCTGGGAAGTGACTGTGGAGACAGTCAGAAGACTGATGGCTTTTGAAGCAAGCCTGAATACCTAATTCACCTTAAATGACCACTGCCACTACAGGAGGAGTCTGAGATATTACCTGTCTCCTAGGTAATGATCATTTGGGAAATTCCTCCTGCCCACTATATTTCAGACAGGATGAAAGGGCTTCTTTTGTTATAAGGAATGTAATATTGGCCTGCTAAGTGCAGCTCAATAGCTATAGAAGGACAGCAGCTGGAGAGAGGGAACAGAAATTGACTGAGGTGCATCTATCCCAAACCTTCCTTGGCCCCTTCTGCTCACCATCCATACTCACACTCTTCCCCATTAGAGGAGGGACTTTCTCACCTGCTGAAGAAGGGCACCATTGCAGAGAAAATGGGAGGGTGTGGAGAGCAGCCTGAGCCTATGCACCTTCCTCTGCATTATGGGAGCTGCTCTGCTCAGTAGCTGAGGACAGGATGATCTTGTGGGTGGACCAAACCAGAGATCATTCTTGGGACAAGACACACTCTCAGGGGATGTGGTTCTACCAAAGACCCTGGTGCATCCCTAGTAGGAGGGAAATGCAAGTGTTTCCACTTTATCCAACAAGTTTGAGCCTGGAGAAGGCAACATGGTCCTTGGGTCATAGTTGCCCTTGTGACATCATGGCTATCTCCTCATCTACCATCCTCCCTGCCTCTGCCAAGACCAATGGAGCAGCGACCGGAGAGGGATATGAACACCTGAACCACTGCCCCAAAACCATGGGCAGTAAATGCTCTGTAAGACTTAGACACTCACTTCCCCAAGGGTGGGGAGTTGCCCCATGGCTGAGAGAAGCACTAGATGACTTCAAGGACCCTGGAAAAGAACAGGGAGCTGGGGCTTTGGGAACTTTGCACAGAGACTGGTCCTCACTCATGTTTTCTCCCTACGTTCTGATTGCAGAAGACTGAACCTGATAATGACGATCTAGAGAAAGAGAGGAAAAGGAAGGTAGGTGGGGCCCAGGAGCATGTGGGAACCTCAGACCATTGGCCTTCTGACCCCAGGGTCCCTGGAAGTAAAGGCTTCATCTCTAGTCTCACAGGAATCAGCTCAGTGGTGCCTTCCTGTCCTGGTATATTCCCTCCATATTCTGGGTGAGGGAGGGAGAGAGACATTAGAGAAGCAAGGAATCAGGATACTCACAGGCCATATGGAAGGTGAGACACAGCACAGTGAAAACTGGAGAGCTGGAGAAAGGGCATCCTAGGCCTAGAAGGATATGAGAGTGATTGAGAGATACCGAAAGTGTTAGTTGCTCAGTCATGTTTGACTCTTTGCAACACCATGGACTGTAGCCCTCCAGTTTCCTCTGTCTACAGGATTCTCCAGGTAAGAATACTGGAGTAGGTTGACATTCCATTCTCCAGGGGATCTTCCCGACACAGGGATCCAAGCCAGTCTCCCGCATTTCAGGCAGATTCTTTGCCATCTGAGCCCCCAGGAAAGAGTAGTGGAAGTCAAAAGAAATGAAGTGGAGGAAGCTACGGGGGGCTGTGACGGAGGCAGCATCACAGGCTGGAGTCTGGGCTGAGATGCAAGCTACAAACTCAAGAGTTTAATCCTCATGAGCACCCTTTGATTCCTCACATCCATGTCTGGTCTTCTGGGTCAGAAAGTGTTTCCACTGATTCCATGAACCTGTGAAGACCACAGGGCAAGCATATCCTCATTTTATACAGACAAAGACACTGACTCAGAGGGTAAACAGATGTGTTTGTGGGCATAGACAAGACAGATGTAGAGCCAGAACCCCACCCAAGGTTCCTGGGCCCTGAGAACCACCAGGAAAAAGGCTGATTGTTCAGAGAGACAATCAGAGGTCCTTTGTGGCAGACACCACAGCTGTGGTTGATGGTGACAAATTCACTGGGAGCCTTCTGCTTTGCTTGGTTAGTTGCTTCTTGCAAAACAACGCCAGATAGCAAGGATGAAGGCAGCTGGGAAGATCCAGGCCTGGTGGCGTGGAACCCTGGTGCGTAGGACCCTGCTGGCAGCCGCCCTCAGGGCCTGGATGATTCAGTGCTGGTGGAGAAAAGTCCTGTGGAGGAAGTTGTATAAGCGACGGCAGAACTCACTGAAGATCTATATAATCCAGGAGCAGGCGGCAGTCAAGCTCCAGTCCTGGGTTCGCATGTGGCAGTGCCATCAACGTTACTGCCAAGTGTGCAACGCTGTATGCATACTACAAGCTCCAAAGAGCTGCTTCACCTTTCAGACCAGTGATGTTTCACAGGCACAATACGGGGGTGCTTTCAACCAGCCAGAGTTCCATATTGAAATCCTATCAATCTAAGAGAATACTATAGGGTGGACAACTGGCTCCACCACCCCAATAAATGTCTGACCAGGTTTTGTGTGTTTCAGTGACTCTCAGGATGGGGACCCCAAAGATTCAGGCCCTGCCCTCTTCTACTCAAAGAATACTTCAATATAGGTATCTCTCCCTCCTACCCCCACTCCCGCCCCTCAGTGCCTGTGGCCCCTGTTTGGACCCACAGTAGCCATGTGCTACTCTGTCCAAATCAGAAACTGCTGCCTGAGGGTGACCTCATATATGCAGAGCCAGGTATCCCATTTCACATCTCCATCATCAGTCTTGTCTCCTAAACTCGCAATTGGGAGGCATTGGGCTTTGTATTTCTGAAGACTCTGGGTACCTGCTCATATGAGAGTGAAGACATGCTACAGACTCTCAGCCTGCCACTAGGACCCAGCGAGGATTGCACCCATTGGCTTTGTGTTTAGCAAGCCCCAGAAAGAAGTCAGCCACTTGGCTGGCTCTCCTGGGAACAGAGCAACCCAAAGAAACCACAGGAGGCTGGCCTGAGTGATGACCGACACAAGGTTTTGCAAGCTTCATGCTAATTTAGATTCGATTTTCTTTTTTAAAATTAATTTATTTGGCTGTGTTGGGTCTTAGTTGCAGCACATTATGGGGTCTTTTTTGTATCTGGATGCTATTTTCTTTGGGAAATAGCAGATACCATGATCTTAAGGAACCTCAGTACTGCCTCTACCCTCCCCCATCATTGCAAGCTTCTCAAGGGTGCTAAACACAAATAAGGCTCCCACTGATATCAAACACCTCCGCTCTATGTATGACACCATTCTTAGTGACATCCACATTGACTGGATGATGCCCCCATGCTTCTTGCCTCTCACCTCCTGTGATTTTGACTTCCAGCCTAGCTTAGTCATTCACTCCTGTGATTGCACTAAAGACCATTGTTTCTGAGGCTGTCTATGGGGAAGGACCATTTTTTAAAATGTTAAATCCATCATAGGCCAATTATTTTGTAAAACAATCAAATTTTGATGAAAATAAATGGAAAAGCATATAGAATACAAGGCTTGTTTTTAATTATTAGAACATACATAAAATTACTATTTCAAATTGCTTTCAGTTCAGTTCAGTTCAGTCGTGTCCAACTCTTTGCAACCCCCTGAACCGCAGCACACCAGGCCTCCCTGTCCATCACCAACTCCTGGAGTTCACCCAAACCCATGTCCATTGAGTTGGTGATGCCGTCCGACCATCTCATCCTCTGTCATCCCCTTCTCCTGCCCTCAATCTTTCCCAACATCAGGGTCTTTTCAAATGAGTTAGCTCTTTGCATCGGGTGACCAAAGTATTGGAGTTTCAGCTTCAACATCAGTCCTTCCAATGAACACCCAGGACTGATCTCCTTTAGGATGGACTGGTTGGATCTCCTTGCAATCCAAGGGACTCTGAAGAGTCTTCTCCAACACCACAGTTCAAAATCATCAATTCTTCGGCGCTCAGTTTTCTTTATAGTCCAACTCACATCCATACATGACTAGTGGAAAAACCATAGCCTTGACTACATGGACCTTTGTTGACAAAGTAATGTCTCTGCTTTTCAATATGCTGTCTTGGTTGGTCATAACTTTCCTTCCAAGGAGTAAGCGTCTTTTAATTTCATGGCTGCAGTCACCATCTGCAGTGATTTTGGAGCCCAAAAATATAAAGTCTGTCACTGTTTCCACTGTTTCCCCATCTATTTGCCATGAAGTGATGGGACCAGATGCCATGATCTTCGTTTTCTGAATGTTGAGCTTTAAGCCAACTTTTTCACTCTCCTCTTTCATCAAGAGGCTCTTTAGTTCTTCTTCACTTTCTGCCGTAAGGGTGGTGTCATCTGCATATCTGAGGTTATTGATATTTCTCCCAGCAATCTTGATTCCAGCTTGTGCTTCCTCCAGCCCAGAGTTTCTCATGATGTACTCTGCATATAAGTTAAATAAGCAGGGTGACAATACACAGCCTTGACATACCCCTTTTCCTGTTTGAAACCAGTCTGTTGTTCCATGTCCAGTTCTAACTGTTGCTTCTTGACCTGCATACAGGTTTCTCAAGAGGGAGGTCAGGTGGTCTGGTATTCCCATCTCTCTCAGAATTTTCCACTTTGTTGTGATCCACACAGTTGAAGGCTTTAGCTTAGTCAGTGAAGCAGAATTAGGTGTTCTTTTGGAATTCTCTTGCATTTTGATAATCCAATGGATGTTGGCAATTTGATCTCTGGTTCCTCTGCCTTTTCTCAATCCAGCTCGTACACCTGGAAGTTCATGGTTCATGTACTGTTGAAGCCTAGCTTGGAGGATTTTGAGCATGACCTTGCTAGCATGTGAAATGAGTGCAATTGTGAGGTAGTCTGAACATTCTTTGGCATTGCCCTTCTTTGGGATTGGAGTGAAAACTGGACCTTTTCCAGTCCTATGGCCACTGCTAAGTTTTCCAAATTTGCTGGCATATTGAGTGCAGCACTTTCACAGCATCATCTTTCAGGATTTGAAATAGCTCATCTGGAGTTCCATCACCTTCACTAGCTTTGACCCTGCACGGCATGGCTCGTAGTTTCATTGAGTAGAAAAAGCTGTGATCCATGTGATCAGTTTGGTTAGTTTTCTGTGATTATAGTTTTCATTCTGTGTGCCCTCTGATGGATCATACTTGATTTACAATGTAATAGTTTCTGCTGTACAGCGAGGTGAATCAATTATCCATATACATATATCCACTCTTTTTAGATTCTTTTCATGTATAGGTCATTATAGAATACTGAACAGAGTTCTCTGTGCTATACAAAAGGTTCATCTGTTTTATATATACTAATGTGTATATGTCAATCCTGATCTAATTTATCCCTCCCCCCATTACCCTTTGGTAACCACATGTTTGTTTTCTACATCTGTGACTATTTTGGTTTTGTAAATAGGTTATAATCTTGCTTCCTGACCTGAAGATTTTACATTATTTCCTGTCTCTTCAAATGATCGGTTCTCCCTCTTTTCTTCTTAACCTCAAACGATGATATTACCACACTTAACAGAGGAAACAGCAGCAGACGGGAACCCATCTTGCTATTGTCTCATCCTCTATCTCAGCATCATTTGCACCACACTTTTTGCCTTCCCTGAGTTGAAATGAACTGTCTTCGCCCTATCTGAGGCTACCCCCTCCACTTTGTTCTTGTACTCTTTTTTTTATCTTTTGTTCACTGTCACCTCTTACCTTTGCAATGATGTCATCCTGTAATTTCATTTCTCTGAATCAGTTTCCACCTTTTCACCAAGTCATTCCCATCAGCCTACAAACTATCCCCCATAATTAAAAAGTCCATGCTTGACTATCTCATATTCCAGGTTTTACCTCTCCTCAAAGCAAAATATGTTGTCACTGCCTCCCCTTCTATTGTTCCCATTCTCTCCTAAACTCACTCCAGTTGGGCTTTCCTTACCCCCAACTCCATAGAAACAATACTCATCAAAAGTACTCAATGAGAGAGACTGTTGGCAAAAATGACCAAAATTAGGGACTTCCTTGGTGGTCCAGTTGCTAAGAATCTGCACTTCCACCGCAGGGGGGCACAAGTTCAATCCCTGGTTAGGGAACTAAGAACCCACATACCACATGGTGCTGCCAAAAAAAGAGAATACCTCCCTTGACCGTTCACCCAGTCTTCTTGATTCAGAGGAATCCTCTCTGAATATTCACTTTTACTTTCCTCCATTCCTTCCCTTCCACATCAGTCCATCATGAAATGCTGTTGGCTCCATCTCTGCAATACAACAGTATCTGCAATATAAGAGATGAATGAAGATTAGAAAAACTAGATCTCTCACACATTGCTCATGGAAATATAAAATGGAGTAACTGCTGTGGAAAACAGTTTGGTAGTCTCTCAGAAAGTTAATTATGGAATTATGAATAACCCAGCATCTAGATATATACCCAAGAGAACTGAAAACATATGTTCAAACAAAAGCTTCAAAATTTTGTAGTCAGATAACAGCTAAAAACTCAGAAACAACCAGAATGGGTGAATGACTAAATAAATCATAGTACATTCATACAATGGTACACTACACAGCAATAGAAATGAACAGCTGCTACATACAACTTGCATGGACTCAAGGAAAAGTACGGACCTGACACTGATAGAACCATCTGCCTTCCAACTATGGGGAAATCTAAGGGATCACAGGCCTGAGGGGTTTGAACCAATATTCCCAAGTCATGGGCATTCGATGTATAAGAGAGAGAGTCAAGTCTACCCAAAGTTGCAGGCAGGGGAAGGTGAATTTCCACAGTTGTTAAGGATTCAAGTCCTATATCTGGGGTCTCTGGGCAAGGCAGGAGGTGGAGCATGTGGTGGACTCAGCGTAGAATTTACAGAGAACAACCTACCCTTATCTTTCCCCTTTTAACTCTGATTACAGGAAAATGCACTGATGAACAGGAAAGTAGAAAAGGAAAAGACAGAAAAACCACCCTCCAAACCAAAAACTTCACCCTCTAAACCAAAAGTAAGTCAACAGAGCCCCTCAAAGTTGAGGGGGACCCCAACCTGCAATGTGTCTAAAGTCACCCAGGAGTGACAGTTGTCTTCTCTGTGGCTGATAGCATGGGATGAACTGGGAGTTTGTCACCCAAAGCAAACTCTATTTGTGAGTGAAAGATAGTGCTAGGGATTATTGTTCAGGAAAAACAGTCATAAACTGGGAGTGTCCCA
Source organism: Oryx dammah (assembly GCF_014754425.2). Lineage (NCBI taxonomy): Eukaryota > Metazoa > Chordata > Mammalia > Artiodactyla > Bovidae > Oryx > Oryx dammah. Next base: position 11,455,931 of record NW_024070193.1, read on the forward strand.
GTCGAACCAGGATGAGTGGTTGTCCTGTCCAGAGTTGGAATGAATAAAAATTGACTCATCCTCAGTTGTTCTTTTGTCCTAGTTCCTTCTAGGTCTGAAAAGGTGGGTGACTGAGACATGGAGACATGGATTACAGGGAGAAGAAACCCTGTAAAGTGGGAACCCCAGGCCATGCCAAGTTGGGGAGTGGGTTGGTGAGGGCTGTGTTTGGGGGATACATAGTCAACTATAGGGAAACCCAAGTCTACAATTGTGTGGGAGTGCCTGTGTGTTTACATGAGTGCATATATATGTGTTAACTGAAGTTCAAGATGTGAAAACCAAAAGAAGTGAAAGTGAGGAATAAATGAGCAGGGCTCCAAACTGTGTGGGACAGCAAACATCTAATCCCATGATTTGACAGAGAAGCCAGCAGGTTGTACATTGGAGCTGGTGTCAGGCGTGAAAGGAGAGCAAAGGATGCCCCTTCTCCAGCCTGTGGATGTGGTCTGAAGGGAAGTGATATGCTTCCCAGGTAGGTTTCAGGCCCGAGGTGCAACAGAATAACCCTTTGACTCATAGACCATGGTGTTCTTTTTCTAGACTGGCCAAACAAGCCCAAGGAACCAGGTGACAGGGGGCAGGTGTGCCCCCAAGCAACATATGAGGACTGTGAGACTCCATGTTCAGCTGTGATATGTCTGTTAATCAAGAGTGGCAGAGATGGGGAACTTGTCTGGTCTTCTGGCTCCAGCCAGTGGCCTGCCCAGTGCTCAGGAACTACTGAGGAATTGACCATTGTTGACGAAGTATCAGGACCCCTCTGGCTCATGCCAGAGCTGAGGTGGGTGGGGAACATTTTCTGAGTGTCCCTTCTTTTTCCTTGTAGGCCCTCCCTAAAAAGGAAGGTGAAGAACAGAAAACTATAAAGATTCAGGACTGGTGGCGGGGCACCCTGGTGTGCAGAACACTGCTGCATGCAGCACTCAGAGCGTGTACCATTCAGTACTGGTGGAGACAGAGGCTGGAAGGGCTACTGGAGAAGAAGCGATTGTCTGTGCTGGAGTATTATGCTCGGGAAAAATGGGCAGTGGTCAAGCTACAGTCCTGGGTTCGCATGTGGCGCGTCCGGGTTCATTACTGCCGTTTGCTCCACGCTGTCCGCATCATCCAAGTCTACTGGCACTGGCATAATTGCCATACCCATGGCATTTTTAGGGGCAGCTATGAACTCACACCAAGCCAGCTAGGACTTGAGCTTGAGATCTTTCTGTAATCACACATCTGTCAGATTACGGACTGCATCCCCTTCCCAATAAAGAACTGATCAGGTCGGCTCCAACACTGTCACAAGGTCTCTGTCAGACAAGCTTCAGTTCAGTTCAGTTCAGTTGCTCAGTCTTTGCGACCCCATGGACTGCAGCACGCCAGGCTTCCCTGTCCATCACCAACTCCTGGAGTCTACTCAAACTCATGTCCATTGAGTCGGTGATGCCATCCAACCATCTCATCCTCTGTCATCCCCTTCTCCTCCTGCCCTCAATCTTTCCCAGCATCAGGGTCTTTTCAAATGAGTCAGCTCTTCGCATCAGGTGGCCAAAGTATTGGAGTTTCAGCTTTAGCATCAATCCTTCCAATGAACACTCAGGACTGATCTCCTTTAGAATGGACTGGTTGGATCTCCTTGCAGTCCAAGGGACTCTCAAGATTCTTCTCCAACACCACAGTTCAAAAGTATCAATTCTTCGGCACTCAGCTTTCTTTATAGTCCAACTCACATCCATACATGACTGCTGGAAAAACCATAGCTTTGACTAGACGACCTTTGTTGGTAAAGTAATGTCTCTGCTTTTTAATATGCTGTCTAGGTTGGTCATAACTTTCCTTCCAAGGAGCAAGCATCTTTTAATTTCATGGCTGCAGTCACAATCTGCAGTGATTTTGGAGCCCCCCCAAAATAAAGTCTGTCACTATTTCCACTGTTTCCCCACCTATTTCCCATGAAGTGATGGGATGAGATGCCATGATCTTAGTTTTCTGGATGTTGAGTTGAAGCCAACTTTTTCACTCTCCTCTTTCACTTTCATCAAGAGGCTCTTTAGTTCTTCTTCACTTTCTGCCGTAAGGGTGGTGTCATCTGCATATCTGAGGTTATTGATATTTCTCCCAGCAATCTTGATTCCAGCTTTTGGCATTGGCCTAAATTAAACGGGAATGCTCTTGGGTTAGAAGAATTAAGTTAAAATGGTCATGTTACCCAAAGCAATATGCAGACTTAACACTATCCCTATCAAATTATTCATGACATTTATCACAAAACTGAAACCAAAAAATCCTAAAATTTATATGGAACCCAGAAAGACCCAGAATTGGCAAAGCAATCCTGAGGAAAAAGAACAAAGCAGGAGACATGACACTTCCAGACTTCAGACAATACGACAAAGCTACAGTAGTCAAAACAACATGGCACAAAAACAAACCTATAGATCAATGGGACAGAATAGAGAACCCAGAAATAAACCCATACACCAATGGCCAGTTAATCTTCAACAGGGACTTCCCCAATAGTCCAGTGGTTAAGAATCCACCCTGAAATTCAGGGGACAGTGGTTTGAGCCCTGGTCTCCACATGTTGTGGAGCAACTAAGGCTGTGCACCACAACTACTGAGTCTGTGCTTTACAGCCCAGGAGCTGCAATACTGCAGCCTGTGTGCCTAGACCCGAGCTCCACAATAAGAGAGACCACCACAATGAGAAGTCTGCACACCACAACCAGGGAGTTTGCTACAACTAGAGAAGGCCCTTGCACAACAAAGACCCAGTACAGCTAAAAATAAAATAAATCTTTAAAAAAATCTTCAACAAAGGAGACAAGAATATATAATGGGGTAAAGACATCTATTCAGCACATGGTGTTGGGAAAGTTAGACAACCCCATGTAAATAAATGGTTATGAGAGGGTAATAGGTAGGAAGGCAAGAAGTCCCCAAGCAGCAGGAGGAAATTAACTGCAAGTGGCAGACATTTTTTCCTTCTCTTCAAAAAAAAAAGAGACTCCTGGTTCTGCCTTGAGTTAACCTATGTGTTTTTCTCATGGAAATGTTTTTCTTAAGCTATCTTAATGAAACTATGTATTTGCTTACGAATCTGCCTGCTGAACACTGAAGAATTGATGCTTTTGAACTGTGGTATTGGAGAAGAATCTTGAGAGTCCCTTGGACTGCAAAGGGATCCAACCAGTCAGTCCTAAAGGAAGTCATTCCTGAATATTCCTTGGAAGGACTGATGCTGAAACTCCAATACTTTGGCCACCTGATGCGAAGAGCTGACTCATTTGAAAAGACCCTGATGCTTGGAAAGATTGAAGGCAGAAGGAGAAGGGGACGACAGAGGATGAGATGGTTGGATGGCATCACCGACTCAATAGACATGAGTTTGAGTAAACTCCAGGAGTTGGTGATGGACAGGGAAGCCTGGCGTGCTGCAGTCCATGGGGTCACAAAGAGTTGGACACGACTGAGTGACTGAACTGAACTGAACTGAATTCCAAAAGTCCCCCCACCTGCCTTGGGCTACATAAGCCTGCACAGCATGGCCTTTCCCACCTCACTCTCTCAGTGCCCTTTCTGGTGGCTCTGCTAATATCAAATAAACCCAGGATGCCCCCATCTCAGTGTGTTTCTCTTGTTGCCTCATCTAGAATTTGAATGATCCTTGAGTGAATCTAATCATGGATTGATCATGTGAGAGCCAGAAGTGGAGTGTTATGATTTGCCTAGTTCAACTAGTCAGCAGGAGGAAGCTGTGGGCAATCATCAGCCATTCATGAAACAGCTGCATGGGGAATAGAGATGAACTGGTCAGGTTCTTCTCTTGCCCTCCACTCTACTCAGGCAAAGCATGTGTCTGTCAGCCTTCACTCAAGAATAACCTCTGAGGGAGGGGGGGTGCAGGATGGGGAACACGTGTATACCTGTGGCGGATTCATGTTGATATATGGCAAAACCAATACAATAGTGTAAAGTAATTAACCTCCAATTAAAATAAATAAATTTATATTAAAAAAAGAATAACCTCTGAGCTCTACCTTCTAAAGAAAGTGGGTAGTTTTACCATGAAGAGATCCTATCGTGGGTCTACAGGGAAATTGTCAGGGCAATATTTTTCAAATTTCATCAATGGTCCCAATGACGTGGAAGGTTTAATTAAAGCAGACTGTGAACCACATCCATCATTTCTGGCTCAGTATATCATGTTCCCAAGAATGAGTATTTCTAACAAATTTCCAAGTGATGCTGTGGCAACTTATCTAGGGAACACCACTACAGTAGAAAAATCTACAAAATTCTTACCCTTCTGAATGGGAAAGGTCAGTTTCTGCCTCCTGTGAGTCTTCTCCTATGTGTCGCCTTTACTGCTCATAAAAAATACTTTATATTTGACACTTTGGGAGAACCTTATTTCTGGCCTTTCCCTTCTCAAGAAAAAGGGTTTAAACTAAAAATTCCATGTTTTAATTCTGTTTTGATCTTTTTGATGACCAGCCTCATCATTAGTCCATCCAGGAGCTCTCCCAGAGTCACCACATTGGAACAAAGGATACTTCTAACACCCAGGAAATCATAAGAATTTCAGGAACTCTGTATCAAAATCCAGTTCAAAGACCAAATATTAAAACAAAAGACACTCCTCACGCTCTTATCACTTAAGAAATTATGAGAGTGCTTCCTAGGACTCTAGACTTCTACCATTTCTCTGTGGTTCTTCTTGTTTCTCCACTCACGCTATTCCTGCCTCTTCCCCTCTGCCTCCTGGAGTTAACAAGCTCTCCTGAGGCCCAGGCCTCCAAGTGTTGGGGGAAAACAGTGTCAGCCACATTGGCAAGATCAAAGCCATGTTCATTTCCAGGTCACAGATCAGAAAGCCCAATGGTGAGAAGCTGGACAAGTTCCAGTCTGCAATCTTCTACACCCTCCTGGAGGTGGAGATGAACTCAGACCTGAAAACCCAGCTGCGGGAGTTGAACCTCACAGCTGCCAAGGCCACTGAAGTTAGTGTTGGTCAAAAAGCTCTTTTAATCTTTTTTCTTATTCCTCAAATGAAATATTTCCAAAAATTCCAGGTCTGACTATTGCATGACTTGGAGAAGTTCAGCAGGAAACACGTCATCTGTTGCTCAGAGGAGAATTCTGCCTAAGCCAACTCAAGAAAGCCATACAAAAAAAATAAGCAAAAGCATCCCAGGAGCTGCAGTCTGACAACCGTGCATGATGTGATCCTGGAAGATTTGGTTTCCCCAAGTGAGATTACAGGCAAGAGAATCTGCAAGAAACTGAATGGCAGCTGGCTCATAAAGGTTCATTTGGATAAAACACAGCAGAACAATGTGGAACACAAAGTTGAAACATTTTCTGGTGTCTGTAAGAAGCTCATGGGTGAACTCCCCAGTGGTTCAGTGGTTAGGAATCCGCCTGCTAATGCACGGGACATGGGTTCGATCCCTGGTCTGGGAAGATTCCACATGCCATGGGGCAACTAAGCCTATGCACCACAACTACTGAGTCTATGCTCTAAAGCCTACGAACCATAACTACTGAAGTTCACACATTATGGAGCCTGCAAACCACGCATACTGAGTCCACACGTTATAACTACTGAAGCCTGCCCACTCTAGAGTCAGCATGCCATCTCTATTTATTATAATTAATACATATATTTTTGAGCAGCTGATTTTTAAAATATTTGTTTATTTATTTTTGGCTGCACTGGGTCTTCATCACTGCTGGCAGGCTTTCTCTACTTGTGGCGAGCAAGGGCTACTCTAATTGTGGTGCATGGGCTTATCACCATGGCTTCTCTTGTTGTGGAGCACACACTCTAGGGCACAAGCACGGGCTCTAGGGCACTCAGGCTCAGCAGTTGCAGCTTTCAGGCTCTAGAGGGCAGACTCAGTGGTTGTGGCACATGGGCTTTCTTGTGGAATCTTCCTGGACCAGGGGTCGAATCCATGTCCCCTGCATTGGCAGGTGAATTCTTAACCACTGGACACCGGGGAAATCCCAGCAAAGCAATCCTGAGAAAGAAAAGTGAAGCTGGAGGAATCAGGCTTCCTGACTTCGGACATACTACAAAGCTACAGTAATCAAAACAGCACGGTACTGGCACAAAAACAGAAATATAGATCAATGGAACAAGATAGAAAGCCTGGAGATAAACTGTCACTCCCATGGTCACATAATCTATGACAAAGGAGGCAAGAATATACAAAAGAGAAAAAGAGTCCCTTCAATAAATGGTGCTGGGAAAACTGGACAAAGAATGAAACTACAACACTCCCTAACACCATACACAAAAATAAACTCAAAATAGATTAAAGACCTAAATGTAAGGCTGGACACTATAAAATTCTTAGAGGAAAACATAGAATGCTCCTTGACATGATTTTCAACAAGATTTTTTTTTAATTCATTTCCTGTAGTGATGAAAATAAAAACAAAAATAAATGAGGTCTAATTAAACTTAAAATCTTTTGTGCAGCAAGTTCAGTTCAGTTCAGTTCAGTTCATTCGTTCAGTTGTGTCCGACTCTTTGCAACCCCATGAATCGCAGCATGCCAAGCCTCCCTGTCCATCACCAACTCCCGGAGTTCAAGGAAACCATAAACAAAACAAAAAAAACAAACTTAAGAATGTGAGAAAATGTTTTCAAGCAAAGCAGCTGACAGTGGATTACTTTCCAAAATATATAAACAGCTCATGAAGCGTAATATCAAAAAACAAACAACCCTATCAAAAACTGAGCAGAAAATTTACAAAAGACATTTCTCCAAAGAAGACATACAGATGGCCAAAAAGCCATGAAAAAATGCTCAGTATCACTAATTATTAAAGAAATGCAAATCAAAACTACAATGAAGTATCACTTGATACCTTCAGAATGGCCTTCATCAAGAAATCTACAAACAATAAATGCTGGCAAGGGTGTGAAGAAAAGGGAACCCTCTTGCACTGTTGTTGGGAATGTAATTTGATACAGCCACTGTGGAGAACAGTATGGAGGTTCCTTTAAACACTGAAAATAGAACTACCATATGACCCAGCAATCCCACTCCTAGGCATATACTTGGAGAAAACTTTAATTCAAAAATATTCATACACCCCAATGTTCCCTGAAGCACTGTTTACAGTAGCTAGGAGATGGAGCAACCTGTGTCCATCAACAGAGGAATGGGTAAAGGAGGTATCATACATTTATACAATGGACTATTACTCAGTCATAAAAAGAATAAAATAATGCCATTTGCAGCAATATGGATAGACCTGGAGATTGTCATATTAAGTGAAGTAAGTCAGACACAGAAAAAGACAAATATCATATGATAGCAGTTACATGTGAAATCTTTTTTTTTAAAGGTACAAATTAACTTTTTTTTTTTTTTTTGATCTGCTACAGCAGAGGTTCCCAACCTCCAGGCCAAGGACTGGTATTTCCTTTTTTTTTTTTTCATATTTTTAAATACAAATTTATTTATTTTAATTGGAGGTTAATTACTTTACAATATCGTATTGGTTTTGCCATACATCAACATGTATCCACCACAGGTATACATGTGTTCCCCATCCTGAACCCCCTTCCCTCCTCCCTCCCTGTGCCTTCCCTCTGGGTCGTCCCAGTGCACCAGCCCCAAGCATCCAGTATCATCCATTGAACCTGGGCTGGTGACTCGTTTCATATATGATATTATACATGTTTCAATGCCATTCCCCCAAATCATCTCACCCTCTCCCTCTCCCACAGAGTCCAAAAGGCTGTTCTATACATCTGTGTCTCTTTTGCTGTCTCACATACAGGGTTATCATTACCATCTTTCTAAATTCCATATATATGCGTTAGTATACTGTATTGGTGTTTTTCTTTCTGGCTTACTTCACTCTATAATAGGTTCCAGTTTCATCCACCTCATTAGAACTGATTCAAATGTATTCTTTTTAATGGCTGAGTAATACTCCATTGTGTATATGTACCACAGCTTTCTTATCCATTCATCTGCTGATGGACATCTAGGTTGTTTCCATGTCCTGGCTATTATAAACAGTGCTGTGATGCACATTGGGGTACACGTGTCTCTTTCAATTCTGGTTTCCTCTGTGTGTATGCCCAGCAGTGGGATTGCTGGGTCATAAGGCAGTTCTATTTCCAGTTTTTTAAGGAATCTCCACACTGTTCTCCACAGTGGCTGTGCTAGTTTGCATTCCCACCAACAGTGTAAGAGGGTTCCCTTTTCTCCACACCCTCTCCAGCATTTATTGCTTGTAGACTTTTGGATTGCAGCCATTCTGACTGGCGTGAAATAGCACCTCATTGTGGTTTTGATTTGCATTTCTCTGAAAATGAGTGATGTTGAGCATCTTTTCATGTGTTTGTTAGCCATCTGTATGTCTTCTTTGGAGAAATGTCTTGCAGGATATAAAATCAACACACAGAAATCCCTTGCATTCCTATACACTAATAATGAGAAAATAGAAAGAGAAATTAAGGGAACAATTCCATTCACCATTGCAACGAAAAGAATAAAATACTTACGAATATATCTACCTAAAGAAACTAAAGACCTATATATAGAAAACTATAAAACACTGGTGAAAGAAATCAAAGAAGACACTAATAGATGGAGAAATATACCATGTTCATGGATCAGAAGAATCAATATAGTGAACATGAGTATACTACCCAAAGCAATTTATAGATTCAATGCAATTCCTATCAAGCTACCAACGGTATTTTTCACAGAGCTAGAACAAATAATTTCACAATTTGTATGGAAATACAAAAAACCTCGAATAGCCAAAGCAATCTTTAGAAAGAAGAATGGAACTGGAGGAATCAACCTGCCTGACTTCAGGCTCTACTACAAAGCCACAGTCAAGACAGTATGGTACTGGCACAAAGACAGAAATATAGATCAGTGGAACAAAATAGAAAGCCCAGAGATAAATCCACGCACCTATGGGCACCTTATCTTTGACAAAGGAGACAAGAATATACACTGGATTTTAAAAAATCTCTTTAACAAGTGGTGCTGGGAAAATTGGTCAACCACTTGTAAAAGAATGAAACTAGAACACTTTCTAACACCATACACAAAAATAAACTCAAAATGGATTAAAGATCTAAATGTAAGATCAGAAACTATAAAACTCCTGGAAGAGAACATAAGCAAAACACTCTCCAACATACATCACAGCAGGATCCTCTATGACCCACCTCCCAGAATATTGGACATAAAAGCAAAAATAAACAAATGGGACCTAATTAAACAAATTAACTTTTTACAAAATAGACGTAGAGTCATGGATGTAGAAAACAAGCTTATGGTTACGAGGCCATGACGGGGGAGGATAAAGTGAGAGTTTGGCACTGACATAGATACTCTGTGTGTGTGTGCTCAGTCCCTTCAGTCATGTCTGACTCTTTGTGACCCCGTGGACTGTAGCCCACCAGGCTCCTCTGTCCAGGGGATTTTGCAGGCAAGAAAACTAGAGTGAGTTGCTCTGCCCTCCTCCAGAGGATCTTCCCAACCCAGGGGTCGAACCCGCCTCTCCTAAGTCTCCTGCATTGGCAGGCAGATTCTTTACCACTGAGTCACCAGGGAAGCTCCAATTTGAAAGATATCACCTTCAAAATCTACCTCACACTACTCATTATTGTTTTCTATTTAATTAATTTTATATTGTTGCTTTTATTCTACTGCTTTCTAGATTCAGCTGGTCTCTCTTTCTAGTTTCCTATGGTTCACATGCTAGTGAAGTAATGCTCAAAATTCTCCAAGCCAGACTTCAGCAATAAGTGAGCCATGAAATTCCTGATGTTCAAGCTGGTTTTAGAAAAGGCAGAGGAACCAGAGATCAAATTGCCAACATCTGCTGGATCATTGAAAAAGCAAGGGAGTTCCACAAAAACATCTATTTCTGCTTTATTGACTATGCCAAAGCCTTTGACTGTGTGGATCACACTAAACTGTGGACAATTCTGAAAGAGATGGGAATACCAGGCCCCCTGACCTGCCTCTTGAGAAATCTGTATGCAGGTCAGGAAGCAACAGTTAGAACTGGACATGGAACAACAGACTGGTTCCAAATAGGAAAAGGAGTACATCAAGGCTGTATATTATCACCCTGCTTATTTAACTTATATGCAGAGTACATCATGAGAAACGCTGGACTGGAAGAAGCACAAGCTGGAATCAAGATTGCTGGGAGAAATATCAATAACCTCAGATATGCAGATGACACCACCCTATGGCAGAAAGCGAAGAGGAACTAAAAAGCCTCTTGATGAAAGTGAAAGAGGAGAGTGAAAAGTTGGCTTAAAGCTCAACATTCAGAAAACGAAGATCATGGCATCCGGTCCCATCACTTCATGGGAAATAGATGGGGAAACAGTGGAAATAGTGTCAGACTTTATTTTGGGGGGCTCCAAAATCACTGCAGATGGTGATTGCAGCCATGAAATTAAAAGATGCTTAGTCCTTGGAAGAGAAGTTATGACCAACCTAGATAGTATATTCAAAAGCAGAGACATTACTTTGCTGACTAAGGTCCGTCTAGTCAAGGCTATGGTTTTTCCTGTGGTCATATATGGATGTGAGAGTTGGACTGTGAAGAAGGCTGAGGGCCAAAGAATTGATGCTTTTGAAGTGTGGTGTTGGAGAAGACTCTTGAGAGTCCCTTGGGCTGCAAGGAGATCCAACCAGTCCATTCTGAAGGAGATCAACCCTGGGATTTCTTTGGAAGGAATGATGCTAAAGCTGAAACTCCAGTACTTTGGCCACCTGATGTGAAGAGTTGACTCATTGGAAAAGACTCTGATGCTGGGAGGGATTGGGATCAGGAGGAGAAGGGGATGACAGAGGATGAGATGGCTGGATGGCATCACTGACTCGATGGACATGAGTCTGAGTGAACTCCGGGAGTTGGTGATGGACAGGGAGGCCTAGTGTGCTGCGATTCATGGGGTCGCAAAGAGTCAGACACGACTGAGTGACTGAACTGAACTGAACTGAACTGACTGATGGTGCACTGAGTTACTAAAACCGGAATCCAGGGAAGACAGGAAGTGCTAAGTCTGAGGAGACACAAGAGAGCTGAATGGAGCTATACTGCCATGGTCCCTCTTGCCCTCCTGTGTGACTAGTTTTAAGAGAAGATGTGGACGGGCCTCACTGGAGGAATAGTACTCAAATGCCCTATCTTTCTACTCTGAGCTCTGATACGTTTGTGACAGAAGGGAAGTGGACAGGTAATACAAGTTCCCATGGATCTTGTTTCTGAGGAAGACTCAACCTATGGGCAGATATCCTAATCCTCATGTCATAAAGCCATTGTTAACTCAAGGCTTTCCCCCTCATATGACTTGTGCCAGACCTTGGGAAGTAGACAAACAAAGGAACCATCAAGAGAGAACCCATGGGGGTTCAGTTTTGTGTAAGAGACGTGTTCAGATACTTTAAGCAGGCTTGAGGGTGGGTAGGACTCACCCAAGACTTTACGGGTTTGGGAAAAAGGGGGGATGTGAGGCAGTAGGTAGCTTTTGTGCAGAGCCATAGAGAGAAACAGTAGTTTTCACTCTCCCATTCATTTCCCATTTATTTCTGATAACAGAAAGATGGCCATTTAATTCAAATTGTCATTGAGGACTATGAAGAAATAACTATGATGAGGAAGAAAGAGCAGCAGAAGAAAAGAGAGGTAGGTGAAATCTCTGTATAATGTACAGAGATCCAGGACATTTATATCAGTGTCACGAGGATGTGGAAGTGTGCCTCTTAGGCCACAGTTATCTTTGAGTTTAAGATAGTCAGGAGTCAACTCAACATTGGCTCATTTTCCCTCCACTCCGTTCTCAGCATGAACTCTGGGTCTGGGTTTGACTGTGACATGACGAGTGAATGGAGAAAAGGAAAGCCATCAAGAAACACATGAGCCGGGAGATGAGAATGTGAAGACCCTGAATTAGAAAGAATGTTCTCAACATGTAGAAGCTGGGAGTAGAATACATGATGAGGGGGTTAAAAGCCAACAACCATATTGAAATACACTGTTGTGGCAGAAAGCAATCAATCAGTAGGACTAGAATTAGCAGAGAATACCAGGCAAAAGCACTATGAAGCCAAACCTCCAAAACCCAATAAGCACTGATGGGGTAGAATATGACTAACAAAGTCCCTCATACCCCTAATGCTTGCTTCTAGTTACTAATGGTTTTTGCCTTGATCCATGCACCTGAGAGGTAGTCAGGAGGAGGCTGCTGTGACTCTGAGGGCTGCTGTGACTCTGAGGGCAAGGAGATGTGTCCTTATTGGCAGAGAAGAACTCAGCACCTAGGGCCTCTTGATCAGTGTCCTGCTACTGTCCTGAACTCTCCAAAGTAGGGCAATGAAAAGAACCAGGCCCTTTCCAGAAATATCCTACAGGTTGGTGGCAGGCAGTTCTCTGAGTGGTCTCTCTTATCTCTGCCTAGAACACTAAAAATGGAAAAAGAGAAAGAGCAGCCAAGAAGATCCAGGCCTGGTGGCGTGGCACCCTGGTGCGCCGGACACTGTTACATGCAGCCCTGAGCACTTGGGTCATTCAGAGCTGGTGGAGACTGACAATGGACAGGCTGCTGCAGAAGAAGCGGAGGGCAGCCCTGATCGCCTATGCGCACAGAGAGAGGGCGGTGGTCAAGCTCCAGTCTTTGGCCCGTATGTGGCGCATCCACTGGCGATACTGCCAAGTGCTCAATGCCATCTATGTCATCCAGCACCACTGGCAGTGCCACAACTGCCAGGCCTGTGCCCTCCTCCGGGGCCACTGTGTAGTCACAGCCACTCACCTGCAGTTCCACATTGAGATCATTAACCCCTAAGGGATGGCAAGAGGGGGCACTCTCTCTCCCTTCCCATAGTAAAGGTCTAACCGGACATAAAGTATGTCTCATGGTTTCCCCTCTGCTGATGGAAATTTTAGGACTTAAGCTATGCTGCCTCCTCTTCTCCCTGGGAAAGAACTTCAGTGAGGTTCTCCCTTTGTGCCCACGAACCCTGTTCTGGACTGACAGTTCCATATGCCATGTACTTAGTTGTCAAAACAGAAACTGAGGTCCTAGTCTACCTATATATATAAAACAGGGTCAGAAGTCCCAGCTCCCATTCCTAACTCCATTCCTTTCTTCTCACTGGGAATCTGAGAGTCAGGTAAGCTGCATCTTCCTGAAGACTCTGGGTACTTTTGCACGTGAGAACAGACACTGAGGCCTTTCTCTGTCCTCCTGGGGTTGGCGGGGGTGGCCTCAGATGCCTTAGACAAGGTGTCTTTGGCAATCACCTAGTGGAAAGGCCAACATGTGGCTGACTCTTCTGGGAGGAGAGTAGTGCAGCCCCAGGTGAAGGACAGGAGGCCAGCCTTAGTGTCGATGAGACTGGGCATGCTGATGAGCAGGTGATGACCCTGGGGACCGGCAGAAAACAGGAGTTCATGACACTTCAACTCCGTCTTCACAATTCCCTTACCAGAACTCCTCTCCCTGAGGGCTATACAACAAACAGGGTTCCCACTGATTTTACCCCCATCCCTACTCTTGTCTCCATTCTCACTCCTGTCATACTAATCCAGTGCTACTCAATAGAACTTTCTGTGATGATGGAAATGTTCTGTATCAGTGCTGTTCAGTGTAGTAGCCACGAGCCACACATGGTTATGAAGGACTTGAAATGTGCCTGGTGCAATTAAAGAATTGAGTTTAAAATTTTATTTAAATTAATTTAAGCTTAAATAACCACACATGGCTAGTGGTTATTCCATTGAACAGTGTGGCTCTAGACCTTACCATTACCAATAATTGTACTGTTGTCCAAATTGCTTTTTCATTTCATTTTTTTATTTTATTCTCTTCTTCACTTTTCAAATATCACTAATAGAATGTTTCTTCAGATGTGATAAGATCTTCCAATCCATTTACTCTACCATTTTTTTATAGCCATCATCCCTGACAAGCCCCTGTATCTACTTTATCCAGTTCAGATTCTATATTTAATTATTGTAATCTCTGCAAAGGTGTGTGGAATGAACTTAATCATCTACCTGCTTTGTGCCTGCAGAAGAGTAGAACGACACTCAGCTCGCACTCAACCATGACGCATGGTCCCAGTTCATATTCATGACTGCAGGCCTCCACTGGACATATTTCCCAATAAATTTCTCTGGTGTGTTTGCATTTCGTTTTTTCTGAATTGAATAATTCATAGTACCTCCTCTCTGAATGCCCAATTCTACTTCTCCCCTTGAACTCAAAAATGATGATATATGTTACCACATACTTAACTGACGGAGAAGGCAATGGCACCCCACTCCAGTACTCTTGCCTGGAAAATCCCATGGACGGAGGAGCCTGGTAGGCTGCAGTCCATGGGGTCGCTAAGAGTCGGACACGACTGAGTGACTTCACTTTCACTTTTCACTTACATGCATTGGAGAAGGAAATGGCAACCCATTCCAGTGTTCTTGCCTGGAGAATCCCAGGGACGGGGAAACCTGGTGGGCACAGAGTCGGACACGACTGAAGCGACTTAGCAGCAGCAGCAGCATACTTAACTGACGAAATGGGAACAGACTGGACCCCCATCTTCCTACCACCTTATTCGCCAGCCCAGCTCCATGTGGACCACACATGCTGCTTTCCCTCCTGTTGAAATAAATGAAGGGTCTTTGATCCCATCAAAGGCTAACCCCTCCACTATCATGCTGCCATCTTAAGGTGTTTGATCCTACATTCATAACCCTATTGTCCAAAGTATCAATGTCTACCTCTTCCATCTTTTAAAAATGCCATCTTAATTTCTTTCCAGTTCTCTGTTTCTAACAGCAAAACATGCCATCACTGTTTCCATTTCTGTTCCCACTATTTTCTCTTCAACGCATTCCAGTCAGGCTTGTGCCCTGCTCACTTCACTGAGACTGCACTGATGAACATCACCAGCATTCCAGCTGACCAAATCCAGTGGTCATTTCTCTGCCCTTATGCATTCTCTCTACATCAGGCTACAGAGTTAGCTACTCCATTCTTGTTAAAATAATTTTTAAAGGCAAACAATAAAAATCATACCACTCAATCCATAAGTGCTTTAATATATGTCCTTAATAGGAGACCTTTGTAAAAAATATAACGTCAGTATTATATCTTTCAACAGTCACAATGATTCCTTGATAGAATATATATGTACCTAATAACTGGGTCTTCTGTACCACTTTGTACTCGCCCACTACTCTCCACCAGACTCTAGTAACCACTGATCTGTACCTATTGATTTCCCTTTTCCAGGACATCATAAAAGGAATATTTTGTAGTCTTTTGAGTCTGGCTTCCTTTCATTTATCATAATGTGTCTGAGACTTCTCTCTCCTATTGTGTGTACACATTTGTTTTAATTGCTGAGTGGTGTTCCATTTTAAGAATGTTATCAAAAGTTTTTACCAGTTGAAAGATTTGGAGTTTCTTCCAGTTTGAGTGGTTACAAATTAATTTGCTATACATATTTGGTTTTGTGTATATGTGTAAACAAACCTAGGAGTGAGAGCTTCCATTTCTACAAGATGGTGTAATTCATTTTTCCCCCTTTCCTCTCCTCTGAATACAAACTAAATACTCTGGAAATAATTCAACAGACAATCATAAAAGGACTGTGAAATGTAGAAAGATGGCAGATTATCTAGGAATCTCAAGATTTTTAAAGGCGCACCTCGATGAATTCCCTGGGTTTTCTTTTCTCTGCCATACATCTCAGACTGGACATCAGATATGTTTGCAACCTAGTACCAACAACAGGCATAGGGAAAGCAAAACAAAGCAAAGTGAAAAGCATGCTCCCTCTGGTCAAAATAAGAGAAGCCCAGCAGAGACTCAGCAGGGAGATCCATGTCTAGTGGCAGCAGCAGACTGAATTGCCTACAGAAGTGACTCCAGTACCCATATAAGCCAACCCATCCCATGCCGCACACTCACTGGTAGCAGTAGGCATAATCTGCTCACAGCAACAGTGGAACCCAGGCTTATCCACCCACACCACACCCTGTATCGGCTAGCAGTGATGACGCAGTCTGTCCTCAGCAGCAGTAACAGCACAACCCACGTGGGCTAACCCACTGCATTTCTCATCTGCTAACAGAAGCAGGCTTGATCTGCCCACAACAGTAACAGCAGAACCTGAGTAGGCGAATGCTTCTCTCACCACAAACGAGATGGGAAGAGGGAGTGGGGTCCTCCTGTACCCCAGCTCCAAAAGGTCTAGAATCTCGCTTTCCACTCAGTGGCAGAAGGCAATCCAGACCCAGCAGCCCCTGGCTGTATGTCCAGCCGCAGAAGATCCAGAACAGGAGCCTCCTGGCCCTCTACCCAACAGCAAAGTGCAGTCCAAGTAGGCCCTTCTCTCATCCAGCAGCACCAACAGAGACAGGGTAGGAAACCCGTTTGGCATCAGCTGGTCAGAGAACAGGCCAGGGTATTGCTCTGTACTTCAGAAGTCCAACATCCTAAACCCTCCATCTAATGACAAGAAGGAACCTAGGAAAATGCCTTCAACCTTGCAGGGGGCACCAGAAGGGATCCAGTGGAACCAAAAGAATAAAGCAGACCAGAACTGTGTTGAAGGAACCCAGAAAAGAATGTTCTCATTGGAAATAGGGTCCACAAAAGTAGGCCAGCATCTACATGCTAAACCTAAACAGGATGCTGCCTTCCAGAACAGAAGATTTAAATGGCATCAAGAGCCTCCTAATATCCAAAATGTCCATCATACAGTAGAAAATCACTCACCATACCAAGAAACAGTAAAAGTATGATGTTATAGATTTCTTTTTATCAATTAAGGTAGTTCCCTGTATTCCTAACTCACTAAGAATTTCCTTTTTATCATGAATAGGCATTGGATTTGTCAAATGGTTTTTCTGTCTATATTAAATACTCATATGATTTCTCTGGCCCGTTGATATGGTGGATCAATTAATTTTTGAATGTTTAAAGTAGCCTTGGGACTTCGCTGGTGGTCCAATGGTTAATAATCTGCCTTCCAGTGCAGGGGACACAGATTCGATCCTTGGTCAGGGAATCAAGATCCTACATGCTAGGGGACATCTAAGCCTGCCACACCGCAGCCACTAAGCCTGAACCACAACTACTGAGCCCGAGCACTCTGGAGCCCACACCACAACTACAGAGAAAAGCCAACAGGCCACAACTGGAGAGACGCCCTTGCACCACAATAAAGAACCCAACGTGCTGCACTGAAAGATCCCACGTGCCACAGCTGAGACCCAGTGCAGCCTGATCAATTAACTGTTTAAAAAGCCTCCTTCACTCTCTAAAAATAATAAATAAAAGTGAAGAAGCTTTGCTCACCTGATTCCACTTGGTCCTGGTGCATAATTTCTTTCGTACATTTTTGGGTTTGATCCACTAACATTTTGTTGTGGAGTTTTACTTCTAAGTCCCACTAGCAATGTACAAGGACTCCCCCATCTCCACACGCTCGTCAACACGTACCATTTATGGTTCTGATAATAGCCATTCTAACAAGTATGAGGTTGTTTCACATGGTTTTGATTTGCATTTCCACTATTAGTGGTGTTGAGTACTTTCTCTTCTGTTAGCCATTTGTATGTCTTCTTTGGAAAATGTCTAATCAGGTCACTGGCCATTTTTAAATCAGGTTTACGTTTGTTGTTGTTTGTTTTTTGCTTTTCTTCACTATTGGGTTATTTGAGTTCCTAGTATATATTAGCTATTAACCCCTTATCAGGCATGTGTTTTACAAATATTTTCTCTTGTTCTGTAAGGTGCTTTTTCATATTACTGATTGTTTCCTTTGCTGTGCAGAAGCTTTTTAATTTGCTGTGTCTCACCTGGGTTTATTTTTGCTTTTGTTGCCTGTGCTTTTGATGTCACAGATAAAGAAAATAATTGCCAAGACCAATGTCAAGCAGTTTTTCCCCTCTTTTCTTCTAGAGGTTTTGTGGTTTTAGGTCTTACACTTAAGTCTTTGATCCACTTTGAGTTGGTTGCATGTGATGTAAAAGCGTGGTTCAATTTCATTCTTTTGCATGTGGATATCCAGTTTTCCCACCATTTACTGAAAAAGACAATTCTTTATCAATAGTATTTTCTTGGCACCCTTGTCAAATATTACTTTACCGTACATGTATGTATGTGTTCATTATTGGACTCTCAATCCTGTCCCATTGGTCTATGTGTCTGGTTTTTTTTTTCCCAATACCGTTCTGCTCTGATTATTATGGTTTTATAATATAATTTTTAATCAGGAAATGTGATGCCTCCAGATTTGTTCTCTTTTCTCAACAATACTTTGACTGGCTCAAGATCTTTTATGGTTATATGCAAATTGTAGGATTGATTTTTTTCTATTTATGTGAAAAATGCCGTTGTAATTATGATGGGGACTGCTCTGAGTCTATTGATTGCTTTGTGTGGTAAGGATATTTTAACAATATCAACTCTTCTGAGCCCTGAACATGGGATATCTTTCCATTTATTTATATCTTCTTCCATTCCGTTAGTTTTCAATATATAGATCTTTTACCTCCTTGGTTAAATGTATTCCTAGGTATTTTATTGTCTTTGATACAGTTGTAAATGAGACTTAATTTCTTTTTCAGATAGGTTATTTTTAGTATATAGAAATGCAACCAACTTTTGTACATTGATTTTTGTATCCTGCAACTTTACTGAATTTATTAGTTCAGTTTACTAGTAGAGTCTTTAGGGTCTAGTTAAAGGCATAATTCCAGAAACTTAGACAGTAAATTGTGGCTAATTTTGGTTACTTTCAGCTCTTATCATGGTACAGGCTCTCCATCCCGGACACCCTGACCCCCAAGACTATGGCAGGCAGCCATAAATGAGTTCTAGAGAAATGTGTACGAAGCTTGCAGAATCCAAGGTGAGCAATAAAGAGTCTGTGCTTCAATATTGGGGATCTGGGCTCAGATTGCTGATGGCTGCTTGTTGTCACAGAGGTACGGAAACAGAGGCAGGGGCCACTGTTTCAAGTCCCACAGACAATTATTGCAACACTGTAACCCTGCACCTGAAGTGACTTCCAGGGGATTTAAAGAGAACCTTTTCTTCCTCCTCCTCCTTTCTTTTTTTCCCTTTTTGGAAGCCAGACAATCAAGGACTAGGACACTTAAAAGCAACCGCATATAAAGGAGAATTTTAAAAGTTACCATGTATGCCCAGGGAAATGTACAGGCCCAGAAAAACCCAAAGATGACCTTAACTTTACACAGAAATGGCAACCCACTCCAGTATTCTTGCCTGGAGAATCCCATGGATGGGGGAGCCTGGTAGGCTACAGTCCACGGGGTCGCAAAGAGTCGGACACGACTGAGCGACTTCACTTTCACTTTGATCCTCATCACAGAGACTCCCTTCAACAAACCAACAAAAACAGCAAAATCAGGGGAAGAGTGAAAATCTGACCTCTAGAAGAACCACATTGTGAGATTAAATATCCAACCTTTTTTTTAACATTCATTTCATGTATTTATTTGGTGCACTGGGGCTTAACTGTGGCATGCAAACTCTTAGCTGTGGCTTGTGGGATTTAGTTTCCTAACCAGGGACGGAGCCCAGGCTCCCTGCTTTGGGAGCATGGAGTCGTAGCCACAAGGCCATCAGGGAAGTTCCCTCAATTGTCCAATCTTCAACAAGAACAACAACAACAACAACAAAAAACAAACTACAAGGCATACAGAGAAAGGGAAAATTATGGCCTATTCAAAGGAAAAAAGTAAATCAACAGAAACAGTCCCTGAGAAAGGCAAGAGGGTAGCATTAATATAAAAATACTCTAAACGACTGAGCCTTTAAGACCTTATGCTTAGTGAAATAATCACAAAAGGACAAATATTGTATGATTCCACTCATACAAGGCATTTAGAGTAATCTAATTCATAGAGACAAAAAAGTATAACAGTGGTTGCCAGAGGTTGTGGGTACAGAGTTTCAATTTTGCAGATGAAGTTCTGGAGACAGTTGTGATAGTTGTACAACAATGTGAATATGCTTAATGTTACTGAGCTCTTTACTCAAAAATGGTTAAAATGGGAAACTTTATGATGTATATATTTACCACCATTTTTAAACAGTAGTTTTTAAAGACTTTGGGGAAAAGAGCAAAAGATGACACAGGCCTCCATGTTGCACGATTACATTGACGCACCGTTTACATAGACCACACACTGAAGGAGCCTCCCTGGAGTTGGCCGACTTGGCAGCCCTGCAACCTTAACTCTCCTAGCCATGGCAGCAGACATTGCTAATCAACCACAGACCCCACTCATCCAGCACCAGACTCTTAAAATCCTCCACACCGAACCCCAGGCAACCGCTGTCACTTCCTCAGAGCTGATTGATGAGATGCCAAGTATTCGCCATCCTTACCCTAATGACCTTCTTGAGGTATGTCTGACAAAAGAGCTGGGGACACAGATATAACAGACCTGGTCATTCCTTTATTGGAAGTGGTATGCACTGTTGTACTCTACAAGCTTGTGAACCCAAAGAGATTTCAAGTTGAAGATTCAGTTGGTTTTCTTTGAGGTTGTAATGGCCCTGAATAAAACCACGGGTATGACAACTATGCCAGCGCCAATAGACCTGGATGATGCGGACGGCATGGAGCAAACGTAAATAACGGAGGCGGATGCACCACATGCGGACCCAGGATTGTAGCTTGACCACTGCCCATTCTTGCCTTGCGAAGGCGTCTAGAGCCACCCGTCGCCTGCTCTCCATCAGCCGCACCAGCTTCTGTTTCCACCAGCACTGAATGATCCATGCTTTGAGAGCCGCGTGCAGCAGCGTCCTGCGCACCAGAGTGCCCCGCCACCAGGCCTGAATGGCAACAACCGCCTTGTGTTCTTCATTTATCACGATTCTTACTTTGGGGCCTTAAAAGAGAAAACAGGGGACACTTAAGAAACACATACATTTTGGCCCTAAGTTGTGGCAGGAAGGGGCCCGTTTCCCTGACGTTTGGGAGCTCTGTGGTGAGCAGCAGCGGCACCTTGAGATCGACCAAGTGGCCTGCTGCTGCCACTTCCAGTTAATGGACATGGAAACCTCATCTTGTCCTCGGGGTCTCGGGGTCTCCGTCTGTAAAATGGAGGTTCACCCACACTTGCAACCTTGCCCAGTTTTGCACGGACCTGGTTGACCGTCTACAGCAGGAACACCCTGATCCAGAAGTGAAAGAGACAGACATTTCGCCTGGACCTGACCACCTACCTGAGAACCATGACTCTTGCCTTCAGCCACCTCTCGTCTGCTGGAAGAGTGGCCTTTTGGCTCTCCCTGCTGTCTCACCTCTGACTTCAGGTTAAACCTGCCTGCTGCCTCCCTCTGCCTCACCAAAACGTTAAAAGATTCCTGCACCTCACATACTTTTGGCTCTTAACACCAGTCAACACAGACCTCACTACAAAGATGCATGTGCATATGTGCACGCACCCCCCCACCCCCCGTCTTCCTGTACCTTGGCCTTTGCATTGCCCAAACACAATCCCCACTTTGAGACTCTCAACCCTGTGAGGCCTGGATTCACACTCTTTGCCCTCCTGCTCAGCACACACCTTGGCTAGACTCTCAACCTAAGGAAGAAATAGGGGGAAAAGACAGCCAAGGAGGAGTCAACCCCTCTCCATTTCCTACTCTATGTGTGGTGGCCATTCGTCCCAGTTTGCCTAGCATATCCTGGGTCTATGCCTGTTGTCCTGGTGTGATGGTGCTAAGTGCCCCTTTCACTCCCTGAAGCATCTGTCTTTGGAAAATAAATTACATGGTCACAGACCTTTGAGTCACTCCACTGGGCCACAAGAGCCAGATATAGAACAAGTCAAGGCTCTCCCCAACACAACATCCCAGATCCATCCACCCAGGGAAGGGTGGGAGGACAGTGGCAGTGGTGTGTAGGGTGTTGAAAGTGGAATCCCTTGCTCTCCTCTCCTTTGCTCCTTCAAGCTCTGTTCTATCAATGAGACATCATCACAACCTGTGATTATAATTTGGAAGCTTTGCTGTCCTTATCAGAGATTGGAGAGAAAAACATGAAGGTAAGGATGCTTTCCCCACCACTAGGTGCCAAGTCAGCCACACACGAGGCTTCCTGGACTTTCCTAGGATCTCAGACATGAGAAGGGGTCCCATCCTGAGGTAGCTATGGGAGATGTACCCAGCTCCAGGAAGCTTGGGTAGATCTACCTCATAAGACATTAAATGCCCATTGTTTGGGTTGGATAGTCAAACCGCCTTAGGTCTTAATTCTACGAAATTACCCATGGTTAGGGGCTAGATGTTCCCATCACTTTCAGGTCTGCTGTCCAGCCAGTGCTCTGGCCGGAAGAGATGGAGGGGAGAAAGGAGAGAGCGTGATGTCATAAGGGCACCTATGACTCCGGCACCAGAATGACTCCCAACGGCTGAGCCCCTTCTAAGGAAAACTTAAGAACCTGTCCTTTCTTTCCTACCTAAATGAACACAGTTCTGGTTACAAAGAAGAACACCTCAAATACTGCTCATTAAAACGTTAAGAGGGTTTCGGTACATTTATTTTTCAAATTTATTTTATTGAAGTAATTGATTTATAATGCTGTGTTAATTTCTGCTATACAGCAAAGTGGTTCAGTTATATATAATATATATACATTCCTTTATCATATTCTTTTCCGTTATGGATTATCATAGCATATAATATATAGTTCCCTGCACTACACAGTAGGACCTTGTTGTTTATCCATGTTATTCATAATAGTCTGTGTCTGCTAATCCCAACCCCCCAGTCCATCTCTCCTCAATTCTTCCTCCTCTTTGGCAACCACAAGTTTGTTATCTTTGTGAGTCTGTTTCTGTTCCGTAGATAAGTTCATCTGTGTCATATTTTAGATCCTATGTATGAATATCATATGGTATTTGTCTTTCTCTGACTTACTTCACTGAGTATGATAGAATTCAATTCATTTATTTTCATGGTTATTTTTATTTGTTTGTTCGTTTGGCTGCGCCGGGTGGTAGCTGTCGCCCTTAGGATCTTTGATCTTCATTGCAGCGTTTGGGACCTTTTGACTGTGGCCTGTGGGTTCTGGTTCTCCGACCAGGGGTGGAAACGGGCCCCTTGCGTTGGGAGTGAGGAGTCTTAGCCAGTGGACCACCAGGGCAGTCCTGACTTGAATTCGTTTAAACAATGGTATACCAAATAACAGTTAGAAGCAATGAGTGTGCCCTCTATGTACTGATATAGAAGAGTGTACAAAATTTAGCAAGATTAGCAAGTTCATCAAATCAAAATGAACTAAATAAAAGCATAGATTTATACACATATCTTGTAAAGGTATTATTTTAAAAGATGGTAGAAATTAGGAAGATATCCACAAAAATTAACAATGATCATCTCTGATGAGGATATTAGAGTTGGGGGAACAAAGTAAACTCCCTTCCTGTGGCTAAACTTACCTATCTGTAAGTCTCCTGGTTATTAGCTCCCTGGGAAAGCAAGAACCACACAGGCCAGAGAACCCCTGAGACCTCAGGACCAGCCAGGACCCACATCTCAGGCTCAAGTGGCCTCAAGCACTTTCTATCTTCTTTCCCTGAGGACCTCAAGGTCGCAGTGAGGAGACGGGGGGGTCAGTCAGACACCGCACAAGCAGGGCCCCACCTCTGTCTGTTCCTGGCCTCTGAAGACCCACTTGGCTACAGTGAGGCCCTGGTCCCCTCAGGGTCACAGCCCTGGGGGTCACTGAGAACTGCACTGTGGTGTGAAGAGGGAGTGTGGAGGAAGTCTGTGTGGGGCTCGGGGGAGAGCAGATGAAGAGAAGAGGAGGATGAAGGCTGAAAGGGAGCGTCAGTGTGAGGGTGATGAATGAGAGAGTGGACAGAACAAGATTACTGAGAACGGGAAATAGTGGAGCACAGTGCACGGGACAGAGAAGGCACAGGAGGCATCCGTTTGAACCCCTGGGAGACCCACACCCGTTTAATGCCCCCATTAGCCTGCCGCCATAGTCTAGCCCCTAGTCACACTGTCCCTGATGACGTTCGCCCCACTTCACAGATGAGGAAACTGAGGTGCGGAGACCTTACTACTGATTAGGGTAGAGGCCAGGGACTGCGGTGTTGGTGGATGTGGTGACTCTAGAAGCAAAGAGGGTGTTGGGGTTTTGAATGCCACCAGGACCTGCTCAGACACAAGCCAGTGGGCAGGGAGGAGCCTCCTCAGGGGCGGAGGAGGAACATAGGGGTAACATCATCCAAGAGGAGCTTTTGCAGGTGTGCTGGCTTGATTATGATGAGGGTACATCCCCTGGGGCCGGGGTAAGGGACACAGCACAGGAAACCAAACACAGGCAGCCCTCAGGACCACTGCGGGCGACCCACAGAAGGGCCAGCATTCTGGGGTCTCTCCCCATTCTCCTACCCTATCCCCACCATTCTCTGCCACCTCTCCCAGAGTTTCCTCCTAGAGGTTCTCAGTAGATCCCTTCTGGGAGGGGCAGAAATAAATAAGGAGGAGTCAGTGAGTGTCAGTGGGATCAGCCCCTTGAACATACTCCCAGCCCAGAGCCTGAAGGGGAAGGAAAGCAGGTTTGCTGGTCCTAGGGGCCTCACAGAGGTCCCCAGTATTATATAAGTGGATCAGCAATTCAACTCTTCTCACAGAAGACATAAGAGATGTGGGTTTGATCCCTGGGTCAGGAAGGTTCCCTGGAGAACGGCATGGCAACCCACCCCAGTATTCTTGCCTCCAGAATCCCATGAACAGGGGAGCCTGGAGGGCTACAGTCCACAGCGCTGCAAAGAGCCAGACACGACTGAAGTGACTCAGCACGCACACTCACACTCCTAATGTAATTATTGGTAGTAGTTTCATGTATATACCTTTGTTCCTTCTTTTTAAAAAATTTGGAATTTCATGTATTTATTTACAGCTGTGCTGGGTCTTCATTGCTGCGTGGGTTCTTCTTTAGTTGAGGTGGCTTCTCTTGGTGCAGAGCACAGGCTCCAGGGCACTCGGGCTTCAGTAGCTGTGACATAAGGGCTCTGTAGCTGCAGCTCCTGGGGTCTAGGGCACCGTCACAGAAGGTGTGGTGCACGGGCCTAGTTGCTCCATGGCATGTGGGATCTTCCCAGACCACAGATCGGACCCATATCTTCTGCACTGGCAAGCGGATTCTTTACCACTGAGCTACCAGGGAAGCCCCAAACATCTGCAGTTGATTTTGATGGTAGGGAGCCTTTTGGTGTTCTTAATTGGACTAAACATGATTCCCCTCCCACTCTGACTGCCGGTTTTTAAGGTGTGTAAATGTAACCTTCTTTCCTCGTTCTTTTGCTAAGGCTGAATTTTTATGCTGCTTGACAGTCACACTGAACGATGAGGATTATTAGCCCCACTTCACAGTTCAGGGAACTGGGGCTCAGATAGGAAAAATGACATATCCATGGCCACGCAGCAGTGAGTAGGGAAGCCACGTTGGTGTGACTTAGCTCTGTTTGGTTCCAAGTCCTTGCTCTTCTGAGTCACTGAACACAAGATAGAAAGGGAAATGAGGGGAGAGGGGACAGAAATCCTTCAGAGCAAGAGAGAGAGACCAGAACCTGAGCGAGACACAGGGGCAGGCCACAGAGGGACAAAAAGTAGGAGAGACACAGCTCAAGCCCCAGTGCAAGACAGAGAGCTAGAGCAGGAGGCCCCTGGGAAATGTGAGCTGAGGGACCCACTTGCCAGGGCAGAGGAGATGGAGCTGGGTCAGGTAGGGCTTCTGGGCTTGCAGCTTGGATGGGGAATAACACAAGACCTCAGACCACCTCTCTCTGCAGGGAACCGTGAAACAGCAGTGCCTGGATGGGCAGAAGGACAGCCTAGGCTTGACCTCTTAATTGGCATTTTATCATCACTTAGGCCCCAGTCTAACCCCAGGTGGCAGCTTGTCACAAGAAGGGACTGTCAGAGGACCAGTTCTTGCAGAAACTGGGGAGAGGGTGAGGAAGAGCCAGCTTCTGCCTTCTCAGCTCTGGGTCTGTGATCACCTAGAGGCTAACACTCACCAGAAGGTTCAGCTAGAAGTGGAATGCCTTCTTTCCCCACCCCCAAAAGGCCTGTGGAACCTCCCACATCAGTAAGGTCTGGAAGAGAATGAGTCCAAGCCTCCATTCAGGGTCAATGAGTGAGGGACAGATTTTGAGGTAGGAATGAGGGCAGGGGCCCTGAACTCTAACCATTTTCACTTTGGGGTTCAGATTCTAACTCGGAGACCAAGTGTGAAGTTACAGCCCCTAAAGTGGGCAGCAAGTTATTGGAAGGCGTCATTGAAAAGACATACTGCCGCTGACACACAAGAGAGACCTGGGCAACTGGATGCCCGTCACCCCCTCCCTTTCCTTGGAAGAAAAGCTGTGACCAACCCAGACAGCACAGTAAAAAGCAGAGACATTACTTTGCCAACAAAGGTCCATCTAGTCAAAGCTATGGTTTTTCCAGTGGTCACGTATAGATGTGAGAGTTGGACTATAAAGAAAGCTGAGTGCTGAAGAATTGATGCTTTTGAACTGTGGTGTTGGAGAAGACTCTTGAGAGTCCCTTGGACTGCAAGGAGATTAAACCAGCCAATAATCCTCCAGGAAATCAGTCCTGAATATTCACTGGAAGGACAGATACTGAAGCTGAAATTCCAGTACTTTGGCCACCTGATGCAAAAAAACTGACTCATTGGAAAAGACCCTAATGCTGGGAAAGATTGAAGGCAGGAGAAGGGGACGACAGAGGATGAGATGGTTGGATGGCATCACTGACTCGATGGACATGCGTTTGAGCAAGCTCCGGGAGTTGGTGATGGACAGGGAACCCTGACATGCATCCATGGGGTCGCCAAGAGTCGGACACAACTGAGTGACTGAACTGAACTGAACACTGCCTCCCTTGTCCTTGAAGTGTATGATCTACCCACCATTCCCACAGTGAGAGGCATTTTCAAGGATGCAGCCTTGAGAGTCATGTGTTGTTGAGAATATCTGGATGGTATATGTGGCTGAACCCCATTAAGGCCTCTATATAAACTTTCAAAATGCTGGCACGCAAGTGCAGAACAGAGATCTAGTCTGCAGCTGCCCACGACGAGCCTTGTAAATAAGTTCCCTTGCTTACTAAACCGGCCACCTAATGATCTGAGGTAGTCTGCCTCTTCCATCTTTTCTTGTCCTCCATTTACAGGGGGTCTGGTTGGGGTGCGGGGCACAGTTTATGAAACAACAGGAACCAGGATCAAGACCTTGGGGTAGGTGGGCTCCCCTCAGTCATGAGGATGGGAGATCATGCCCGGAGCAAATAGACTGGGGTGAATGAATTCCTGGCAAATGTGCTGCTGTGTGGGACCACCCCATCCCTTCCCCAGGCTTCCATTATACCCAGCCTTGGGGAGAGGCACCATTTCCATTGACCAAACATGAGTGATGCTCTCTGAGTTGGTGATATGGCAGATCTGTACTCCCAACTTCCCTGCCTATGTCAGACATTGCTAATCAATCACAATCTAGAGTCCCTTGGACTGCAAGGAGATCCAAACAGTCCATTCTAAAGGAGATCAGCCCTGGGTGTTCTTTAGAAGGAATGATGCTAAAGCTGAAACTCCAGTACTTTGGCCACCTCATGCGAAGAGTTGACTCATTGGAAAAGACTCTGATGCTGGGAGGGATTGGGGGCAGGAGGAGAAGGGGATGACAGAGGATGAGATGGCTGGATGGCATCACTGACTCGATGGATGCGAGTCTGAGCGAACTCCAGGAGTTGGTGATGGACAGGGAGGCCTGGCATGCTGCAATTCACGGGGTCGCAAATAGTCGGACACGACTGAGCGACTGAACTGAACTGCTCAGTCTGGACTAGAGCTCAGAATCCTCTTCCTCAGAAAAGCTCAGCGCCTCAGACAACCCGTGCCAACTCCTCAGAGCTAGCATGTGAGATGCTAACCATTTGCCACCCTTGGTCCTGGCGTTTCTCAAGCAGAGAGGGGCTGGGTAAAGACCACTTCACTGCTTTATTGGAAGGGGAATACACTCCGTCACAATGCAAGGCCCTGAGCCCAGCAAGATCTCGAGTTCGAGATGTAGCTGGTTGGCTGTGACTCTGTAGTAGCCCTTGATGAAACCCCGGGAAGTGCAGGAGTGGCACCTCCAGTAGGCCTGGATGATGCGGGCGGCACTGAGCAGACGGCAGTAGCGCCGACGGATGCGCCACATGCGGACCCAGGACTGCAGCCTGACTGCTGCCCACTCCTTCCGTGTGAAGTTCTCCAGAGCTGCCCGCCGCCTGCTCTCTTGCAGCTGCGTCAGCTTGACCCTCCACCAGGCCTGAATGATCCACACTCTGAGCGCCGTGTGCAGCAGTGTCCTGCGCACCAGGGTGCCCCGCCACCAGGCCTGGATCTTTACTGCTTCTGGATCACTCACGGGAGGCTTCTTTTGGGGTTTTGTGACCTAATGAAAAAAAGAAAGGATACATTGAGAGGATATTCCCCACCCACTTCAGCCCCAGGCTGTGCCATGAAGGGTCCCTGATGCCCTATGAGCAACCACTCCTCCTCTGATCCCCAGGAGCACTGTGCAGGATGCTGGCTGGACCCGCAGGCCAAGTAGGTGTCCTTTCTCTGTTCCCCTCTGGTTACTGGGCATGGATACATCACACTGACCTCTGAATCTCAGAGCACCCATCTGTAAAATGGGAGTATACGTGTCCTGGCTACCTGTTATTTTTTAAATTAATTAATTAATTTTAATTGGAGGCTAATTACTTCACAATATTGTAGTGGTTTTTGCCATGGGTGTGCATGTGTTCCCCATCCTGAACCTCCCTCCCACCTCCCTCCCCATCCCATCCCTCAGGGTCGTCCCAGCACACCAGCCCTGAGCACCCTGTCCCATACATCAAACCTGGACTGGCAATCTGTTTCACATATGATAATATACATGTTTCAGTGCTATTCTCTCAGATCATCCCAGCCTCGCCTTCTCTCACAGAGTCCAAAAGACTGTTCTTTACATCTGTGTTTCTTTTGCTGTCTCGCATACAGGGTCATCATTACCACCTTTCTAAATTCCATATATATGCATTAGTATACTGTATTGGTGTTTTTCTTTCTGACTTGCTTCATAATAGGCTTCTGACTTGCTGTATAATAGTCTCCAGTTTCATCCACCTCATTAGAACTGACTCAAAGGCATTCTTTTTAATGGCTGAGTAATACTCCATTGTGTATATGTACCACAGCTTTCTTATCCATTCATCTGCTGATGGACATCTAGGTTGCTTCCATGTCCTGGCTATTGTAAACAGTGCCGTGATGAACATTGGGGTACACGTGTCTCTTTCAATTCTGGTTTCTTCGGTGTGTATGCCCAGCAGTGGGATTGCTGGGTCGTATAGCAGTTCTATTTCCACTTTTTTAAGGAACCTCCACACTGTTCTCCACAGTGGCTGTGCTAGTTTGCATTCCCACCAACAGTGTAAGAGGGTTCCCTTTCCTCCACACCCTCTCCAGCATTTATGGTTGTAGACTTTTGGATCGCAGCCATTCTGACTGGCATGAGATGGTACCTCATTGTGGTTTTGATTTGCATTTCTCTGAAAATGAGTGATGTTGAGCATCTTTTCACGTGTTTGTTCTGGCTACCCAGTATTACATGGGTCAAGTTGGCCAACCTCAGGCCAGAATTCCATAATCAGCGTGTTATCAAAGTCCACCTGAGACTGCCCACCCAACCAGGATCCATGACTCTTCCCTTCAGACCCCACACACCTACTGGAGAAATGGCTTCCTCTGCTATCCTGCCCTTTCATCCTTGGTTCCAGCTCCAATTCACAACCTGCTCTCTTCCTCTTCAATATCATAGTGTTTAAAGTTTCCCCCATCCCATAAAATGCTGCCTCTCATCTCTTCCTCATCCTCACTTCTCTTGACTTTCAAACTTTAAATCTTAATTAGCAAGCAAACATAGATACACATATGCTCAAACAGACACACACACACACACACGCACATGCACACACGGGCGTGCGCGCACGCACACACATGCACACGCGGACACACACGCGTGCACACACACGCACACGTGTGCACACACACATGCACACATGCGCACGCGGACACACACGTGCGCACACACGCACAGACACGTGCACACATGCACACACACATGCGCAGACGCGCGCACACATGCACACACTTGCGCACACACACGTGCACACATATGCACACCACGCGCGCGCACACACACGCGCACGCGCGCGCGCGCACACACACACACACACATGCACACCATTGATTAAAGCCAGCTTCCAAATAGAATACCGTCTATTCCACTCCACACACAGCTCCCGCCCCCGTACCCGAGCCCCACGCCCTCCGGGTGAGGCTCATGCTGCTCCTGATCTCTTATCAGCACCATCCACTCCCTTTGTTGCTGCTTCATTCTCTTGTTTGGCCTTTTAAAAAAAAAAAAAAATGGGAAAAGGGGACAGATAAGAAAGAGTTTATTCCTGTCCTTGGCTCTGGAACATACCAAAGACACTAGCCACAACATCAGGACCCAAAGCCCGGAGACATCCAAGTCAGGGCTCCTCTTACCTCTGCCTTCTTTAATATCGGCGATGGTTCTGAGGGTGAACTTTTCTCCATCAGCCTCTTATTCTCCTGAGGCTTATTTTCAGCGTTTTCATCAAGTGTCTTAGGCTGGTCTGTCTCCTGCAATCAGCAGAGAGGGGAAAGGCGAGAGTGAGGCTGCTCTCCCTCTCTCTCCAATAACCAAGCCACACAGCCCTAGTGTACAGGGCTTCCCAGAGTAGTCAGAAGTTAGGGGGAGTTCTCTCACCCTGAGATTTATGGGGACATCCCCCAAATGCCTAGTGTGTCAGCCTCTGTCGTACTCACCATTGGTCCCACATGGATTGGGTGTAGATGGTTTAAATCCCCTCAGGTCTGTGTTCCTCTAGTCATGGCATGGGAGAAAAGAGTCCGGGGGCAGGCCTGTGATGTCATAAGGGCATGTATGACGCAAGCACCAGGATGGCTCCCAAGAGTTAAGCCCCGTCCAAGGAAGAGGCAACAGTGATGTCCATTGTCTTCTGCTGGAAATGGCCAAAAGCAAGACACTGGAAAGAGTGACCCATCGATATAAAGGTGTATAAAGACAGTCATTGGTGACATCCCCAGTTGGTTAAACTGGGCATTGATCTAATGGTTTATACTCCATTTATACTATAGCCTATAACATAACTGTTGAAAAATAATTTTATCTATATGTACTGATGAGAAAGTGTATCCAAGATGTATTTGTAAGTGAAACAAGCTGAATATCATTATGATCCCATTAGATGAGATATAAAACTATCACTGGATGGAACGGTAAAAAAACCATCAAGATGTATAATTATACATATATGCTATAAAGGCAGATAAAGAGGGAGAAAGGTATGCACACAAACAGCTACCAATGATTACCTTAGGAGAGAAGAGGTTGAATTGCTGACCCATTCATACAATACGGCAGAACTCTGTGAGGCCCCCCAGGACCAGCAGACCTTCTTTCCTTCCCCCTCAGGCTCTGGGGCTGGGAGCATATTTAGGGGGTTGATCCCATTGACACCCTCATAGACCCCCTCCTTTCTTCTCTTCTTTCCGCTCTCCCCTGAAGAGGTCTCCTTAGGACTTCTGGTAGAGGTGGAGAAGAATGAAAGAGAAGATGGAGGCTGGAGAAGGAAGCTCAGCCCCCTCACGCTCGCCCCAGGCCCCTTGGTTGAATAGTGTCCCCCTCCGCTGCTCAGCCCCTGGGGCAGCTCCTCCCTGCCCACTGGATTGAGTCTGGGTCAGTCCTGGTGGCATTCAAAGCACCAGTACCCTCCCTGCCCCTAGGGTCACCCCATTCACCAACAGCCCGCGCCCTGGCCTCTGCTGCTTGAGTCTCCCTCCACCCTGGGGCTCCATCTGTGCAATCCTGCCTGTGTCCCTGGAATGCAGGGACTTTAATTTCTCCCCTCGCTCCGCAGATGCTCACGGGTCCAGCTACGAGGAGCACGTGTTTAGTGGCCATTCGTTTATCTTCTTTTATCAAGTATTGGTTTAAGCATTTATCCCACTTTTATTGGGCTGTTTGTCTTCATCACTGAGTCACAGAAGTCCTTATACTCTGGATGTGAGTCCTTTATCAAATACCTGTATTGTAGATGTTCTTTTTCCCCGTCTGTGACTTTTCAAGTGCTGTCTCCTCATGAGCAGATGGTTTTAATCTGGATGAAGTCCACTTCTATCAACATTTTATACTGAGTGCTTTCTCTGCCCCAAGAAATCTTTGTCAACTCCAGGGTCACAAAATATTTCTCATGGGTTTTCTTCTAGGAGCTTTGGATCAGCTTTGCTTTAGTTTTTGTTTAGGTCTATGATCCATCTTGAATTAATTTATTTTTGGCTATGTTAGATAGGGGTCATTTTCTGTTCCATTGAAAGATCCATTTCCTTTCTGCATTGACTTAGCTTGGTACATAAAAAAATCAATGGACTGTGTAAATGTGAGTCTATTTCTGGCTTCTCTATTCTGTATCATTGATCTGTCTGTCTCTTCTTACATTCTTACCTGTCCTGATTATTGTAATTTTATAGTTTTTCAAGACAATAAGTCTTGAAATTAGATAATGTATCTCCTTCAACTTTGCAATTCGGTATCAAGAATTTCACAACTGCTCACACAGTTGATCTCTGTATCCTATAACCCTTGAATGGAAACTTTCCATTTCAGGTGTGCTTTTAATTTTTATTTGTTAACAGCTTTGTTAGAATGTATAATAATGCAGATGCTCTATAATTCATCCCCTTAAAGTACTTGGTTCAGTGGTTTTTATCTTTTTAATGGTTCGTCTGCGTCGAGTCTTTGTGGCACACGGGAACTTTGTTGTGGCATGGGGCTTCTCTCCAGTTGTGGCTCACCAGCTCGGTAGCTGTGTGTGGGCTTATTGCCCCACGACATGCGGGATCTTTGTTCCCTGACCAGGGATCAGACCCACATCCCCTGCATTGGAAGGTGGATTCTTTTTTTTTTTTTAATTGTTTCACATACTTATTACTGAGCAAATGGATCCCTAGCGAGGAAACACCCCTAGCCAAACATTCCATTGCTCCCATAAAATACTCGTGAGCTGTTCAGACAGTGGTGATGTTCTCATTGCCATGATTCCCTTAAGATGCGCGTGATCTTGACACAGCATAAATGTTTGCCACTTCATATGTGAGACTCCTTATATCCCCAGCTTGGATCTTCTCCAGTGACCTCTCTTGGAGCTTTGCCTGATTTTATTACCAGTTTTCATTCGAATCCACTAGGGAATAGGATGATTCCATTTTTGTTTCCTGCCCAGGAAACACTTGATCCTGCAAGTCTTGTGAGAAGACTGCAAGGAGCAAATTCAACCGAACATAAGATAGGATGGAGAAAAGACTGAACGGCAGGTTCTTAACCACTGGATCACCAGGGAAGTCTGTATTCGATGGTTTTTTAGTATATTCACAGATACATGCACAATTTCCTTATTCCTGTATTTTTTTGGGGTAGACTGGGGGTGCCTGTAGGCCATTTGGGGGATCCAGAGGTGAGGCATCCTCAGTGACATGGGCAGGCTTCCTGATGGAACCTGTGAAGTGGTTAGTGGGATCTGCATCCATTTGATAAGTTTTAAACCCTACCTGCGGAGAGGGCAATGGCACCCCACTTCAGTACTCTTGCCTGGAAAATCCCATGGATGGAGGAGTCTGGTAGGCTGCAGTCCATGGGGTCACACAGAGTCGGACACGACTAAAGCGATTTAGCAGCAGCAGCAGCAGCAAGCCCTACCTGCTGTTCTTTCAGCCCCTCCCCACCCTTCGGTCAATCCGCTCACCTGTTTTAGGAATGAGAAACGCACACTTTAGTGACCCTGGGGCTGTGATCTGAGGAAGTCCCAGGGCCTCATGATGACCAGGTGGGTTTGCAGAGGACAGAAATAGGCAGAGCCAGGAAGGGCCCCACCTGGTATCTTTTGCCTGGTTCAGAGCTACAGAGCTAAGAGTTTCTACAGTGGCTCACCTCACCCTCACCTGTGGCCTTGAGTCCATCAAGGGTAGAAGAAGACAGGACAGCTCTTGAGCCCATTGGAGTGGGCAGTGGGAGGCACAGTGCACCCCTGAGTCACACGGCTTCATATTTGTTATAAAACAGAGCAGTGAGCTCACTGCCTGTTCAGCTTCCCTGCATCTACCGGACACTGCAGACTGAAGTCTTGATCCTCCTCCTCCATCCTGCTTTCCCCTCGGTCTTCCTCATCTTCATAAATGTCACCACTGACTACTATGTTGCCACCTTCATCTCATTGCACAATCAACACATCAACAAGGTCTGTCGACTTCTCCAAACACAGCCCAAACACAGCCCTGTCTCCCCGTTCCTGCCGCTGGGCCCTCTCACCTCCGTCACCTCTTACCTGCTATTACTATAGCTTCCTAAGTGGCCACCCTTCTTTCCCCCAAAGCTCTAATTAATTCTCCACACAGCAGCGAGTTGTGTTTTCTCTTTACTGTGAACCAGCTCATTTTACGTATTTGCTTTCAACCCTCTCATGGCTTCCCATTGCCTGGAAGGAAGGGAGTGAGGGAGAGAGGGAGAGCCCAACTAGAGTCTCAGCTGACCAAGGCCAAGAATAGAAGCCATAGGAGGGATTATTTTCAGTTTCAATTCCAAGGGCATTTATTTTCGTTCTCCCTGGAAATGTGCTAATGGAAAAGGGGTTTGTAGATTAAGGGGCATCTCCATATTACTTGCAATATTGTTCAGAAGGTATGTGTATCCCATCATTAAGCTCAATTTAAGGCGGGGACATAGGGAGTGAATTCTAGTAACATCCTCTGATCCTAACAAGATTTTCAGGGATTCGGTCTGAACCTGACCCTTCAGGCCCCGAGAATGAAAGGAGCAGCTCTGTCCAAGGGGGAGGCCTGGGGGGACCAGGGGGAAGCCACTGCTGCTTGAGAACCACAGGCTCAGCTGTTGGACTCAAGGCATTAGAGGAAAGGTACGGCAGAATCCTTAACATTCCCATTTTCCAGAGTTTCCAGAGGAGAGGCGGCTTCACAGCCCTGGTAGCTCTCCAGTCAAGCCTCTCCACCTCTTTACTCCACCCCACGGCAGGAGCTGAATTATCTAGTGAAATCAGGAGAATGAACATTCCTTTGACATGTTTACCTGGCAGGGGCAGTGCTCACAGGACTCATGCAGCCTGGCTGTCATTTGGACCAAGGGCAGAGCTATTCCCACCTCTGACCCTTGTCCCCAAGCAGTGAGCAATGCAGGGTCCCACCTCCACCCGACCCCCACCCCAAGGGCAGTCTGGCTCCTAAAGCTTCCTGACCTGGCCTGGGTAGGGGGATCAGCCTGACTTGTAGGAATACGTCCATGACGGTCTGTTGGGACAACAGTTTAATTTGTATTTATTTTTGGCCGTGCTGCATCTTCGTTACTGTGTGGGCTTTTCTCTGGTTGCGCCAAGCAGGGACTGCTCTCCAGCTGCGGTGCTCAGGTTCTTCAGTGCACTGGCTTCTCTTGTGGAGCACGGGCTCTCGGGTGAGCAGGCTTTAGTAGTTGCGGTTCCCAGACTCTAGACCACAGGCTCAACAGCTGAGGTGCACAGGCTGGAGAAGGAAATGGCAACCCACTCCAGGATTCTTGCCTGGAGAATCCGACAGAGGGGCCTGGCAGGCCATGGTCCACACGATTGCAGAGAGTCGGACACGACTGCAATGACTAAGCATGCGCAGGCTCAGCTGCTCTGCAGCACGTGGGGTTTTCCCGGACCAGGGACTGAACCCGTCTCTTGCAATTGGCAGGTGGATTCTTTACCACTGAACCACCAGCGGAAGCCCCCTGACTATCTTCCCTTCAGTCCTCAGACCCCAGAGACAGGCCTTTACACACACTGGACAGCCACAGCTTCTTAGCTGAGGGCTCAGCAGCTGCCGACCCCAATCAGCCCAGAGCAGGGGGTAGGAAGCTGGCCTAACAGAGGACACTCAGGGTCCAGGAGCCAGAAGCCAGCTGAGGGCCCCATCCCCAAATTCCCTGGAAAGGCTAAAGCCCCTAGGCCTTTACTAAGCCATCTCTGCCCTCCCCACCCAAGAAGCTGGAGGAGACAAGGCCCAAAAGAGGAGACTTTTAATACAAAGAAAGCAAGGGATGACCTGGGGAGAACTTAAATAAAGGGAATGTGAGTGTCAGGAGCCAGCAGCCGGGGGTCTGGGGGCCCTGCGGAGAGGGATGATGCAGACAGAGTTCCGGGCCTCTTTGATCCGCCACCACCGGCCAAGCCTGCGGGAGGGAGAGGTGCCGCTGAGGCCAGGCCCAGCCCTCCACAGTGTCCACCTCTCTTCCCACCCAGCCAGTGCCACCTGTCCCTCCCTCGCCCCCCGAGGCATGCCTCATACCTGTGCTCCTGCCCCACCCCAGCCACCAGGAAGTCCCCAGTACTGGAGAACTTGAGGCTATTGACAAAGCCCACCTGAGAAGAGGGAAGGACAACGTAGTGAGATATAAGAGACCCTCCACCACAGCCCAGCATCACAGTTAAAGGTCCACCCTGCTCTGCCCTCTGCCGCCTGGGCCTCAGCCTCCACATCTCTGAGATGGGAAAAGTAGATCGCAGGCCTTGCAGAGAGTTTGTGGGGATTAGGGAGATACTGTGCACCAAGTACAGCCTGGATCATGGCTCAGGAGACTCCATGACCAAGCCCTGAACTGCCACTCTGCCCTAGGCTGCCCCAAGACCACACGCTAGCCTGGCATTCAGCCCGGCACCAGTCATGCAGAACCCATCACAGGGCCAGGCCCTCTGTGCTCTGCACACACTTCCCTGCCTTGTACCCCAGGACCCAGGACAGGGCCTGGGACTCCTTTGGGAGGGGAGTGGAGGCAGAAAAGGGAGAGGAAGACGGGAGAGTTTCTGCAGGCCCTGTAGGAGCTGGGGCTACAAAGGGAAGTCACAGCTGGCCCTGCCCTGAGGAACCACCCTTCCGGCAGGAAAAGACTGGTAAGGGGCTTTGGGAGAGTGGTAAAGACAGGCTGGTATTCAAGCCCCACTCACCAGGGGGATGTCGTAGAGAAGGTCAAGCTGCCGGAAGCCCTCTCCACATTGCCAGAGCCGCACAGAATTGTTGTGGGAGCCTGGGAGACAGTAAGCAAGCCCCTCAGCACCCTACCCTGGGATGTCCCCCCTATCCCAGGAGGGGATGCCCCCTATCCCAGGAGGGGATGCCCCCCTCCCTGCCACACAGGGAGCCTACCTGTGGCCACAAGGTCTGTGTTGAGCAGGGCTGCCACTGACGACACCCAGAAGGGCTGCTCCAAGCCCGGCTCCCCCCGCAGCCCGTGGGCCTCACGCTGCAGGGCAAGTGGCCGCTTCTTGGAGAGGCCCCACAGGGCCACAGAACTGTGGACAGGGAGCAGGGTGAGAGGGCAGGGCAGAGGACCACATGGCAGGAAGGGACCAAATGCACACCAGCCACGCGAAGCAGACAGGGTGACCTGCGCGCTCTGCCTCAATGTCCCCACCTATGGAAAGCGGCTGCTCCAGCTCCCGACCAAGGGGATTTTCGATGCAGCAAGCCCGGGGCAGGGGTGGGAGGCAGCTCTTACCCGTCGTCCGCGCCCGACACCATGTGCTCCTCGTTGATGAGCTGGATGCTGTCGATGGAGCCCCTGAGAAAGGAGCCGTGAGGGGCATGGCCCAGCCTCCCCACCAGCCCACGCTGCCCCCCACGCTGGGCACAGCAGGCCGCCTTACTGGTGGCCATAGAAGACGAGCTGGGCCTCCTCGGGGATCTTCCACACGCGCACGGTCCCGTCCCGGCCCCCAGCGGTCACGCAGCACTCCCTGCTCAGAGCGTCCAGCGCGGCCACGGCGTCCTGGTGCCCGAAGCTGGAGCGGGGACAGACGGAGGACGAGGTCACCCGTGAACCTGAACACACACGTGTGCATTCCCTCTCCCCGGGCACACTCACAGCGTCTCCACGTAGGAGTTCTCTGCCACATTCCACACCTTCACAGAACGGTCGTGGGACGTGCTGTAGAGCTGGTGGGTGCCTCTGCGGAACGCCAGCCCCTGGGGATTCATGGAAAGAGCAAAGAAGGGGACCTGAGCTACAGCAGCCAAGACAGAGGTCAGGCCCAGGGAGGACGTCCTGAAAAGCACGTCACGTGGCACAGGGAGCCCCCCTCGAGAGCTCTGTGGGGCTCTACGAGGAGCCAGAGGCACACTCTCTTGCCCTTGTCAAGCAGGTACAGACTCCTTGGAGGCCTCCTTCTCCCTAGGCAAGCTCGCCTCAATCTCCCCCAGCTCTTCCCCATCACTTCCCCGTTTCTGTCCTATACACCAACGTGCAGGTTCTATGATGAGCACCCTCGGCCTCACTCACGCCATTCCCTGGAGCCCAGCACCAAGCCTGGCCCGTTCAGGTGCTTGAGAAATGTCCACTACAGGAGGCCCAGCTCCTTACCGATACAGCGTCCCGGTGACCTGTGAAGGTGTACAGGTGCTGGCAGCTCTGGGCCTCCCAAATGAGAATGAGCTTGCTGCGGTCGCCTGAAGCCTATGGGGACAAGGACCATGGCCAGAGGCACCCACTGCGTGCCCACACCTCTCACCCACCCCCGGGGCCAACGCAGCCTCACCAAGTACTTGCCATCGGAAGAGATGGCCATGCAGAGGACATGGGTGCTGTGGCCGGGGGGTTGCCCCTCGGCGCCCTTCTTGGCTCGAGGGATCACATGAAGTTTCCGTCCACTCTCCACACTCCCTGGCACCAAAGGGAAGACAGATGCTGCTAGGACTGGGGTAGGCATCTGGTAGCCCCCTCAAGGGCCGCGTGGGACCGTGGAAAGTCCTAGCCTCAGGTCAGAAGACCTGGCTCAGCCACTGGGAGCCCCTGGACCAGTCACCTCCGTCTCATCTGTCAAGTGGTGCCAGTAATCCCCAAGCCAGCCAGGAAGCCCGGAAGAGAAGGGACAGGGAAGTACTTGGGGCTGATGGCGCGAGCTCTTCCTGCTACTACTTGGGTGGAGGAGGCCAGCCCTCAGCAGTCAAAGGCTGGGAACCCAGGAGGACCAGGAACTCAATCCCAGGGCTGTGCAGAGCCTCAAGCATCCTCTAGTCCAACTGCTCACCTGCAGCATCAATTCCTATTAAATCACCAGCCCACCTCTCCTCCATCATCTCTGATGATAGTGACAGGGAGCTCACAAAGCCCCACTCCTGGGCAGACACTTCCACCGTCACCCAGAAAACACCTCTCAGGGAGCAAACCTGCCTCCAGAAGCTTTCCCCATCAGGCTTCCATCTTCCCTGCTTATTCCCTCCTCCCCAGACCAGCCCTCCCAGACGATCCCTCGGGGCTGTGCCCCCACCCAGGCACTCACTCACACTTAATAATGGTGCAGTCTTTGGCAGCAGAAAAGATGGCCAGGTCGTCAGGGGTGACAACCAGACATGTGATAGACAGCTGGTGGCCCCGTAAGATTCGAATGTCAGCCGGGTCTGGGGCCTGGATCTAGGCAGGCAGGGGCTGGGTCACTGTGACTGGGGGCAGGAAGGCCCCCCTCCACACACACACACACACACAGACACACACACACACACACACGTACACACACAGAGACACACACACACACACACACACACACACACACACACACACACACGCCAGACTCAAGGTGGCAAGGACTGATCCTGTCTGGCCAGGTGCCCACTAGGTTTCACAGCGAAGACCCCACAGCCTGAGTCCCCAGTTGTCCACCGCCCCAGGTGACCCCCTCCAATCTGACACCAAAGTGCCCTGCCCACTCACCTCCTTTGCCACTGACTTCTGCAGCCTGCCTCTCTGCTCGAGCTGCGTGAAGAGGAAAGGAATGAGATCCCAGAAGCAGACCAATCCCACCCCTTCCCTGCCACCACTTTCCCTCCACACTCACCACAGCCTCCTGCAGCCTCCCTGCCACCTGGGCCTCCTCAAATTCGCGGGCCTCGGCCTTCTCCTCCTCTGTGGAGGACAGAAGAGCCCAAGTAAACCCAGGCCGAGACCCCACTTCTCCCTTCCTGTCCCAACCTGCCGCCTCAGTCCTAGGCCCTGAACACTTGGGCTGTGTCCCATGGAAGTTCAGGCCACCTTGGGCAAAGGTGGCGGGGGGTGGATGGGGTGGGGGGTGGGGCAGGGAGGGCTGGATGATCTCCTCCTGCCCACCCTCTAGCTTTGCTTATCAGATCATTCTAAAGCCCCATGAAGCCTGGCCCGCCCAAGGAGGTCCATCAGAGCTCACGCCACCCTCGCATAGGGCAGCCAGCACCTGCAGCCCCAGCTGCCCACCAGGTACCTGCATCAGTCACCCACCAGGGGGCACAGGCCATGTCCCTAACCTGCCCAGCCCAAGGGCTCACCTTGCTGCCTGAGCTGCTCCAGGTAGACCTTGGCCAAGCGCAGCTTCTTCTCCTGTGCGGTCTCCTCCAGCTCCTCCTCCTCCTCCTCCTCAGTCCTCCTGGGCGCTAGACTGTGGGCAGGAGCAGGTTGGGTTTGAGGAGGTTCGGCCCACTCCTCTGGCCACTAGGACTCTGCCCCTCACTGCCTTCCCTGCCACTGGACCACCTCCATCCCTGCCAGCCCTCATGGCCAGTGACGACACTCACAGAAAAAAAAAGATGTGACTTACCAAACTGAAAGGGCCCATCCAGGGACCAACATAAGGGTGAAAATAGACCCCAAACCCAAAGACACAACTGTGAAGTCTCTCAACTCTGGAGGGAAAGAGAAGGTTCTATAGGTCCAAGAAAAATCAGATCATATTCAAAGGGTCAAGAATCAAAATGACTCCAGACATCCCTCAGAGCAGGACACAGAGGAACCGCACACAAAAATTCGCAGTAAAATGCGAAGCACTGGGATGGCGCCAAGCTGGACCATCCGTGAGGAGTGAGGATATTTTCAGGGGTACAAGGTGCCACAGAACTGGTCCCTTCTCCTCCTTTTAAGGATGGAGGGTGTGCTTCCCGAACAAGAAGA
Organism: Oryx dammah; assembly: GCF_014754425.2. NCBI lineage: Eukaryota > Metazoa > Chordata > Mammalia > Artiodactyla > Bovidae > Oryx > Oryx dammah. The sequence goes on from NW_024070193.1 coordinate 11,497,128, forward strand.
CTGACCTAAACATGGGGAAGGTGTAGAAGTGTTAGTTGCTCAGTCATGTTCGACTCTTTGCAACCTCACGGACTGTAGCCCACCAGGCTCCTCTGTTCACAGCATTCTCCGTGAATACTGAGTGTGGGCTGCCATTCCCTTCTGAAGGGATACCGAAGTGGGCTGGGAATACTGAAGTGGGCTGCCATTCCCTTCTCCAGGGGAGCTTTCCGACCCAGGGATAGAAGCCGGGTCTCCTGCATTACAGGCTGATTCTTTACTGTCTGAGCCAGGCACAGGAGACAGGAAACAGAAGATCCAACATGGAAAGTGGAAAAGGTAGATCTCAAAACAACAACTACCCCCAGACACAAGGGAGCCACCAACCCAGACCTGACGTGAGGATCCAAGAGGCAGACGTATTGGGACTGTCACCGCCCCATCCTCACTGCCGAAGCCCCATCCTCTACCCTGAGGATGGGATTCCAGGTGAAGCTTAACTGGGTCTGGCTGGACCTTGTGAAGATCTTGATTTCCCCTCCACACCCCTCACTTAAGGTGAGTCCTACGCTGACTTGCTCCTGGGAGCTGGAGGTAGGTCATGGGAACTCAGAAGCAGAAAACCCAGGGCCGCCTGTTCCCTCTGATCACGTGCCTGCAGACATCTAGTCCCTGTCAGGTACTCCAACTGTTTCCAAGACTCATCCATGACCTTGCCCACAGCTTCCCCAGAAGAGACATTGGAAATTCTCAAGGAAGCCAGGGCCTCATGCTCTTGAGACCAGTTAGTACCCAGCACCAAGCAAGTCTTCAGCCGACAGAGTTGCTGCCCTTCCCTCACATAACCAAGGTCTACACTTCTACTCAGTTTACTCAAACGAATAAATCTTTGTTTAGTGTTCACACATAGGAGACAGAACTCTAATGAAAATCAAGAGAAGCATACACCATTATAATTCCACTCATATAACATTCTGGAAAAAGCAAAATTCTAGGAATGGCAGTTACCAGGGGAGAGAGAGAGAGAAACTGACTACAAAGGAGCCAGGGGGATTTTGGAGAGTGGTAAAACCCTTCTATATCTTCATAGTGGTGGCAGTTTATATGAGTCTGTTACAACTCACAGAAAGGTACACTAAGAAACAAATATCACTGTATGTAAATTACACCTGAATCAGAAAAGGAAAAAAAAAGAGAGAGATAAAAAAGACGGAAGGAAAGCAAAGAAATTATTAACTCAGGAATGGCAGCTGGGTCTTCCACGTTTCTAGTTCTGGTGGGTGCACAGAGGTCCATCATTTCATTATTACTGTCTATGGTACAATTACATTTCATTAACTCTTCAGCTAATAAATTCCACAACACATTTTAAAAATATTTAAAAGTGTTTCACACAGGGCCTGACACACACTCACCCGCAGTAACCTCAGGACTACAAAAAGTATATAAAGTCCTTCTGCAAGCAGGTTAAGACCAACACGTACTCAATATTTAGAGGCAGAATTTCTAAAGCCAACTTTAAAAAAATAATAATTTAACATTTGTATTTCTTTATTTGTTGGCTGCGCTAGGTCTTTGTTGCTGTGCCCGGGCTTTTCCTACTTGTGTTAAGCGGGCACTATTCTCTGGCTGTGGAGCATGAGCTGCTCACTGTGGTGGCTTCTCTTGTTGAAGAGCACAGGCTCTAGGTCGTGTGGGCTCAGTGGTTGTGGCACACAGTTTTAGTTGCCCTGTGGCATGTGTAATCTTCCCAGACCAGAGACTGAACCCATATTGGCAGGTGGGTTCTTAGCCACTGGATCACCAGAGAAGTCCTCTAAAGCCAACTGTGAAGGAAGGCACCAGGATTTCCTGGTGTGACAGCTTCCATTCCACAAGGTCAGGCTTGACAGCTTGCTAGCCCCCTTTGGATTCCGCAGTATGTTCCACCCCCATCACCTGAGGAATGAAGGAGGTACACAAAGCCCTTCACAATCTAGATGCACGCCCCACCTGCCCTTCCACCCTCTCCATCTTCCATCTGGGCTGTTTAACCCCTAGACTTTTCTCTGATCCCTGAATGCCTTCCCTACCTCTCCATAAGGAAGCCCTCCTGATCTCTCCAAGCCCTATTTAAACTCCCCTTTTCTGTTCCCACAACACACAGCTCTAAGATACGCCTCCCATCACAACACATTCTGTCTTCACCTGCCGGCTTATCTCTGTTCTCAAAACAATGAAACTAGTGCCTGGCACTCTCAGTAACTGAAATTGTGAAGAACTAACGAGCATTTCTTGTATCCTCCCCTTGCCTGGAGTTCAGCTCCCTGTCACGAGCCAGGAAGGTTCAGCAGGTCTCCCATTGGGACTGGGGGTCCTCCCCACACAGAGACCCTGCAGAGAAGGAAATGACAGTTCTCAGGCTCAGAAAGTGGAGGAAAGAGTCAAGACCTGAGATCCTGGGTTCTGGCCCAGTTCTAGCACCCCTTCAACTGAGGATTCCTTCCATACACCATGGGTTCCAGGGTTCCTTTCCACTAGGTGGAAAAAAAGAGCTCACCTCTCACTCTCCGAGTCGCTCGAGATCTCCTCATTCATCTTGCCGCCATCCTTGGACTTGACCTTGTCCCCAGAGTCGCCCTGGGAATTACATAATACGTTTTTGGTCAGGGGTCCCGACCACTCGGGCTCTGACCAAGAGAGCCACTGAGAAAGGCAGTGGGCCCTGGCTCAAGTGAAAGGCTTTTCAGGATTTGACGCAAGGAGAAAGGGACGAAGCTGACTCCAACCCGGGTCCCGGGGGCGAGACCCCCGGATGGGATTAGGGTGGTTCCAATAGGAGGGATAGACCCCCGCCTGCCAAAGCGCCATGCTCACCTTTCGCCGCCGCTTGCCGGTCCCCGCACCAGCCCCGGCCCCTGAGGCAGGCTTTCCCCTCTTACGAGCCGCCCCTGTCGCCAACATGCTGTCCACGGCGCGTGTTGCAGCCGCCACTGGAGAACTCACGTGGCGGCTAAACCCTGGCAGTCCCACCAGACTCCCCGGCTCCCACCGCCCTATAGGTCCCGCCTCCCAGAGCTCTATTGGGTCCTTGGATAGGTTCTGCCTCGCCCCCAAGCTCCCATAGGGTAAATGCCTGTGGCCCCGCCTCCTAAAACTCCTATAGGCTCCCGCACCCTGGCTCAGACGGTAAAGGAAGCAAGCCTCTTCCCGGCGCTTCCGGCCAACGACTGTGGCGCATGCGCCCCGCCGCTGAGTGACGTCTGAAGAGGAGTCGGACTCCGACGCCTTCTCTGTGTTTGCGCCCCTTGGACGCTGGGGGGCGTCAGAGATGCAGGGTTCCTTTCCCTGGACCGTGACTCCTCCCCGTCAGGGGCGGGGACCAGGGTGAGAGTCTGACTCCCTAGTAACCGGGGGAGAGGGAGCCAGGCAGTCCCGGGGAGAGGAAGGCAATGTCTGCACCTGCGGCCAAGGTCACTTGACAAACCGGTGGACACGTATTGCATGCCTCAGGCGAGATGTGCACCCCTAAAGGTGCGTCAGTCCCCTGGGCCTTAGCTGTGTCCAGGTCAAGAGTCCCCCCATCCATGGGACAGGCTGCCCCGGCTGGGCCTGCCCAGCCTCTGACTCACCAGACTGGTGACCAAATAACTGGAAACCCATCCACACCCAGTTCATCCCTGCTCCCTTGAGGCTTACAGAGGGTTGTTAGAACTGACTGCCTAGGAGGTAGACCCGGTGGCCACCACGTCTCCCAGGTCCCTGCTTCTCTTAGGTGAGTGCCCTATGGCCCTGCCCACAGCCCTCCACAGGGCAAGGCAGGGCAGGGTGGGTGTGCCTGGCTTTTGCCCTCTGGCAGTTCAGTGCCACTGGTCTAGCACCCGGACTGGCATCCCAGAAGTCTTGAGTCTGATGGGAAGAGTTTCTGTGCTACTGGGCCCCAAGCTCTGGAGAGATAGAGCTGGCCTCAGGAGTGCTGCCCCTGGGAGCCATCGCCCTCTCTCCTCCATAGCTAGGGTGACTCAGCCCAGCAACCATGCCAGGTCCAAGTCAGCTGAGATGGGGGAGGAACAGAGAGTGCTCTGCAAGGAGGAGCCCAGAAGTGGGAGGGGGGAGATTTTCCTTTCACTTTCCCTTCCACCTCAGTACACATAGGAGAGCTAGAGAGGGTGGAGAGCCCCTCTTCCTTAACAAAACTTGGAATATTGAACAGAGGCCGGGCCTGGCCCCAGTGACTAGAGAAAGGGGTCTGTCCGGGGTGCAGATATCTGGACCTGATGAACTATGGAATGAGGTTTGTGACATTGTACAGGAGACAGGGATCAAGACCATCCCCATGGAAAAGAAATGCAAAAAAGCAAAACGGCTGTCTGGGGAGGCCTTACAAATAGCTGTGAAAAGAAGAGAGGTGAAAAACCAAGGAGAAAAGGAAAGATATAAGCATCTGAATGCAGAGTTCCAAAGAATAGCAAGAGATAAGAAAGCCTTCTTCAGTGATCAATGCAAAGAAATAGAGGAAAACAACAGAATGGGAAAGACTAGAGATCTCTTCAAGAAAATCAGAGATACCAAGGGAACATTCCATGCAAAGATGGGCTCGATAAAGGACAGAAATGGTATGGACCTAACAGAAGCAGAAGATATTAAGAAGAGGTGGCAAGAATACACAGAAGAACTGTACAAATAAGATCTTCACGACCCAGATAATCACGATGGTGTGATCACTTATCTAGAGGCATCCTGGAATGTGAAGTCAAGTGGGCCTTAGAAAGCATCACTACGAACAAAGCTAGTGGAGGTGATGGAATTCCAGTGGAGCTATTTCAAATCCTGAAAGATGATGCTGTGAAAATGTTGCACTCAATATGCCAGCAAATTTGGAAAACTCAGCAGTGGCCACAGGACTGGAAAAGGTCAGTTTTCATTCCAATCCCAAAGAAAGGCAATGCCAAAGAATGCTCAAACTACCGCACAATTGCACTCATGTCCACACGCTAGTAAAGTAATGCTCAAAATTCTCCAAGCCAGACTTCAGCAATACGTGAACTGTGAACTTCTTGATGTTCAAACTGGAATTAGAAAAGGCAGAGGAACCAGAGATCAAATGGCCAACATCCACTGGATCATCAAAAAAGCAAGAGAGTTCCAGAAAAACATCTATTTCTGCTTTATTGACTATGCCAAAGCCTTTGACTGTGTGGATCACAATAAACTGTGGAAAATTCTGAAAGAGATGGGAATACCAGACCGCCTGACCTGCCTCTTGAGAAACCTGTATGCAGGTCAGGAAGCAACAGTTAGAACTGGACATGGAACAACAGACTGGTTCCAAATAGGAAAAGGAGTACGTCAAGGCTGTCTGTTGTCACCCTGCTTATTTAACTTCTGTGCAGAGTACATCATGAGAAATGCTGGACTGGAAGAAACTCAAGCTGGAATCAAGATTGCTGGGAGAAATATCAATAACCTCAGATATGCAGATGACACCACCCTTATGGCAGAAAGTGAAGAGGAACTAAAAAGCCTCTTGATGAAAGTGAAAGAGGAGAGTGAAAAAGTTGGCTTAAAGCTCAACATTCAGAAAACTAAGATCATGGCATCCAGTCCCATCACTTCATAGGAAACAGATCGGGAAACAGTGGAAACAGTGTCAGACTTTATTTTGGGGGGCTCTAAAATCACTACAGATTGTGATTGCACCCATGAAATTAAAAGATGCTTACTCCTTGGAAGAAAAGTTATGACCAACCTAGATAATATATTCAAAAGCAGAGACATTACTTTTTCGACTAAGGTCCATCTAGTCAAGGCTATGGTTTTTCCTGTGGTCATGTATGGGTGTGAGAGTTAGACTGTGAAGAAGGCTGAGCACTGAAGAATTGATGCTTTTGAACTGTGGTGTTGGAGAAGACTCTTGAGAGTCCCTTGGACTGCAAGGAGATCCAACCAGTACATTCTGAAGGAGATCAGCCCTGGGGTTTCTTTGGAAGGAATGATGCTAAAGCTGAAACTCCAGTACTTTGGCCACCTCATGCGAAGAGTTGACTCACTGGAAAAGACTCTGATGCTGGGAGGGGTTGGGGGCAGGAGGAGAAGGGGATGACAGAGGATGAGATGGCTGATGGCATAACTGACTCGATGGACATGAGTCTAAGTGAACTCTGGGAGTTGGTGATGGACAGGGAGGCCTGGCGTGCTGCGATTCATGGGTCACAAAGAGTCGGACACGACTGAGCGACTGAACTGAACTGAGGGGAGGGGGGAGGAAATGGAGGCAGGGGGAGGAAATGGAGGCAGAAGGAGGTTACCAAAGGCAAACTCAGGTGGGACAAGTTGGTGCTGTGCCAGGCAGGTCGGGTACAAAGGCCGTGGAGGTCTGAGGGGCTCCTCTCTGCCACAGAACAGCCATGGCTCCAATGCACAAGCTCCAAGTGCAGCATGAGGGTCCTGAGAAGAAGAAGGGACAACAGGGGGCAGAAGAAGACAGTTTTCGTTCCACTGCTGAGGCTCTTAAGGCCGCGCCTGCAGAGAAGTGCATAGCTCAAGTGGATCCCTCATGTCCACTCAGCGGCAAACCTGGAACCCAGGTAAGCTGTAGTCCCCGGCCAATCCCAATGCCTGTTCCCTCCTGGGTACAAGGACACTCAGACCTGCTCCCCACTGCCTTGGCTCTGGCCAGGTGGTTCCAGGCTCCCAAGAAAGCTGTGTTCTCCTGAGACCCCAGAAGTCAGGCAGGGCTATAGCCCATCAGATCCAGGCAGGTCAGGCAGATCCAGGCAGTGTCTGCTCTTCAGACCACAGGGCAAGCCCCTGAGCTGCTCAGGCGTTCCCCTACCACATTTAAGGCAGGGTTCCCAGACAGGGCCTCTGACACCCCAGTGCAGTCTGATTTCTGTCAGCATCCAGCCAGGTACCCCTGGGGTGGCCTCAGCCAGCCTGCCCTCCCTGCACCCACTCTGGCCACAGGTGCATGAAGACTACGACTGCACCCTGAACCAAACCAACATTGAGAGCAACAACAACAAGTTCTACATCATCCAGCTGCTGGAAGAAGCTGACCGCTTCTTCTGCTGGACCCGTTGGGGACGTGTGGTGAGTGCCACCCACCTATCCTGTGCCCACCTCCTCCCCACCTCTCCCTGCTCAGTGCATGCCTCCTGCCCCCAAGGGTCCCCACAGCTTATGCAGGCTGAAAGGCCACAGCCACTGACTGTGGCCCTGCCCCATCTCTGACGCCCAGGGGCACTTGGCACAGGCTGGTACAACAGAGGCCAGCAAGCATTTACGGCAGGCACTGTGGCTGTGTCGCTTACAGGGAGAGGTGGGCCAGTCAAAGCTCAACAACTGCAAGTCACTGGAGGATGCAAAGAAGCATTTTGAGAAGAAATTTCGGGACAAGACCAAGAACAGCTGGGCAGAGCGGGACCACTTTGGGGCCCACCCCGGCAAGTATACACTTATCGAAGTGCAGAGAGAGGAGGAGGCCCAGGAAGCCGTGGTGCAGGTGAAGTGGCCAGCGAGGAAGGGTGGGCCTGGGCTGAGAGGGGACACTACTGCTTGGCTGTGCGCCCTCAGGACAGGCCTCATTCTCTAGCCTTGACCTGCTCTGGCTGCAGGTGCCCAGCCCAGCTGCTCCTGCCCATGTGCATCCTCTTCCCCTAGGTGGACAGAGGCCCAGTGAAGGGCGTGGTTCAGCGGATGCGGTCCTGCTCCTTGGACGCAGCCACACAGAAGCCCATCACCAACATCTCCAGCGAGAATGCCATGGCGCTCATGAAACTGGGTGAGGAGTCGGGGGCAGGCAGGGTAGCAGGGGCCTGGGGGTGGCAAGGCTGTGGAGCGGTCTCCTCACTCTCCCCATCCCCCCAGATGTGAAGAAGATGCCACTGGGGAAGTTGAGCAAGGAGCAGATCACCCGGGGTTTCGAGGCCTTGAAGGCAGTGGAGGCAGCCTTGAAAGCCCCTGCAGACAATGGACGCAGCCTGGAGGAGCTGTCCTCCCACTTCTACACCATCATTCCCCACAACTTTGGCCGCAGCCGCCCCCTGCCCATCAACTCCCCTGAGCTTCTGCAGGAAAAGAAGGACATGTTGCTAGTGAGGGCTGGCAGGTCACAAAGCAGACAGACGGGGCAAGGGAGCTGGGGGACCGAGAGATGGACTGTGACGAGCAAGCCAAAGGAAAGAGGAGGGGAAGGCCAGGCAGGTAGATGGGGTGCAGCTGAATAGGTGGATACACAGGTGGGGAGCCACAGCCCTCGTTAGATGGGAGGGGGAGGGAGGGTCAAGGGGACAGCCCAGCTGCCAGTGCCCATCACCTTAAGTGCTGGCCCAGACCCTGCAGGCCACCCCCGAGGAGACAAAGAAAGTGGAGGAGGTGCCGCACCCACTGGACCGAGATTACCAGCCCCTCCAGTGCCAGCTCCAGCTGCTGGACCCAGAGACGCCTGAGAACAAGGTGGGCCAGGCCCCACAGAGGAGCCAAGCTAGCAGTGGGCACTGTTCCTCTGCCTGTCTGCCCTCTAGGTGCCCAGAGGGGTCCCTCACCCTGGGCCTTCTCTCACTGTCTCCAGACCCTGAGGAGAGCCCTGGGACTGGGAGACAAGAGGAGGTTGGTCCACATGCCTCTTGCTCTTGACACCCAACTTCTGCTGTCTCTGCAGGTGATAAATGGCTACTTTGAACAGACTAGCAACAGCTACAGGGCCCCTGCTCTTCAACATGTTTGGAAAGTGGACCGAGAAGGGGAGGTAAGGGAGAGTTCCCTTGCCGGGGCCCCGGTGGACCCAGGGAAATTCGAAGCATGGACGGCGTAGGTGAGGAGAAACTTATTTATTTATTAATATAGAAATATTAGATTAGGAAGAATTGGTGTAGTAGGAAAATTAAGTGGAGAAAAGAGGCTGAATAACTTGGCTTACGGAGAAGACCAAGAAAATCTCAGGACAAGAGGTTTGCACATCTACATTGGGCCACCGGTGCCCACTTGAATATCGAAGGGTGCCCCACCTTAGGCTCCCTTTCGCGCGGGTCTTAGAAGCCAGGACAAGTAAGTAGACTTGGTGAGCCACCCCGCTCCAGATGGGAATTCAGCCTGAAATTAGAGTAAGGAGGAGACACGGGGGAAACCAGTCCAGCGACTGGCCCCGCCCCTGTCTAGAAAGTCCTTTTATACCTTTTTGATTGCACATAGAGATCAATGGGTAATACAAAATTATGCAGTGTTAGCAGCCCAGACTCTTATCCAAACCAGGCTTTTCTCTCTGCATACCTAGTTGTATACACAAATCTTAGGTGAGTTACATCATCTTCCAGCCAAAAGGGCCAATTAACATTTTACAGCCTTTTTTCTGATAAGGGTTTGTCAACCAGAAGACTTATTTGTGTTGATCTTCCCA